>NC_086241.1:55635486-56235486 GCF_036321145.2 Pelmatolapia mariae | reverse complement strand
ATGTGTGCATGTGCAGTGATTTAAAAACCAATTTCCAAATATGAGTTTAGGCCACAATATTTTTGTGAATGCATCTGTGTTGCAGTGGGATGTTGATTATTCGGACAGCTGTGAGTAACAGTTTCGTAAGTGCTTTAGTTGACTGCTAGCATGACACGCTGTGCTGAAATAATGGAGACATTGTGCAATCAAATGACTTTAGCCAGCCAAATCATTTTTAACATGATTTCAGCCCTCAGTCGAGCCCAGGTTCTTGGTGGATTTCCATAGGAACCACATCATCCAGGTGGTCTTGGCCAAAATATGTTCTGTGATACACATCAGTCACAGTGAAAGCTTCAACAAACATAAAGAGGAATTTGTAAACTTTAAATGCACACCTTAAAGCAGTGCCTTACAGACATTACTGGCCTTGGGGTGATTAGAAGAATCTGCTTAACCCCTCATTACTTGGGCTGGGCGTCATTTCTCACATTCTGTTGCCAGTGACGACACAGTTATTAAATTGTGTTTACTTTACCCAGGTTATTATTATTACTATTATTAAGGATTTTCTTTAGTATCTTTTTAATTAACTAATGTTTTCTAAGTGTTGTGGGGTTGTTGTGCAAAGCCTTCCCATTAAACTGGCAACAGTATGACTAAAGCTGGGAATCTGTCAACTCATACAACAAATAAGATATTGGATGCAAGTCTTCAGGAATGACGATATTCCAGGGCCTACTTGTCCCCACTTGTGGCTTTAGTGCAGACCAAAGACTTTTCCTTCTGAGATTGCTTAATTTTATTAAATTGCTCACTTATAATTTAAATTGTAATCAAATTTCTCCAGAGACCATTTGGCATGACACACATTCACATGACATGCTGCTAAAGCCACACACGCTGACCTGGATTTGCTGCAGGTGGTTGTGGGAGTTGTAGTTCTCCGAGGACGAGGGATCAGACACGCCTGCGGACACGGCAGTCGCCTGGGTGAGAACTCCTGTGCCGTCGATGGTCTCAGGAAGCTGGGCGGAGTTGGAAGAGGAAGTGGTTGTGGTCGTTGGCACGTAGAGCTCTTGGTTGGCTCTCGGGTCGCTCACTGTGACCAGCGACTGTTTGGCTCCGGTGTCCTGGTTCTGGGTCTCGAGAGCCTGGCTGCTCATTATCAACTGGCCTTCAGGTGTGACTCCTGTTGCGATGGGGACCGTCTGAGCTCCGGTCAGCCCCAGCGACTCCAGATCCACACTGTTTATAGGGACGAATGTTATGTTGCCAGGAAGCCCTACAGGCATGGTGCCCGTGTACGCCGAACCTCCAGTTAGTGAAACGCCTTGGATCGACTGAACCTGCCCCGCCTGTGTCAAGAGATCTGTGGTTGCCGTCGTGGCACAGCTGATTCCAATGCTGCCCTGGCTGCCATCTTGGAGTAGCTGAATCTGCCCTGTACCGTCATCCAAACCCTGCGTGGGGAATCCTGCAATTGTCCCATCTGCATTTTGGATTTGAGGGATGACCTGAAAGACAGAGCGGGGGGGAGAAAGCTTTGAGAATGCTGATCACCTATGCAGGAGTGCTCTGATCTATATGTTCATCTTTTTTTTACCTGATACTGAATGCCCGACACTCCGTTTGCTGCAGCCTCACTCCCGGTTGCTGTAACATATATGGGCTGGCTGGGAATACTCCCAATAGGAAGCACGTACTGCCCGTTGGACGTGATAATCCCCGAGTTTGGAATGTGAACGACTCCCTGGTCTTCCTTCCCAGCCGAGACGGGAGTCAACACCTCCCATCGATCTGAGCCCGTCAGCTGAATGGCTGACATATCTGTCGTCTGGGAGCACAATCAAAAGTCACATTAACAGGGACAGATCACACTTCCAACAGGGAGACAGTGACTCCTCTCAGCTTCAGATTAGATCACAGTCTGGCTATTGTCTACCAATCAGGTTTGGATTCAGAAACTGTGCAGATGCATGAAAGGAACAAGTGGAGCACGGGCAGGAGTAGATCATGCAGCATTTAAAGTCACAAGAAAGATGTGAGCACTACCAGCACACATACACATATACAGAGTGAAGATAGCAGGCTCAGATACAGCCGAGAGCAGGGTGTGGGGGATGGGTGGCCATTACAACACAACTGCAAGCTACTGTTTTGATTATGGACGCTATGCGTGCTACATTATCCCACCCCTGCATCCTCCGTGCCCAAGGTACACCGGCTATCTTCCAGCGAGCCGACCCAAGTGACTGACTTCAGTGTCCTACCCACTATGGGCGGGTTTTACAGGGGTAAAGTGGGTGGCCGTTATTGAGGGGAACACAGGAAGTGTACGGCTTTCTCCCCCATGCCATCAAAATGTTAAAACCTGTGAACTTCATGCTCCCAAAACAAAACACAACCGAGAAATCGAAAGCGAGCGAGAAAGACGAGCTAGAAAATGTCGGATACCTGTGTTTCCGCGGCGCCGCCGGGTTGCAGAAACTCGCTTTGACTGCTGTCCACGTCCGCGGACGCCATTTCTCCTTGTTTCAGAGGCTGCTCTGGCGCTAGCAGGGAGAGAGGGGGAAACTCAGCAAAACTCTGTAATCTTCAACTCCTGCCTGCCAGAAAAGCCCGCAAAGCATCCCCACTCTCCGGTCCCAAAAGGAGCCGACTGCGAAATTCAACTTTGCAGCGGAGGTTCTGAAGAAATTTGGGGGGCCGAGCTCGACTGTTTACTTTGTCAACTCCGTGGCTAGCCAGCTAGCTCAGTCAGCTAACCATATCGAGCTCGTTAGCAGCAGAGCTAAAGATAAAAAGACGTAGCTCGCTCGGCTCCAGCTCTCACAAACTCACCGATTAGCTGCACGCTTCGATGTGCTGAACGTTTACGTACCAGTCATAGCGTGAGTGGTAGTAACCCGGGGGATTATCGGATCAACTAAACTCCGAACATGATTATTTTATCAAAGGCGGGCCAGTGTTGATCGGCGAATTCGGGTCGATTTTTTTTTCTATTTTGATTGACGGTGCGGGAAACACAAAAAGGTGGGACTAACAAGCTTGACCGTCGAATTTGCATCACATTACAGGACGTTCCGCCCTTCTTCTCTATGTCGATTGGCTGAGCGGAGGTTGTGGTGGAACATCATTGGTTAAAATCGAGCGCCAGTCATTTTTTTGTAGGACGAGTGTTTCCTGTTTGTTGAAGGAGACAAGAGAAGGAATGCAGTTGTTGAAATTTAAACAGGGCTTAGTTTGAATACGGAGACGCTCCAGTTCAGTCTTTGACGTAAAATAAAGTTATTTATTTATTTTGTATTGCATTATCTCTTTTGATTTGCTTTCGCTTTAAAGCCGTAGTCGTTTGCGATACGAGGGATTTTTTTTTTAAAAGTTCAAACTACTTATGTTCACTGCAAACGTCATTTAACCTCCATAATTACAACCAGGCAGCTTCACGTGTTATTACAGCTTCACACTGAGAGCTGGCTCGTTGTAATAGTTAATTTCACATCCCAAATGCCACATAATTAAAGAAAGCAGTGCTATCAAACATCAGGAGCTCTTTATTTCACTTAATTCGGGATTAAAACGTCCAGATGTTTCAACCGCTGCAGATCTGTTTGTCTTTTGAGTTTATAAACCCATAAAAACATGTTAAACGTTTAAAAATTAAATTAGTTTCTGGCTAAATTTCATGTGTTGGTCCACGATGAAAGCTTATCCATATATGAAAATAGGTTAAAACATTTTTATAACCACCAACTTTGAATTAAGCTGCCACATGACTATTACTTATTATACCTATACTTATTATTATATTATCACTTAGTGCATGAAGCCCAGTGAAGTAATAAGACCTCCAGAGTGTATGAAAAGTACAGCAGAGCAGTCTTTCGTGACCGTGTAGAAATTGTACAGGTTAAAGCATAAAACAGACTCACCAAAAATTTCATTTACTAGGTGTAAATTTTTAGTACTTTCTTATCTGCAAATTACAGTCATTAAAGTAGAACTGCTCAGGTTTTATTATCTTCAGAAAGGTTCAGTGCTTAAGCTGATTTAAACCAGTATGAATGCACAATAAACATTGTAAAAGTATACAACTGCTCTGGTAGCGTCCTTAGACACTTTGTTACTAGCAGCCTGTCACAAAAACACATTTGTTCCAGTTTCTTAAGCTGAACCTTCAAAACTGCCAAAGATTACATAGTTTTGACAGGAGTCAAAAATATTTTTTACACCAAGGGGATTCCCGAAGAGGTATTAGCTGAAAACTTGGCACATGGTGGGCAGATTTTGAGGAAACTGGACAACAAAATAAGTGTCAACGACCTGAGAGATAAGCTATTGTTCAATGAAGCTTCATCGGAAATGGTCTCAGTGGAAGGTTGACTATGAAGAAACCCCTGTGTAGGAGGAGAAATGGTGAGAAAAGGCTGAGGTATACCAAATTACACAAAGACTGGAAATAAAATCAGTGGCTACAGGCCTTATGGAGTGATGAATTCATATTTGAAATTTTTGGTAATATGTTTTTGTTTTGTTTTTTCAATATGTACAAAGGTAAGGAGAGAGGTACAACAGTGTCTACAGCCATGTGTAAAACAGATGGAGTCACAGTTTGGGTCTCCATTTCAGCCAGTGGTGTTGGAGATCTTGTGAAAATTGCTGGAATTATAAATGCAGAAAATCCCAGGAAGATTTTGATCCACCATGCAATACCAACCAAAAAGTGCCTGAAGTGCCTTCATTTTTTTAGCATGAGAATAATCCCAAACACACTGCCAATGTAGTAAAAGCAAATCTGGATAGAAAAACACAGTGGAACACCATCAGTCATCGATCGACCGCCTCAAGGCCTGGACCTGGTTTTGATCTGGAATGGAACCAAACATCCAAAGAGCTTTTTTTCCCTTATATATACTGCATTGCCACAAACAATTGTACATGTTTCACAAATAATTTCAATAATTGCTGCACCTATTTCCTATCAAAATATAAAGAGATGAGAGTAGCTTGAGACTTTTGCAAAGTGCTATAACCTTCAAAAATTCTTTATCTTCCCACCTGTTTTGCCTGGAATGAAAGAAAATAAACATACAAAACCGTAACAGGTTTATCTCCTTTTATTGACACATGCATATTGATGAGGGTGATACTTATTGTACACTGGTTCCCATAGGTTAGAAAGATTTCCATTTTAGTCCACAGTGCGGCAGCATGTTTATGAAAATGAGCGTAGTTTGTGGGCAGTGAGAGAGGTGAAACATGATGCAATTTAAAGTTGTACAGTCCAAATGATCCACATTCTCTCGTTATGCGGGGCGGACTCCTTTACGTCAGGAGTCTGTAAATCAATAAAAACAGCTTTCTGTTCAGGAATCTGATGAGGCACTGCCACCGAGGCCTCCGTTCCTCTTTCTAAAATAATATCCCTCATGTTATCAGCACAATACAGTTCAGCCCCACCCTCAGTGAAACACCGACCGATGGCTTTCGTTCTCCCAAGAAGAAATTATGATCAGTTTTTGGACACAATATATTTTAGCACTTTTTTAATTTAATTGAACTGTGCTGCTCTTTTTAAGTTTTAAGGGATGACATCTAAAACTAATTCACCTGCAGCAGATTGTTGCTTTATGCAATTATGAGTATTTTTATGATAGAACAGCCACACCTGTCCTTACTAAAGCACCAAACAACAGGCTCATTAGGATGTGAAAGCTTACAGATTAATCAGCTGTGGTCATGACGGCAATTCATGAAGAGAGAAAAGATGAGCTGCTCAGAGGAATAAAACACTTAAGTCTTAAAAAATCCAAAACAGAAACCTGTCTCAAAAGTCTGAGCTTTTCTTTAAATTAAATTATCAAAAAAAACAGTCTGTTATGTGTTAAAAACACATGAACAACTAAAGCATTGTTACCAAAAACTGATTTGAACAGCTGAAGCCATCAGAATCAAAAAAGAAGTATGAAAACCAGCAGACAGTGTGCTCTGTGGGACTAAACTGTATTCTGAGTTTTGATCCCCCCCAACCCAGTGACTCTGTGGTCTTATTTCTTTTTGGGTGCGTTGGGTGTGTTGAATTTGAAAAAGATAATGTCCCCATCCTCCACAATGTAGTTCCTGCCCTGTTGCCTGTACTTCCCAGCAGCCTGGGAGAGAAAGAAACAAAGGAAAAAAATTATAGTTGATATATTCCAGAATAATAACAGTTATTGATGGAAATTCAGCACATGCAGCAACTCAGGAATAATTGGGCTGGGGGAAAAACAACAAACAAACAAAAAAAACCACACAAAACAAAAGCTCACACCTTGGCTGCAGTTTCACTGCCCTCTTCTTTGAAGTCTGTGAACTTCATCACCTCGGCCATGATGAAGCCTTTCTCAAAGTCAGTATGGATCTTTCCAGCAGCTTGAGGAGCTTTTGTACCTTTCTGTGGGACCAAAGCACAACAGGACTTGATATAAATAAAATATGTATTTATTAAACACATCACATTTAAGAAATTCTGCAAAAGTAACAATCTGTGCTGCTGATATCATCACAAAATGATGACAACTGTCAGAAATTTACTTCAGGGCTGTTTTTTTAACTGAATAACAAAGAAGCAATAACATTTCTATCAGTATTCAAATATAGAACTGTTGAAGACACCAAATGGCAATAGCCAAAGTAATATAATATCACATATATTTAAAAATCTATATGTCAGATGTTTCCATCACTCAGTTTTACAAGTCAGATCTTCACTCCATCTCTAACACATACTTAAATATAATAACTGAAAACAAAAGTGAAGCTGGTTGTCAGAAACAAAATAACAAAAATGATGCAAAATGTTGGAATTGTAATACAAGCCAAAATTCTAATCACAAATTAGGAAAAAAAAAAAACATTGGAAAATTAAGCTTTCCAAAATATTCTTTGAATAAGTTATGTTTTTTATTTTTTAAACTCAGTGAAGATCTCTAAAATTCAAAACTATCAGTGGCTTATCTTCAATCAAAAAAAGTTACACACACACACACACACACACACACACACACACACACACACACACACACACACACACACACACACACACACACACACACACACACACACACACACACGTCAAAACACTCACCCTGATGGTCCACGCTCGCACCTCATCTGGTCCTGCTGTGAAGAAGTATTCCAGCTGCAGCGCTGCATAGCCGGTCTTTATTATTTTGGTCAAAACACTAGAAACGCACAAGCAAAACAAAACAAACATGGTTTGCAAATTCAATTTTTGCACAGGGTACGAACGTTTCAAAGCACATTAGTAAATAACGACCAGCGCAAGCTTTAATTAATTACTCAGTTGATGCCTGCAGCCACTTAATATCATTAGAGCAGAAAGGTGCAACTACAAAGGGTCATTAAAGGGTTAGTGAGCCATGAACTTAAAATCAAAGTTTTTAGTGTCGTTCAGTTTAAAGTCACCTCAAAGTACCATGTCTTCCCCAATTATTCCTCTGATTGCAATACAGAGTTTGCCTAAATAAAACTGTTTTATGCATGCAACGTGTTGAGCCGGTCCTTACTACTAACCATGAATAAACCCTGCTGTGAAAGTTACAGCAGCACAAATTGTGCATTGCATTCTCACTGACATGTGCACGTATTCAGGGAGCAATGCATTTAAAGGCATCTACACATTTCTTCTGCCCTGCGGGAATTGGACCTACAATAACAGAGACTGCTTGCTTCACAGTACACCCATAAAGAAAGAACCCTTCAAGTTTAGCATGATATTAACAACTTAAAGACTAATAACCAAATACCTCTGTGTCTTCTGTTCCTCGCAGTATTTATTCCTCTCCTCCTCCTCCATGTCCTGCAATTTAAACTCCAAAGCTCCACTTAAAGGAATGACCATAGCACCAGGATCATGAGCATCTACCCATTCCTTGATTTTTGCCAACCTGATGAACAACAGGCCGCAGGATGAGTTATTTCAAATAGCAAAGAAATGCGATGACAGTAAGATTAATATATGCTACATGTAGACACGCAGGGTGAAAGCAAACATACCACTTGTTCTTTTTCCTGATGTAATCTTTCTCTGAAAGATTAACCAGGTAGATCATGGGCTTGGAAGTCAGAAACAGGTACTTGTTCAGAACTTCAATCTGTGAAGAGTTAGAGATAAAGTTCTTTATGAAAAAGCCGTTTCAAATAGGGTCTCAGGGAGAAACACTGTTTACACTAGAACACATCAGTACCTCTTTGTCATTCCAGTCATGGTAAAATCTGATGTGCTTCTTCTCTTCTACCACCCAGTTTTTTATTTTCAGCATGATATCCTGAAGCAAAAAGAAGCATGTGAAGCAGCATATACAGACCGATTTAATTCAGAATCAATAAAAGACAAAAAAAACTTCACTTACATATTCAGGTTTTAGTTTTTTGTCACTTCCTCTGACAGCAGTCTTCTCCAGTTTGTCGATAATTGGACCGATCATTTCTTCGTCTTTTAGCCGCAACTCCTCGTGGATTATCTCGATGTCCCTCACCGGGTCAACATTGCCCTCCACGTGGATGATATCCTCATCATCAAACGCACCTTAACACAAACAAGCGTCAGCAGACTGTCGATGCAACGACATAGCTTGAAGAAAAAAATCCAAATACTTTCACCGGAGAAGTACAGCAACAGCAAGACTTAATAAATTATTAATCAATTTAAACCATATTTAAAATTTTCAATTCTGCTAATTTATTTCTAAGCAAATTGATGTCCCTTTCACTTTTTTGAAAAGTGAAACTAACAAATAATTATTTTGCCTTTTTATTTCATTTGCCTTCATTATTTATTGACTAATTGCTGAGAGGGAAACAAACAAAATGAATTTTTCTTCAGTCTCTCAAGATCTGCCTAACATTACCTTCGAATGATCACAAATTTCATTATACCAATTTATGAAACAGAATCATTGAGATATGGACACAAATGCAAAATCAGAGAATGCTGGATAACACCTCTGGTCTTGGAGATTAAAAAACAACAACAACAACAAAAAAACATAAACACAAACTGCTCAGATTTAACACACAGATTTCACTTCTAATATAATATTTGTCACCCTTCTTTATTTTTGAATTTTAACTTAAATGTCCCCATCATAACCATTCGTCCATCTTTATTCTCAACTGCTTATCCAGTTAAGGGTTCAGAATCAGAACACACCTTTAAACTGTAGATGGAAACAGTTTGGAACTAGCCTTCAATTCCCAGTCCTAGTCAAAGCCACAAGTACACTGAGAAAAGTTCTTAAGATGGACCTATTACCCCATAAGACCTTTATTTCCAGCATGCCCTGACACCTGTGCTCTCTCAGCTGTTACTACACAGCAGCTGCAGTAGTTTGTGCAGCAACTGTAACTCACGAGTCATATGGAAGATCCCATCACAAGCACTGATGTTAGAGAGGAAGGCGTTTCCGAGTCCTTGTCCAGAATGAGCTCCCTTCACCAGACCAGCAATGTCCACAACATTCAGGAAAGCGGGAACCTTACTGAAGTGACAAGGAAGATCATCAGATGATGCAGATGTCCTTACATCTCCTAACCAGCTGTTGCAATACACACCTGGCAGGTTTGTGGTACTGGCAGAGGAAATCAAAGCGCTCATCAGGAACGGGTACCCTGCTCTCATTTGGGTCAATTGTGCAGAAGGGGAAGTTTTCCGCAGCAGCTTGGCTTTTAGTCAGCACATTGAAAAATGTGGATTTCCTGCAACAGCATTAAGAGAGAATGGTGACGCTTAACACTTTTCCCCACTCAGTCAGCTAGAAAAAAATAGTATAAAATTTACATACCCAACATTAGGTAATCCCACTATTCCTATTTTTAGGGATGTTCCAAATCGTCCAATCAATGGAGGTTGCTTCGGAGCTTCTGTCTTCTTTGGAGGCATCTACGAGATTTAAAACAAGCTGGTCAGATTAAGACACTCGTGTTGGGATACTAAAAAAAACCCAAGTTTTGTTAACCAACTCCTCGGCTCTGCTGCATGTCAGCTGGCTCCACTAAAAACGTGTAGGGTCATATGCTCATTCAAACACAGCATGCTAACGCTAGCTAGTAGCTAACTGGAACCACTCCTAGCTAGCAGATGGGCAAATTTAAACCAGAATACATAGTCCTGTTTGTACCGTCCGCACTTTATAAAGACACCAACATTTATTTGGCTAAGAAAACGTCTCTTTTGCTACCTTAATGTCTGTTCTCAACCTGCAGGCTACGTGTTGTCCACTCCTGATGCGTGTTCACACCGGCCGCTCTACTGGAAAGACAAGCTGGGGAGCAAAGCGGAAGTGTTTTGACGTAAGGGCTCTCTGATTGGTCGGGCGAAGAGCTGGAAATGCCACGACATAACTCAACTTGGACATATATTTGTTATTTTGCCTCAAATTATTTAATTTAAATGCACTTTTCTGCCTTTCTTTTGTTATACGACACATGAGTCGTCTCGTGAGTATTTAAAATTACTCCGCGGTCTGTTTCACCGTGACACGTGCGTAATGCGTTCAAGAACCCGAAGACGACCAAATAATTCGCTATTTAATTGTGGTCAGTAACCCATAAAAAAGACTTTACTTCTTAACTAGCTTCGATAGAACTGGATATCTGAGGTCATTCCTCATTAAAATACGCTGGACAACAACAGAAAGGGGTCTACTTTTTCAAAATACAATGTCCTCACAAATTAAGTGAATGTAGGGAGCAGGTAGAAGAGAAGCCTGGAGAGGTTGAAGTATGCACTGGAGAGAAGAGGAATGAAAGCCAGCAGAAGCAAGAAATGCTGGAGAAATGTCTCTCGAATATCCTAAGAATGCTTTGGTGTCCCAGTGGCTGGAGAGAGAGAGGTCTGAGCTTCTCTGCTTAGCCCGTTGCCCACATGGATCAACTATCCATAGCAACAGAAAGTGCACAAGAAGTGAAGAAGAGTGCAGGAGAGGTGGAGTGAAGATGTTTTGTGACAAAAGGACAGCAGAAAGAGTGAAATGAAAGGATTATGAAATGGAAATATTTTCCGTTTCATAATCAAGATGGACACGATGAGTACATTAGATGAGTAGATCAGGTTGAGTGGATTGGTGTAGAGGAATATAATGGACAAAGGACATGGAGCTGACAGGCAGGAGGAAAACAAAACCATCACAGAGAAGATTCACAGATGTTGTGGAGGATATACAGTGTTGCTGTAACAGAGATTCTAGAGATAAGATGAGATAGAGGCTGACGATCCACTGTGCTGACCCCTAAAGGGAGCAGTAGTGCTTATGACTGCTTGTAGCTGTTGCTGTAATTTATTAAAATAAAACCCAAACGTTTGTTTCTATATTGTTAGTAGTAATCAAGCAATGCTTTTTTTACTGGTGGAAGACATTAGTTTAATCAAATAATGTTCAATAATTAATGCTTTAACCAGTAACTCTGACAATTTTGATAATAACACAATTTAGGTGTGAAAAAAAAAAATGGCAGCGCATCTTAAATACAAAGAGCACAGCATGGTCAAAGTATTTTTTATTTTTTTTTATTTCTTATATACAAACAAAAGTGGATCTTCGATCAAGCAAAAACAAATTGAAAAAGAAACATGGCATTTAAAACTTAATGAGGGGCAAACTACGCTCACGACAGTTTAACAAATCACCTACCAACAAAGAGCAAAATGAGAAAGCTGAAAACTGGCACAGAAAAATCCAGCTATGATACATTAAAAAAAACAAACAAAAGAAACCGAGAACTACTGAGCACATCCTAGCCTTTTTACAACCACTGACTGTGCTTTCAATCAATTCATTTGATCACACTGAGTATTCAAAAAAACCAAACAAAACCCATTTTCATTTTTCAAAAAAACAAAACAAACAAACAAAAACAAAAAAACTGATTCTTTGCACAGACTTGGTGCAGCATGATTCCCTGCTGACTTTTTTGTGCTCAGGGAGAAATTTAGGGTTTTTTGGATCAATTTTGTTAAACTTTTGATACACAAACAGATGCAGAGTTTTTAAATCACATACATAATATTGTCAGATTTAAAACAAAAACAACAGAAAAAAAACTGTCATCCAAATAGTAACACTTCTGTCGCCTCTTCTCTTGTTGCTCAGTAGTGACCTGTTTAAAAATACATAAAGATTAGAGATTCAGTCAAATTGAAGGTTCTTTAAATAAACTAGTCTAATGGCAGAAACATGGTTTAAACATACGTGGTGAGTAGGACCGTGATCGAGAGCGATATCCTCTACTATAGTAAGGAGATGGAGATCTGCGCCTGCAGGATGAGGGGAGGGGAAAAAAAATTTAGTTAAAGACTCAAATTAGTCAGTAACTGTATCAATCATGCATCATTATCAAATCCTCATGATCAACACTGGGATACAAACGGTGCTGGAAAAAGCGCCAACCTGTATGAACGGTACTCGCGGTCATCGTAACGATCGTAGTCACGATCGTAGCCTCTATCATAGCCTCTGTCGTAGCCCCTGTCGTAGTCCCTTGAGACACGACGTGATGAGCCACCACCGCCGCCGCCTCCACCACCACCACCACCACCACCACCACCACTGAAAACAAATGATAGTGTGTCAATTTTGCTCAAGTAACCGTATAATATCTCAAGCTCCCCAGTGGACAAGCACTCACTATGTGGGGCGTCCCATGTAGATTCCTGGAGTGGGAGTATGGGCTCGTTTGGTAATGGAGAAATCCACTCGGATCCTGCGTCCATCCAGCTCCATTCCATTAGCTCGCTCCTTGGCCTAAAATAAACACACGCACAGTCAGAAGCAGACTAACTGAAATTGTTTGCATTGCAAATTGTTTCACTCTTGTGTAGACACTAAACAGCAGACTGGACGGACCAGACGAGTTGCATAATCAAACAAGTTCCACTTTCACATTTGTCTTTTGTGCTATTTTACTTATTTACTATTGTTCACCCTGTTTACAGAACCATGGATGTGCTCTTTGAAGTTTAGTTTGAACTAAAATAGCTTTTTAACAGCAAAGAGGTTAACTATATTAGGACAAATAAGCCAACTATTTTAAGCTTTTAAATACATATCCCCATGTTATTCTACTTACCTCCTTGGAGTCCTCGCAGTTCTCAAAGTAGACAAAGGCAAAACCTCTGGATCGACGCGACTGCTGGTCATACACAATGTTGACGTCTGCCAGCGGGCCATACTTAGAGAAAACCTCCCTTAGGTCCCTCTCAGTGGTATAGAGGCTCAAACCAAACACGCCCAGACAGTTGTTGGGGTCTGGGTTGGCCTGTGAGCAGAAACGTTGATGTGTGGGGACAAAAAAAAAAAAATTTAAGATGAGAAATTCATGATTGTGACATATGTCAACATATCTCAATGTCACACAAACACACACACCTTAAACTATACATCACACAGTCAACATTAAACTGTCAAATCTAAAAATTGATGACTCGCGTCTCCATAAACACCTTGAGTACAAGTTAACAAAGTAGCACCATACCCTGTTGCCAATGTGTCGGCGTCGATTCGACATGGGGGAGCGGCTGTGGCTCCTGCGCCGGCGGTACTCAGAGCTACGAGATCGGCTCCTGGAGCGGCGCCGGCGGGAACGAGAGCGGGAACGGGAGTGGTGCCTGCGTGAGCTTCGATGGGATCGAGACCTGCAGACAAAATCACAGGTGAGGAAACCAAAATCTCACACGATTATCTTGTTATGTACCTTAAACCAGAAACCTGACTTACCTGGATTTAGATCTTGACCGAGATCTAGATCGGGACTGAGATTTGGATCTGGAATGATGGGAGCCACCTCTGGAGCGCGCTGGTGAGCGGCTAGTGGATTTAGGTGAGCCTCCAGGGGATGGGCTCCGCGAGCCGGCCCGAGAGTCCTGAACAAACCAGACTGCAGATGTCAGAAACACTCTAAAGCCAAATGTACCAAAACAACAACACTACAGGGCCTGGAGGTGACACCGCTCACCACCTTCAATGCCCTTTTCAGAAGAAGTTCACCACATTTTCGCATTTAGCAGGATTGACACTAAATATTGAGGAATTAGGTGAAATACTAAAGATATTTCAAGCAGATATTAAGAAATGTAGCTTAAATATTGACTGCACAAAAAGTTAATTAAAAATAAAGAATGGAGGAATTGACCAGTGATGTGGCTGATACAGAGAGGGAAAATCATGCATGCTATAGAGAAAAATAATAGGATGAAATAGAGTAATAACATAGCAGGCTGTTAGGAAATTACTCATACCCTGGAAAACTTCTCATCTTAACTTCATAACTTCTTTAACTTCATTACTTCATAACAACCCTTCATTTCTTCTTTCTTCCGTTTGAATATATGACTTCTTTTTTTCCTCCTCTTCCCCCTTTTACCATCTGCCATTACAACACTAGACGCGGGGACAGCTCTTGATCGCTTCTTTTTTCAGCATCTCTCCCATACATTAGCATGCATCAACACCATCAGCTTCAAACAATAATAACTTCACATCTGAAACGTCTTCCGCCTTTTTCTTTCTTCCAACCTCAACCTTAACAAAGAACAAACAAGGGTGATAAGGCATGTTGGTTTCTGTTAAAACCAGAAATTTAAAAAAAATGAAAAGAAAAGGGAAAAAAAACATCAAGAAAAACCAGGAAACATTATTATTAGGACTGAAAAGTTGCACTTTTTAAGTTTAACTGACCTTCATTGGGACTAAGCTACTTACTCACTACTTACTCACAAACAGCTGAACGTTGAGGTAGCTAACTATTAACTGTACACATATATTTGCTGCTGGCTAGTTATATTTTCATTAAGCAACGTTTGATAACAAGTAAATGAGAAAGTGAAAGCACCCGCGGCCAGGCGGCGGCCTCCTCTACCGACCGCTGCGCTTAGCAGGCCGCACGCTTTAGCTTAGCAAGCAAGCGCTAGCCCTCTTATTTTCACATAAACGCCCCAATACACTTTAAGAATCTAAGTCTATAATTCACACAACGTGCTTAATATTCGTGTATAAACTCGACTTTTACTAATTTCGAGGCCTGTTTAAAAAGAAAATGTAGCCGTTAAACATATCTGCAAATGCAGCTAACAGCTTCTTTCGTCCTAACGCTGATTGTCATGAATCGTGAACTCACCTGCTCCCTGAACTCTTTCTCGTTGTCGCTCATTATAAAATAACACGTTTAGCAAATGCGTTAAAAGATATTTAACGCTAAAATTGCTCTGAAGACTAATCTTTCTGCTGCCTCTACCGAAAACGCGTACTGCTTTGACCCGAGCAGAAACGGTCTGCGCCTAAGGAGGACGCTTTCCTCTTCCGGTTTGAGTTTCAAGTTAAAAGCACCTACAGTCAAATATGCATAAATAAAGTTTAAAGAAATCATGTATGTTTTGAGCATATTCTTATAAATTTGACTAGATCGCTTAATCAAGGGAATGTAGAACTGTATTTGGAAAAACAACGTCTTACAAAAGGGGGCAATAAAATCTAGCTAAATCTAAAAGAGCTAGCTAAATCTAATCTAAAAGAGGTTGAGATATAATGGAGTGACTATATTATATCCAATATATTTATTGTGTGTGGGAATAGATTTTCTATTTTAAATTTGACTTGTGTTTCTAAATTACCCTTTAAACTTTCCAGGTTTAATCCGATGATAAGCACAATTTCAGTCCTCAGTTACCCTGTTTGTACTAACAGATGTATAAAATCCCTTTATTATTGCAACTTGGTAGAGAGAGGTATTTGGATTCAAAGGGGAATTTTCTTGAATATGATGCATTTACTGAGAAGTATTTTTTGAAATGCAGTAATAAAAATAATTTTCAGTGTGTTTGGTGATACCACAGAAGCTGTTGCTTTATATAAATGATATAGATTGTATGGAAATTAGATTTTTCATACATACAAACAAATTGATAAGGGGCACATTTACATCCAAGCTCTCTCCTTCACCATTAAAAAGGAAACACCTCTTTAAAGATCAACCTGAGCTCACTCTACCTATTTTCACCTAAAGAGAAAGCACTTCAGCCTTAATAAAATAATAATAACACTTTGTTATTAAACTTTAAAACATGTTTTGGGATTGTAATCAAACTCGGACTTTTTGGTTAAATCAAAAATGGTTTCCTGAGAAATAATATTTAATTATATTAAATTTGGTGTTATAATGATGGAAAGGAAAAGAGAATTATTGTACAGCAGCTTTATTATTATGAACAAACAATTTATCTACAGATTTCTTAAAAATCAAACCACTGTTCTTAATATTCATGAATGAGATGATTAATTTTCATAAGATTTAAAAAAAATAAATAAAAACCCAACAAGCCTTGGACATTGCAAAAACACTATTTTGCAATTAGACCTCTGTATTTCTTTTTAATACTAACCTCCATTTTTCAGGCTTATATATTTGCAATACTTTTCCTAATATCCCTCAACACCTTTTCTTGTGGCTGATCCCTTCAGGAGTCCACAGACACAGATTATCTGCCTTTATCTCACTTAATCTAATGATAAATCAATCAATACACAATTTTAAAAAAAGGAGAAATACTTTATTATAGCAAAAAAAAAGAAAAAAAAGACATGAGCACAAACATGCATGTGTATACAGTAGTTTGTCTTTTTTTTAAATGGAGTATACTATAATTCGAGTCTTTGTAACAGCCCTAAACAGCCTGCTGCAGTATACTTATTGAACAGATTCACAGCTCTAACAGCGCTTTATGGAGAGACAACTATTAATACTCCAGTCATGAAGAAAAAAAAAAAAACTATACATGGACACTCCAAAATACACTCATCCAGTCATAAATAATCGGGAATCATACATCTTGTCATTACGACAAGCACTCAATCATGCACGTTTTGTCAGACAAACGTCTGGAGGAGGTATTTTAATTGCCATTGTCTATATTTTTACAAAAAGATTAAGTTTCATCCCAGTCATCTGCTGTCCACTCTGATCATAGCTGGGAGGGGTAAACTACACCTAGATTGTTGGGTTGTAAATAACAAATTTCCCAACTGAAGGGAAAAAAAAAAAAAAAACTATGCCGAGCTCAGTGTGAGAAGACTTAAGGCACTTCAGGCAGCACTTCAAACAATAAGGAAAAACAATCAATGACAAGTCATTCAGTCAGTAGTGCCAAAGTTTCTGTAAGACACACACTTGTTACAAATACTGTCTCTAATTACAACTCAGAGAATACAAAATGTTTACATGTCCCTGACACGATAAGCAACAATTAACTCTTAAGACTAGTGTTTGTTACTCCAGATCTGGAGAGCGAGACTGGGTTAGATCTCAGTCGGAAAAGTCCACTTCTTTGGCCCATTTATTCTTCTCTTACTTCACATGTAGTCACTGTACACGAGAGGTTGTTCCCACTGTCCCAGTCTCTTCTGGTAGGCCATTAATAATGGATGCGACCCTTCTATTCTATAGCAGCTTCTGATGAAGAATTTCCCAAATCATCAACTTCCTGAAGAGAGGCATGTGGCACTGTAAAGTAAGAGGCAGATGTTATTTGTATATTGTTTGTTATCTGTTCATATGTATATTTAAATTGGACATGGACATACATGGTTTCACACCAGTTCACTGATATGCTGCAATGTGCCAAGAAAGGCAGGGATTTCAGAATACACACCTGTTTAAAGGTAAGGGGCTGTCCTCTTGCGATATAGTCAGCGTATTTACAGGCAAAAACACCGCAGTCGCTTCCATTTTTCTGCTGGGGAATTTCCTACATGCATAATACAGAGTCATTAATTTCACTGTGAGGAATAACACATTTGAAGTGTTATTTCATTCATCACAGACTTACACTAGCTTTCAAGCTTCCAACAGTCCATTTGGTGCAGTCAAGCTCTCTACCCTTTTTCGCTTTGTGCTCCTCTATAAGGTAGAGTCTGAAAAATCAGCACAATTACATCATTCATAATGCTTCAGTAAAAACAAAGCTATAGTGAAAACATGTCTAACGTAGCCAGTAAAATGGAGCTTAAGAGAAAATTGATGACTCACAGTAAAAGACTCGAGATGTCATCGTGTCTCCGGCCCATCGAGTCATAAGACTTCACTGTCTTTGACCGAAAATCTATCACCTGCAAAGAAAAAGGTGAGCGATTAAAATGTGCACTTCTGCTTCTCTGGAATAAAACCAGTGCAAACATTTGATTTGTGACAATGACTGACAAGAAAAAAAGATACTGATCACAGCTTAGATGTACAGAGTGAGCCTTTGCAATATTACAGGTATTTTTAGGCAGCGCATGTCAAAAACTGGTAGATCCAAAGTGACTCACAGCCAATGCCCAGTGGACGCCTAGATGCAGAGGGACCAGAATGAGGTCAAACGTGAAGAGGTCGACAGCTTTGGTCCAGCGCTTCACAGCACCGTGTCCTCCAGCCTGCCCGCCTCCTCCACCCCTTAGCTTTGGGAAGAAGAAGGTGCTGAAGGAGTAGACTTTTAATCGTCCTGCTTCAACAGAGCTTCGCTCCATAATCAGGGAAAGGTAGAAGTTCATCACCTTGGTGGAGAACACAAAAGTTGTAATATAAAACATGGCATACATAAACACTCATTAAAGACACACATTTAATAATCTGAGTCTACAGCTTTTTTAACAAAACAACATTTACAACAAAATAACATAAATTAGTATTTATACATGCAATTAATGAATAATATGCATACTGGTTGGTTTAACACTCTTTGGCATTAAGGTGATGTTCTTTCTCCTACCCTGTGTACAATTTATTTAAAATATTTAGCTCTTAGAATTAAGGAATCCAATTTATATGGATGATTTCGCCCTGGGCATTTGATTGTATGCAGATGATATTACTCTACTGGTTGAGTCCGAAGATAATTTGTAAGACATTAAATGTATTAAACAGCTAGTGCTATAGAGGATGGTCAGCTACAAACATTGTAATTAAATAAGTAAGAATTTTAATTTTAGAGAAAAAAGGCACTCTAAGAAGAAAGAAACCCCTGGCCTGTAACACTGGATCAGACACAACAACACAAAAAACACGGATTTAAAGAATGCTGTGGAACTCTTTGGTGTTTTTGAGGGAGCTGAACCACTACAGTATCTCTACAATGACATTTTAGTAGCAATGTGAATCAAATTTGAAGAAAGATAAACATATATTTAAAAGACAAATGCTTGAAAGATATTTTGTTAATGCCAAAATTATGAAGATGTATTCAAATTATGCCAAACATCACTGTTGAACTCTAGCATGGCAAGAGGCTATGGGGATTATGAGAGGTTGAGAGTGAATTACACCTTCTTTTGAACTGCCCTTATGATTAATAAAGAATATCTAATTAGTCCACTGGCTCAGCTCCTTTGTTACTGGTGCCTTGTAAGGCTGCCTGGCCTGGGCGTGATAAATAAAATTATGCGTCACACAATAAAAATCAAGCACTCACATTAACTAACAACAATTATCTAACAATTATGAAAACAAGATAATCAAGGTAAATACAGACATGATTGTTTCCTCCTTTGTTTTTGTGCAAAACTTGCTCTTGTCCTGTTTTTGACTTTTTGTGCTTGTGCTGTGTACTTTTTTAGTGGAATTTTCAAGACTTATTAGATTAAATAACTGTCTAAAATAACCATGAAATTTATTCTATTTAAAAACCTTTCCAGCATTTCTACTTTCTCACCTCATCGTTGAGCCAGCTGCCTTCTTGTAGTGTAGCCAGGTCTCGCTGTGTGATGCGAAGTTTGAAAGCTGCACTCAGGACACGGTTGGGATCACTTTGAGCCAAAGCTCCACTCACCTCTGCTGCCATTTCCTACACACACACACAGACAATATACACATTAAAAATAAATAATCTCAGCATAAAAAGTCCACATTAATCACAGACTCTTACCTTGGTCAGTCTGGGTAGGTCTTCCTCACTGTGCCTTGTATGTGCAGAATGTGTGTCAGGCAGACCGACAGCAGGAGCGTCTCTGTCCACGAGGTTGAGGCGAGTAGCTACCTCTGTAGAAAGATCCAAATCTGCTGGATGTTTCTGCTGCAACACAGGTCAAGATTATGGACAGGACAGACTCGTATCCATGCTGTGGCATGTCAGAGAAGAGGAGGAGTGACTACCTTTATATATCCAACAGGCTGGGCGTCCTCAAAGGGTCCGCTAATTGGCTTACTAAAGGTAAAACTACCCCTGCTGAAGACGAGTCGCATAAAAGAAGTTAAAGCAATCATTCCTCGTTATGCATGACGCAGTCATTTAAATAAAAATAGCACCGCACCAACCTGTCGTTAGCTGCAGATGCATTTCTCCATGTAAATAGACTTGCAGCAGCTGTGAAATGAAGCATAAACCATGAACAGAAGAGTCACTGCAACATGTTTACTGATCAATATGCATACATTTATGCATTTAAACCTACTTTGGGTGAAGTGACTGTGTGACATGAAAGGCTTTATTTATTCTAATAAAATGTTACAAATAAACCAAACAGTCATGATTTAATCAACACGCCATCCCCCCACTAAGTATCTGGACAATTCTTTGATCGTTAAAGTTGTTTTTTCAAGTAAAAGCCACTTAGGTAACCTTACAAAAGAATTATATTCATTAACTGATATTTGATCATGTGTTATTGACAAAATTATTTATAGATTACAAAAAAGGGTGAAGTTAAACTACTAACAATCTGCAATTAGTTGTAATCGTCAACGATGAATAAAAACAAATCAGCTTTGTCTGTAATGGATAACTGAGTGCCCCACCTGTCTGTCCCGTCTTCCTGTGTACGGATTCAAAAGTTTTTACTGAAGCAGCAGTTTTGTGATCAACCTGTGACAGCGGATCACTGAGGATAAATACAAAATAAGCCACTTATTAGCTCATGGTCAATAGAAATATTAAAATGAAAATAAAAAACCCACATAAAAATCAAAGCTAATACTAACTCTTGTGGTTTTGATTGGTTAAAAGGTAGTGGCTGGCTTTTGCTGTATTTCTCTGTCACCATCTCGAGCAGCCGCCTGTAGTGCTCCTTATTATTCTGCTTTATGGCCTGAAGACACCAGAAATATCAGAAATGAAAGTGCAGAGGTTCATACTTTTAAAGTTTGATTATTGGCACTGTGAGGTGGGGAAAAGTGGAATTTAAGTATCTTTTCATATATACAAATAACTGACTAATTTACCTCTTCCACAGTAAGACTGGGCTTATAGCAGCGGTTGTGTCCAAAGCCATTGCATGTTGGGTCAGGATTAGCATTTCCCGCCCTGAGCACAGGCCTTGAGGACAGCAGCTGGAGGGATCCTCTCCTCTCCCTGTCCTTTGCTCTGTCTGGAAGCCCTGCAGGGAGCGTTGTCCCACTGGATTGAAATAAAAAGAGGGAGATACATTAGCATGGAACCCATTTTCAATAGGTGGTAACATAAAACAATAAGAACGGCCTGAAGACTGCAAGCACAAAGGCTAAAAAAAAAAAAAAAAAAAAAAAAAGGTACTGGATGACTTGTACTTGACATAAATCTCCAGTACTGAATCACTTGCCTGTATTTCCTCATTAAAGGAGGTAAAGAGCTCTGAAAAGGATTCTTTCCCTGACTCTCATTACCTCCAGCTACTGGTTTATCTTTGAAGAAAGAACATCAAAACAAATGACATTGGGTATAAGGATGAGATCATTCTGCACTGACAAGCTTGGTTGAAACACAGTGACGTCAGTATAATCATGAATTGTGCACTAAAAGGTCCATCTTCGCTTACCCATTCTCCACTCAGTACTGTTCAGCCATGAGGTGTGGAGCTCATCTATGCCCATTAGAGCGACAGGCTGGATCAACAGAGGAAATTCAATGGAATTACAGAGAGTTACACAGATAAATAAAGTTAACTATGAAACTGTATGTATCCACATGGATAAAGCAGCACATGTAGTATGCATCGCATCGTATCTCACAAAGAGACTCCCAAAAGACTTTTAAACTAAGTGTTGTTTTGCCTAAATTAGCCATAATAGCTCCTCCATAAAGGTCTGAATCACTTTATGAGTTTGTTAACTTGTAGCTTTTTCCTGTGATTTGGTTTGTTTTCACATAGAAAATCTGAGTGAGCTCCAAGTGAACCAATATGCGTGACTACAAACCATGTGAGAATGTTCTGTCCTATTTGCCAGATGTGTCTGGGGCGAGAGCAACAAAAGTAAATACAGGAAGAAGGGCCTGTGTTCTGGATTATTTGACAACATGGAGACTTGACATTTATTTCACAGCTAGTTGCTAGCTTGTACAAACCCTCTGCACATCTATAGTACCTTGCTGCATCCCAGAATGCAAAGCTTATGTGTTTACTGAACTTTTTTTTTTGTCTGTAAAGGTCCTCAGACATCCAGGTCATTGTACTCTAAGGAGCTTGGAAAGAAGAGCCACCTCCACGGGACAAGACTCGGCTGTCCATCTACATCTAAAAGAAAAAGGTCGCTCTTTCGAGGATGGCAATGTTCACATTTTGGACAGAGAAGACAGATGGTTTGAAAGAGGAGTGAAAGAAGCCATTAATGTCCACTGTGAACGACCATCTTTGAACAGAGGCGGTGGCTTACGGCACCAACTGTCTGCCATCTATAATCCAGTTCTGAGATCCCTTTCCAAGCCGCCTTAATACCTACTCACGTCCTGGGCCATCTAACCTCAGGAAATCACATGATAGGGTGGGGTTAGGTTTCACAATGAGCTCACCCGAAACCTTGGCTGATTGTGACCTACACCCGTCTTCACACCTTGAGTCGTCTGACTAGGTAGACGATCATTAGGGGGTCCATTGTCCCTCTTGGGGGGACACTCCCACAGGGCTTACATCTGGGACTCTCCACCATTTGACCCTAGAACTGAAGAAGCTTCTCGGACGAGAGGTGAAACATCTTCAAGCAACTTAAAGAAGTGTAGACGCTGTTCTTTCCAAGCTCCTTAGAGCAGCTGTGAAAACGCCCTAAGAAGTGGTGTGTGTCCACCTATCATTACACCTCAGCTTAGAACTCCCAGTCATTTCAGTACTTGTCTATTCGATGAACTCTGATACACTGTAGCAAATAATACTAAATGTATGTGTCTGAAGCACAGACGGGGCACTCACCTGTGTTTCTTCATGAGATCTGGGCTTCTCACACCTCGTCAGTGATTTCCGCAGTCTGAGTAAACCTGCTACCCGAGCCACGGTCTTCTTCATGAAGCTGATGACGACATCTGAAAGACAGGACACCACAAATCACGATCACCGAATTCCACGTCAGGAAGCAAAAAATATTAAGCAGTTTTATTTTCTAACAAACCTCTTTTGCGTCTTTTCACTTCGACTTGCTCACTCTGGCAAACACTCTCTGCAACATGCACGCTGTAATAACAGAAAACGGTTCGAAATGAGTGGTTTTCAAAAATACATAATCTTGCAAAGTAAGAGATTAAAAAATAAATAAATCTCACGCTACCAGCTGTGGCAACCTTTTGTGAATAAGAGCGCAGAGGAAAAGTAGCTATTATTTATGAGGTGATTTCTTTTTGTGTTCTTCTTGAATTCTAACGACGGTTTAACAACCATTAACCTGGAGGTAATTTGGCAATAGTTTCAAAGGCCATCGCAGATTCGGACAGTCCAAAGTGACGAGTTCAAACATCAATATATTTGCACAAAACCCAAAGATATTCACTTTCTATGAGATAAAGCCACAATTTGCATCAACAAATGTTTGAGAAACTGAAACAAGGGTTTTGAATTTATTCATTAGCATTTTTTATTTATATATCAGGGACCATACATATTAGCAATGATGCATTTATATAAAATGCAACCAATGCTATGTACACAGGAATCCTAGCTACAGCTAATTTGCAGGCATTGGCCCCGGTTAGGTTTTTAAGCCACAACCTGTCAGTACAAACATAAAAACAAACATAATGAAGAAAACAGCAAGAAAAGACCCATTTCTGTGAGAACTGTGGACCTTTAACTGTAAAAGAGGACTGGATAAATCTTGTTCTACGTACTGGTAGCTTTGAGTGATCACTAACTGCTCCCACTGTGGGAGGCACTCTGCTGCTAAATTTTAAAATACTTTGACTAAATTACGCATTTACGGCCATTCACACATTACAAAAATAAATTTCAAGAAAAAAAAATGTATAAAATTCTCAGAGTTTAACATATACCTTTTCTCCCAAAAAATTTACAATGATGCCACTGTATTTGTTTCTTGTCCAGTCCTTCTAGAGCTTGTTTGTATATTGATAGCACATACAAACTGCTGACTGTGCTGCCTGAACCCAAACAAAACCATGCTATGCAGATATCATTGGACGACCTTTACAGGCAGACTTACAAAATCAGTTAAAATTACTCTCAAGTCTTTTGAAGATTTTCTTAATCTTTAAAACAAATGTTAATTGGAGATCCAGATTTATTCCCAAATGTTTAAATTCATAAAACTATTATATTTATTTCTGATCAGATCTCATGCTTCACACATTTACTGTTCACACTACTTTACCACTACTTATTAACTGTGTACATTCATTGCTGTGAAAAAGTATTTGCCTCATTCCTCCTTTTTTGCATATTTGTCACACATTTCAGATGGAACAAATTTTAATATCAGACAAAAATTACCTGAATAAATACAGATGTAATAACACAGATATTTTACAGAAGTAAAATAATGATTTCATTTATTAAGAGAAAAAAAAAAGCTATCTGAAGTAATTGTGCCCCCAAAATTATGAGTTAACTGTTATTAACCCCACTTGTGGGAAAACTGACTTCAATTTCACTAGGCCTGACTACTCCCAAACCTGCTGAATCAAGAAATCACTGAAACACAACCTGTTTGACAAAGTGAAGTTGGCTAAAAGATCTCAAACAGCAAAACAATATGTCTAAAGATCTAAAGAAACTTGAGAACAGATGAGAAAAAAACTTAGTGACATCTATCAGTCTGAAACAGCTTTGTAACCCTTTACAAGGGAAAGCAAACCATGGTGAGAGCCATTATCCACAAATGGAGAAAACTTGGAACAATAGTGCACTTTCCTAGGAGTGCCCGGCCTACCATAATTACTGCAAGAACAGATCGACAACTAATCCAGGAGATCACAAAAGAACAACATCTAAAGCCGAGCAGGTCTCACTTGCCTCAGTTAACCCGAGTTCTCACTGAACTCGACGGACGAGCCGGCGAGTTCAATAAGAGCTCATGATTGACCAATAAGACTGGGCAAAAATGCCATCCATGGAGGAGGTCCAAGGTAAACCTACTGCTGACCAAAAAGAACAAAGGCTTGTCCCTCAAGCCTTTCAGGAAAATATTCTTTAGACTGAGGAGACATAAATTGAACTTTTTGGATGGTTTAAAATCCATTATGTCAACATTTTATATCGCAACAGTCAGACATGGTGGTAGTATGAGCTGGGTCTGCTTTGCTGCTTCAGGACCTGGATGACTTACTGTAATTAATGGAACCACGAATTCTGTTACTACTCTTCAACCAGAAAAAGGAGAATGGCCTGCAGCTAAAGCACACTTAAGTTATGCATTGAAACATTCTAGCAACCCTGCCTCTGAAAAGCTTTAAAAAACAAAAACAACATGAAGGTTATGGAGTGGCCAAGTCAAAGTCCGGTTTTAAATCCGATTGAGATCCTTTGGCATTACCTTAAACAGACTGTTCGTGTTCAAAACCATCCAGTGTAGCTTTATTAAAATACTTCAGTGAGGTAGAGTTGGCAATGTTGAAAAACTCATTGCTAGCCATTGCAAACACTTGATTGCAGTTCTTGCTCCCAAGGTTGGCATAACCATTTATTAGGTTTAGGGGGCAACTATTATTTTCACACAGGGCCAGGTAGGTTTGGACATTTTTAGTCACTTAACAAAGAAAATTATTTAAAAACTGCACTTTTTTGTTTACTCGAATTATCTTTGTCTGGAGTAAAACATTTGTTTGATGATCTGAAACATGTAAATGTAACAAATATGCAAAACATGAGAACTCAGGAAGGGAGAAAATACTGTTTTACACTGTGTTTTACACTTTTAACGACAAGCTACTGGATTTAAGTAGGGTTTTAAACAAAAATAAATTAATATTGGAACGGTCATAATAAATAGTTTGTTTTAGACTACTTTTGCTTTCGTTATGAGTGTACTTGATATTAAATGTCATGTGTGTGTCCACTGATACCGTTACAAACATACTGTCAGTAAACTTCAGTAAAATAGTTTGTTAAGATTCACCTGCTGTGAATAAACAAATTACATCTAAAGTTAACTCAAAACTTAATGATAGCTAGCTGGAAGGGTGAATGACTGCCCTCGACAATCAAAACAATTCATTAATAGGCCAACGAAGTCTGAACTATTTAGGACTGAAAAAATATAGACCATTTTCAATCACCGACCTCTGGTAGTTCCGTTTAGCGGGTCTGCAGTGACTCTCCTGCCGCCAAGCTGCTGTTTTTACGCCTGGTCGCGTGGGTACCTCTGCGCTAACGCTACCTTTCCCAGGCCACTCCGTGGGGTTTTGCCCCGTAATGGGCTCAAACAGCGACGAGAATCCGCCAAGTATCCATCCATACATCCCAGTCAAATACGAGAAAATTGTAACGAGGTTTTCAATGCGGTCCAGGACTATTTCTCCACAGGCAAGATGACAAACCGCAATCTACGACACACCGCCCACCATTACCTTAGCTTAGCATTAGCGCCGCTGTGCTGAAACGCCAAGAACGTCCGTCATTCCGTGTTGACGTTCTGCGAAGGGCAAACGTTTTATACACCAAAACAAAAAGAGTGGGCGGTGTTCTAAAGTGTAAAGTCTAAAGACGACAGATAAAATACAAAACATAAAGCGGCGTGGCGGAGATAATAAACAAACGAACCCCTGATTACGGAGTGGTATCGTTGGCAACTTTCTCATTAGCCCCTTCTGACTTGTTCAGGAGAGCAAGTGGGAGAAGTTAGAGCATGGATTTCTTTATATTTATTTCAAGATTGGTTTCATTTAATCTAAACCACAATTTCAGCGTTATTTACTTCTTACAAAGCTTTTTTTGGCAGAAAGCCCTGATGGCAAACCTCTAGCATAGGTCCATTCTTTGTTACATAATACTAAATCAGCATATCAATTGCGAGTTAGAAGGAAAAAGAAAAATCCCAAATACCTCAGTTTTCTAACCTCTCTCAAATGTGGCTATCATTAATAGTTAATTTAGTGGCCGATGTTTCTGTTACTAATGTAATAAATGTGTATTTAAAATCCCTATTTTTGTAGAAAATTTAAAGAGACCAAAAATAAAACCACCCAATTAGAAGTTCCTTACTGACTGGATTTACCTTTGTACAGCTTTAGTATCCCAAAATGCTCACTGCTTTACTCTGTGCACTAAAGACTTCCGGTTTTAAATCAACTCTTTATTAAGCCTAACAGTGGACTACAAACAGAACTAAAACACCCCGCCATTGTTCAATATTTATCAGGATACCTGTGTTTTGAGGTTTTGCAAGAAACACTCCATCTGGTTCATAGTCACACTTAATTTATTTACTTTATGATAAAAACAACATGTACGTGGTTTACATTTTTGTAATGGTGCACAAGTTTTGTAGATCTTAGACTTCCAGTATAAAACTAGTGCATTTAGTAACATGTATGAAGAACATTAACACCATTTACAGAGCACAAAAAAAGCAAACAGTGTTTGAGAAACAGTGTATTAAAGAGTGACTTTCAAAATATTGGCAGTACACAGGATAGAAAAATTACCCCCCAAAAATAATTAAAAAACAATTTAGTATAAAAGTCAGGAAACTTATAATTTCTATACATTTCTACAAGATGTAAGGCATGAGCAGTTTTGAAACAATATGCAGGCAGATTCAGTCTTTAGATTTCAGGCTACTTTGGATCAGGCAGGAGACCAGATGAACCTACAGAAAGGGGAGAAGAAGAAAAATTAGATGCAGCAACAAACAACCTTTAATTACAGACTGGCACCTTACATAAATAGGAACCAAGCTAAAGTTTAAAATGGTCTTGACTACAAGTTCCTTTCAGTAAACGTAGTAGTTATTTAGTAGTTTTCCAACTAGTTAATAAACAAAATTGTTGACTTTTAAAATTATGACAATGTACTGAAAAATAGCACTGACATAATTCTTGTTGTCAGAGAACTGCATCTCTAGCTCTAAGACTAAAAGCAGTCAGGCACAGGAGCATTGATGGCGAAAGTTATGAGATCAGTAGATGAACATGTGCCACTATTCCCTCAAAATTTCAGAGTGCACCTCAAAACAGTTCAACATTTACACAAACACGAAGTTAAATAAAACAAGACATAAAAACAAATGTAGCTGAAATGGAATAAACTATTCCACTTAGTGACTTCATGCTCTGCAGGGTTTTGCTACAATGACTCCATCCACGTTATGCATCTACTGCACCAGCTTCACCACTTTACTGGGTTATACACATACAGAGCCACCTGGGCTTCAGACATGTACTCGATGTAACTATGTTCCTCCTTTGTTCTACTTTTCCAGATGCATTTGACTCGTTCACCGTGTTGACAGGAAGCTCTGCCATGTGCTCAGCCACGGTTTAAATCCTGAATCATCACTTATTATTGCATCATCATGCTTCAGGATCGAATTTTTGACAGCTTAGCTTCTCACTGCATTAATAGTCAAATCTCATAACACACCACATGACATGTCTCTCAAAAATTATTATTCAGTACGTTTGAATTAAATTTTATAGAACCCTGCAGGACATGTACATTTCCAGACCAAAGTTATCCCCTGTAATAGACTGTGCTCGGTGACTAGTGACACGTCAGTCCCTGAGCACTGTGCTAACTTTATCCTTCAGTGGAGTGAGTGTGTTACACTCACACTCACCTGGCCCATATAGGTAAAGGGGTGACAAGCAGCTCAGGTACAGCCAAGTCCCGTTCTCTTGCAGCCAGTGCTGCCGATAACCAATCATATCAGGGGAACAGGGTGACTGTAGTTTCCTTTCCTCTTTGGAGGGTGGGGATAAATGAGTCTTGTTTACTAGGTTGGAAGATGATAGAGCACATAGGTTTTGTGGGATGTGGAAACAATTTTATTTCATTTTTTTAAACCAGTATGGTCCCAGGGGAAAAAATATCTTAATGGTTAACTGACTTGCACCAGACTAATGGATATAAAAATTTATAGGAAACATCTCCCAGAAACAGGGTGATTTATTTAGGAGACATGCATGAAGCACCAGGATCAGCTCACACAACATTTATCTTTTTAGAGGGTTGGTAAGTCACACAGTCAGATTCACAAATTCTTTCAATGGCAGACAAAGCAGACTAGAATGCTCATGCCTGCAATACATTTTAGCAGATTTTTCAGGTACCTGGGAGTTTCTTCAACAGCACAAAGTGCATTTATATATGCAAAAAGCCCAGCACAGTCTCCTTTATGTAGGGAACCAGCAAGCTTTTGCTTCCCAGGCAAAAGCTCCCCGGCATAACTCCTTCGGGGTTATGTCGGGGAAGGGCATCTGGCGTAAAACCTTGCCAAATCAAACATGTGGAGCAACCTGCTGTGGTGCCCTCTTGAGACCAGGGAGCAGCTGAAAGTCATTTTAAAGAGCCCGATACAATTTAGTTACTTGTCAGTAAAGCAGTCTCGTGGCTGGTTGGTTAATTTGGTATAGGGCACTTCCAAGAGAGATGATTATGTGACTCTTTCCTCCCTTTTCCATGTTTAAAAGTATTGTCTTGTGTTCTTTAGAGTGTACTGAAAGTACACTTGGGCCATTCCTAGGCTACTATTGTGTAGTCTGATGCTGGTACAGGTGCTATATCCCAGTGCCCTGAAACATCTTCCAGTATGATATTCAAATGAATTAAGTGCTCAGAACCCCTTAAATTGTGCTCAATAAGGCAAACCCAATCCTGTCAGCGTTGAGCTATTTGAAGACCATCACCACGGTGTTTTCTCTCAGGCCTGTGCACTGCTCAATCTGTCATGGTTTGCTACGGCCAAGCAGGCATACAGCAACAGTGTTCCCACCCCTAAACCAGTGAACTTACCATTAGGGATACACCCTGTGTTTGCAGTGAATACCTTATAGCCCCCCTTCCCCCTCTTTCTTATTCTAAATGCTACTCACCTTGCCTGGCTCCCACCAACCGCTGCTGGACTTTCTCTAGATGATGGATATATTCTGTCAGGGATTGTTCTGGATCCTGAGCTGTTCCACCTGATTGTACAGAGGCCAAAGGGGTACTGGAGTGTGACCTGAAGAGTATAGAAAGCGTATTTAAGAAGACGAAAAAAAACCCCAAAAACTAATTGAATCATATCAGTTTCTAATAAAATCTGCTAAGCGAGACCAAACCTGTGGCGCAGCCTGAAGGGCGATTTGCTGGGTGGGACGAGCGCTGACAGAGTGTCTATGTAGATGGCGTTGCTGTCTCGGATCTGCGTCGGGTCAGAATTTGATCTTGGCTGCTGCTGCTGCCTTAAAACTTCAGCTTTAGGCCCTGCCAGGAACGATAAAATTAAATTACCTATGCACTCATACTCACTTGGATAATACATGCAAGTCTAAATTATGTAGACAGAGCTGACCTGGAGCATGCCCATTGACAACCCCAGTTGATAATCTTCGGATTGCTTTCTGCCATTTCCTCGTCAGGAACCTCATTCTGAAAAAGTGCATGGAATTAACTAATAATCTCTGCCTTCTAGGGAATACAACTAATATGTATATTATGATACATTTCTTACCTTGAGACCGCAATTATGACTCGCACTGCAGCCCTAAATCGTCCGAGGGGTCTACGCCTGGAGGAGATTGGGGGTGAGGGTCGAGCTCCCATGTGAGCGATAAGACACAGCGTGGCTTGTTCACACTCCTGGAATCCTCCTATCAGCAGCAGCAAGTAACGCTTCTGGTACACCAGAGCTTTCCTGAAGCTCTCAGCTCGCAGGTAGCGCTCATAGTAACGCTGAAGCTGCAAATCAAGCAAACGCTGTCAACATTTCATCCCTATACAACCACCAGTGTACAGTGAAGCCAGAAATGGCAATTAGGGACTTTGGAGTCAATATCTGTTCTTGAAAAGCTATTGCAAAAATGGCAATTACACCCCTAATTTATCCTGATGTCCTGCCTACTGACCTTGCTCTGGCTGGACATGTCGTAGACAGGCCTATTTTCGGTTTCCGCGGTGACCTTGGCAAGCTCATTTTCTGTGCGGCGCAGCTGTCGCTCCAGGCAGGTGAGTTTGTGCTTGAGAGTGGCCCTCTCCTGGCTCAGTGATGTCACACGCTCTGTCAAATCAGAGTTCTCCTTCAGTAACGTCTCCAACAGGTTGGAAGACGACTTGGATGGCGTCTAAGGCGAGAAAAAAATTCATTTAGCAATGATTACATGTGCCAAAATGTAATCCTAATGAAAAACTTTGTCACAATAGTTTGGATTCCTCATAGGGATTAAAGCACTTGAATACCTGCTGGTGCTGCTTTAACACTCCTGCCTGGCCACCATCAGTATGAAGGTTGGTGTGGGGGTGCTGGAAAGGTTCAGCGTCGTGTTGTTGTCCCGCTGTTCGTCCAGACAGGCGCTGAGCAGCCATCTCTCTCTCGTCTCTTTCCAGCTCTGCCAGAGTGCGCTGCAGCTCCTGCATGCGCTGCTGGTCCTGCTGCCTCAACAACTCCAACTCACACTAAAGTCAGAAATGTTCACAACGATGTGTCTTTATGGATTTGCATAGGCAGTGAGTACACTAGAGAAGATTTGGGCTGATGCATCTTACCAGTTTGCTGTTGATCCTCTCCTGTCGCCTCTCTCTCTCCATCTGCTCTTGCATCTCCTTCCTCTTCTCCCTTTCCCACTGCTCCTCCCTCTCCCTCTCTTTGTCCTTCAGCACTCGGAGTCTCTCCTTCAGCTCTGTGAGTTCCACCCCTTGGCGCCTGGACTGCTCTCGCTCCACCTCTAAAGCCCGGTTTGCTTCCTGTTTCTGCTCCTTCAGAGTCTCAATTGTGATACGATTTCGGGTGGCCGCTTCCTGCTCCCGCTGAAGCTCCTCCCTCCTCGTTCGGTCCTCTTCTTCCCATCGCCTCCTGCTCTGTAGTAGCTCTGCCCTCAGTCTGTCCGCCACAGCTGCCAACTCCTCCCCTTGCATTCGCTCTTGCTCTAGCTGGGAGCGCAAGTCCGAGATGAACTTCCTGTCTCTTGCAGCGTCGGCATCATGTCTACGGCTGAGCTCATCCACCTGCCTAGAGCAGCGGTCTCGCTCTTCATCAAGCTTCCTGTGAGAATCTGCAAGCTTCGAGTGAATTTCAGTCAAGCGAGTTTCTGCTTCAGTCAGCAGGAGCTCCTGACGAGTCTTTTCTTGCAAGCTGAGCTCTTGTTGGTGGGAAGAACGTTTGCGTTCATCTTCTAGCTCCTTCTGAGTGTCGTCCAGGCGTTTCTCTAGCAGCAAACAGCGGGACTGTTCAATCTGAAGTTCTTGTCTCAGGTTGCTACAGGCCACCCTCTCCTGCTCCACCTGCCCCTTTAGAGACATGACCTCTGACCTCAGCTTCTCAGAAGACACCTGTACATTCTAGACAGAGTACATCGAGTAAAAACACAAACATTGGGTAGTGATGTTACAAATGTAGCGAACTGAAGTTTTCTGTATGAATAGAAAATTTTAGTAGTGTCCATTTTTTAGTGCTCCTCTTACCTCTCTCCTTTCCTCCTCCTCCCTTCCTTTACGCAGACTTAGAGCCCTCTCCTGCTCCAGTTCTTGTTGAAGCTCACACACTCTGGCCTGCTCTCTCCTCAAAGCTTCCTCAGCCTCTTCTATAGTCAGCCTGAAGAAAATTGGTAATTTCCAACTTTACCATAGTTACATTGTAATAGGTTAGACTAAAACATAAAAAAAGTTTAGGAAAGGGGCCCTTTAACATGCCTCAACAATGAAGTTGAAACCCATCTGTTTGCAAAATGCTGATTCACAGGGGAGGCCTGTTTAAGTGACTGTATTTTGAGCATGTAATACATACCTGAGCGCCATCATTTTGTTCTTCTGCTCTTGCTGAGCGTCATGTGCACATTTGAGTTGTTTCTGGCTCTCCTCCAGCTCTGCCCTCAGTTGGGATTCATCCCGTCGTTCAGTCTGCAGTTGATCTCTGTGCCAGTTACTGTCAACTCTGTCATCAGTCTGAGAAAGATGGTGAAAAAAATGATTTATACAGATACAAGGTAAGTTAATGCACCATGTTAAGTTAAACTCCTTACACCTGAATGAAAAATAATACCTTCATGCCAATAACCGATTTAAAACAAATTATCCTTTAAATAGAAGAAACTCACTTGTGAGTGTCTTTGTGCCATTCGACAGAGCAGCTCTCGGAGTGCAATCACAGTCTCCTGCAATGCCCTCTTCTCCTGCTGCCAGCTCATGGGAGGATTAGATGATTTATCTTGGTGGTGCAGTAGAGCAGAGCCATCTTCAGCATGATGCTGCGACAGACTCAGTGAGCAGGCTTTTAAGTCCAACACATGAGACTGTGCTGATGGATTGACACGACGCTGAGATAAGGTCAGAATTCTGCAGCTTTCTTGATAAACTTTCTTCAACAGTCCCTGCATGAAGAAAGACAAAGTGAAAAAAAATCTGGCTTTTTGTTACTTTAACATGTTTATCAATTCTATGTGAAGCCTACCTGAAGCTCAGGTGACAACAGATCATCGCTGTAGCTCATACTGCCCGCAGCACTGTCCGTGTTAGCGGTGGGGTCAACTCCTCTACAGCGGAGGTACTCAATAAACTGAGCATCCAGTCTCTCAGTCTGCTCCAACTCCAGTCTCAGCCTAGCACCCAGTTCTGAACTCACATCTGAATAAGAGGAGAACAGCGGCGTTCAGCTGCCTTTATGCAGAATATCCAGATATACAAGTGACTCAAAATCCTCACAAGTCACAGGTGTCACGGTGTGGAAATACTCACTGCTGCCATATCCGTCACTGGCCCATTCGGGTGCCGACAAGGAAGAGGTGGAGCCAAGTGGTGAGGAAGGAGTCGTTAGGTCAAGTCCTTCCAATTCACGTACCTGTGAACAAGAATACATAATAATCTGAGTTAGAACTGAAACCAAAAGAAATGAACACATGGTTTACATATCTGAGCTCGAACTACATACTTTATCGGCATCCAGTGAATCGAGGATGGAGTAGTTCTCAGACACTGACACAGAGCGTGGCGAGTGGGAACTCTGTGTAGCTGGGTCTGGGGTGATGGTCCTGGAGTGTGAAGTAGGCTCCATTACAACCCTGGGAGAGGGTTTGACCTGGGGGAGGTCCAGGCCTGTGTTATTCAAGCCACTGAGCTCAGAGGTGTGGAAACGTTCAGGGATTCTGTCCTCAGAGCACTCGAGTCTTCTTAAAACCTCCGGAGAGCTCAGAGAGTCTTCATGGTGAGACACAATATCCTCGAAGGCTCTGACAGAAATATCTGACAGTGAAAGAAAAAATGATCAGTATGAGAACATGTTAAAATGTTCACCTTTATTCTTTCAATTGATCCATGAAATACTCCCAGAGCTCAACATCTGGAAACTGCTTGTTTTGTTGGAAAAAAAAAAAAAAAGGGGGGGGGGGGGGGGGAATCTATAAGTCATGTTTTAAACAAAGTTTGCATTTCTTATTTTAAAACCCAAATTCCACTATTCCTTGTAAACATAAAAGGCTAGGTCAAATAGATTTCCATTGTCATTGCTTTTTATAGGCTTGCACATAATCATAAAACAATATTTACCCTCAGACAATAAGTGCAAAGACTTATTTAGTACTCACCCTTATGTGGGTATCCCTGAAGTGTGTCCTGTTGGCTCTGCTGTCGGAGCTGCTGCAGTTCTCTCTGCTGATAGGCCAATTCCTCCTCCTGTGCAGCCAAGTCCTCCTGAACGCTTTGAAGTTCTGCCTTCAGTTGTTGGTTGTCCGCTTCAAGGTCAATGAGAGCACGATCTTTGGTCTGCCAGAGAAATTGTGACATTAAAATGCAGCAGTCAAGCTTCAAGCACTCAGACCACCACATTAATTAAAACCACTATACATCTTATCTGATAATGTGTGGTCAACTCTGATTCCCACCTGAACTTCCTCATGCAGTTTTTCAGCCCTTTCTGTACTGGTACTCAGACCCTGTCTCAGTGCAGTCAGCTCTGTCCTCAGAGCCTGATGTTCTTCCTTGAGCTCGGACAGCTCAACCTCCTTTTGTCTCAAGGTAGTGTCTGCTTTAGCCAAGGTCTCCTCAGCATGGGTCTGAAGTGGAAGAAAGACATCCACAGAAACATTAAGTGTCATATCACACCCCTTTTCCTTTAGTCCCCCCCCCAAAAAAAAGAAAACATACACGAACCTTATATAACCAGATTTAAACACTTTCAAATATAACAGCATTTTACAGAGTACAGTCAGTGTATGCATCTGTTGTATAAGCTGTAATCTTTCACTCGCATTACAAACAAGTACGTCAATGTAACATGAAGAGAGAAATTTGCCAAAAGCAGCTGTGAACTAGTAAACAAAACAAAAACCGAAAAACAACAAGCTCCGATAAAATGCAGAGACATGCTACAAACTAACCAGTGCATTAAAGAAGTCATGCTCTCTTTTCTTACCACATCCTGCCAAGTTAGAACAAAACACAAAAAATAAAGTGCAACACAGCTTTAAAAGCCAGTGCTACCAAAGATTTTCTTCCTGCTTCCTCTTTTTAATGTCACTTCCTCTGTGCGGGTCAAGATTTTGCTATCTCTCAGTGCTGCACCACGTCACAACAGCAACGCCCCTAATTATAACCAGATGTGGTCTTACGGCACAGCTGTATGCTTCGGAGGGGAAAGAAAAAGAAAAGCAGCAGCAAAATATTTCCTGTTTCGTACTGAGACTTGTTTAAGTTTAAAGAGGTTGCTGGGCAACTGACATTTTTGAAAAAGAACTCTTTTGAGTGACAATAAACAGATTTGTTCATTGAAACTATTACAATTTTAAAAACTGAAGATTACAGCATGTTTTACTGCTCTGTTTAATGAAATAGTCAAACAGCTAAAACATTGTTATTATATGGTTATTACAGATTGAATGGTAAATTGAGCGATTCTTGTATAGCACTTTTCTACTCTCCTGCAGCACTCAAAGCTGTTTATACAAACGTGCCTCATTCACTCATTCATACAAGCACTTTTTTTTCCTATGCTGAAATGCTTTTAATCCAACAGTCACACATGTTCATACGCCAATGAATGCGTCAGACTAGAGCAGCCAGGGATCGAACCACCAACCTTCCGATTAGTACATACACATAAAGACAGTAAAGGTTTATGGGAGACAACAGAAATATGGCCGACGTATCCGCAAATAAGACCATCACTGATGACAGATAGCTGTGTTCAAAGTGAATAAGCCAATAATGAGGTTTGGTCTTTAAAACTAAACCAACACCTACCAGCACTTCCTTTTGAGCCTCTTCTTGACTGGTTTCGTTTTCATTTAGCTTAACCGTCAGGTCCTGGATAAGGGCTTTCAGTGAAGTCACTTCCTGTTGTAGCTTTTCAATTTCCTCTTGGAGCTGGCCCTCTCTCCTCCTCAGTGCCTCACGTTCGGCAGAAAGCTCTCTCTTCACAGTCTCCAGGGTTTTAATTCTTGCCCTTTCCTGAGCCACCTGTTCCTCCATATCGACCACCTCTGCTCTTAGCTCCTGGACTTGTCTCTCAAGAGTGAGACTGCTTTCTCTGAGGATGTCCATTTCCACTTTCATCTCCATCTCCTTTGTTTTTAGAGTTTCGATCTCTCTCACCCTCTCCTCTTCATTAGTCTGGAGTTCCAAAACCTGAGAGCTGAGGCAGGCTTTTTCCTCCTGCAGGGTACCTGCCTCTTCTGCTTGAACTTTCCAGCTGTTCCTCTCCTCCTCTGATAGCGTCCTCTTCTCCCTCTCCTCTTCTAGCTGGGCTGTGACCTCCTCCAGCTCAGTTTCCTTCAGGGAGAGGAGACCTTGGATTTCATCTGACTTTTCTCTCTCAGCTTTTAGCCTCTTTCCAAATTCTTCCCCGTGCCCTCTGTACTCTTCCTCCTGGGTGAGCAGTAATCGTTCCAGTCCCTCTTTCTCTGCCACTGCAGTCTCGAGCTGACTCTGAAGGGCCTTGATACGAGAACGAAGCGATCGGGAGGCGGTAGAATGAGTCAGGCTGAGTTCATGCTTTAGGCTGTTCGGCCCCACTTTCTTCTCTTGTTCTTGGATGGTATCGTTTTGAGGTTCGGGGCTGGGGGCGGGTGAAGGATTGATGCTGTCACCGTCCTGAGAGTCACTGACTTCATGCAGGTTGGGTCCCAGGGTGGCGAGTTCTGCCTGCAGCGTACTGATTACCTCGTGAAGGCGCTCCTCTTCTTCCTGTTTGTCTTGGCGCACTCTTGTGATTTCAGATTTAAGATGTTCCACCTGTGAGCGCAGATCTTCAAGCTCAGCTTCCAGAACCTTTTGTCAGAAAACAATCAAAACGATTCCATTAAAAATAAATAAATAAATCATGGCCTCATCAGGTATGTGCACTCAAATATTTAGTTAGTGTTTACACTGACCTTGTTATCGCTGGTATTCTCAAGTTCCTGTTCCAGTCTTTGGATTTCACTGTTGAGGTGGTCGATCTCGTGGTTTTTCTCCTGAAGAAGTGCTGAAGGGAGCGTCTCTTCATCCATTTCATCCTCCTTGCAAAGTTGCTCCTTTTCCTCCTTAAGTATCGTCAGGGCAGACACATTTTCCTGGAATTGGTAGTGCATTATCAGTTATCCTTGGATTCAACTGTTTTTCAACTAACCATAATGAGAGTAACTGAAGGAAATATTAAATAGAGAAAAAAGAAATCTGCTGCAAAACCAGAAAAACTGATATTAAAAAAAACAAACAAAAAAAACAATAGAGGGCACAGTAGTGCATTTTAACTGCTAGTGTTAGCTCAGAGCAGCAGATAAAACATAGTCTCCCATCTCCACTGCTTCACTCAGTCACATTTAAAAAAAAAAAAAGAAAAAAAAAAAAGGTTCAGTCAGGCTTTGTTTGGGTGTAGCAGTCTGACCTAGCAGGCTTGATAGAAGTTGATGTAGCAACAGAAAAGTGAATGCAACAAGTAACCATCTTACTTTTATCAGCCATGAAATGTGCAAGTAAGCTAAGGCTGCAGTAAAGTAGCAGCAGGAAGGGAGGAGACTCACAAAAGAAGCAAGTCTTCAAAAGCTGAGATAACAATATAATTAAGGCATAAGTATTCTTTGCTGCAGTCATGGTTTTATATAAAAGTACAAATGTTGGACAAACGCAACTTATTGAATTGTATTGAACTGTATAGTGTAACATATTTTGGGTCATTTACATTGTTTAGTCATCTGAGAAACACATCCCACTTCTTACCTTCAGGGCAGTAATCTGCTCTTGGAGCTCATTAACATGTGCTGCATTGGAATTAGTCAGCAGCTCCAGCTGTAGTGTGAGGTGTTTTACTTCAGCTTCCTTTATAGTCAAGTCTCTCTGCACAGTCTCCAGCTGGCCAAGCAGAACCTCAACCTAAGAAATGCAACGTAACTATTTAAATCAAAACCAAAATACAATTTTCAAGTTCTGCATTTGCTGATAACTAATCAGACTGATTGCTTTAAAAGATTGACTAAGACATCACAAACATTTTCCCAACCAAAAGGTGGCAGCACAGCAAAACGTGTCAAACAACAACCGCCACCACACATCAGCCCAAATCTTCTTAGCTACCATAAACTAGCATTACATAAAACCTAACAGACCTCCTGCTCTTTGCTCTGTAGACTCTGTTGAGCAGTGTCTAGGGCATCCTTAAGCTCCTGGGTGGGGTCACGCATGTTGTCATGGTAACAGTGTCTCGTCTCATCCAGTTTGGACTGCAGGGCTGAGATCTGAAGCCTGCTGGACAGATGCTGCTGCTCTAGTGCCTGTTTATCCTGACAAAGAGAGCATCAGTTAACTCTTGAGGGAGGATGCACACCGACACTTCACCTGAACTCAAAGTGTGCACTTTGCCCTTACTTGTGTAAGCTCCTGCTCTCTCAGCTTCGCTTTTTGAAGTTCTTGTTCCAGTTGACTGACGCATCTGTTACTCTCTACACTGTTGAGCAGCGCTTGCTCCAACTCTCTGATTCGACCAGCCAGCTTGTCTATCTCCTCATTGCGTTCTGCAAGATCGCGCTGGGCTTGCTGACAGGTTGCAAGCAAAGAAGAATAGTCCTCGGTCTTATCTTTGATAACAGCTTGCAAGCTCTCCACCTGCAGAGGCAGAAAGACTGATTCAGTTTCCAGGGTTTTAAGATGGAAAACTGCAAATTTAAAACAAGCAAAAAACAAAACAAAACAAAACAAAAAAAACAAGCCAAAGAACAAAACGCTACATGATAAGATGCTTTAAAAAAAACAAAAAACAAACAGCCAATCCAGATCTGCAGCCACTGGTTGGGACACTGAATTTAAGCCATTTCAGAGAGCAGCAACATGAAGATGAAAGACAGATGACGTGTGAAAAAGATGCAAATGAATATTAGCAAATGGACTACTGAATACTAATGAATGCAGAACCTATAACCAGTACATAAGCACTACAAAAAAGATGATGCAAACCACACACACCATGCATGACAGAGAGCTAAGACAAGCATGCTACAGTTAGATTTCATACCTGCAGAACCAAGTCCTCAAACTACAGCAATCCATTCAGCACAGGGATAAACACATGGTAATAGTCAGGCTCATTGGCAAACACCACATTCATCACTTCAACACCAGTAACACTATGTACTCCACAGCTAACTTGCAAATAGTAATCACACCAAACAAACACTACAACTGCGACACACTAGAAACAGAAACATTTTGTTTAACAAATTCTGGTTAAATACATTGTGCTTCAGTATTTATGGGTAGATATAAATCAGAGCATTGAAATACTTTAACCTGTGTTTAAATCACAAAACATTGCACAAAAAAAAAAAAAAAAAAAAAGACGTCTGTTGTTGAAGCCAACAAAGCAATTGATCCAAACACAAGAGTTTTAACAGAGACTATGCCTGTGGTAATGAAAATGAAATTTAGGCTGAATTACAGGATAGCAGTAGATCTGATAAGACAATGTTTGATGAAAAAGAAGAAAAAAAAAAAAGAAGAAGAACAAAAGATGCTGTTAAGGTACTTCTGTTTTGGGTTTAAGAAATGCTTTGTGACCAAATCACAAGCTGAGAAAAGCTGTAATATTTACAGACACACACAGTTAAGTTAAAGTGCCTCACCTGGTATCCTTTATTATCCACACTAGGAGTCTGTCTGAGCTGGGCCTCAAGCCTGCGGATCTCCTGCTGGAACTCATCCCGCTCGTGTTCACGTTCCACAGCCTGCTCCTATTATGGACAGTAACAAATTCAGTGAAAGCCTGTCCGCTGGATTAAGCACCAACTTGGAAAATAGTCTATGACACTTTGATAACCTTGAAAAAAACAATCAAGAAAGAATCCATGATATCCAAATGCAAACAAACCCAAAGATTACCCACCAGTTTAATTTGTCAAGCCTCACCTCGATAAACTGCCTGTCATGTTTAAGCTGCTTCTCCAGTGCTTGGACACGCTGGTTGAGGTCTTCAGTGTTGGTCTTGTGGTGCAGCTCCGTCTCCAGGCCTCTGGTTTCCTGCTCCTCAAGCTCCCTCTCCAGAGTCCGGAGACGAAGGGACAGAGAGCGGTGGTCCTTCTCTGCCTGCCGCTGCAAGTCCAGCCTATCTTGGGACAAACGATCCGTCTCTGCCAACAAAGCTTGAAAAATAAAAAGAGGAATTAAAGTCAGTAAAATTGTTTTCATTTAGTTAAATTCAGAGGAATTTAAAAAAAAAGCAGATGCAGAATATGAGCGAGGTTAAATACTGACAATTCAGCATAATCTGCCTTAAGAAATAGAACAGCAAATGACAGCACTCCAAGATGCTTTGCCACACGCTACTGGTAATTGCAATATTACAAAAAGCAACCTCACAGCACTGCAAATATACTGCATATTCATCCCCGCCCCCTTCTCACACACTAATACTCCACTCTGACCCACAAACCTGCGTCAGGATCTAAATTGAGCCAATGGCCTACGGAGAGAAGACACGTCTGAGCACAGACATTATATAAGCGCACAGTCAAACTCACTAAAGAGGTCATGTACTATTTTATGCAGACAAATGATTTCATGTTTTTGTACTCCCTCCGCTAACCTTTCTCTCTCTCCCCAAGTCCAGTAGAGAGATGCTCCTTCTGTCGCAGGAGGATGGCATGCTCCTCAGTCAGCTCATGATGCTTCACTCTGAGGGTGTCCAGCTCTGCGGTAAGGCCCTCCATCTGGTGTAGCTTCACCTTCAGGTCCTCTAGCTCCTCCACAAGTCTCTCCTCTTGAGTCTCCTTCTGCTGTAGCGACTCCTCTAGGGCTGCTTTTTCAGCCATGTAGCCTTCAAGAAGACCTGAAGAAATCATGCAAATGGTACAAGTTTATTTAAAAAGGGAACGACCTCAAACACGACTGAGCGTCACAAACGGCAGAGCTGTTAAACTGTGGTGCAAATGCTAAATGTGCAGCATAATCAGAAGACAGCAGCAGTATGCCAAACAAAGACATAGTGCTCACCTTCTGCTTTGTGAAGCTCCACCTGGAGCTGACTTTTAAGCTTGGCCTCCTGATCAAGCTGCTCCATTAGACGCTTGTGCTGTTCAAGGAGTTGTGCAGAGTCTTCTCGACCTTGAGAAAACTTTTCCTCCAGAGAAAGATGAACACTGTGAGTCTGCTCCAGCTGGAGAAATGACCAGCATAAAATGATCAGACACCTTGCAAGGCTGTAAAACAGGAAAAAAACCCTATGTGGACTGAGGAGCATTTCTACTTCCTTTACCTGCGTATTGGCTTGGTTGAGCAGCTCTAGCAGTGTGTCCACTGTATGTCGAAGTCTGCCGCAAGCATTTAGAGCTGCTTCTTCTCCACCAGGACTGATCTCACCATCAGAAACCAGGAGACTCTCACAGAGCAGCTGGGTGAGCTCCAATTCCTCTGATGACAAGTCTGCAACTGAAATACCTACGAAAGAGCAAATTAAGTGTTTTTAACCAACTCTCACATGACTTACACTAAAAAGAGTCCTCCTTGGTTCCTTTAGAAATAAAGCAATTTTCAGTTAATCCCCAACAAACAAAAAAATCCTAGCATTCATTGTAAGACTATAGAATACATCAGTCAGACCTGATTCTTGTGCCTCTTTGTTCACGCTTGAGCTCCTTTGGTGAGTCGCCTGCTCGGACGTTTTGGCTCGGGCACTGATCTTTTGTCCAATCAGTTCTTCTGTTGCCACGATGCCGCGGAGCATCTCGATCAGCACCTGCCTCAGCTTCTCATTTGTACGGTGTAATTTGCATCTGGGTTAACAGGTACACAGAAATGAGAACATTCAGGATTTGCGAAAGCTCAGAGCTGCTGCTTAAAATATGATTATAATAAATATTAACTACACAACTAAATGCACACCTTTCCTCTTTAGCCGTCTGTAAGTCATCAGTGAGCATCTTAAGAAGGTTCCCTCCCTCCTGTGTCTCTCGCTCCCTTCGTTGAAGGAGCGTGTCCATGGTCTCCATTTCTGCACGTTTTCCTTCCAGCTCTCCCTGCAGGCACCCGACCTCTGCCCGCAGCTGTTAAAACGAACAAGGATATCTTGTTAATTCTCCTTGCACTTGTGACCAACCTTTAGTTTCTCACCTATGCCATGGCTTGTTTAAAACCTGTGTGCAGCTGAAACCCAGAGAGGACAGAAGTAACAGACTGAAAAAAAGGGCATGGCAGGACCTCTAAACCCAAAACATAATAAAAAGACTGAAACACTGGTTCTGTGCCATCCAAGTCTATCTGATTAAAGCCTCTGGGTCTTAACAAGGGAAATGGGAAAACCACAAAAATATCCAGATCCAAAAGCATAACACAGAAGACATTTACAAGGCTCAGAAGGAAATAAAAACCAGCTGTTGATTGTAAATATATTGAATACAGACTTTAAAGAGAAAAACACTCCTCATTTTAAAGTATATAATATCAAAGGTGTCTGATGTTAAGTACCAACCCAGTACGGTGACAAAATCCAACTTCAGGACGTCAAACACTCAAAAGCTGGAAGAGTTTTCTTGCATATCTGTTGTAAGCGTCCTTACCCTTCCTTCCTCAGCCTCTCCGATCTCTCCCTCAGCTTTCACCACGTTTTCCCTCCCTTTTCCCCTCCGCTCCCTCCCACAATTGCATCTCATGCAGTCACCTGCCTCACCAAAACAATGCTGTAGCCATGACAACAGCCCCCTCCCAACCTCTCTTAAGCGCTCCTTTTTAACCTCGTGGGGGACACAAGTGTGGCTGTCTGTTAATATCTCACTACAAAGAGTCAAGCTAGACAGGTGCCATGGAAACAAATATATGCAAACACCAATCAGTCAGGAGACCGATCAGTTTGTGAAATCCAAGGGACCCCAGGTTTTAGGAAATACTAATGCAGGTAATATTGCAACTGCCTTGTTACAACCCTAGAAGATAACCAAGACCAATCCCAAAAAAAAGGTCAGTCAGAGTAAATTATAAACCCCAAATACATAACTGAATACAGTTATGTGCCAGGACATAATTTATTATTATTGTAACTGCTTTTTGTAACTGTCCAAATGAGGTTACAAAAATGTGAGAGAGAAAAAAGTCATTTTCTGAAGATCAGGGTGAAATCTAATACTTGCTTTACTTCGGGGGAAGAAAACAAAACAAAAACAAAAACGCCAAAGCAAATGCAGTAAAACTGTTTTTCTGTTGATCTACTAATCGATTATTCGACTAATGCTTTTAACCTTACCCGCCTTAATCTGAAAAAACAAAAACACAAAAACAAAACAAACACCAGATTGGTGATTTTATTCATTAATATGTTCATCTTCCACAGGATACCATCTGATATATGGTGAATAAGGAAACTAACCTACAGATCCACAGTCTGTATAACCATCCCTCACTCTTTGATTGATTGACTGATATACCTTTATTAGTCCCACAGGGGGAAATTTCATGTTAAGGCTGCCAACCTATTGCACGCAATGGCGGCGCCATCTTACCTTCCGACCATACATACATTACACAAAAACATCACAAGGGGAAGACAGGTCAGAGAGGTATAACAATGGAAAATGCACCACATGAGGAAAGATAAGGAGAAAAAAAATATAACTCCCCCCAGACTGAGCTCCAATAGGGAGATCAGTTTGCATCTCCTCAGCCCTCTTGTGGACCTTTTCCCTTCCTTCAGTAAATATACAACATTTTTCTGTCCACTTCGCCCAGTTAGTCTTGCCTCCCCCCCCTTAAGTAAAACAGCCATTGTCAACCTATCCAAGTTAAGACTTCATAGACATATTTATATGCATGTATGTATGCATGACTGGTACCTGGGCCACCACAGCATCTAGTTGCTGCAGCTGGGCAGTGAGTTGACTCATTTTCTCTGTGTAGCTCCGCTCTTTTTCCTCTTGTTCAGACGTAAAGCTCCGCCTCAGGTTTTCAAGCTCCGCCTCCTTCTGCTCTTCAAATTCCGTCTTCAAAGAAAACAGTGATGTGTATAGATTAATTCAAAAACACAGAGCAACAGCTGAAGTACACAGTAGGTTCGTTCATTCCAGAGACCTTTGGACTGACTGGCTTATAGCTGACAACTGGCTTGCACATTTCAGATGGTAAAATGCTAAAAGTCTGGAGGGGGAAGGGGGGGAAAAAAAAAAAAAACCCAACTAACTTCAGCCTTAAAACCTTCTGCATCAGGGGATAAAAAGCTTAGATCCATCCCATTTAGCCACTGTTCAGATGGCAGCAACACGAACACATGCACGACCCATCAGCACACACATTCAGAGAACAGAGGGACAGACGGACATGAACACTTGTACATATATGATGGAGGGATTATGAGGAAACTGGGTTTGGATGAAGCCCCAGTGGGATAGAGTCCAACAGAAAAAAATATCCCTGGGAATGAACTGGTGCAGCTGAAGCTTAGAGAGGCCAATGGCATCACACACACGCTCCAAATAATCCGGAGCTATTGCATAATAATGTTTGAAACGAGTTAAAGAAACAAATATAGGGAATATCAATGTATTTTCACATGAACTGCTTATATGGAGAAACATGGCTACCTCAAAGGTGTTCAGCATTAATAAAGATCTTAATTGAAAGAATACTTCTAATCCAAACTGTTTTATCTATCTCAAGGAGTTTCTTTTTTCTCCTCTTACCTTCAGTTGATTAATCCTGTCCTGCAGCCGCTCTTCTGATTGGACTTTGAGGAGCTCCACCTCTTCTAGGAAGTGCTGTCTTTGCCTTGATGACTCCTCTTCAAGCTCCCTGCGACATGCCTCTAGTTCCCGTGCAGAGACTCCCTTCAGCTCCTACAGCAGACACATGTATTTATTTAATACCGCAGTACTCAGTCAGAAGGTCAAAATTTTAGTGCTTCGGAGAAAACAAAATCCAAATAAATACTCTGTGCCTCTACGCACAAATAGACCGTTATGAAGGATCAACAATAATTGAGTGTAGTCCATTCACTAATGGGCTTTTAGAGCCACTGAGACAAGAACTGACAGGTAACCATTAAAACAACTCGCAATTTAGAGAACGGGATGTTAATTCACGTGGTTTAAAAAAAAAAAAAAAAAAGGAAGAGGATTTATGACAGACTGTGACGCACACACCTGTAGCTGGACTTGGTGCTGTTTGGTTAGTTGCTCTTTTTCAGCGGTGTAGGTTTGCGAGAGCTCCTGCAGAGCAGTGCTGTGTTGCTGCTCAAGCTCTAAAACCTGCAAAAGAAACAGATACAAATCAAGTCCGATTTAGAGTCTCCTGGTACTTAATGCACAAGACTAAGTTAATCAGATGAAAACAAATCAAATTTGATTATCCAGCCAAACAAACTTGGCTCCAATGCTTTTATTTTGGATTTTAACAAATCAGTTTCATAAAGTTTTAATGGCTTCAAGCTAAAGCTGGGCGATAGAATGATAACGATATGTATTGCGAAATAACTTTTTCTCGATAGAAAAATTAAACTATTGCGATAGGCCTCATCTCTCTTATCCTCTTAAAAAAAAAGAAAAAAAAAAAAAAAAAGAACAGCCAATCCAAATTAAGTAGCGCAGAGCCGTACAGCACAAGTGCCAAGGCGCACATGTGTATTTGTTTTTGCAGCCGGGCTGCCCAGGTAATGAAGGAAATGAGTTTGCCGACTAGAGAAAAATCAACCGAGAGCGTGAGCGAAGGTTACCGAAGAAAAAACCGATGATGGTTCCAATGCTGGAGAGCTTGTCGAACGGAAGGGCCATAGAAGTTCCGTAGTGTGAAGGTATTTCGGCTATTTCAAGTCTGACAAAAAACAGAGTAGCGCGCACTGTAAATTGTGCCGAAAGCAAGTCTGGAAATACAATAAACCGGTGCATGCTCAATCTCTGACTGAAAGCGCTAATTCGTCATTCGGCTTTTGTCAGACTAAAGTAACTGTTAAAACTGTTTGAAAAGCTAAGCTATACAACAAGGAGAGATTGAGAATTTCCTTTTAGTTCTCAGTTTATTTGATATTGACAAAAGTTAGTCAATTTTGTCTGTTCTTCTGTAAAAACGAACTAAGATTTATTTTTAGAATTAATATTTTGTTTCTAAGTGGAACTGACAATTTAGTAGTCTGTTTTGTTTGTTCTATTTTGAAACTTAAACGCTTTAGCGGCTGCCTTTTGTGTAGTTTGCAATATTTGCCTTTATTTATCTGAAACTGAAGTTTTATGTTCCTTAAGTACATCTACCCTGTTAAACTTATTATGGGAAATAAATATTTAAATCAAAACAAGCTGCAGATTATTTCACATTTTACTTGTGAGCAACGGCACATTTAAATCTTACAAATATAGTTATTTGGCTTATATCGTGATATATATCGTTATCGCCTGAAATGGAAAAAAAAAACAAAAACAAAACAAACATATCGTGATATGAAAAAATCTTATATCGCCCAGCTCTACTTCAAGCTATGAATAACTGCCAACAATCAGATTATATCATGTTTAAGCAGAGACCATCTGTTTGCCATAGTTACACATCTTTTTCAGAGATATTTGCATTAAAAATTAAAGGAAATCTGCAATTATATACTTATTGTTGTGACATTAAACCAGCCTAATAATGAGATGGTACTCAGCTATTTGGCTTTGAGACAGTGGAAAAACAAACATGATGTAGTTATTATGATGACTGGGCATGTACCTGGTTCTTGAGTGCTTCCAGGGCTTTGCAGTGTTCAGTATCCAAGGCTTCCTTTTGAGCAGCCAGTTCAGACTGTAAAAATAAAACATGAAAATAAGTTACTGTTTTGGTAAAGAAATTTTTGGTATTTTTATTTGACGGGGGGGGGGGGGACCCCTCCTCTTCATTACTCACTTTGTGAACATGGCTGAGCTCGGCTGCCATGGCTTTAAACTTCTCCATGTGCACATGAGCCAGTTCTTTCCTCAGTTCTTCCCTGATGGACAGTTGCTCTGCAGTATGACGCTCTATTAACTGCTTATGTTCTGAATTCAGGAAAATCAGGTCTTCGCGATGTTTCTCCTCAAGCTGAGCCATTTCATCACGTAGTGTCTGCAATTGTAAAGGACAAAGACATTAAAAACCACAAACAAACAGAGAAACTGTCTGTGGCTTCCATCTCCTTACTTGCACTTCTTTCAGGTAGGTGGCCTCCAACGTATCCATGTTACTCAGCATCCTCTTTTCTAGTTCATCTTTCTCCTCCTGGTGTTTAAGAGTCAATTCAGCTTCCAAAGCCTCTAACTTAGCACGATTAGTCTCTTCAAGACGTTCAAGGTCTTCCTTTAGTTTGGAACTGAGGGATGCTTCCAAGGCAACAAGCTCTGCATTATGCTTAGATTCAAGCTCGGCTGTTTTAGCTGAAAGCTGATCTTTGTGAGAGGCACAGAGTGAATCTAGGTCTGCTTTGTGTTTGGCATTGAGTGCGTCCATTTCTTTGGAGTGTCTGTTCAGTAGCGTTGCCCTCTCATGTTCCAGCTCAGCTTCATATTTGTCCTTCAGCTCTGCCACAGACACTTCATATTTCTCGATTAAACGCTGCTCTACCGCTGCCTTTTCCTCTTGGAACCTGAATAAAGACATGAAAAAGTACCCAAGAAGTTAACATGTTTGAAGAGTAACTGAGACATTCCAATACCATCTTTCAGTTTTTGATTTACTACCATGTGGCCTGAGTTTGCAGTGCAGACCCTCACAGCAGTACAGCAAGAGAAATTGTAATTTTATTGAGTGTCCATTTCATTAGTTTACCTTTACCTATACAGCTGCAATATCATTGCTATAGCAACCATATGCATTTGTTCCCTCCTGTATAACCCGAGACAAGCCTGGGCATGTCATGTGTCAGCCTCAGATTCAGTTTAGTATCTAAATAGGGAGTCATTTCAACACCATCCAACAAACAACAAGAAAACCCTTCCTGCTCAAGGTGAAAACAAACTTGTTGCATCACTTGAAGCAGAAACACCCTTGAGTGCAGCAAGGCTAGGAAGGAGGAGATATTAGCAGCTGGTGATGTGTGACCCGGAGATAAATAAATCAGTCCACCATGCGCCGCTGGAGCAATCCCCGATTGTACTGTGCAAATGGTCAATTCATATTACTGGTGTGGTTACAAAAAAACAGGGCGTTAGGCAGCTTATTAAAAAGCTACAACCAGGTAGAAAACATTTTTCAGTTTATTACGTGACAATTTTGGGCAGCTCCTGAAGAACCCTAGGTTTATATTTTTCCCTTTATGACCAAAAATACTCAATAAAAAGTTTCTTGAAATATAGCTTCAAACCACTGTAAACGGTATCTCTCACTTATTATAATCATTATTAATTGAGAAAGAAAAAAATCATACACAATCAATATGATTACCTATTTAATACACTCTGGATTATACAATTTTCGCTACAATCAACACTCTTGAGCTCACCTCTCTCTGGCCTGGCACAGCTGCATCTTAACCTGCTCATGAAGCAGCTCTTTGAATTCTACAGACATGCAGTCCTTGGTCTTTTGCAGCTCTGCGTCATGGGCCTCCACTTTCTGTTTCAACAACAGAACCTGTTGGCCTAGAAGGCAGACATTAAAAACTGATGGAGAACCAAAGGGTAGATTCTGTATACCGTTTCCAAAACATGAGATCTGGCTAGAAGATGCAATTCACCAACATTTTTATATAAATAAAAATTACACGAGTCCTGGAGATTCTTACTCTCATCATTTTCCAGTGCATCCTGAAGAGACTTCAATTTCTCCTGCTCCTCGTGAAGTGCTTTTTCAAGCCGTGCCTGCTCCTTTGCCATCTCATCATGGTGTGACCTCAGGACAGAGATCTCAGATTCATACTTCTCTTGCAGCTCTTCTTTCAGCTTGTTCATATTCTCCTGTGCTTGACTCCTCTCTAGTTCAAGAGCTTCCTCAAGACAGGCAAGTTGCTCAGCAAACTCTTGTTTCATCTGCAGTATTTTGAAGGAACATATTAAATAGCTGTTACTAAACCAAAGCTTGTCACTGTATTATGAAATCAGTATTTTCATGCAACTACACCACCTGCTGCCCAGTTTTCTGTTTTTACTGTGTACGATAGTTTTTAGTATGAAGGATTACAGAAATACCTTCTGCATGTTCTGGATCTCAGCATCATGCTGCTCGGTGAGAGCAGCCACTCTGTTCTCCAGAGTGTAGATGATGGTCGTTGCTGTTTGCAGCTCCTCAGTGTGAGACCATATCCTGTGTTCCACTTCAGCCTAATTATAATAATAGAAACATTCAGATTTTGGGCCAAACAATGTAATCTCGAATTTGTTATCTATATTATTAAGCCTTCTTCTCACCTCAACCTGCATTGCTGCCTCCAAATGGACTCTGGTGAGCTCTACAACAAAGATATTCATGTTCAATCATTTTGCCACATACACCACACACACACACACCACAAAGTATGTGAAGGACCTTGCAGATGTCTGTCAGAAAGTTTGGCTCTGAGTTGCTCAAGGTCCAGAGCGTGACGAGTTTTCATCTCCTGCAGCTCTTCATAGTAATGATCAGTGAGGTCTGCACGCACCTGATGTACAAGTTACAACATGCAGCAAGTTAACCAAAAACACTTCGTGACAACAAGCAGTCACATATTAGTACGATATCACTTTAATAAAAGGCTGAACATATAAGTTGATGTCTGACCTTCTGCACCTCTTCCTCAAAGGAAAGAGTCAAAGAGGATCGCAGATTAGAAAGGTCCATTGTGTGTTTCGCCTCAAGGTGAAGTGTCAAACTGTCAAGCATTTCCTGGATGAGGAACAGGAAACAAAGCAACCTCTCAATCAGTTACACTTAATATGTATCGACTTAAAAATGTAACTGACAGCAGCGCCCATTAAACATCTGCATCTCTTACCCGCTGTTTCTCCAGCTGAACAGTATCAGACAAAACATCTTTATCCCCTTGAGCTTGACACTGAGACAGAGGACTGAAGCAGAGACCAAAGACTTGAATATTCACAAAAACATTTGTGCAAAACTGCAGAGCGTGAATCTCATTTTTATATCCAGATAAAGTGAAATACCCGTCATCAGTAATTTTAAGCAGAGAGTCCTCCAAGGCACCTTCTACCAGCTTCAGCTGTAGCAGAGCAATTTCCTCTTTGTAACTCTCCTCTGTTGCATGCAACCGCTTCTCAAAATACCTAAAAGCAGGATGAGGGTAAAACATAATAGAGTAGAGAAATTAAGCTCAATTTAAAGAAACCCATAATTCAGATTCTGTTTACACTAAATGTTAATATTCAGGAATAAATGCATCAAGAATTTGTGTTTTCAGGTGCTTCTATGGTACCTCCTCAGGCTTTCTAGCTCAGCCTCATTTTGCTCTTTAATTTCTCGTTTCTGTTCATTAAACTCCATCTTTAGGCGTTCGATGTCATCAACCCGAGATGAGCGTGCAAGCAGCTGCTCCTTAAGCTCTGTAAAACAATAAACAGACATCTGTCATTCAATCACTAAGAACAGGCATTGCTAATAATATATCATTTTTGTTAGAATGTAAAGAAATCCAGTGTATGGGGGGAAAAAAAAAAAAAAAAGGAAAGAAAAAAATCCAAGCTTTAGCCTGGTACTTATTCATACCACCCAACTCCTGACGACTAGTCCTCATGCTCTCCAGCTGAATCCACAGCTGACTGATTTCCTGATCCGAGCTCTGTTTGAGCAAGGTCTTCTCCTCCTGTAGCTGTGAAACCTGGGTGGCAAAGTTTGGAAAAGTTTTTATGAAATTAAAAAAATGACCCAACAGGTTTTTAAGATGGCAATGTGTTTCAGGAAGTAATTATTATATTAATAAGTTAGTGTTTAAAACTTCTGGATACTGAAAAAAAACAAAACAAAACAAACAAAAAAAAACCCTTTACAAAACTAAAAAAAAAAGAAAAAAAGATTATCCTTTTTACTGTGACTTAAGACTTAGAAAGCTGCAGATAAAATGCATATTTAGGGTTGCAGCAGACCAGTAGTTCAAACTCCCGGGCAAGCCCCTTTGGTGCTTGGATACATTTTTACCAGACTTTGTGGAACTGACCTGGGACATGCCAGAAACATGGCAGTAAACTAACCTCTTGCTGCAGTTGCTGCTCTTTCTCCTGTAGGTGGAGGGCTTGCTGCTCTTTCTCCTGCAGCAATGTCTTATTAGAAGAAATTTCCTCCTCCAGGGAACCTTTTACAACAACAACCAGAACAGAGTCAGCTTCACTCATCATTACTTTGCATATATTAATGTAATACACAAATTCAAATCATGGATTTAGAGGACTGTGCAGCCTTTATGAAAGTGTATACTGTTGAGGAATACGGGGACTGTAGAAGGACTCACAGACAGCAGCATCTCTCTCAGCCAAGGCTCGTTTCAGCTCCTCTAGTTTCCGTGTCTGTTCTTTACTGGAGGTTTGGAGCTCCTCTATCCTGGCTTGTGTCTCCTGTACCTCTGACTGTTTCTGGGACACAGCTTCCTGCGCTTCAGCGAGGGAGGCCTGGGTGCTGGTGAGTTCAGCCTGGGTGGCACTGAGGCTGTTCTGGATCTCCAAAAGGGACGTTTGAAAGTTTGCCTGCATGGCTTCAGCATCTTTCTCCCACTGTGCTCTTAGATCCTGAAACAAAATAAACCAAAATGGAGTGAAATATAATAATACACACAATGACAAGACAGTGCATGTTTTTAAAAGCCACAGCAATTTTTTGAATTATTGAATAAAATGCGGCTTTTGTATAAAAATATAATGAAATTTGACCTGTATTTCTTTGGCCTGCTTTTCATCCATTGAAGCACTTTCCTGAGCAACACGAGTCTCCCACTGCTCCTTCAACTCTTCTGAACACATGAGAAACGATTCTTTAGAAACTGGATGACTCAAACAAAGACAGCTAAAGAATGAAGATCATTGAGCAGCTGAGATGATCTTGTGTGTAATCACCCATGTCTTGTTGGTGCAGCTCAAGCAGCCTTTCCTGCTGCTCCTGGTTCTTCCTCTTGATCTGGGCCACCTCTGACTGATGGCGAGCCTGTACGAGTGCAATTTCTTGGTCAAATTTCTCCTGCACAGAGGCCTGGACCTTGATGAGGGCAGACGTCTGCTCCTGTTCCACATTTTCTTGAGAGCGCTCAAGATGAGACTTGTGGACTGTGGTCAGGCTCAGATGCAAGGCTTCAAGCTCAATGGCCTTTTGAGCCTAGAGGAATAAAAGCATAATGAAATGATGAATCCAAGTCTGTATTTATGAGGACAATAATATATTTCAATGACTTTGGAATAATTAAAAAAAAATGAAGAGGCTGACTGAATGAATAATGTTTTGGCTTGTGCGTCTGCATACAATATACCTGAACCTGCTGCAGTTCAGCCTGGTGAGCGGCCTCCATGCTCTCTCTCAGCTCCAAAGAAACCTCTGTCTTCAGCTGACTGACAACCTCATTGTGTTTGGCACTGAGCTCTGAGATCATCCGCTCGTGCTCACGTTCAGTTACCTGTCACGAAAGAACAGCCAGAAAAAGCTAAAATGGCGCTCTTGGTGAATGGAGTCCTCACAGCAGTGAAGGAGTGAATTGCTCGAATACCTGTTTGATTAGACTGATCTGTTGCTTCTGTTCTTCCTCCATACTGGCCCGCTGCTTCAGCAGCTCTGTCTCCAGGCGGGTATTCGAGTCAGAAATCTAAAGAGTCATGCAGATTACATTTATTATTGCTTGCTACTAAAATTAATATTTAATCTGACTATTACAAATCCTACAGCAGTTGATGAATCACACCTCCTGCTGATGTTTCTCCATCAGATCTTTTATCTCCTGCTGATGCGATGCCTTCAGCTTTTCTGTAGCCTCCTCCACAGCCTGTGCCTGCTTCTCCAGGAGAGCCTTCAGCTCATCTGCTTTCTCCTTCATTTGCTCCTCCAACAGATGTCTTACATCAAAAATCTCTTTGTCCTTCTCCAGCCTCTCCTCCTCCCATTTTTCCTTCACTTCAGCCAGCTGTGAATATAATTTTATAGGTAAATCACTGCACATTAGTATTTCAAACTGGCATGCATTTAAAGTATGGCATTACATAATCTCTCACCTCGACATCCTTGGCTTTTAGCAGCTTCTCAAACTGCTCGAGTTCCTCCTCTAGCACTTGTTCCATTTTTTTGATCTGTTCATCCATCTCTTCTTCTCTTCTGGTGTGCTCATCCCTCTCCTTCACAGCCTGAGCCCGATCCTCCTCCGAACAAGTCAGTTTCTCTCTCAGACAGGAGATCTGAGACTCTAGCTCATGCTTCTCTTTTTCAGCACATTGCAGACTATCGAGGCTCTGCTGCAGCTCCTTCTCCAGCCTCTCCACCTCCATTTGGACACTTAAAATCTGCACACGTGTCGTTTCAAGCTCCTTTAAAACTGTATCGAGCTCTATAGTCCTTTGACTCAACAGCGTCGATGCAGTTTTGTGCTCAGTTTTTGTCTCCTCGAGTTGTGACATGAGATGCTCATGGTTGGCCTTGAGAAAAGGAAGCCAGGGAAATGGTTTTAATTATTTATACAATATTTTTCTTATCAAGTCAAAACCTCCAACTTGATGTCTTAGTACTAATATGACTACTGCATCAGCTCCACCATTCCATCTTTGTTAGAAAAAAATCTAATTGCTCAGAAACCTATTATTATCATATTTGAATGCATTGTAATTATTGCACACTTGTGGTACTGGCATACCTGTAATGTTTGCAGCTGGTTGTCATCTCTGAATTCTGTGCTCTCCAAATCTGCTTTCTGCTTTATCTCCTGCAGAGATAATACGAGCAGCTCCTGCTGTTTTTGATGAGACTGGAGTGCAGTTTCCTCCTCCTTTAGTTCCCCTGCCAGTTTTTCATCCTCATCTGATGGAAAGGTACCAGACATGAGGAGGGAAGTTTCAGCAGAGATTTCAGTTTCCTTTACCGTCAACATTACTACATTCTCCTGCTCCCTTTCTTCTGATAAGGCACAGAGTTTGCTCCTAAGGCTGTCTTGTTCATAGACTTTCAAGTTCAGCTCCTCCTCAAATTGTCTCCTCATTTCCTTTTCGTCTTCGAGCTCCTGGAGAGCTTCCCTAAGCTCTTCTGTGACTTGAGCCCACCTAATAAGACAGATAATAATAAAAAAAAAAATGTATATCAATCTACAGTAAGAAATAAGTGTAACCACAGTAAACCAGCTTACATTCAAATGTTTATTGTAAACTAGTGATTTATTTCTTAGAAATGCCTTTTTCCAACGTGGACATTTAACAACATTCACCTTGAGATAAATATTTATTATTAATCAAAATTAATAGTTATGCAATTTACTTTAGAAGTAAATATTACTGTATTAACACAATAGCAACATCATTGTTAGGTATAGAGCACAGAGTTGTTTTAAAAGGACTTTGAATTAGTCATTTGATAAATGGCATGAACTTCATTACCTGCTCCTTGCCTCCTCAAGCTCTTCTGCACTCTTGATTACTTCCTCCTTTAGCACATTTAGATCCCTCTCCTTAAGGGCCAGCTCCTCACGGAGCTCCTCACACTGCTGACTCAGCAGTTCTTTTTCCAAGTTAGTGTCCTCAGACTGCTGCTCGGACACATTACTCATTTCCATCCTGCCCGAAGCGGAGTGAAGCCACTGAGGGTTGGACTCGTCAGCCGGAGAGTCCTGTGGACTAGAGGTGTTTTGGCGGTCGTCGTGTTCTTCAATCAGACGTTTGGAAATTGATAATAGTTCTTCTCCAAACACATCACTATTTAGCTCAAAACTGAGAAGACACAATTACAAAGGGGATTAATAAATAAACTCTAAGATAACTGATGAAAGATATCTACAGCTGATAGATGGTGCAATAATAGCTGCTCTCACCTGCGGTCTGCAGATATGTCCAGCTGACTGCACTGGTCAAGGTTCTCAGTTATCGCTGAAGACTGCAAGTGTGCAAGGGGAGCTGAAGACAAGTAGCGCTCCATCAGAATATTTCCAGACATTGATTCATTCATACTGCCCTGGTCAGCTCCACTTTCCAGATTAGCCTCATCGATACTGACAGTCTCATCAGAGTTAACGCCGGCTTTTACCTGGTTCTGCCAATTCTTAGACGCTTTGAGTCCCATCACCTCCTCCTCTTTAAATTTTAGTTCTTTCTCCCTCTCTTCCAAAAGCTGCCTGACTTGCTCGACCTCCACTGTGTGCTCCTCTTTGAGCCTTTTCATCTCCTCCTCAAGACTCTGAAAACAAAGGGCAGAGCTAGCAAGCTTCTCACTACATCTCTTCCGTGCATCTTCCTCCTCCTGAAGCCTTCTCCTGAGCTCCTGCAGTTCTATGTTGAGGACCTCTTTCTCCTCTTTGTATTGTTGCATCTCAAGGCACTGACTTTGAAGTTGGCTTAACTGGATATGAAGGTTTTGCAATTCTGCCTCCCTTTCTTTTCGCTCTTCTTCTCTTTCTTGCTTCTCGTTCTCCAGCAAAGAAAGCACGTGCTTGTTTTTCTCCATCGCCTCTGCTAGTTCGCTACATATTCGCTGGCTGTTCCTTCTTTCTTCCTCCAGCTCAGCTCTCAGCTTGCACAGAACAGTTTCTACATCAGTTTCGCCTTCAGCATCAGACTGCGAGCCAGAACTTCCTGAGCCCTCTGATGGCGCTTCCTTATGACTGATGTTTGGCTCTTGGGAGGACGGTCCATGGTAAGGCTGTTGAATATTAAGGGCTTCAGTTCCTGACAGATTTTTGATACGTAGAAACTCCACACTGGTCTGTGTGACAGACGAGAGGACATTCAAGAAGCGGTTGTTGTGCATGAGCAACGAAGCACAAATAACAACCACAGCCACATTCGGTTTGATTGGCACTTACCTGCTGGAGCTGCCTCTGCAGTGCCTGAAGCTGTCCAGCAAGAGACTGTGCCTCCACCTGTACCTGGTCTCTACTGGCCAGTGCCTCCTGCAGGTTGGAGCTGAGTTTGGCAATTATTTCATTACGCTTCTCCACAGCCTGCTGTAGCAGCTGCAAGCAGGACAAAAGTATCTGTCAGTTTTACGAGCAATCAAACACTCATAAGTTCACACACTTCCATTAGCTTTTGCAGAACATATTATCAAATGTCCAGCATGCATTCCTACTTCCAAATTAATTTTCTATTTTTTCCCCTCTGTGGCTGGCCAGAAAACAGACTAAATACTTCAAAACAAACAATTTATATGCAAATTACAACAACAAATGAAGCCCACAATCTGGTTGGAAGAACAAACCATTAACTTACAATACCTTATATACAGAGAAAACACCCCTAGTTTGAGATATAAATACACAGTGAACACGTGAAACACTACGTGCCAAAGACACTAACCAGATTCCTCTGCATACAAAGCTTCACATTAGACCAACTGTGCTGCTTTTTCAGTCTAGAGCACCAAGCAGCCATGCAGAAGAGGAGACTTGGTACAATCCCCCATGGGAGGTGATGACACAGAAATCCAAACAAACAGTCCTCCTCACACACATAGCAATACCATAACAAGACTTTCATTGTCTTAGTGAGCAAACAAAGCATCAGGACAAATTAAACACATCCAATTACAAAGTACACAATGGAACGGATTTAGACAACTGCTCAGTTCTGAGGTTACTGTGTGTCAATACAGAACTTAAAAATGTGAGCCCAAGTAGATTACAGTATTCATGACAAACCCCATCTTGTTTCTCCATTTCCAGTTATGCTTCAGCCAGCTGAGTTTACCATGATGATGAACTCCAATCAAACGGCTTACTCACGGATTACTGAATTATGCCATACAAGACAAAGACATGCAAATATCCTGACATGCTCCTTGGAACTGCACTAATAGATGCAAACCAGCCAACTTGGAAACTGCTTCAAGAAGCTAACTTGCGCCAAATATGGAGACAAAGCCCTTTATGTAATTAATCCAATCAGCACCAGGACATGGGGGAAAAAAATGTTTGCAGAAGTACGAGTCAATTCTGATAAACCTAAATCACTCACGTTTTTATAAAGCCATTCACACCACTTGTTCAACTTCTACAGCTCAATCCAGGGTACAGATTTGGTCAACGTCTCTGGCTCATCTCACGAGAACAAATGTAAATCCTCTGTCCTCTTTAACAATAATGACCTACGTTTCTTGATTTTATTCTTCTAAACATAACCAACTCCATGAGAGAACCCATCTATGGTATTCTTGAGTTTTCCCCCAGACACACTTTAAGTTTGACATCCTACAGCAGTGTCCAGATACCGGCTTTGTATACCTTGAGCTGCTCTTTGCCAGTAAGTGCAGCTAACTCCTCTTCTCTCAAGTCATCCACAGGGGACGGGCTATGCTTGGGGGTGAGCGGCTGATCCTTCGCTTCGTTCTGCCGAACCTCTGGTTTCTCTGACATTTGAGGCTCCTAAAGGATTAAAAAGTATTAGAATTAAAGTCTAATCTTACCAGAGTCCACAAAAGAAATGTCAGGAAAAAATGCATGTGCTGCAAATTTGCACATTTAATGTCATTAGTGAACTCTGCCTTAGTAGGGAAAAAAAAAAGAAAAAAGGCAGTTAATCCTGGCCAGGTTGCCATGACAACATGGCCTACAGGCAATGTGATGGTTAGTGACCCATTTCTGTAATGTATGTTTACAGACAGGGGGTATAGACCACTTGTTGAAGCATACAGTGAATAAACAAAATTAGACAAACACTTGGGGGGGTGGGGGGGATGTGAGTATGAATGGAGACATGACCGTGATGAAAATAACCAGCAGTTTTAATTAAAACTAATAATCTTATGCTCCCTACATATCAAAATTGCTTCAGTGTTTGTAACTCTAGGCAATCAGCGACATACCTCATGGTTGGTGTTGTTATGCTCTGTGGCACTGGCTGATGGAAGAGCTGGTTCTACGTGGCGATCTTCCGTCGAGCGGTCATTCTGCGAGTCAATCTGGCCCTTCCTCTTCTGCGTCTTTTTCGCCGCCCCCGCCCCGTCGCTTTTCGCCCGCTTCTGTCTGAAACTAGCAAGCTGCGCAAGAAGGACAGCGAGAGGTAGATGGACACGTACGTCAGCACCAAAGAGCACCACCACACCATCAGCATGGTGAACCTCAGGAGTTGAAGGAGAAATGAGGTCAGAGTCCAGATTTATCTCCTCAAGGTAGGGAAATGTATACAAAATGAATCAAAACGAGACAAAAGTCATCATGTGAAGTTAGTGATAGTCCACAGTGTAGAAAGGAAAACCCCTCGTCTTGATGAGTCAGTTGTTCAGCAAAAAAAAGCCCAAAAGTAGTCCCAAAACTCAATCCAAATCCAAAATAGACTACACCATAGCCTGACAAGGTATCCAAATTCAAAATGAGGTGAGGCAGCTAAATATTCTCAAATCTCCAGAGAACAGGCTGATGAGAAGTGCAGATTTTACATTGACACACAGTGGACAACCTCTCAGCAGACCAGAAACAGAGCAAGGTTTAAAAAAAAGGACACGCAACTGTCACTTTGTATTTCTCAGCTTGTCAAAACCTCAAAAATCACAGATGCAGCTTTTTTTTTTCCCCTATTTTTTTGGAAGGGTCTCTTAAAGTCCTTTCTGTAGCTATAAAAGAAAAAAATATCAAGACTCTAAACCTGACAAGAAAAAAAATGCAAAATTACATTAAAGCTACAATATTTATCTTGAATTCCAGAGGGAACAATTTGATAGAAATTCACCTCGGTCAGTTTGACTGCAACACACCCTCTCCTCTGTTCACTGCCTCTCTCTCATGGCCCGTCTCTCTTCCTAAGCAGCTTAAATCAGATTACGGCAGTTCACATTGTGACAGAGACCCTCACAGAGCTTTCCATCAATATCTGACAGCAATTATTGACTTCCTTTCTTGCTGCCTGTCAGACCTGTCCATTCTTCCTCATCGGGCAAGTTGCTCTACTGTCCAGATATAGATCTTGCAGTCTGCAGGCAACAGCGCAGTCAGCCCAACCTTTCATCCAAAAACTCGCTGTCAACAGCCAACATCCGAAGCAGAGGGATCCACAAACTCTGGGTAGAGGATGGCATGTGTCTAGACTAAAGAAAGAGGGTGGAGACTGGGACATGCATTCACATAGAGAGGAGGAGACAGAACTCTATGTGTGGCAAGCAGCACTGGAGTGTGCATGCTCAATTCAATTTGAGATTACATGGCCCTGGGAGACCTACTTGTTGCTTTATGTGATGACTCACAAGCGTGATGCATAACAATATCGTATGTGCATGTGCATAAAACCTTGTTCTGATCACATGTTCCTTGACTACACTGCCACATTGTAGGTTCTGCTTTATAAGCAGCCTGAAATGCATCCATCACTGTACAACCTCAGTGTCCAACTCCTGAAAGCAGCCTTTTATCAGGTTAACCACACTTAAATGTTTTCCTACCTTAAATTGTTAGCCTTCTTTCCTTACTTGCTTAAAACCGCACCCATTCTCCATCCATCACCCTATTCACTGCCTCCGCTTGCCACAAAAAAAAAAAGAAAGAAAAAGAAAAAGAAAAAAAAAGCCCACATCACATCTCAAAGACAGCAGGATGAGCTGTGTTTAGCCCAAGGCCACTTCCGCCCTAACAAGCTGGCTGAAGCTCACTCTAGTCAAATTAGATGTAATTGGACTGCTGAAAGCTGCTACGGTGTTCTCAACAATGTCATCATGAAGCCAGGGTCAGGGCGCACTGCTGTCTCCAACAAGGGGTCAATTTGCTGTTCACGTTGGTGATGGTGTCAAATTTGTGCCACGCTTTTAATGCCAGAGAGAAATCAGAGCTTTCCGATGCCACAAACATAGTAAAGGCAAAAGACAGCACTGTATTACCATAGCAACACCATTCATGTGAGACACACGCGCAACATCCTCCACCTCACCCAATCTCATGGGTGCACTGCACCACCTGATGGCCTGTAACTAACATGACAGCATACACAAGGTGCATGGCTATTTTAGGCATTCAGATCATGACTGCAGGCAGATTTCCTTTCAGATGCTGTATTGTTTGAAGAGCATTATATATTAAAAGGTGACAGTGATTACCCCACGGCGCAGAAAAATAAAGTTATCATTGATCACTCAACAGAAACAAAACAAAACAAAAAGAAAAGAAAAATCAAAGAAGAAACAGCCACAAGCCCTCAAGTTATCGATTTGCTCCTTCATCCTCCACTTTCTATACTTACATTCTGACTCCGAGGCATGGTGGAAGATTTCTATAAGGAATATAAATGTTGTAGTTGAGTAATTTTTTGTTATTATTATGATGATGATTATTTTTTCCCCCAAAATGAGTTCCATTACAAACTATAGATGGATTACATCATATAACACATGCAGTGTAAATGGCTATCCTAAAAAGGTGACTTAGTTTTATACATTGTTTCTAGACCACATGGCTTGTTGTCAATGTGGGACAAGCCATTTTTGACTACTAGCCCATTAAAAATATGGCTTCCCATTAAGGTGAAATCAGCTGCTTGCCATTTCTACTTGCAAACACCAGAGTAGCCAATTTCAAAACTGATGAGGGCTGAAAAATTTTTTTTTTTTTGCTACTTTGGGGCTTGCTATAACTAAATGAAGCATGCAGACTGCGCTCTCAGAAAATCCGGGAGTAGAATGTCAGACCATCAGTTTGTGGTCTGAAGGTCTGACTCACTTAGTTCTCACCAGGACAATGGCCTGAAACACACCAGCAAGTTCACTTCTGAATGGCTCAAACAAAACAAAATGAAGGTTTTAGAGGGACCTAGTCAAAGTCCAGGCTTATATCCCATTAAGATGCTTTGGCATGAGATTAAACAGGCTGTTCATGCTGCAAAACCTCTGAATTCACACAATTCCACAAAGAAAAGTGGCAGGATATTTCTCAATAGTGATGTGAAGGACTCATTTCCAGTTATTGCAGATTGCAGTTCTTTCTGCCAAGGTTGGAGCAACCAGTTATTAAATGAAATCATTTAAAAACTGCATTTTGTTATTTACCCGGTGGTGGCGGGGCTCTTTGGCTAACATGAAAATTAGTTTGATCTGCCATGTATGACAAGTATACAAAAAGAATGAAAAAAAAATTGCCTCCTTCCTGATTTCTGAGCACTATGTCACTTAGATACAAGTAAACAGTACTTGTTTAGAGAGCTTAGTGGGGGATAGGCTGACATAAAGATTTGCCACAATTTTGAAACACAGATGACTGACTTAGTGAATAGTTAACTTTGGAATTGAGGCTCTGTTATAACCACTGCACAAGTAAACCCTTTCAGTGAGTAAACATATGATTTTGATCCACGTTGTTTAGAGCTGTAATGGCCTGTGAATAATGTGCAACCTGCATTCTCAATAGCAAAATAAATCAAGCATGTGCCAAAAATCTTCCACCGAATGCATCTTCACTGCATACGAGTTAAAGGCAAACTTAACACATATGTCTAAATAAAAATGAAAGCTATTTGCTATGGTCAATGGAACAATCACATATGTGTTTACTGCTGAACTACCAAGTAACTTATATGAAAACTGCCTTTATTTACCAGCTGATTAACCTGCTTCATAAATGATGTTACTCTTCGCTTCTCATATGCTACGCCCAACCGCGGGAAATACATGGCGAGAGCCTGCACTTTAACACTCAAAGGTAATTCAGGCCACAACAAATGTGCAGTCATTTTTGGTGGTGGGTGTAGTTAGCAATGGATAAACGCAAGGCTATGACAAAAGAGTTTGCTAAGTGCTAGCATTCAATATTAGCATGCGTTACATGTTAGCAACAAACCTTAGCTCTCCCAGCTTCTACCTTCCTCCGACGTTCATCTTCATCCATGACTCGATCGAAATAAACGCGTTAAAGGTTTAGGACATACGTCCTAATTTAACTGAAAATAACGCTAAACCTTCCTTCAAAGAATAAGTTAACCCTTGAACAAATCTTTACATGCAACTGTCAACAGACAACATTCAGTATGGCCGCCAAGTCAACGTAGCTCCGCCCTTATCGAGTTTCCCTTGCCTAACTGCCCAATCAATTAGTTACTTTCCTCACCTTCAGCCAATGAAATTCGTGTTGTTTAAAAATAAGTTAAAAGCACCGCCTACTTTATCTATCAGTCAAAACTATCACTCAACTAACCAATCACATTGCTGCTTTAAGCCGCCTAGACTGGATTGACGTCTCTTGTAGCCAACCACAATTAGCTCATACAAATCATACTCCTGTCACAGCTGGATGAGAAGTTTCTCATTTAGGGGGCGTTCACAGTGAAGTACGCAGGTTAAAAACATTAATACCGTTCACATTATATTTATTAAAACACAAAGCAACGATCTACAGTTTATATTAATTAAAGATTAGTGCCTAATGTACTCAAACAGTGCGTTTCCGTTTATTAGGAGTCAATGATTGTGCCACGTTAGAAAGGTTTTGACTATACCCAAATGAGGTGAGCACCAACAGCAGCCAGCACTAAAGCACTAAATCCATCCAACAGAGCCCAGTAATAATTCAGAACCCAGCTTTAGGCTTTTGTATGTGACAAATCAAAAGAAGAATAGGACACATTTAATGTTTGAAGGTTTTCTTCACTGTCCCACCCTTAGTTTTTTTTGGCAGCAGAGAAACCAGACCAAGCAGGTAATGCAAGTCATAGTTAAGTCCAGTCGTAATAAACAGGTGTGTCCCATGGCAGCTACTCTGTGGCTTTAGTTTGTCTGAAAAAAGTCAGAGTTACTCCAAATGCCAAGACATGAAGTAAAATTTAGCTAAGGCAAGTCAAACTTTATTTCTATAGTACATTCAGAACAACCTCAGCTGACGAGAGCACTGTACAAGTTAAACAAAACAGGCGTAAAATATAAACTCTACATAAAAGTCACAAAATCAAGCTGTAAGTCTGTGTGGTTAGTACTTCATAAAAAAGATATTGGAACAACTTGAATTTGGATTTGGATGGAAGTATTTCTCCATGCATTCCGATGAAAGTAGGACTTGCCTCTTGTATTTGAACCTTTTATTTTTATTCCATATAAAGTCCGACAGAGAACCCATAGCTTTTAATGATCAAAAACATGGCACGAGTCGCATTTCATCAGTGGTCCTCACCATCCACCCACAGTACCCACCCATCTCCGTCAACCAGCCACTGGTCTGCCCTTCCTGCCCTCTCTACCACTACCTGCCCCAACTCAGCCTCCTCATGTACAGTGCCCCTCTGTTTCTATTTGGTCTGTTAAGTGTATTTAATATTCTTCTCCTCCTCGTGCTGCCTGACCCAACCTGACCTACACTGTGTACAAGATTGCACGGATTAGATTTAAAATGCTCTGGTAAAATCCCCAAGTAAAATGATCTTTTTACCTCCCTGCATTATACCATACGCCAAATCCCATATCCCATATACACCAAAATAAATTGAAAATGTGCAGTTTGATTTAATCTAGTGTTATATATGGTTATTTGAGTTTTAAGACATGGAAACGTTATATATTTTTTAATTCAATTATTTATCTATGTGCTTCTTGTAGTATGTGTTTTTTGCATCAATATCCTTTGCAAGATTTGTTAATTTGTAAAATTATTGGTTATATATGAGAAAAAGGACAAACCACACGATAATTTTGACAGGGGTGACGTTTCTTGGCACTGCAACTATCGCAGCACCCTGTGCCACAGCAACTGCAGATTCCTTGGATTCTTCTCCTTCAGCCCTGCCCTGCAAAACAGTCATCACAAAGGGTGCGTAACAGCACTGCTTATGTCATGTGTAGCTACAGTATATCTTTGGTACTGTTTGACATGGTGTAGCTGATGTTGACACAAAAAGCCCAGATTGATCAGACCAGATTGATAGGCCCAATTCTTTTTTCAATCTATATGTTGCCTCTAGGCCTAATCTTTAGGAAGCATAACATCTGCTTTCACTCATATGCTGATGACACCCAGATTTATCTTCGGTTTAATAAAAACACCTCTACGCCCTTGGAATCGCTAGTCAAATGTCTCGACGAAGTTAAAACCTGGATGGCCTCAAATTTTCTTACTTTCAACGAGGATAAAACAGAGGTAATTATTATTGGACCAAGTTGTAATTTCAATGCCCCAGATTTGGACTTATGTAACCTAACATGGGCTGTTAAAACGCATGTAAAAAAAACCTGGGGGTTTTCTTGGATAGCAAACTTACATTTGAGAAACAAATTAATTCAGTTGTCCAGCGGTCCTTTTTTAAATTAAGGCTCCTATCCAAAGTGAGATCTTTTCTATCCTTTAGAAACATGGAACGAGCAATTCATGCGTTTGTTTTATCTCAACTGGATTACTGCAATTCACTTTATGTGGGTGTTAGTCAGTCCAGCTTGGCCCGGCTCCAACTTGTACAGAATGCTGCAGCTCGCCTTTTGACTCGTGTGAAGAAACACCAACATATTACTCCGGTGCTTGCTTCCCTTCATTGGCTTCCAGTGCGTTTTAGAATTAAATTTAAAATCTTACTTTTAACTTATAAAGTGCTAAATGGCCAGGCACCGGACTATTTGTCTGACCTTGTGCAGCTGTATACGCCCTCTAGAGCCCTCCGATCAAGTGATCACCTACTCCTTACTTTACATAAGTCTAGGATGGTTCATAGAGGAGATCGGGCATTTGCGGTTGTGGCACCGAAAATGTGGAACGATCTACCTCTCCACATTAGAAAGGCCCCAACTGTTACTCTTTTTAAATCGCATCTTAAAACATATTTTTTTACCCTGGCTTTCGAAACTGTAGGAGAGTTACCAATTCTTTTATCCTAATCTGCTTTTAAATTTTATCTGTTGTTGTTGTTAATGTCACTGTTTAATTGTTATGTTGTACAGCACTTTGGTCAACGCCCTGTTGTTATTAAATGTGCTTTATAAATGAATAAATGAAATGAAATGATGCATGACATCATGGTCCAAGCCATACTGTCCGTGGCCGTGTCACCACCTGGTGGGCTCAGTCACTGTGCTTTTCACACTACATTTCTCAAGCGTGTAAACTGACACAAACACCTTGACACATAGAGACAAAGTGAAAAAATGGCTACACTGTTTACCAAATTGACATTTTTTTGTCTCAACAAAGTCATAAATCATTACTTCCAGGCAAGTTACCATGGATATCATGTTTGTAAGACCTGATCTCAAAATAAAGAGTGTGGCTGTGCATCAACATCAACATCACTGCAGTCTTGCCCCTAGATCACCACAACTGCCTCCAATCAGCGAACATACATGCTCATCAGCCACCAGGGGTGACGTTTCTCCCTGCTCCACATGTAGAGACACCAACCTTCATCTTCCTTTGATAGACCCATGAATCCTCTCTGTGGTCCTCCTCTTTTCTCATCTCAGCCTTGCCTCTCTCTCTAACTTTGTCTTCAAGCCGCTCAACCTGAGCTGTCCCTCTGATATACTAATTTCTGATCTTGTCCATTGTGGTTACTCCCGCTTAAAATCTTAACATCTTCAACTCTCCCACCAGCTTGTCCTGTGTTTTTGTCAGTGCCACCATCTCCATCACAGCAGGTCCTCAGTTCATGTCCTGCACCATCTTCACATACTTCTTTGCCACTCCTGACTTCCTCATGCACTGCCAGAGTTCCTCTCTTGGCACCCTATCACATCTTGTTTTCTTTAGATCCACAAAGACCTAGTGCAGTCCCTTCTGACCTTTTCTGCACCTTCTCCATCATTACTCTCAAAGCAAACGTCACATCTGCAGTGTTCCTTCCGAAGCCTGAGCGTTGCTTGCCTGATCGTCATCTCTCTTCTTAACCTAGCTTTAACAACTCATACACGTAAATTTGTGGTAAGGCTCATCAATGAAAAAGTACTTCTTCCAAGTTTTCAACACATTCTCTTCACTCATTCATACCAATTTTATCTTTATAATTAATCACCCTAACCTGCTGCACATCCCTTCCAGCCAATTAATACAAGTTATTTTCTCCTTTCTTAGTGTCCATGCTCATATAAAACTTCCAACAAGCCTTTTTTTCCTTTGCCACCTCTCTCTTTGTTTTATACCTAGCCTCCCAGTGCATCCAGCTACTTTACCTTCTCCCTGACCATTCCATTTTTTCTTTGTTCTTCCTTTGCATACTTCCTCATTCCACATAGTCTCCTTGTCTTCTTTCATCTGTTCAGCATTGGATCCAAATGACTGATCTTAAGTAGACTTCTTTGAGAGAATAGATTTGCTTCACTTAGGAAAACTATCTTAAACAAAACTAATAAAAGGAGAAAAAACTGAGGCAACTTAGAAAAAACTGCTCAAAGCAGCTTGTAAAAACTATATGATTGAAGGTTTAAAACATACAGCTTTAAAACGGGTATGTGTGCTGCAGCGCTGAATATCGTTCGTGTGTTCACTTTTGTCGAAGAGCATAAATTAAACTGTTCTTCATTCTTCGTTCGAAGGGGAAAAGATTGACGCCCGAACAGGGACTTGAACCCTGGACCCTCAGATTAAAAGTCTGATGCTCTACCGACTGAGCTATCCGGGCTCTGACAACAAGGCGCACAGGACACAATAAGTATGACAACCAGCCTTAACGCCGTCAATTTATTTCACCAGTCTCAGAAACTTTTCTTTCAACTTCCGTGATGTCAAGGCGAAACGGCCGTTATGTTAGCAGCGAACTACGCTAGCAAGCTAAACTTAAGCTAGCGCTGCAGACAGCCTTTTGTAACTTCATGTAGCCAGAGCGACGTTAAAATACGAAAGGTTAGTCACCGCCAACCTACTCATCATAACCCATTATAAACGGGATCAGAAACTGTTTGTAGTTTGTTTTTCACTGCACACACAAATTCATTGCATCGTTTTTAATAGACGAATTTTCAGCTGTACAAATTGGTATTTTACAAGATTTATAATATAAACAAACAAACAAACGCTAATCACCTTCAAATTAACATTAATCACTGCAGTCTCCATCGACAGTACTTCATCATCACCTTGGCACATCCCTTTGAAAAATAAAAATAATTTAACAATATGTGTACGAAAATATACAGATGCAAAACAATCCAAGTTAAGTGACACTCTGCATTAGCAACTTATTAAAGTGCATCATTCCCAGTGTAAAGACCTGGCTTATTGACAGGGGAACAGAGTGCTTCCATGCTCTGACTGGATATGGTAGACAGTTTCTTGCTGTGCCATCAAGTTTGAACTCTCCAGAAGGATGAATATGTGATGTCCATGCACTTCGGGAGATTTTAGTATGGCAGAAGTCAATATTACATGCTTTGACAGCCTTGTTTTCCTACTGAACTATTAGTCTATAAGTCTGTTGACAAATATTTAAATGGGGAAAAAAATTGGGTGACATCAGATTTTAAAGTGTCTGCAAACACATCAAAATGGATTCAATATTCCCCTGGGCTGCTGTAAAATAACCTGATAACACAGTGCATGTTTGCATGCAGAACTCAAATCAGTACAATTCATCTTTTAAACAAACATCAATTTGTGTAAATGCATCCAGATTTCTGGGCTTTGTGACATTTTTAGAAAAATCTCTTGTAAAGCAATTAATGCAGAAAAAGGTTAAATGAAAATATGATATGAAAAATATTATGCGACTTTTATAAGAGTTGAGATCTTCATACTTTTTTTCCAAGAGGCAAAATGCCAGCTGAAATGCAGAGTATATGGTATAATCCACAGCCTGCTGCTATCAGTACAAGAACAAATATACATAATGAAAGTCTCTGTTTTTAACAGCATCTGTCTAAACACACTTCATTGTTATGGAGACATTCTTCATTTTCTTCATTTCATGTTAAAATGTTTGCAAAAGTGGTAGACAGCACAGTCCGGACTGCTGTGGTCTGGTTTGGGCAAACTGTTTACTTTCCAGCAGTGCTTGGTTTTCACAAGCACTGTGTCTCCACAGCATACGCACTTTCATCCCACGTGATGTTTAAAAATGTGTAGTGTAATCTGATGTGCACAGTGGCTATTAGAAATAACTTGATCCTGAAGGTCCTCTTCTGATAAACAGGTTTACTCCAAATGCCTGTTAAACATATCATGGATGTCACAAAGTCATAAAGTATTCTAATGACCAAAGGCAATAACTATCTAAACCTGTTCAGATGGTTTTACTGCTTTTGCATTATATGTCAGATCAGATGTTCAGTCCTGGAAAAGGGTCTGGATGAGGATCAATGTTGTGGGAGCTATAGAAGGACAGATGCAGGTACTTATTCACATGGCTTGATTATGTAACCTAAAGTGGGGAGAAAGAACAAAATATTCATTTACTTGCAGTGAATACAGACAAATTAACATTCAATAGCACACACAGAAAGAAAGAGCATTCACCTTGTGTATGTGAGGAGGCATTTCATCCTCTGAACTCTCCTCTGGTAGTGGTTCATGGTATCGTGGCGCTGCTTGACCATCCTCTGCCCATCCTCCCATTGGCACACGTGCTGACCTCACTATCTTTACCCCTGTACCAAACGGGTCTTCAAAACAAACAGACAGGGAGTCAAGATTTAACACACTTCTGTGACTTCTCCACAACTGGCTTCTTTTTTGAGTCGCCTCCTTATGGCCTTTTGAAAGGATGCAGGTTTAAAGCACTTTGCATCAGCTTTCTTTTCAATTCCAGACTCTACATCTATCTTTTATATACAGCCTATAAGTAGAACTGAAGAATTACAGTATTTCCAGTGCAGGCAAATTTTCACATTAGTTCCCACACCTCTTCCTAAAATTAACACATTTCCTTTAAGTGTATTAATTTATATTTCCATTCATTGCAATAATGCTACTGCAAAAGTAAGGCTTTATTATAATAACCTTAAAATGAATAACATTAAAAAGAATATCAAGCAACCAAAAACATAGGTACCAGTTGTAGGTCTCTGACTGCTGCTCTGTGCTGTTGGCCCCTCCTGGCCCAGAGCGGTGCTGCTGGTGGCTGAAGCTGAAGTGGGAATGGCACTAGGACTGGGAACTGTGGTGGGGAAAGTGTGCGATCGAGGGAAATTTCTTGAATGGGGAATGGGTTCGCTCCTTACTTCATCTGGGATGCTGTCGCTGCTTTCGTCGCTCTCCTGTCTGTGCCAAGTGTGGCGGGACATCTCGCCACGAGACTGCTGTTTATGGAGCTTCGGAATAAAAGTGAGAAAGATGAGGATGGATAAAGATGGATGAGATCTGCGAAATATTCATAATACCTCTGTTATGCACGCACATACCTCATGCATATAAAGTGCATGGATGCTCATCTCAGTGGAGGCATACTCCGATAGGACCAAACTGGTAAGCTGACCTTCCCATGCGCTGCTGCCTGAGCTCACAGTTCGAGCGTCGGTCCTACCGGAGGAGAGAACAAATGTGGAGAAAATTGGACACAAGGAAATGGCAAAGAGAAGGAGAACATGAGTTTAGTATAACTGAAAGAGTATCTTTCCTACCCTGAGCCTGCCATTGTTCTGCTAGTATGGCCAGCAGCCCTGTGAGCTGCACTTAAGCTGCCTCTCAAGTGAAGGCTGCTGCTAATTGGCGAAAGAGAGCGTAAGGCGGACCCCCCATCATTTATGCCAGCTGCTGCATGATTTGCTAAAGAAATATCCCGGTCAAAATGAACTGAGGCCAGTGTGGAGGGACCTGTCAAGAGGTTTGCAATGAGACTCCGTGGCTAAAAAAGAAAGAAAAGACAACAGAGAAAATCAATTTTTACCAGTGAAAATGTAATTACATTAATTAATGACCACTTTCATACTTGGGAATGCATGGTAGTTCATCAGCCTACCTCAGACTCTGACAGAGACATTGGATGTGTGTCTGAAGGAGCCCCTGTGGCTTCTCTGTGAACTCTTTCTTTCAACTGGCTGATAAAGTGTGTGGTCTCTCGAGGAGGCTGCCACTGGGGGTTAGTGATGGCAAAGTGCATCAGCGATAACTCCGTCTTCCCATCCTCTGCCTGCTGATAGATAGATGCCTCTGTCTTCCCCTCTGACATCCACTACAAAGGGAGGATTAATTATCAATCAATAACACCACATAGTTTATACATAAACACTTTGTGTTTACATCTACATATTTAGTCATAAAATTGGCTGCGTTGTGACAGTCTCTCACCGCAGGGTGTCCATGCTGCCTAATGTCCATCTGAGCAAAGGAGCAGGTGTCTCCCACCCCAACCACCTCCACAGTGAAGTTTCTGAAGAAGTCAATGATCTCCAAAGACTTTCTCCTTAGACAGAAGATGAGGATGATGGGAGTCACCACTGGACTTAACAGCTCCTCTAGAATAAACACCTGGAGGAAAACAAAGCGTAAACTGCACACTGAAAACGAGGAAAGTGTTATGCTAAATTTATTCTTCTTGAACACATTCACATATAAACTTCAAAGTTGCTTTCAGCACTAAAAATCTTCAAGGGAAGAGTAAATTACTTCTAACAAGCAGTGATAATATGCTCCTCAGCATGGGACTAAAGACCCCCACAGTCAATAGCTAGAATCTGCTAATTTTCCAATCCCTACGAGACATGAATGCAAATGACAGTGAATGTGAAGCTCACTATTAGCGGTAATTAACAGCTAAATAGCAGAAAATCTTCAGAAGCCTTTCATGGTAAAAAGAAAGTGCACCTTCTCTCAGTTCTAAGGTTTTACATATCAGGAAGTAATAAAAATAATCTGGGCCTCAGCAAGTCTTAAAATCAGGTAACTTTAGATGAGCTACAAAAACACAGGATATTACACCATGTCATTATTTATTTAACATAAACAAAGCCAAAATGCAGGCGGAGTGTATGAATACCCATGTGCTCCCTTATTGCTTCCATATCACTTAAAAGGGTAAGCGGCGGCCAAGTGCTGCTAATCAAATGCACTTGATTGATCATAAGCAAGCGTGAGCACCTCTATAAATGGAGATTTTTGGGCAATACTTTGGTCTGAAGCATTCAGGTGTGAGTTTATACATTGCCAAGGAGAAAAGAATCACTAATGATCTTGAAGAATCAATTGTTGCTGCCCTTCAGTCTGTGAAGTGCTACAAGGCCTCTAAACAATCTGAAGGTCCATTACTGTACAGTGAGAATGATGGTTCACAAGTGGAAAACATTCAATACTGTTGCTAATCTTTTCAGCTAATTCATAATGTCATACTGTGCTTGGAGAAACTGCCAAAAAAAAAAAACCCCCCAAACAAATACAGAGTGCTATGTCTGAGAATCTACAGACAGTAATTTTGCATGTTGTAATGTTATATGTTAAAGTTCAATCAGTGCAATTAGAAAAAAATTGAATAAGTATGACTTTTTTTTTGGAAGATTTGCCAGGAGAAAGCCTCTTCTCATTAAACCTGGAACCACAGCTTAAGTTTGCAAAGCTGCATCTGTATTAATCAGAAGACCTCTGGAACAATATCCTTTGAACAAAAAGGACCAAAGTGGAGATATTTAACCATAACACAGTGCAACATTTAGCAAAAACCAAATGCAGCACATCAGCACAAAGACCTCAGACCAACAGTGAAGCACGGTGGTAGAGGGGATTATTTATGCTTGTTGTGCAGACACAGATCCTGTGGCACCAGGACCTGTACAGTCATTGAGTCAACCATGAATGTTTCTGTATTCCAAAGTATTCTAGGGTCAAATATGAGGCTTCAAACTAAAGCTCGTCCCTTGCAACAGGCCATAGTTCCCAAACACACCAGCAAATCTACAAAAGAATGGCTGGAAAAAGCATGTATTAAAAGGCCTTTATCATGGTAGAGGTAAGCAGGAGCAGAACATGTGTACATAATTTGTTTTTTTAAAAAACAATGATTGGCTTCCATTAATTGTCCTTCAGTCAGTTTTCAGGTAATGGCATGTTCAGTGTATAATTTGAAAAAAAAAAAAAGCATTTAGAAAGGTTTATTCATAGTTAAGTTTCTGTACTCACTGCTTTGTACTGGAACAGCTGGGAGAACTGGTCTCGGGTCTCATATCTGTGTGCATTGCCTTGCCAGTGATCAGGCATGTAGTGGATATGAGCCAGAATTACCCGCAACAGCTGCTCAGGGCAGAACACCATATGTTTATCAGGAATAAATGACCTGTAGAGAAAGAAAGAGAAGTGGTGGAGAAGGTCTTTTTTTCCACATTTAATGAGATATGTATGATGACACAAAGCTTTGGAAAACAGATGCATATTAGACAAGAATGAACTGTTTAAGTAAAGTAAAAGTGGACATTTTTAAAAATTATTAATTTCATTCATAATAAACTACACATATGCATTGTTTTTTTCAGTGTTTTGGATGGCTGAAAGCGCAAAAAAATTAACTGTGTCATATTAACTTTTGGAATTCAGATGTAAAAGAGCCAGAAGCTGCTTAAGGCAAGGAATCCCTCTTCCTTCCATAAGTAGGAAGAAGACCGAGATGCAAAAGAGCATTAAAGGGATTACAACTATGAGTAGCTTTAAAAGGGCAATAAAGAAATGGCTGGGGGTTAATCGTTGATATTCTACATGATGAGATTTGGGTCCTATAGTCTTAGTTTGTAGCAGATGTATGCAATTTAATTTACAATATTGTTAAGTATTTTATATGTTTATAAAGTTTCATATAGTTTTACACAGTTGGACTGATTAGCGGTTTCTTGCCTTTACTCCTTTCTACCCTCTATTTTACTTTTCTTCTCCACTGAACACATTTAAATTTAGGTTTTTATCTTTTTCAGACTTCCCATTAAATTATTTCACCATCAGTCCTTACCTGCAGATTGTGATACACACTCCAAGGAGTGTGATTGATGAGAGCACATGCTCCACTGCAAGAACGTCCTCATCATAGATGGTCAGGGCGATGAGAACGGCCAAAAGAGACCCGGCAAAAAATGCCACATTTTTGGCAACCACTGTGAGCAGTGGTGAAAGGAAACAGTTCATATACTTGGATGCAGCCTAAATGAAACAGGAACAGCGTACAAAGAAGAGGAAGAAAGGAGGAGGAAATGGGGTTGATTATTAACTCTACAGGCAATGAATGAGAAGCACCAGAAAAATCTTTTTCTTTGCTCTTATCTACAGGAAAAATCCCAGTTGGTCTCATATATTTACAGATTTGCCAGATTTACGGATTAGCCTTTATAATCCTAGCTTTTAGAAAATAAGAAGGTAGTTATGAGCATCAAAGATGTGCAGGAGATGAGTTGGTGCACTGACCTTGTAGCCTTTGCTGAGGCGTGACATGAGCTCGTGGTCCAGCTCATTGAAATGACGCAGATAACATCGACCATACAGAGACCAGCATCTCGCCCCCAGAGAGCCAGGCTCTCGCTTGATCACCTACATACAAACACAGACAAAAAAACAAAACAAAGCACTGTCGTCACTATTAAATGCAAAAGGAAATGGCTTAGTTAATTCATATGTAAACCATTTACCTCAGTATAACTGAAAAAGGCATAGAGGATCTGCCACACAAGAATGACTGGACACAGCAGCAGATTTGCAATGCCGATCCACAGGATACGAGAGGCTAGCCTGTCTGCAAGCTCAAGCCTGTTCCCTCCCCTCTTATACTCCTGTTTTAGACTCCACTCGTTCTCAAACAGGGAGCCTACAGGAATGAAAATCAAAATCAGCAGAGTTTAAATAAAGGTTTATTCTCATAAACAGATCAATTACTTACACAGGATATAACTCGTATACAAAAGCACACATGTATAACTGATGACAGACCTGGTCCCCAAAAGAAGATGAGCTCAAAGTTGTATTTGAGACCCCGAGTATAAAACACGTACTCCCCAAGTACAGGAAGTCGAAATCGCACAGGAAGGAGTGATTTATTCACCATGGCAACCTAGAGAAGTACAGGAAGAAAGGTTTGGTTTGAGGTTACATCGTTTTGTTATGTCTGAAAGGAGGTGTTCACCCACCAAAATCTTTAATAACATTTCACTGCAAATATACAAACCATGTAATTCTTAAAGCGGAGGATGCGGTGGTAAATGTCCAGCTCTGTCAGCTCCTTTTTATGGATGCAGATCTGATGTTCCTTCTGGATCTCAACAATCCTGGCCTGAACCTCCTGCCACGTTGCATAGGGGAGCTCTGACTGAAGCACAAAAGCACTATAAAGCTTAGGAATTGGGCTTTATTCTTGGCAAAAAATAACAGACATTAGTGGGTGTTTCTAATGTCAACAGGACAAACTGTCCCACAAAAAACTCACCATGGTCATTTTAAGGGCGTTGATGTAGAAGGATCGGATCTCCCAATAACAGCACACATTGTAGATGAATTTAATGAGCCGATGTAGCCAAAACACCCCGGAGATTATCAGCACAAAGATCACAAACGCATTGTTTCGGATTCTGTAGACCAAAAGAAATGTTATTATTCACCAGCATTGAAGCAGTGCTTCAACAAAATGTCATATTTATCAGAAAAATAAAGAAAACTGGAGGCTTTATTTTACAATAATTTCTGAAGATAATACAGTGAAGATTTAAGGCAGACTTAAAGTGGACCTTTTATGTTTTCCTTATTTTCTGTCTGGATTCTCATATCTAAAATGGTCAAAACACACAATAATGACATCAGCATGCAAACATAAACCTCAGACTGCTCTAAAAGCTTGATGTCAGATATTCTATTTTAATCTAGTCTCTGTATGACATCATTTAGGGCAGATGTCCTTGATATGGTCATCTCAGCCACACAAACCCATGGCTGTAAGTATAGATGCCCCACCCGCCTGCTGTTAAATCTTCTGTTTGAGGTGTTGCAACCAATCAGAAAAAGCTGTCTCAAAGATAGAGGGACTAAAATGTGTAGTTTAAGGCAGTCAATAAACTAAGGGGCTCCACCAAGCACAGCATACGGTAAATATTATTATTGTTTTGAACTCCAGCTGGAGCACTGTCTCTGCAAAAAACACCATAAGGTCATTTTAACAAATACAGAGTCTTAGACTCACCTTGCACTGCAGACATCCACTGGGAGGAATGCATCAGGCAAGGTGACTTTAGATGAATCGGTGTGATTTACAAACTTGTTGGCAAAGAGGACATCATAATCCACACAGTTAGCAAGGAACACTGTAAAGCCAACCACAAACAGCAACTGACTGCATAGAGAAAGAAAGCGAGCGGTGCCAGGTAAAGAGGAAAGACAGGGAGAAATAGAAAATATGAAGACAAACATAAGACACAGTATACTCTACAGATAAAAGTTAATGCTATATTTGCTGAAAAATACAACTTGTGATGAAGAGAATACATACACCAGCTCAAAGATCTCTCCGAGCAGCATACAAGTGAATCCATTCTTTTGATGCAGATTATAGACGTAATAAGTGTTAAGGAATATCCTAAATCCATCTGCGGTAAGAAAGTGCAGCGCAATTCAGAATGTGGTGAGCAAGAAATGTGCCAAAATTATTTCAAAGGATATTCTCTGGAAAAACAGGTCCAGGTTTTCTATGTGGTGCCATTGAGCTGCAAAAGAGTTGTTTCCAGTTAGTGACACTGTTATTCTGAGGCATCACTGTGAATATAAAGCAAAAGGGGCATGCGTTTTTGAAAAAGTCTTATATTTGTTTGTGATTTGTGCATGTGTATCATACATTTAACTCCTTCAGGCACATGCATCAACAAATTCTCCTCTCCCGGGGGAGAGTCGCTGTATGATGCCTCCAGGCGCTGGTATTCTGTGTCAAAGTGCGCCATACCGACAGCAGCTTCAGTCTCACCGAGTTGTCAAACTTGCTGCTACAGACTGTAGAAAGGAGGGGAGAGAGTTATTGCTCTAAATTTTAAAGAACGTGACCAGGTTTCACTGCTAAGTTTCATTTTCTGCATAAATATCACTGCATATGTACGACCACATCTCATATCTTGGTTAAAGATCAACTGAATTTGAGACCCATACATTATAGAAAACACGCTATACAGGTTACAACAGCCACAAAGTCCACCGGAATTAACCTCAAGTATAAGTCTTTATTGGTTTATCCATTATTGACTGTACAGATAAATGCCATTTTTGCTGACCCTTCAGAAGGAAGGCCAAAGGTCAGGATCACAGACAGAAGATGAATGTAGGTACTTACTAGGGAATTCAAAACTAGGTCTACTGGTCAAAATGCACCCTGTTTACATGATACATGTTGGAAGCAGATAAAATTTGGCCTAAAGTGCATATATAAAATATGTCCATAGAGCAGATAGGGCAATATCTTTATGCATAAGATACCAGCAACAATTTTAGAATGCCTGAATGAGACACAAAATAATAAATATACCCGAATGACCAAGTAAAACCAAACAAAAACACAATCCTTCAAGCTTTTGTCTGACTATTGTGTTACAGCCGTGACACCAACGCCCAAAGCCCCCAGAAAACCCCACAAAAATTACATGAAAAGAAGACCCACACTCCTCATGATGTACGAAAGACTTATTTTACATGTAAGCTGTGGCTTATCACACGATAAACAACACATTGTGGTGTAATGGCTTTGCTTATAAGAGGCCCCTAAAAATACACGAAGAAACTATATACATATATATGACAGGAAATACGAAATATACATACCCCCATTCCAGTACAACACGCCCCGAACTGGTATGGTGTTTGCTGAACATATCCAGCTGTAAAAAAAAAAAAAAAGGAGGAGCAGTTTTCTGTGAGCCTTTCTCCTGCCTGTCTTATCTAAACCCACAACAAACCGCTCGGACAGAGATTTAAGCAGTATTTCGTCAGAGGGGGTCAACAAACACGTCTGGACATGTTTACACTTCGCTTGTAAGTAAACCGTAATTAGCTTGGAGCTAAAATAGGAGAAGCGAATCAGGTGTTGTTGTTGTTGTCGTGGTTTGACAGCAAAGGCCTGACTCCCTAAAAAAAAATGTCCCCCCCCCGTCTCTCCCATCATCGTATCCTTACCGTTTGTGTCTTGAGCCTCCGCTGTGTCAGGCCGCAAGAGTGAATCGCCTGAAATTTTTTTAAAGAAGCGTTTTATTTTCGTTTTCTCGTCTTTACCTATCAAAGTCAGAGGTAAGCCAGTTTCATTTTCGAAACAGCTAGCCGTCTGGAGTCCGTCTCCGTCACCGCGGAGTGAAGGGTATCTTGTCCAATAAGAAAAGGAGTTCTCTAATGGCATAACGTCAGCCAATCGGATTTCCCTAGAGGCGGGCTCATACTGACACGGCCTATCTAAGCGACTCACCATGTAGTCAACGTGCTCTAATTACTGGCTGATTACTACCACCGTCTGGCCGTTTTTAGTAGAGTCATGCTGTGATATTTTTTTCATTTATTCTTTCAATTGTATAGTCTATACAATAAAATCAAATAAATAAAAATATATAGTGCCCATATGTATGTGTTTGTGCAGAAAAACAAAACACGTACATAAATGAAACTCAATCAATGCTTAACAAATGTATTAGAACAACTGTCATTAAATGTTAATCAAAATTAGTAATAATAAACAAAATCACTACTTAGCAGCAGTTTGTTTAAGAAAATTCTACTTTTCCTTGGAATTAATGTTAGCAGGCTGTGGTCAGAGTGTGATTTGATCCTCATAACCTGATAAAGAAATAAATAAAGCTGTCCACCCGGTTTTTAGCTGCATGCAGTTTTGCTGTAGAGAATCGTTTAGGGTATCTTCAAAAATGAAAGCCATCATTCAGGTTTCCGTATGAGTTTCCATTTTTAACAATAATAATATGACTGAGAGCAAATCAGTGCAAGGTTTTCTAACTTTGTTAGTCAAGCAGATTCTGACTCTTATTTTCTTAAATCATTTTTTAGCATTAATTCAGAAGTTATAACATGTTTTGTTAACCATACCAAATTAAAAACAGGCTCTTAAAGCTGCTGTTCGACTAAAGGAGATGAGGTGAAAGAGCTGACTCCACACTACAAAGACCACGCTTTGCAAAGCCAAGCTCACCTTCTGTCACTCTCGTGGCTGCCATGAATATTCATACATAATTGTTAAGCCTCTGGAGTGACAGCTGGGCTTTTGTTCAGTGCATGTGTCATTAGTTACACTGTTAACACCAGTGCTTGTGTGCGTGTGTGTTTAACTTAATAATGACAGATTCATTAACCAATGTCCACTCCCTGAATTTGTGAGACAAGGGTCTGTTAAAGTTAGAAATACCACAAAGAGTTACAATAGAAAGAAATGCTCAAATACACAAAGTCATCAAAGTCGTGCTATTACTTTTCAACCATTTTCAGTCTCGCCAGATTCACCCAACTCATCTCATCCTATTTTTTTTCCTGATATTTTTAAGAAGAGGAGGGGTGTCTTAAATCAGGGGGAGCCCATGTAATCCAGTTATTATAGCGATCTGGGTAATTTCAAATGCGCTCATTAGGATTAGGCTTCATTTAACTTAATCCAGGAGAAAAAGTCGGTCACAACAAAGCTCAGACGAACTCTAAACATTAACTGAGATACAGATGTAGTATGGACAGTAATTAAAAGCTGCGATAATAATCTTGATAAAATCTCTACCTACTAAACTCCTTCTATTTCTTTTTATTTATTGGCAGGTGCACAGGAAAAGTTGCCAAGGGCGGGGCTGATGTAGCAAAGAGAAGAAATTATCTCCCCAGACTCACTTAAAGCATTTGTTTGTGTGGTCACAAGAGACAGATGATAAAATAATTTTTCTCTATTGTATGGATTTGGATGTCTGCATGCGTGCTCTCCTGCAGGCTATAGCTGACTGATTAAATTACCCCCACTGTCTGTTGGGAATTAAGGGGTTGCAATGACAGCTAATTTGGTTCAAAGACGTGCTATCCTACTGCCATGTAATATGAATGGTGCAGGAGTGGGGTGTGGCAGTGGCGGGGTCTCAGTAGGGGGAGGGAGAAAGGAAATCATGATGAAGTCATCCTTCTGAAGCGACTTAATTAGATCGAATCCCTTTCTGTACATGCATGCATGTAAACCCAATACAGCTGGCATAAATCTGCACACATGGGGATGTTTGCAATTCACAGAGGGTGCAACCTTACACCGCAAACATCTCTGCAAAATTTCCAGGAGGCCAAATAGTGCCATGCCTTTTAGGGTTTGTAAAATAATAGATGTTCTTACATATTGTTTTAATATAGCTGCACGTGTCTTGCCTTTGCGTAGCCTAAATATCTACACATAAACTGATGTTGAAACATCTTATATAAAGTCACATATTCAATCACATAAATAAACCCGTCTCCACCCATTTTTATTTCAACAGATGATTTGAAAACTCAAGATCCTAAAACAACATGCACATAAGATCAGATTGATATCAATTTCCTGTTCATGTTTTACAAAACTGGAGACATGCTGACAAGCTTAGACTGTTCTATATGCTCGTGTTAAATTTGCAACCTGAACAGAAACATTCCTAATCCCTGCCTTTTCTGTTAGTCAGGCCAGATACAATGTAAAAATTAAAATATGTATATCTAAAAATAAATTTATGTATCAATGGAATCACAGCTCATTGGAAGAGACTGTGATCTCTCTATAAGAGCCCACAGCAGCAGGAATCAACGAAATAGTCTGCTGATAGTTTAAACATGTATATTTTTACATTTTACAAAAGGCCAGCCCACCAACCTCAAACCTTAAATGAAATATGAAATCATATTTCTTTCTGGGATTTATGATTTCAGGGCCACAAACATTGTTGCCTGACTCATACAGATCAGGTGACATCACATATATCACTCTGAAAGTGCTCATGAATGCATGAATGCAGCATTCATTCCTCTGTTCACCATCCCCAAGGAGTGAACTCTGACACCAGGATGCACGAATCATCTCTCAGAAGAACGACAGCGGCTCAGCTTCTTTGTATTTATTATTTCCACTGTACCTTTCTTTTTCACTTAGCTACTGATACTACAGGAAAATTGCTTTGTAACTCGTTACTCATTTTTCTGTCTTTGCAGTCCGCACTCTTATCTCTGTTGTCCATGCATTGTAAATGCTTTAATATTGTGCAGCCAGACATGCAAATGTACACTAGACAGAAAGCCTTTTACCAAACTAAAAGGTTAATGGTCATCACCAACAGTGCAGCCAATAATCAATACAGATGTAAAGAGAAATGGAGGCTGAAAGAAAATGCAAGCAAGAGGCTGTTTGTATAGAGATTTTATAAGACATATACTTTGCAGACTTTCACTTTTGATAAAACTTATAGTTAGGACTGACTCAGGTGACCCTGAATTGTCTCTAAATTATGCTGCAATATACTTAGGCTATTGGGGGGGCTGAGCATTTCTTCTTCATTGATCTCTTTTTTCCCTGTGTGTGTTTATACACTACAACTATATTTAATCATTAGTTATTATGAAACTCTAGCTCTCTCTTATAGTTTAGTCACAGCAGATGTTTGCCTCTCCCTTAGCTTGGTTCTTTTGTAGGTTTCTTCCTGTTAAAAGGGAGATTTCCCTTCCTGCTGTTGCCAAGTGCTTGCTCACAGGGGCTTGGGCAATTGTTGGGTTTTCTTTGTCTTTTCTTGTATAAAGCACTTTGAGGCGACTGTTGTTCGTATTCTGTTTTCAATCTGAAGTTAAACAATCTGTTGCTAAACAAACCAAAACCTTGTTAGCTCTAACTCAAAGAGGTTTCTGAGTCAAATGAGGCTTTGTATTTCAAGTCTTTGTGTCTGATTTTAACTGGGTTTGTCTTTATGTGTTGGTATCTCAGCGATGATTGCTAAAATAAGTATTTGTCCTCTGCTGGCAGAGATTTGGTATTTATGAGTAATTTGAAACAAACAAACAAAACAAAATTTAAATGTGAACAAAACTGCTACAGTTGCAGTAATAATATTTACTGCCAAAAGTGATTTTGGTGATTTATTGCAAGACAAAGACATGTTGAAATATTTTCATAAAAGAAGAATAGCCAGTGGGCACATAATACGATCTTACAGGGCTCTGACTAACAACGAGGGCTGTGAGTCTTTTATCCACTTCTGAAAAAATTTCTTTAAATATCTACAAGTCAGAGACTGTTTTAATAAAGAGATGAAACCTAATTTGATTAACGTATTTGATGACTAAAAGACAAATAAAAGATTGTATATGAAACTCCTAAAAGTTACCCAGCCGCTGATATTTGAGGATGATTGCAGTAATATCTGGAACAAAAAGCCTTCTTCATAATGGGAATGTTGGAGGCAGAGTGGTAAATCAGTGGCAGGCCATTTTTCTTACATTTTCCTTACTTTACTTTTCCTTTATTTTACCCATTCTAACAAGGGACTGTTAGTGAAGAATATTATGTCTGTGAAATCACTGTCACATCACAAATGGGAAAAATCGAGGATAAACTAAAAAACCCCCAAAACCTTAGTTTATCATGGTCACAAGCTTGAAAGTTATCACATAGAGGTGGATACAAAAAATGACCCATCTGCTCCATCAGAGAAAAATGGACTTTTTTCGTAAAAATGCAGCCTCATCAATATTTAAAAAAATATAAAACATAGACTGCATACTCCCTGTGATCACATGTAACCTAAAAACTATTCTGTGATGCATATCTGTCCATGTATCTGACCACACAATGCTTTTTTGTCTTTGTGTGACCATTTATAGAACTTGCTGAGAACCAAATATAGCCCCGAGGCCTTATTTTGGATTGCCCCATTTTACCAGTTAATCACTACAAAGTAAGGTTGATGATCAACTGGGACATTTCACGCTGAGTTTCTCTGGAGCTCTTTCAATCAACGTGTCCTTTCAGACAACCATAAACACGTCCAGAGCGAGAGGGGGAGGTCACAGAAGATCAAAGACTTAAAATGAAAGATGGTAATAAATGTAGAAAGATTTATGGGTGCTCTGCTCATAAAACTGATTGCCTGTATCACCGGGAGTGATGCCTGTTAGCACATGCAACATATGACATGCACACACTCAGTTAGCTCAATTGTTAAATTACAGCACTGTGCAAAAGTCTTGATCCAGCCTTGGAAGGTGGCAAATAGGTGCAGTAGGTGGAAGTACAGTAAAAACTGAGTTTTCACAATACAAATGAGCTTGAAAGTGAATATTTGGTATGACCACCTTTAGTATTTAACCAGTTTTTGCCCAGAGTACCATCGGACTTATTGATGATCTGTCCACAACACCCACCTACCCACCCACCCACACCCACACAAATATTCAGTGTAACAGTAAGAGGAGAAGGAGACATCAAGGAGAAAGAGATGAAGCTGTGGTCAGATGAGTAAGCAGAGTTCTGCTCCTGACTTGCAGGGAACAAAATCTATCCCACAATTCACTGCTGAGGGTCACTCAGTCCTGGTGTTGTCATGGTAATGAGAATTTAATAGCCCATACTTTCTTGTCTGTGTATTTCAATGTGTGTGTGTGTGTGTGTGTGTGTGTGTGTGTGTGTGTGTGTGTGTGTGTGTGTGTGTGTGTGTGTGTGTTCCTGTACACATGTGAATATTGGATGACTTAGTCTGCTGGGTCATGAACAGCAACGACTCCTCTGTCTTTCCGCATCAGAGATTTTTCTGGGCAAATTTGTAGCTGTTACTTTTGCTCTATTGACTCCCATGTTAAACCCAAATCAAAAATACAGTCAGTGCATTTGTTTAAAGCACCCTCATGTAGCAGCCGGGAGGGGTTTAGTGCTGACAGATAATCAAAAGGAAGATCAGTGTGTTGTGTAGTTAAAACTAGAACTGGAAACAATAAACAATAGATTTTTCCATCATATAGATTTTTATTTTGCTTAAGAGATCATTTGTGGAAGCCCTTTTGCAACGTCTGAGACCCGACAGTTTCAACTACAGTAAAAAAACAGAAGGAAGTAGGAATTTTTCCCATTTGACGGTCTGGAAGTAGAAAAAATGTTTTAGTAAATTTTAAAGATGATAATTAAAACTTTTTCCGGATCAATTTGTGCTGAGCATTTAATCAATGAATCAATAAATCAACTAATCATTTCCACTTTGCTTAACTTTACCTGAACTGTCTTAGTGTGACAAACCCCAGAAATTAGGTGTAAAATCGATGCTTAAAATCAGGTGAAAGTCCCAGAGTACCAATGTTCCTTTTCCTTCAAAAGTGAGATCAGAGAAACGATCAGTAACATTGGGTCTCATTTCCTGAGTGTTTATGTACATGCATGTGTGTATGTGTCTACTCACAAACACAAAACGCGCATGGGGCCCTGCTGGCGGGTCTAGTTTTTGAACTGTTGCTCTGATGAAGATGGAGGGTACAGCTAAATAATACTTCCAAGCATGCACACAGGAGCCTCTCCACCCCTATACCTCCAGGGCTCCGTGGGGAACAGGCTGAGCTTATGCTTTACCCAAGAGAGGCCTCAGCCTGCTGGGCTCCTAAAAGCTGCACCTGGCCCCTGCAGCCTGGTGCTGTGAAAAGAAGAATAAAAACCTCACACGGTCCACATCACATAAACCAGCTGTCTGTCTATTTATACCAAACTGTGGTCTTTGGAGACTTTATTGGTTTTTCTTTCTGATTTTGGGATGTTTTGCCCTCACTGTTATGGTCGTGTGTGTGTGTGTGTGTGTGTGTGTGTGCCATGAGATATCATTTTTCAGCCTGGGGGCAGGGGCTCTGACTGATCCTGTAACCAAGCCTACTCCTATACACCAAGCAACATTTTTTTTTTGAAAGAAAGAAAGATTATATAGCAATGCCCCCCACCACCATCACCAATCCCTCTGACCCCACTTTTTCTTTGTGCACTGGTTTTGGAAAAGCACAACAAAGCATGAATGCTCTTGACAGCACTTGCCTCATTGCTAATTTAGATATCATTTATTCAGCTTTATAAACTTTCATGTCAGCTTGTCTGTATTCATGGCATTAATGGTTATAATAACTTTATACCCTTGATACACAAGCAAATTTTTGCACAGAAGGTAACAGCTGTGGTAACAGGTTTTATACAATCTATCTGATGTCTTTATTACTCAAATGCTCACTAATACTCTGGGAGCTACATCAATAGCAACATCTTGTGATTCACTGGTAAAGGAAATTACAAGGCAATAAAACTCAAATAATTTTGTTCATGATTTTTGCAGCATATGCTTTTGAAAAAGATCAGACATCAAAAAAACTAAATGGCACACAATACATTAACACATTACTTTTTTATAAAGTAGTTCTATAACAAAAAGAAACAGTCTACATTGGCTTTGAGTTTTTCATTCTCGAGCATTTTGACAGAACAAAATATTAAACAAGAGACCTAATCTCTCCAAACAAGGCAACCTGCTTCACCAGCATTTCTCATCTTATTTCATTTATAAAAACAAAAATACTCTTTTCTTTCTTTTCTTTTTGTTTTTTCGGGACTCATTGCTGTATGAACACTGACGTGATGGGATGTAGCCGGATAATCTGGTTCGGGATGATCATCTGTAATTAGACCAAGAGGGACAGAGGTTCTTTCATCTGTCAACAACCACAGAAGCGTCATCTCACCTCTAGGTGGACTGTCTGTGACCGCAAAAGCGCTGGTTAAGGTTTGCTCGCACATCTGTACGTGTGAGCTTATAATGTGTGCTTTATATCGGAGGGGGCTGTGTCTGCACCGCCCCATCGGTGTGTGCGCGTGGGCAGCGTCAAGCTCATCCTACCCCCGGACTGGTCCTCTCGCAACCCCACGCAGGATACTCACATCCTCACACGTGCACACATACATCTACACACATACACACACTGATACACAAACCAGGCAGACCTGGAAAACCGGGGCGCTTCAATTAGCGTTCCTCCGACGGATCCCTGGCGTGGACATTTTTCATTTTTTTCCTCTCAGCCTCCGTGGAATTTTCTCATGTGTGTTTTTCTTTGCGCATAGAGCGTGGACGCAGCTGAGGTGTGTTTGAGAAATTGGGCTATTTCGGAGATTATAGAATAAACGCTCGTTGAATGGGAAACACCAACACAGAGGCACTGCTACCTTTCCCTCATCTCGACAAACAGGCTCACTCTTCAGTTGGTGAGATTTGCGCACCCGAGACCGGAGCCGGTGTCTGCGCTCTGCCGGGCCGGGCGCGAGTCGTCAGGGAGGAGTAGGCAGGATGGAGGCGTTTTTTGCAGAGGTAAGGCCACTGAGAATCTGTGTCACGGTTACGGAGATAAACATGAATGACATTAATGGCGTGATGATGCCTGGATTTACACCGCTGCATGTCTATGCTGCAAGATACGTTTTCATTTTGATTCACGTCAATTATGGCAGGTGCCGCTTTGCTTCCGTCGAGCAGAAGCATCCTCACCGTCCGCCACCCCCAAACCCAGAGGAAGGCCTGGTCCCACTATATGTTATAGTCTTCATGTATCTCGGGGAAAAACACCGTTTGTTTCATTATCACTGCAGAGGATCAGGGCCTGACTGCCGGCTTGGTGAATTAATTCAGAGCAGAGCCGCAGAAAAATTGGCCAAACGGGAGCTGACATGGGCTTTTGCATCCATAAGGATGACTGCCGGATTAAAGCCAATCTGTTAAGGGAGGGTAAACCGTGTTGGCCTTCAGCAACAGCCCTACCACGGCATGCTGCCATGAACAGACCCACTCTGTGTGTGTGTGTGTGTGTGTGTGTGTGTGTGTGTGTGTGTGTGTGTGTTTTTAATTGCGCTGTGAATGGGATAGAGATCGGATCCATGGCAGGGTTTGGGCCGGTAGAGGAAGGTAAAAGAGGAGGGAGGAGGAGCAGTGTGAGGGATATGTCTCTGTGTGTGTGTTTATATGTATGTGAGCTAGAATAGGTGAAGCAGGAGGGAGATAAATTAACTGCCCTTGTAATTGAACATTAAGTAAAACATTGGTTATTAATTAATCTCCCACTCTCCCACAAAGATGACAAAACCAGTCTCATTTTCCTCTAATCTGATCCAGAGTTGTAAGCATTTTAGGCTGTCATTGTCTGTTGCTTTATTTTCTTTCCTTATAGGCCCTTCACTGTACATGTTCACACCCTAATCAGGAGATACAAGCTTCCTACCACTCTCTGTCTTCATTTGTGTCTTGTTCCTCAGACCCCCATTTAGTGGCTCAGGCACCCAAACAGTCTCGTCCACTGACTCCGATGCCAGTAGCCATCCTCTCCAAGCTACTTATCCTCCCCCCCATCTTAAGTTAATCTGATATGGGTTTAAATGCCTCTCACATTGCAGTGATGTCATGCAATTTATTAGTGTGTGTGTGTGTCCGTGTGTTAGTGGTTGTGAGGGTATATGTTTGGGCACTAGAGCTATGAGAATCACTGCTGATCATACTTCTTCTCTAACTGCATGACATAACCATGATAAGCCCACAGATTACCACACAACTACATCAAAATACAAAAACCAACACTCCCACTTCATTTCCCATCAGTTTGTCTGTAATATATTGATCATAGCATTGACTCACAGACCACCATAAAGCAGCCCCACACTGCACAGACTATGAAAGGCTGCATGAGATCTGAAAATGGAGTGACTTATTGAGTTACGAGGCCCTGCAGACATGCATAAGCTGCTACCCAGAAACATGACTTCATGCAGTAGTCAGGTGCTGAGTAATCAATCCTTCTGGGAGGTGTCTGTCCAGCATCCACTTAGTTTCTTTCCTCTTCTGCTTTCATTGCTCCATCCCGTACCCCTGCATTCCTCCATTTGGATCTCTGAAAAAAAAAAAAGAGTGAACAGCTGACCGCTCTGTCTCTCTCTCAACCCAGGCAGAAAATGTGATGGCCATCCAGCCAAGCATGAAATATCAGGTGGTATTAGACTACTGTATAATCCCCGCATAATCATACTGGCCTGGTTAGTAGTAAATTATGGCAGTTGTGTTGACTTTATCCACTCTTAATATGAAAATAACCCAATCACTTCCTTGTTATGGTGGCTGAAAAAAACCCCCAAATTGTTACTCCTGGTGCAGCTTCCATCTGGTATTTTGAGTGTTTTTTAAATTTAAAAAGTGCTTCTTAAGTTCTTAGATACTCTTAGCTAGTTTCAAATAAGTTATTTCCTAAACTGGGTTAAAATTTTAAAAACTTTAAAAAATGTCTTATGTTCAGTTCTGTTGTTTATATGTAAATCTGACTGGGCTTTACATAAGCTGGAAGTTTTGGAGCACAATCAGCAAACATTTTAAGTGCTTTGTCTTTAATAGATTCTATACATACAGTTTTATGCCCCAGTGACCACTGTAATTAAAATGCTTTTAAATAATGCTTCAAAATAATTTTCCCTGGAGCTGCTTCATGATGACTGCTGAGTACTTTGCTGTCAGCACTTGAGTATCTAAATTTGAGTATCTAAATGTGCTTATGAGTGAGTTGGGTGACATTTGTTTTCAGGGGTGATAGTTTGTGTTCGTGTCAGTGCACGTGTGATAGCTTTGAACAGGTGTAAAGCTGAAATGAACCAATAACTGTGAGACAGGCAGGTGCGAATAGGCAAGGAACAGCTTTGGTGTCATTTCTGCTTGTTTTTATCCAGTTTGATATTCACTAAAGACCCTTGTCTTCTGTTTCTGTCTCGCTTGCTTGTCCGTGTAACTGAATAAGCAGTAAATTTTTATTTACTACCTTTCAATTTGTTGAGTGGTCGCTGTATCTTGTACCGAGAGTAGTTGAGGAGCAATAAAAGGTTTCTCACACTATGAGGGTGATTGTAAAAATCAGTGCATTCTCCATGGCAATTTGCACATATGCAGTGAAACATTCATGGAAGCATTTTTATGCAGCTTGAACAGCATAAAGTGTCTTCTAATTGTAGAAAAAGAAAAGTCGGTCCTTTTTCTTTCGTGCAATGGGTGTTCATGGAAAAAACCTTAGGGTAAATTAAGCAGAGCCCATGCCAATCCATTGTGGTACAAATTATGCCGGATTTGGTATGAAGTGCATACTGCAGGAATCTGGTTCAGTGGAGGTAAGGGAACAGTCACTGGAGATGTGTGACCTATATTCAGCAGCTCCAAACACATTTGTTCTGCTTTGGAGCTGCATCAGTTTTGCTTCTCTCTCTCTCTCCTCTTTTCCCTTCCCTCTGATGCTCTCTCTCTCCCTGCGGCCACTCTCTTGGTGCTTCTCCATCTCGCTCAACCAACCACTTTAAGAGCTGCTCAGTCAGCCTCCCTCCCCCTTCTGGCAGCTCTGTCTTTCTCTATTCTCTCCTCTCTGTTTCCACTTTATCTTTTTTTCTCCTTTAAACCACTTCTTTTTTTTGTTTTTTGTTTTTTTTCCCCAGCATGTGTAGGTGTAACAGCTCTGCCTCATCTAAAGTAAAGCTATGTTACAAGATATGAATTTAATTACATTTAATTACATTTCCCATGATACTATGGTAGTATCATGGGAACTAACAAATGTCACAATTTTCTGGGTAACAAAAAATGAAACATAGTATATTACATAATTTTTATTGTATTTTGGCTTTCCTGATTTAAAAGTCTTTAATTATATTTATGGGCTTCTGGACTAGACTGTGCCCAATTTGATTGATTGGACTAATGGTCCTAAACCAACAGAGCGGTTCGATTTCTAAACCAAATGAATTTGTCTGGTTTGTCCAATGTCAAAAAAACATTCTAATGCTATTACGATAAACTCAGATATCAGATATCATACATATTAAGTTGTAATTAAATTGGCAAAAATCAGAACCACTTCCACAACCATTAATCATTATTAAAACAGCCATGGAGTAAACCATGGAGCCAGTGTACTCTCTGTACTGGACATTTGGTGTTAAATCTTTGCCAAATCAAAGATGCGGATCATTGAGAATGAGATTTCTTATGCTGTTGTTGAGTGAAAACAAAGGAAGAGGAGTGGGGGTAGGCACGTTTAGAGGCAGCGACAGAGAAGGGAAGGTAGTATGGTGGCTATAAGAGAAGAGTTTTAAATGTAGGGACTGTGACTGGTAATGCCATTGAGGCAGGAGGAAAGAAAAGGGAAGATTTCAGACAAGGTTTATGGATATAGTGAAGGAGGACATGCAGATCGTTGATGTGTCAGAAGAAGATGCAAGGGAGAGGATAAGATGAAGGAAGATCATCTGTTGTGGTGACCCCTAATGAGCAGAGGAATGAAGAAGAAAAAAATATTAGGCATGACTTCAATCGTTAAATTTTTTTGTCAGCCCTAGCATTAAAAATACCCACAGGCCATTGGCAGTGTCTTGCAATTTTTTACTATAGGGATCTAGATATGCAGGGTTTATTCCTCTGACCATGGTTCACCTCTAGAAATGTCATGAAAATTGCTCATTTAGATTTTGCATACTCCTGATGACAAGTTGCAAAAATTCTGCACTGAAAGCAAATTATCCCTTGATAGAGATCTGCACCAAGAGGTCTTCTTTCAACCCTGCTAAGCTTCTTCATTGCTGAAATTTGGTAGTTTTTGTGTAATCATGGTGGCAGATTGACAGACAAACAACAATAAAAATAACAATAAAACACAAGCTTTAGCACAGACGAAGGATATTTAAGACAAGTTAAAAACAGTAAAAAAAAATTAAACAAAACTGTGAGAACAGTATTAACATTTACTGTGTTCTTTGGTAACAGCCTAGTCCTTCATCAAGTTTTCTAAAATTTGACTTAGTTTTTGCTTAACAAACATACAAACTGTGCTGAAAACATTAAAATTAGATCACAACCCCCTTCACCTGAACATCAACTCCCAGCATCCACCAGTGCCTAGAGGAGAAAGGCTGTTTCCATGGTATCCTGTTTCCACACTGTTGCCGTGGAGTCCTGTTGCCAGGGTGTTAGTGGGGGTGTGACTGTAGTTTAATCCAAGATGTGAGAGAATGTGATAATTAGCACAGAGCTCAAAGAGGATTTGTACTGTACATACACACACACTTGCTCCTGGTTTGTAATTTAACAGCAGACCTCGATCCAGTTTACCTTTGGAAAATCATGTTTGTTTTGGAATTAAGCTGTCCAAGGCTTCAGATATTCCTAAAATAACAGCTATGCAGCCAAGCAGGAAATAAAGGGCACTTATGTTCTTAAAACCCGTTGCATTTCTGCTGTCCAGTAGTTATATGGACTGCATGTTAAATCCATGACCCAAAGACCTTTCTGCATAAGTGCCTTTGCCATCCTATTTGGATGGACACAGGGGGATAGAAATCAGGCACTTTGTTAATTGTAAAAAGTTTTGAAAAGGAATCACGTAGAGGTAATTTCTAAACCATACTTTACAAAATCCCAGGCAACTATGGGAATGTTGGTTTCTTTCTTTTTTCCCTGTAAGATTGTTTTGAAATTAGCAGCCACTCATGCGTTGCTAATCATCCAAGATCCCCCAGAAAAAAGTACTATAAAGATATATACATATACACTACATTAAAAACACAGGCATCCTGGTACATTGTTATATAATGGGAAAACACTGAGTGCTGAAGTATTTTCCATTGGTGGAGATGGTGTTAGTAACCAGGACTGATGTTGTTATACACAGATCCGTCATAGTTAAAATGGTTTCTAACGCCCAAGCGATCTAAGATTTTTAAGACCAATGCTGATACTGATATTTGGTGATTTAAAAATCTGATATTCTGATATTTTGGCCACTATGTTTTTCTTTCAGTTGCACAAAACCCAAACAGATTTCTGTAACCTTTGTTATGTGTGGTAATTCTTCGAGTTATTTATGCTCTGCTCAGATCAGTTATGTTTGTCAGTTGTTGTCTTTGTGCCGTTCCAAATGCATGTTGGCATCAGGCAAGTGAACAAACTATGCAATGTTAATCCTCTTAACAACATTGAAGGGTGTTTCTCACCTGTCTTATTTATTGTTTGTATTTTCATTTGTCAGCTGTTACAAATGCCAACACTAATAGAGCTTATAGTAGCTAATATTGTAAAATTTATCAGTCTTGTGATACATTGACCTGGCTTTAATGGTTTCAATGCTCATTATCCTCAATGCTTATGTAGGTGCCAACATAGGTAAGTTCCACTGCCGCCCCCAATTGCTAAAGAGCAGTGGCAATAAAAGATGGCAGAGACTACAGAATGTAGACCGCTGACATATTATGTTCTCAAATGTATAGAAAATATGGCTTTTTCAAGATTTTCACTAAAAAGCAAAAGGAAAGAATCAAGACACCTGAGTGATCAGAAAACTACATTTGAACATACAAGAGCTTCTAGATAAAGAGGAGGGAATTCTTCCATTCTCTGCAAGAGTGACTACATGTGACCACCCCACATGAGAGGTCACATGAGGTAAGGGTTGACCACTCATGTAACAATTTGTTACCTTATGCTATATGGTTTCCTCCAAGGATCGATTCTTGGACCCTTATTTCATTTGAACATGCTTTCTCAAAGTGAAATCTTTCAAAAGTACAGGGAGACTTATAATATCTATGCAGATGACACCCATGTTTCTTTAGCTCTCTCCCGAAACACCTTTGGAAATTGATTATGTTTATGTCTTGAAAACTCCCCCCAAAAAGGGTTTTTGTTGACAACTGATATCCCATACCACTAACTTAACGTTAAATCTCAAATTTAACGTTAGTTTTAAGCTTTGTTTCTTACAAATAATAAAAAAGATTAAAAAAATTAATAATTATAATAATGATGCCCATGCAACATTCTAAAAAATGACCTGGAGTCATTTTATAAAACCTAAATTAAAAGACACTCATGGTATACGACTATGGATAAATTAATATACTCTTAATGTTTTTTGCTGTGGTCATGTTTCCATTTACGCTCAGATGTTTATTTATACCTGCAGTGTTGAATCTGCACTGCAATCCCTTTTAACGGCAGATGTACAGGCCAGTGACACCCACTAGCCCACATGCACATAAGCATACACACAGACACACCAACATGCACAGACCACACGGATAAACACATGCTGTTGCTCTCCTTCCAGCAGCCATAATCTGCTAAAAGCCTCGCTGTCCTGATTGTATTATCACCTTTAATGGAATATTACTGACACAGTTTAGGTCTCCGACACAGGCAGCGCTACGCTAAGACGACAGATCAGAATGCTTTTTGCGAGGAAAAAGGCGATAGAAGGTGTCTCTCCAGTTCACATACAAATTTACTACATATTTGTGATAATCCTACTTTCTAGGATTTTCTGCTGCTCTTTGTTTTGTGCTCTCTGCCTCATATTGACAGTTCACTATTATGGCATTTTCATAACATTTTGGTGGAAAATAAAAACCACTTTATACTGCTACAGAATGTCCCCTCTTGGAGTGGGCTCTTACCACTCATGTAAGAGTTAATATTACCTTATTTGACAAATATCTGTGCTTTTTATAGTATTTCTGGCTATTTTTCAGTAGTTCTTTCTAAAAAAAAACAAACAAACTCTTTGGGGTTGCCAAAAATTCTCACGTAGAAGGAAGCAATTGAAACACATTGTGCCGATCAGCCTATATATATATACATATATATATATATATATATATATATATATATATATATATATATCTATATCTATATCTCTATCTCTCTCTCTCTCTATATATATATATATATATATATATTATTTATTATATATATTATTTAACAAAATCACAGAGGACCAGGCCATAAGTGGTCCCTTCATCCTGGAGCCTAATAAAAATTACTACCTGATGCTTGTGATTAGAAAGGGATTGACAAATTTTATGAACACAGATACACAAAAGAGACAGATACACATAATTAAAAAAAACACGCTGGTCTTTAGTTTTCCTTTTATTTGTTGCTGAGCGGTCATCTGCTCTTGGCATAATTTATTAATTCGTATCTCGTTTCTGTCATTTTGTGTCTTCTTCAACCTCCTGTACCTGTAACCTTTTGTTACACACTTTGCTGTTTTCCTGCCCTTGTCTTCATTGTCCTCATTTTCCCCATTTGTCTGCCCTCTCTGTCTGTCTCCTCTCCTCTGTTGTCATTTCAGTTTATTATACCGAGTTTGTCAGACGTGACTTTGCCCCGCAGTGACTCATCTCCTTCTTTAAGCTGTCATTTATTTATGTGTAGTTTGACTTTTTATCTCACCTTTTTCTGATTGCCATTTTTAAAGTCTTGTAGCTGTTGGTCAAAGTCAAAGTCTGACTGTCAGTGTGTCCAGTTTGAACATCTCCAAGAAGCAATAGAACAATTTTCAATGTCCTGATATTCAGTTTCCTCTGAAGATGAACCAGTCCAATATTATTATAAGTCTCACTTAAACTTTGTATTTTAAATTAGCTAAACATTAAATTGCTAATACCAACATGTGCCATTGTGCATGTGCATTTAGCTTAAAACAGCACAACTTCACAGATCTGATAGGCAGGGCATCAGGACCAAAAGTGTCTGTTGAGAAGGTTAGCGAGGGCTCATTAGTTTATGTAAAATATGCACAGCTCTTAAGTATGCTTACATAAAGAATTTTATGGCGCTTTTACAAGCCAAAATCATGCATGATTTAAAATCCCCTTCCTGTGTCCCTCAGAACGTCTCCCAGCTCTGCAGCTATTTTTAGATCACTCCCTCTAAGTCCTGTTCTGACCACAAAAATGATATAAAACCAACGCCAAAAAAGCAGCACTAATGGTAGAAGAAGTCCAGAAATGCACAAAAACAATCTTTAAAGGGTGGAGTCATGAAACACGTTGTCCACTGTTGACCCTTTGTTGCTACACTGGATTCATATGAACCAGAGGGGTTTATTTCTTCGTGTAGGGGTCTTCTTCTTTTCTCTTTCTTCTCAATGCAGCCATGACAGTCAACAGCTTCTTTTTAAGTTGATCAAATATCTAAGCTCGTGTTAACCACAGAGCATAGCTTTATGTCATGACCAGTGAAAAACATTTAAGGTTTAATGATGACTTTTGAGTGATTCCATTCCTGCAGATGTTGGTCATATGTTTGCACTCAGCATTTGCTTTGGAGAGAGCTCCTCTCAGAAGGAGAGATCCTTCATCAGAGACTATCTCCATGGGAAGAGCCTTGATTATATGGCACAGGGGTCCATGTAATTGCCTGAACAGACAAAAGGGCCAAGAGGATTAAGGCCAGAATTCTGATAAGAATAATTCACAATTTGAAAAAGTGTTGTGTTCAATCAATCAGTTGTGAATAAAAACAAAAAAAGATTTGGGGCTCACACAAGAAAAAAACACACTCATGCATTAGCCATCATCATCATCATCATCATCATCATCATCATCATCATCATCATCATCATCATCATCATACATATCCTAGCTGTACTTGAAATTATGCTGCTGTATTTCTGTCACAGCATTCCACGGGAAAGATGTCTCGCTATTGTTTTAGCATTTCCTGTTGGTTATAGAGTCGGATGTAAGACTTGAGGTCAGAGGTCATCTCTGAGGGTAAAGTGACAATTGACGCTTAATGGAGCTTGACGAAAAGGTAATGGGGCAGAGCCTGGGGGCTGTTTGACTGTGGTTTGGTTTGAATTTCATGGAGCAGAGAAACAATGCGAAGCATAGTGTTAAAGGCGATGTTACAGCCGTAGATATTAGGTCACAGAAAGGTTTGGTGTTTGTTGTCATGCATGGCTATTTCTGTCTGTCTGGGGCAGTAATAGATGGGAGGAGGGGAGGAGGACACAAACAGGAGAGGAGAGGCTTTGGTGCTGGCAGGTCATTTATAACCCTCTGTCTCCCCTTAGTTTGCCCATGAGATTGCATATCGATCTGGGACTGGAAACCAATTTGCTTAAAGAGGAGACAGAGAGAGAGTCAGAAAGCAGAAACATTCATCGCTTTTCTGGTTCACATAAGGTGAGTTTATGTCTGTATGAGATATAAACTCAGCCTACACAATGACTTAGCTTCAGGGCAGACGCAACAGCACCAGTATTTGAAGTTTAAGTCGGCTCAAAGGCCAATTTATTAGCTAAAACATGTAGTGGAGTACCAGTGAACTGTGAGTAGGTCATCAGGTCATAATAATGTCTCAGTACGGTGGAATCTGACAGAAAAAAAGACAGAGAGGATAAAGAGGAGCAACGAGGCAGCTATATATATAGAGAGAGTTGCTGTGCAAAGAACAGTGAAGGAAACCTTTTTGCAGACTAGTGCAGAAGATGAACTATAGATGGGTTTATGTTTTGCAAAAGCCAATAGCCTTAAAGTCTGTTTTCAGATGGATTCAGACATTTTATCCCCTAAGCCTCACCTTAAGCAACCCATTTGTGTGCATAAGTAAGACACTGTATTGGTGTGTGACTGGTTTCTGCCTGGTTAGCTCCATAGCCCGAGGCATGACTGGGTTTCTGTTATTATCCGTGTGCGTATGTGCGGCACTGAGGGATTGAAAGAACCCAAAAAGAGAGAGTGGGAGAGAGGGAAGAGGAAACAGAAAGTGATAAAGGTTGTCAGGGGATGCTTGGGGCTGTGGGACCATCTGTTGCTAAAACAATTCTTTTCCATTTGTCTTCTGCTGCTCACGTCATTCATATGCACACATCTGCTGGTCCACCGAGCCTTTTAGGACTCACGCCTCTGCTTAGGATTTAGACTGGAGCGCTTATGCCACGAAACTTTGCTCTAAGTACAAGAAAATTCATACATTATGGATAACACCATCACTTAAAAGGTGGACTCATCAACAAGAGTGCAGTGAGTGTGATTCAAACACCCACAAACATCACCATCATTATGACTAATTTGTCAGAAAAAGTGAAAAAAGCCTGTCACACATTCCACATGTGAGAGCACAATGTAGAAAGTAAATAGTTTAAATTAATTTCAGTGCACAAAATTCAGCTCTCTAGTGAGATTTTGTCGTTAACAAACTACAGTACTGTGTGTTTTCTCTGTTGACAGTGTAACCTTTTATTTTAACTTCCTCTGTTTTGAATTCAAACAGTTCACAGAGTACAGAGAATAGTAGTCGTATTCAGCTGTAAGCACATTTTAAGTATTTATTGATGTAAAGTGTTTTTCATTAATAGCTTCTTGTCTGAGGATATATTTTATACTGTAGTAACACAACAGCAGCCTCCAGCAGGCGCCCCGTGGTTGGAGTTATAATCGTTAATAAAATAAGCAACGTTTTTTATTCAAGTATTGTTTTGATTACATTTGACACCACTTCTTGGACCTGTTTTAGAGGCAGTGCTTGGGTAAACTCACAAGCGATTCAGTTTTGTTGCAACACTTTAAGCTAAACTGTACAAGTGGACGTATGGTGCGCCTCCTGTTTTTCCAGCGCTTCAGTCGCTCCATTGACTCATCTGTCCTCTGTTGCACTGTCCTTCTGTTTATGGGTTTCAGGTCAGAGGTCAGTGACTGTGTGAAGGAGGGCTTTGTCTGTTTAGAAATATTTAGGAAGAGCACACTTCCTCTGAACATGAATAAACTCCTTGCACAAAAAGATAAAGACACCAACTGCAAGTGCTCCTGCTTCACCATGTTAGAAATTAGGTGTGGATACTAATTGGATGGGATACTAATTCTAGCTTGAAAAACTAGGTTTAAAACAAAATGTACATACTGTACATCTGAGCAAAGCCAAACTATGCTTTGAAGTCACTCAAAGCATAAATAATTATCCACAGCTTACATCAATACAGTTTATCTACATGAATTTTAACCTGGCAACAAGATTTAGTGGTTACACATTTCCCTAACAAGTGAAAGATTTCCAGTTTGATTCCAAGATGCAAGAGGAGATATAAATCCTTTTGGGGTTGCATCAAGAAGGACATCTGCTGGAAAAATCTGCCAAATCAATCATGCAGCTGTGGTGACCCCTTGTGAATAAGGGAGCTGACCAAAGTAGCTAAAAAGATGAATTATTTAAAATCTCACCTGTTTAGGGTTGCAGTTTTTGGCTGCTTAACATCTGTGATTTGTGTGCTTGTTACAGGGTGCCCGCGTTTGGGTCAGGGAGAAGGAGCAGCTGCTTCCAGCCACCGTCAACTCCTGTGGAGATGGAACCCTTGTGGTCACAACAGATTATGGGGAGGTATGAAACGCACACTTTGCACGACTGACTTTCTGATCTCTTTTGCCTTCAACACTGTGATGAGTGAGCAAAAGTCTCATTAGGACCCTCCATATACAACCATGCATTACACCGCTCATCATTGACGTGAAGGTGAAGCTGCCGTGTAGGTACATCCTCTCCTGTGCTGATCAATGCAAACTCCTGGTCATGATGTTCCACTTTCCCTGCCCCAGTTTCTTCCTCCTCTTCTTCCGCCTTCTCCTCCTCATACATATTCAAAATTCATCTCTGGATCGCTGACACACATTCTGCTATCAGAGGAGAGCCAGAATAGATAGAAGGCATTATGGGAGTGTAGATGAAAACGGTCAGATGTAAGGATGGGGTAGCCTGCGGCTGTTCTAAAAAAACAAAACAAAACAAAAAAAACCAACCTCAACCTTTTAATGCCACGCACACTGCCAAAATAATGGAATTGAATGTTTAAATCTCATTATAAATGTGTGTGTGTGTATGTGTGTCTGCACTCATCTAATCTGTATTAGATCAAGGACAAGCACACATTGCTGTTTGGATTTAATATGTTTACACACACACACACGCACACACACACGCACACGCACACACGCTCTCCAATTGCTCTTCATTTAAAGATGGAGGTAATAATAGAATTGTTTATTCCTTCCAAAATCAAGAGTCTTAATCCTCATTTTCCAGCCCTACAAGAACACAGTAGATGTACAGTAAAGATGTACGATGAATTCATGCTTTTGAAGTTGTTCCACTTCTGATCCAACTACTTCAGTGTTCCTGTTCAGTGGCCCAGGAAAGACAGACAGGGATTTCCCAAAATAGAGGACCAGTTATAGGAGCAGGCATTCTCTTTGCTCTGGATTATGAATGTCCTTAACCTCTCTAAAGCCCCATCCATCTCTCTGCCCTCCCTCTCTGCTAGATGATGGTGTTTAAATGTTGGCTCTGCAGGAGGTGATGAATATTTGATGGAGAATCAGCAGGATGGTGGGGTTATACCCCACAACAACAGGATCTGACCCATGAAAACAGTCCCACGGTCCCTATTCATTCATTCCCACAGCTCTGCACCGTGTTCTCCTGCTCAGAAATAAATGTTTGATTTGAATGACTGCAGAGCACAGTGAATCCTAACTTTGTTTTGAAAGTGAAGAAAATTACAGCAGTTTGCAGGTTTATGATTTTTTTGCTATGTTATACATGCCATCAAGTTACCCTTTAACAATGAAACACTTGTTAATTTAGTTAGTGGCATGGAGCACAACCCCCCCTCCACATGTGAGCCTACAGTATAAAGAAGCCTACAGGTGAGTTAGGGTTTATCTTTACACTATATGTATACAAATATTGGACCACCTACACATTACACCTACAGGAGCAGCTAAGCCATGGAAACTGATGCCATGAAGCTTGTGGAGTACAGTTTTTGTGCTGATATTAATGCCTGAGGAGGTTTGGAAGTCAACAGACAGTTGATGGACTTTATGCACTGCGCACCTCAGTGACCTGTAAACTTTATGTGGTCTGCCTGTGGTTCCTTAATGCTTCCATTCTGCAATAACACAGCTTAGAGTTGATCATGGAGGATCTCTGAATATAAAGATTAAAGGGTGTGGCCCACTACTTATGTTTGTGTATATCAGGGGTCCCCAACTCCAGGCCTCGAGGGCCGGTGTCTTGCAATTTTTAGATCTCACCCTCGAGGCCTGGAGTTGGAGACCCCTGCTGTATATGGTCAGTGGCACTTCTCAATGCTCTTTGGTGTAAAAACTATAGCAACACTAGGTCTTTTCAACTGTTATGAAAGCTAGAAACCCCACAAAAACAAACTACAGCTGTACACTAAGCTGAAGACATAATAGAGTTATAAAAATCTCCTAATGCAGTAAACTCAAAGGGCTCAAATAACTCTGATGTAGGTCGACATGAAGTGTTTAATGCGAGCACTCACTGAAGCCTTCTCTCCACGTATTGGCATTATATCGATTTGAGAAAACCACAACCTTTCTCACTTTTTCAGAGGAATACATGAAACAACCTTGAGGGTTATTATTGTTTGTTCACACTTTTGCAGTCTTTAATTACATCATCTTGTTGTGTGTTATTTTTCTGCAGTGACTTAATGGAACAGCGCCTTTAGCTGTTCATCTCAATAAACCGACTCCTCGTGTAACTGTGGTGATTAGAAACACCGGCAGCAGGAGATAGCACTTTCATCACAGCTCGAAGAGTTTACACATTCTTCCTGTGGATGTGTGAGCTTCCTCCCACAGTCTAAAGACATGCAGGTCAGGTGATTCTAAATTGGCGACAGCGTGAATTTGAGACATTTAAGGTGCTTTATCAATGTTTATGTGAGTGAATGTGGATTGGTAAAGCACTATTATTGGTCCAAATAACCGTTTATTCCAATTTCAAATTTTGATGATTCTCTAGTTATTGCTTCCAAAGAGCCAGACTGTTGTAAATTTGTAGAGTGGTCTAGAGCAATAGTTCTCCAGTTTTAAACGGTATTTTTGAGCACTTTGTTATTAGCAGCCTGTCACAAAAGAAATCATTTGTTCTCATTTCTTTAGTTGAATCTATGTAGACCAAAGACAACACAGTTTAAAACACATAAAATAGTGTTTTAACTCCAACAATGTGGTTCCAAAAGAGGCAAAAAAAACAAAACAACTTTGCATAACTCGTATCTTGAAGCAATATTAGTCATGGTTTGGCCTCCCCTGAACCTTTCGCCTCAAAATTATTGAAGGAGTCTAGGATCATCTTGAAAGAGAACAGAATTAAAGGTGGGATGGCTGTAGCTCAGGCAGTAGAGCAGGTCATCTACTGCTCGCAAGGTTGGTGGTTCAATCCCTGGCTCCTCCAGTCTGCATGCCAAGTATCCTTGGGCAAGATACTAACCCCAAATTGCTCTCCGATACGTTCATTGGAGTATGAATGTGTATGAATTAGGAATTGTTAGGAAGCACTAAGAAACTTAGAAGACAGTGCTGGTGTGAATGGGTGTGATTGGGTGAATGTGGAATATGTTGAGTACACCGGGAGTATAAGAATCAGTCAATTTAACATTTAGCCAACATCAAAAGAGCTTTGAATAGTCCTTCAAGAAGACTGGAGAACTAATCCTGAAAACTCAATTGAGTTTCTTGAATTTGCAGTATCATACAATCCCTCACCTCATGACAAACTCATGACCATGACTGAGGGTTAGAGCTAAGCCAATCTAAATGGACTGATAAAAAACATCCACCTTTTCCTTTAAGTCTGAATAGCTTTCTTGGTAGAGAACATGATAACGTTAGGCCACATAAGGCAAAAAATTAATGAACCTTTGGGGAAACTGGGTAATTAAAAAAATGGGTAGATAAAACATACAGCAAATAGATAGTATTATCAGTTTTAGAGTGTTTTAACTAGTTGCAATTGATTTCAAAGAGCTCCCATTGGCATTCTGAATATCCCGTTAGTTTGTGTTTGATATGATTAAAGGGCTCCTACCTACATATTCTTTAGTTGGGATGTTACATTTTCTGCCTCCACTGGGCACCTTTACCATACACTTATATAGCACACACACACATGCACGCACACTCAGGTTACGTTTGCGATGATTTATGGACTGTGTGTGCTGTGTGACCTGGATTTCAGTAGCTAGCGTGAAAGCTGCAGCGAGAGCTCACGCGAGCACAGAACATGCTGCAGGGATGCAGCACTCCTTGTCCACACACACAACAATTGCATACTTAGAAACACACACGCACACATGCACTACTACGCACAACAACTCCTCCCTCGTACTCGGTCAAATGTGCCTAATGAAAGGTTCAGAAATGTTTGGGCCGATTCGCCATGGAAGAAAGCTAGTGTTGTTGTGATCTCCTGACCCACTTCCTCTACTCAGTTTCACATTTCTAACCCTCTGAGGATCCCCGTAGTTACACACTTACTCTGTATAACATAATGAGATTAACATAATTTCACACCAAAATACGGATGAACGCACACACATTTTGCTGAAGTATCTGTCTTACTCACTTGCATTTCGTCTATTCACACCTTTCCAGGCACTGCAGTGTTCTTTATTAATGCAGGGCGGAGACCCCCTATAGGGTAGTGTGAGTGCTAAATTTTAAAGGAGGATTTTTAGTCCAGTTTTAGTCAGTCCAGTTGATTAGAACACATGTTCAGTGCTAATTCTGGCTCTGTGGAATAAAGTGTTGTTTTAAGACAGGGCAAATTTATTCATCAGTGACTCAAGTTTATTTGGATTTTATAATAGTCCCCTAGTACAATAATCGTCTCCATGGGTGTTGGCTCTGTTTTATGTTTGATGCCAGTTGCAAAACTGTTCAGAGGGCGATCATGGCAAATTATTATTGAAGGCATGTTAGCATACTGATGCTAATGTTAGCACCACTGCTCCGTAGTTTCCCTAGTTTGGTGGTTCACAAATTACAATCACATGCTTCACACATTTGTAGTGTTTCCTCTTCAAACTCAAATCCCATTTTCCTTAAAAAAGTAATGCAGTACATTATTTAATTACTTGCAGGAGAAAGTTACATTTCTCATTACCTTTTTTTCTCATTACTACATAAAATAACCTGAAAAACATTTAACGTTAAACCTTAACCTACAGTCCTATACACCAACACAAATCCTTGTTACAAATCTCACTTATGTGATCTTTCTTTTAGTTTTTACGTATGAACACAAAACCGACATCACAAAACAACGCTAAAAACCAGCACATTGAGACTTCCACTGTGATTCTACTTTAGCAGCATGAACAAGAAGAAACGAAGGCTCCAAGCCTGACTGATCATCTCTGCTTTTGTTACCTGTTGAACTTCTGGCTGCTGGGCTGTGGTCGGCTTTCACTCAGCTTCATCATCACTCTGTGTTCTTGGTTAGTTTTGTGTTAGCATGCTGTCTTTGCAGGGGCTTGCAAAGAACTGAAGTTCTGCTAGAAGCATAATGTGGCTGTTCCTGATATAGTTGCTTTCCTACAATAAAGCTGACAGAAAGAAAAAAGCTTGTTATCCACCTGCTGTGCAGATAACTGAAGAACCTTTGTAAAGCAATAATAATAATAATAATAATGTGTATGTGTTAGTCCCCGTAGGGAAATTACTCCTCTGCATTTAACCCATTCACCCAGTGAAGCAGTGGGCAGCCACCAATGCAGCGCCCGGGGAAGCAAGTAACAATGTAATGCAGTTACTGAATTAAGTCCAGTAACGTGTTCCTTAAAAATGCAAAATGTTTACAGTAGTGTGAAAGCAAAACCAGTCATTATAAAGTAATGCATTACACCCAATACTGTCTTGACTCATACCCGAGCAAATCAATGTTGTCTGTAGTCAGGAATGCTGATAAATGTTTTAAAAATCCTTCTTCATATTCTGCAGGCTTGATAGTTTTTAGCAAACGAGAACTGCTAAGCACTGCTGGCTGCCGTTGCCCACAGTGTACTTTGATTTCAGTGATCAGATTACACTAAAGACCTCCTCATCCCAACTGCACTCATTTAGATCTGACACTTCAGATCCAAGGTCAGTGAGGAGACCTGCAGGTGCTGTACGGTACTATGTGATACTAAATCTGCACTGGCGAATAGAGGTCTACAGAATATGTAGGTCACTGTGCTCACAGCTCTCTTCCTCTCTGTCTCTCCATCTTTATCTCCTCGCTGTGGTTGCAGCTAATATGCGAAGTCAGATGAAGAGGCTCGTCTCCTCCGGCTCTCCTCCTCAATCATGCAAAGCAGCTTCAGACATCAGAGAGCTTTACAGAAAGACTCTAAGCACTGCATGTATATGTGTGTGAGCTTAAAAATGTCTTTACATGGCAAAGAAAATGATAAAAGGGAAGAAGTGTTCTGAAAAAGTGAATCATACTAACCTGTTTTGTCATTTAACTTTCCATTAACATAAAATCAATATATTTTCAGTCTGAGATCATCCCAATAGGCTTTCTTTGCAATGAATTTGGTGCAAGTTTTCTAAAAACAATACTACTCAGCCACTTTAGGAAAGTAGTTTTATCAGATAACTATCTTTGTGAATCACAATTTTAAGTCTGGCGTCTTCAGCAGAGTGTAGGCCTGAATGTTAGGTGTTGTGAAGTCAGAGAGTACTCAGAGATGGACTAAAACAATTTTTTTTCAAATTTTGTGGTGGGATTTTCTGACCACCTTCTCGCCGAGTATGATCTCCCATTCCTGTCTTAGTGAAGACAGATAAGAGTTAGTTAACCATCCTCTACTTCTACGTCAGCCTATCTCTGTATTTTCCTCTCACTGTTCTTCTGCTCCTGTTCTGGATGATGAATTATTGAATATGAACTATCCCATTTTAGACTCTCTGGGTAGTCAAATTTATCGTGCGTACATCTGCATCTGCATCACAGCACAGTTTGAGTGTGTTCGTGCCTTTTTTCTTTGTGGGTTAATGTGCAGATAGGCTCCATGCAGAGAATGTGTGTTAAAACCTACTGGAGGGCAACGAAAGAAAACAGAGACATCTGCAAAATTCTTTTCCCCCCTCTCTCACTTCAGCTGCAGGTTACTTCAGTTACTGACACACTTTCCAAATTTCAAGCATCTCATCTCCCTGAATTACTTGTGAATATCTGCTTTATCTGCTGTTTTTTGGCTTCATAACCAGTTATATGTTGCAGAAAAGTATCCCAGGAATTTATTTGTTTGGTTATTGTGTTAAGAAATTCTTCAAGTATACATTTTAGCAATCCCCTCCCCCCTTTAATGGTAGTTTGCCATTTGTTTGCCATTTTCTCTTGTATGTTATGAGGACATGCGATTGTGGCTCGTTTGAATATTCTTTCAACTCTGTTGGCAGTTTAGCTTTTCAGCTCCATACAAATTAAATATAGATATAAAACAACCAGTCTGAACAAATATAAAAAATAGGCTACCGTTTATATACAAGTTGCAGTTTGTGGAAGAGAGTATGCTCAAATAAAAAAAAAAAATCCTAAAAGGAGATTAGGTGCATGAGTTTAACTCACTGATTTTCCTATTGTAGAGCTTATTTTTCCAATAATATATGGATATAAGTGTCCTTAGGGTAAACAGTACAATCAGTAAACTTCTTCACTTCAGTTTGATGTTTATACTACAGTAAAATTCTGCACATTTACAGATAAAACTCAGCCAGTGTAGAGAATAGGTCAGCTATCTTAATGACGCACCGTGAAATGTTAAAATAATGTCACAGCAGCTGCTGAAAAATAAATAAAAGTGCAGCAGTGATGTCAAAGGTTTTAATGCATGTCTATATTTTTTAGTGCTATCTAACCTGTTATACAGGAAGGTAATACGTGTATGAGGAAGTTGTTAGAATTTATAGAAATATTCAAAATCCAGAAGAGCAAAATCAAAGATTATTTTAATACATTTCAAGACTGCTGCTGGATATTCCTGTTGGTCGGAGTTATGAAGATAAGTTATGTAAATGTAGCTATGTAAATACAACATGCAGGCATCCATTTGTGTTCCTTCTCTGTTGACCTGGTGTGTTTTTTTTCTTAGTGTTGTGTGTATGTGTGTATGTGTGTGTGAAGTCTTATCTTCCCTTCCACTGTAATTTACTCTCGATTGCACAGGCGTGCTTGACTTTCTGATTGAAAAGGCTCTCGGTGTGCCTTCAATTACAGACAGGAGTCTCAGATTGAGCCATTTAGACATTAAGTGATTCACTGTGAGGGATACACAGATACAGATAGACAGCAAAGTATACTGGAAAGACTTGAAGTATAAAAAACAAGCTGAAGGAAAACAGTATTGACGACGAGAATAGCAATACAGAGCAGAGGAAAAAGTAAAGGAAAAATGCCGTGTGGGGCAGATAGAAGAGAAGGAGGTAAATTAATGAAGAGTGGAACGATAAGAGAGGCGAGATCGAAGGAACAGAGACACGAGAAATGATGGGGGAGGGATAAAAGACGGGTGACATACAAAGAGAAAGAGAGATGAGAGAGACAGAAGTGATGTTTAAGACATGAAGACATGGAGAACTCCAGAAAAAAACAGTGGGAGATCATGATTTAATAGGATGAGAAAGTAACGGAAAAAAGTGGAAAGAAAAGCTTCATGGAGTGGAGATCTTTCAAGAGTATTTTCATCTTTCTATTTTTAAAAAAAAGGTCCACCTGTAATATCTGCAATATGGAAAGACTTGTTAATGTGCACAGCTGTCCACATCATGACAAACAAGCACGATGGTCCATCTCATTTCGTAGACAAGCGTGTGTCTAACTCACACATCAGACAGTGATAATAGCACAACCACATACACTAACACACGCACACATAGATCAGCTTCAAAGGTTGAAAATAGCAGGACGTAGCATTAATTAAACCAAGAGAAAACAGATACGGTCAGATATGGATCAACATCATCATTCATTCACAGGGTGGATTTAAGTTCAGTATTCATCCCTGGTCTCCGATGAGCTTTTAAATGTCTGGCTTTTTAGCTCCTAAATGCTCCACTATGATTAGCAGCTGGTTGCTACCTGTTTTGGTCTGTTTGGTCGTGAGCAGGTAGCATAAAGTGAGGCTTTAGAGATTCTTCAGCAGTGCAAAGTGTGAATAGGGAAGAAGTTAGAGCAGTGTGTCCCAAAATCAAAGCAGTGAACTGAAGACTAAAAGAGAAACTGCAGAGATGGTCATTAGTATCTGCTTAATAACTCAGACATTCAGATAAATATATCATAGATGTTTTCCATTTTCTCATGTAACTGTCAAGTAAATGACACTGAGTTCTTAAATTATAAAATATTAGTAAGTTACACTACATTATCTGGTCACAATCCTCTTCATCAGCTTCATGCAGCAAGAGGGTCAACACTCAGGCAGTCTTTTCCATGCATAAAGCATGCTACAGCACGTAACATAAAATAGATCCAATTTAGAACACAGGGCCTTTTAAGTGGATGGGGTCACAGTAAAGATGCAGAGCTGTTAGCTGCTCATGTCATCATACGTGAGTTATCCCTTCTATAATGGAGGGTGAGGTATAATTGGGTCATTTCATTTACAGCTCAGTGAGTGCAGAAATGTTACCGACTTCATTAGCATTGCTATACTTTAACTGATGTTTTGGCATTTCAGAGAGAGAAAAGTGGAAACACGGCAGCATATTGCACACAGGTTTCTTTTGTCAGCCACATGCAACAAACAGTTGGCATGGGATGATTTCTTTTGCCCTGAGAGAGTCGTCGGCACGCAACAGCTCTGTGCAGTGCAAGGCAGCGTCACTGGAGTGAAACAGATTTATTTAAGAACAGGATGTCGGAACGCCTACAGCTCACCCTTCTGCCGCTTTCAACAGACTTCCACCACATCTGTTACAGCAGCAAGCTCACTCAGGGTGGAGGCTGGCTGTGAGACTGAGATGACATATTAACGACCCAGTATCGTAAAGGCCGTGGTTTCTATTCTTGGCCGGGCTGATTTCGCTGGAGTGAATGAGCGACCTTTACGCTGAAGTAGAATGACAGCCTGTGTGCGTCTGTGCACCGTGTGTTAGAAAGATGGACGGGGATTGTGGCAGCAGCATCCATGTGCCTGACCTGAATACACACTGAGCTGCATTCACTTGTCATGTCCTTCCAGATCAGATCCATTGCCCTCTCTCATCTTCTCTGCTTCTGTCCTCACGGTGTTCCTCTCTCGCTTCTTTCTCCTCCCCTCCCACAGCCGGCTTCTCTACCCGTTTTGTCCCCTAATTCTCTAGTTGCCATGGCGATGCATGACATAGATGAGATGGGGGGTCTGAAGGGAGCCGTGAGGCTCTGTATTCTCACCATGTGGATTTTCATCATGTTGCATCACAATTAGCCTGTTAATGCTAAAAATGGAAAGACGTTGGAATGCTGGAGTCTTTTTTTTTTTTTTTTTTAGCACATTTGCTTCCTCTATACCTCTATATGTCTTTATAATCCTGTAAAGGCATCACTTCCAGCTTATAAATGTAATACATCTCTGTAACAGTCTGTATTCATGTATTTGTTTGTGTCAGAAACATTGATTAGCCAGTTAGTCAGTTTTGGTCTGTGTTATTTATTAAAATATTTCCTTTTAAATTACAAACAAGAGCCTTTAAAGGAATATTTCTAGTTTTGGGGACTACATTTACTTTAATTTCATTACAGTGAATATGAACCTATTTTACACCAGTGACAGGTTATCTTAGCTCAAAAACAACAATAACAAAAAAAAGATAAAATATAATTAAACTGGCCTAGAAACCTTTAGACTTAAGAAACTTTCAAAAACAGCAATAGCAACAAAAAAAACTACTAAAAGGAATTCCCTTAATAACAGCTGAATAGCACAAATAACCTAGGCAGAAAAGCAGCTCTGGACTCATAACATGTCAAACCGTAAGACATCGAGTCTTCAGCAGCTGAAGACCACACTGATTGCCACTCCTGTCAACTAAGAATGGGAAACTGAGGCTGAAATTCACAAAGGTTCACCACAACTGGACAACAGTTGTTGTCCAACTGGAAAAACGTTACCTGGTCTCACAAGTCTCGATTTATCCACATTTGTTGTTGTGACTGTCAGTGTTGCACAGTCAGCACATATGCTGCTTTGCATTGCTGTTAGATTGCTGTTTCATAACACTTGTGAATATTATTGTATTATTTCATGCCAAAGTATGAAGTTAAAAACTGGGTGATGATCTTTACGTCTCCTTGTATACAGGTGTTTTACTTGCAGCAGGCCGAGGTCACCAGGGAGCGAGTGTACGCTATGCACCAGTCAAGCATCGATGGGGTGGAGGACATGTCAGCACTGGCGGAGCTGCACGAAGCCGCTATCATGCACAACCTTTACCAACGCTACCAGAAGGATTGCATCTATGTGAGTGCATTCAGCGAGCCGTGTGTGTCTATGTCTATGTCTGTGCAGGGCCATTATGTGTGTTTATATTATCACACACCTCCTTCTCCTTTGCTTACACGAGTGAGGCTTTTAGAAAGAGACACAAATCCACTTATCAGGCCTCCCCATCTGTAAGTGAAAAAGATGGAGAGAGAAGTGAGTGCTATGAAATGAAATTGTCAGTGGTTAGGACAGGCCAACTTTAGCTCTTTAGGAGGACTGAATATGGCTTCTTATTGAAACTGTCTAAAACTTTTATGTTTTATTAAATCAGGTGGTCATAAGTTTAGTGGTTCTGCAGCAGGAGGAACCTAAATCGTCCCACGCCATTGGCAGGATTTATTCAATTTTTTCTTCTTTACGAAACAAATTTACCTGCTTTGTTTCATATGTTGATGTTGAAGCCTACTTACTGTAGAAGCATCATGTCCCTGCTCACCATTTCACAGCATATATTGTTCTCATTGCAAAAAATAACCATATGAATGACTTTATGGTGCGATAGTGTAGTTTAAAATCTGCAAAATCACTTTGAAACTGATTTGATGGCCTTGTGGTTTGAATACATGCGCGTTTTACAATGCAGATAGGAAATAAAACACATAAAAGTTTATTTTTGATCACTAACCCAGGCATCCTTACACATGAATGCCTACTCCTCCAAACTGTGGGATCAGTATGCATTACAGTCTTTCTCAGCTCTCATAGCTGACTCATAATAAAAAGAGAAATTACTCGCAACAGTATTTTGTCTCTGAGTGTTTGTGTGGAATAAATTGAATCATTAAATGATGTTCACGAAAATCCCGTATTCACATGTCCTGGTATGATGACAGTACCCATCTGTAGTTCCAAAATTAGCACTGAGATGGTTTAATTACATTTTGATCACTTTTATGCTGATGCACAGAAATTTTCAAAAGTCTGGAAACCTGGAAGATTACCAGACAGCTAGATTATCTAGACTGCCTAATCTAGATGATGAAATATTGTCCATATACGGATTTACCTTAAGCTGATCAAAAGAATTTCTCATGTGTGGGTCTGCTTTCTGTATTACTGCGCGCTCATGCACTCATGTGTATCTGTGTCCTTTAGCACTATTTTATGTGTGGATAGTCCACTAAATGTGCCAACAAGGTCATATGAATATAGAAAGTGGATAAACGTGGACCAAAAATAATCAAATAATAAAAAGAAAGGAAAGATGATACAGACACTGAACCTGAAATGTCTCTCCTTCGCTGTTTTCAGACTAACATCGGCAGCATCCTGGCAGCTGTCAACCCATACAAGCAGATCCCTGGTCTGTATGACCTAGAGAGGGTGGACTTGTACTCCAAGCACCATCTGGGGGAACTCCCTCCACACATTTTTGCTATAGCCAATGAATGCTACCGCTGCATCTGGAAACGCCACGACAGCCAGTGCATCCTCATCAGGTAATGATGGAGGACATTCAGGGAATTCTTTACCCATCGCTCTATCTTTCACTACTAAGCTATCACAACATGATATCTCAAGATGTTTCCTAAATCTTGAGATATTTCTAGTCATTATACATTCCACAAGAGGGTATGCTCTTTCCCAGAAAATCCTACTGTTCCTACGCCTATTTGTAGTTGAAGCCTGTGCATAGATAGTGAAACACTGACAGCTATTAGACCTAATGAAAAATCAAGGTAAAGGCTTAAGGAAGTGGAAGTGGTTTGCATCCCAGACATATTGATTTCAGTGGTTGATTGGAAATGGGAGACAGAGCAATATTCAAGACCAAGCTAGAGAACAAATAGATTGTGATCATGACCGTGTCTCCCTTTGTTTTGAAAATAAATACAATTTCCTCTTCCAAATTAAAGTAGGGTTATTGGTTTGCATGATTAAGTGGCCTGATCTGGTTCTAGTGTCCACCATCCCATCATGCTTTCACTTGTGCTCAGCCTGATTACGATAGGCTGAATATCTCCGAGGTCTATCAACCTGCAACACCAATTAGATAACCAGAGAGGTTCAAGATACGGGAATGTCAGTGAAGGTCATTGTGTGTAGGATTTAATTGGGCTATGTGTGTCTTTGTGTGTATGTGTACTCCAGTGGGGAATCAGGAGCAGGGAAGACTGAAAGCACCAAACTGCTGTTGCAGTTTCTGTCGGTGATGAGCCAGAACTCAGCTGGAACTCCTCCCTCAGAGAAAAGCACGCGTGTGGAGCAAGCCATCGTACAGAGCAGGTATGCGTATCAGTGAAGTAAACATCACAGGCTTCAGGAAATGCCAAGAAACAAGTCAGTGGGTTAGCATCTTTTCCTTGGACCGTGCTACCTGCTAGGCTGTGGTGACGGAATAATCACTAACGCCAGAAAATATGTTGAAGACTTTAAGTTTCTGTAATGACTACTTGTGTAAGTAGTAAAAGGACGGGATTAGGAGTGTGTGTTTTACACATTTTATATATCAGATTAACAGCTTACATGGTAAAGATGGCAACCATTCAAGGCCTGCTTATGGCCTTTGCCTTTTCTTTGGGATTTTACCAGCTCATTTTACTTGAGACTTTAAAGCCTTTTATTTACATCTCTAACAGGGTGTTAAGTTCTCAAAGAATAATGTTTTGTGTAACTGAAATTTCATATCATTCAAATTCAAGTGTCAGGATTACAACTGTAATGTGCGAGTGCTAAGTGAGCACGGTTTGAGCTCATATGGATATTATGTTCTCCTTAAAATGTTGAATTAAGTTTTTTCTGGAAAACATATGGTAAAAAAATACTGTAAAAATAATTTTTCCCCCTTTTCAGTCCCATCATGGAAGCTTTTGGTAATGCTAAGACTGTTTACAACAACAACTCCAGTCGCTTTGGGAAGTTCATCCAACTTCACTTCTCTGAGAGTGGCAACATCCAAGGAGGCTGTGTCATAGATTGTATCCTTGCTTTAAAGCACAATACATCTAACTGCATGAAATTTACACCTGTGTATGATTGAATGGGTGCTTTTTTTTTGCATACACGCATAAAAGGTTGTGGTAGAAATGTATGTTTCTGATTCTTAAAAGGTGAATTACATGAATGATGAATTTCTTTGACTCACTTCCTGTCAGATTTACTTGAAAAGGTAAGGATGTCTCGGCCTCCTCGTATCAAATTTATTAGGAGTCACATGTCAGTCTTACATTGTCAATCACAATAAAATGTTAATGGAAACTTTGCTACCCTGATTTTTCTGTAGAACCGCGTGGTACGACAAAACCCCGGAGAGCGAAACTACCACATCTTCTACGCTCTGCTGGCAGGAGCTAGTAAAGAGCAAAAAAGTAAGGAGCTGTGTGAGCGTAAATATCGACAGCGATCTTTTATTATTTTTTATTATTTTTCAATGATCAATTTTACACTTTTGGCTTCATGTGAGAAGTTATTGTAAAAATAGTTTGATTTCAGTTATAATAGAGAAAAATAAATATTGGTGGACAAATATTATTAATCTTTAACTTTTACCTCTGAATACATATTGTTTGCTTACATTATATATTTGCTCTTGTAGGCCTCTACTTCCTGGAGGATCCCGCTGAATCTTACCACTACCTCAGCCAATCAGGATGTCTTAAGGACAAGAGTCTAAATGACAAAGAGCTGTTTAACAGTGTTATGGTCAGTGTCAAGTTATTGATTTTGTCTTCAGTTCTTCAAGTAGATGTACTGAGGTCTGTAAGAACAGTTTGAGCTAAATCTCAAATATCAGGTATCTATTGTTTTTTTTATCCACTTACAAAAGTAGCAGAGGGATTGATGGCCTTAGATTGTAAAATTTGATGTCCTCACATCCATAAAACTGTTAATCTTTTTTGTTGAACACTGACATATTTTTGTCTTAAGAGCAGAGCAGGTTAGCCTCAGAGAAATAAAGATCTTTTCCCCTCCATTTATCAAACCTTTTCCTGGGATGTGAATGTTATGACTGAACCTTTGACTCTGAGCTGAAAAAAGTGCTCACAATCTCTTTCCCCGTGCTCGTCTTTGCACAGGAGGCGCTGAAGGTCTTGGAGTTTACGGAGGACGAGATCAGAGACATGTTTAAGCTGCTGTCGGGAGTCTTACAACTTGGCAACATTGAGTTCATGACTGCAGGAGGAGCTCAGATCACCACCAAGCAAGGTCAGAGAAGTGCTCATAGAAAATGAGTTAGATGATATAAAATTGGAGGTAGACATAGAAAACCTTGCAGATGTTTAACATGTCTTTGTTCATGTTTCCAGTGGTTACCGATGCCAGTGAGCTGTTGGGACTGGATGCCTTCCAGCTGTCTGAAGTCATGACTCAGCGCTCCATAATCCTCAGAGGAGAGGAAATCTGTTCCCCACTTACTATTGAGCAGGTCCCTATACACACATGCATATAAACACACTTTAATTTACCCCTCCATGTTTGATTTCTGCCTCTTCCTGACATAGTCCCATTACTCATTTTAACCCCCCCCCCCCCCGGGTTTCCCTCTCATTGCCGCAGGCTATTGATTCTCGGGACTCTGTCGCCATGGCATTATACTCCCAGTGTTTCTCCTGGATCATCCTCAAGATTAATCAGAAGATTAAAGGGAAGGAAAACTTCAAATCCATTGGCATCCTTGACATCTTTGGCTTTGAGAACTTTGAGGTGAGGGCTTTGACCTTCCCTCTGTTTGGCATATTTTTGATTTTGAGGTCATGAATTTTCTCCTCCGCTTCCTAAGCTGCCAGCTGCTACTCATCCGGTTACTAAGCAAGATTAATGAGTTTCTTACTACTGACTAATCACTTCACTGAAACACTGAGTTATCATTTGTACAGGATTCTGACAAGGACAAATGAAAAAGCTTACTAATAAGGTTTTTCTTTTCTATAAAAGAAAGAGCTATACGAAGAACACCGAAATTAGAGGCCAGGTGTAACAGAGAATAATTTATTAACAAAACTTAAGAATTTACAAAAGTATTTTTTGAGTCTCTTTAGACCAGGGGGATAAAAAGGCAGAGAGGCAGAAGGGAAATAAGATGGAGCTGGCAGGTTGAGTGCTGACTGCAGGAGAGCACTGAGATGATCTGAGCCAAGCCAAGGAGAGGACAGAAGGGAAGCCAAATTAGGGAAAGCTTCAGAAGCAGGAAAGCTCGATAGGACCAAAGCAGGACCGGGTCTGCAATCTGATTAGTGGACACTAAAAAAACCTTATAAACAAACATATTAAACAGCGGTTGAATGAGACTAAATGGCAGTCTAATGGTGGAGTTTTTAAGGCAGAGGAAACCACAGAAGAGGGTATAAGGTTCCTTTCTGCTTGGTTAACTTATAACAGATTAGCAAATGCATTACTTGTTGATAATGATACAGCAAAGAGCCAGAATTAGGGCACTGAAAATAAAAGAAGAACTTGCATAAGCATTTTCTCTTTTTTCTGGCAAAACTGGAATACTTTGGAAACGTGCTAATAGCTGGATTCATGAACCCAGAGTTAGCTGAGCCACACGATAACCAGCTTTGTGATTGCCGTTATGCAGGATCGCCACTTTTAGATTCACTGACCCAGATGATCCGTACTAAGTTGAGCTTGTTTCACGACACAGAACCATGACATGTCTGTAAGTCAATCCCTGCCTCTGTGCCTGCAGGTCAACCGGTTTGAGCAGTTTAACATCAATTATGCCAACGAGAAGCTTCAGGAGTACTTCAACAAGCACATCTTCTCTCTGGAGCAGCTGGAGTACAACCGGTACGGATGTGAATATGGATCCTAAAGACATTCGGATTGTGAAGCGGACTTTAAAGTGTCTAAGGAGAAGGGAATGGAAGAGTAAATTTAAATATTACCTTTTTCTTTTTCCTTGCATAAATATTTTGTTGTACTCTCCACAGGGAAGGTGTTCAGTGGGAAGCAATTGATTGGATGGACAATGCAGAGTGTCTTGACCTCATAGAGAAGGTAAAAAATACATTTGCTATAACTCATAGCATAAATGTAATGAAGATGTTAGTTTTTGAGTGCATGATCTTTTATCAGTCAGAGGCGGGTTGAAGAGAATTGAAATAAAAATGGGTGCCTCTTTCAGATCTGTTTTTGGAAATCTAATAATTTGTGGGGCCAATGTCTTAGAAAGTGGTGCTGATTTCATAAAACTGATGCAATAACACCACTTTACCCCTCCTCCCTCTCTGTCCTAGAAACTGGGCTTGTTGGCACTAGTGAATGAAGAGAGCCGATTCCCCAAAGGAACAGACTTCACTCTGCTGGAGAAGTTGCACAGCCGACACTCTGTGAGTTATTTACACATTTCCTAATGACCTCTATGCGTAATTCACTAAATGCTGAGCTTATGTTAAATGCCATGCTTCTGTTTTTGCAGACAAACCCTTACTATGTCAAGCCCAGACTTGCTGATCATCAGTTTGGTATCAAACATTATGCTGGAGAGGTGAGTTTTATTCAGAACTGACCTGCTGCACGCCATCATTGTGTTGTAAAGTAAGTGTAGTTTATAATATCTGTTTCCGACAGGTCCTCTATGATGTCAGAGGAATCCTGGAGAAGAACAGAGACACATTCAGAGATGACATCCTGAACATGCTCAAGGACAGCAGGTAATATCTGCAGATATGATGGTTAATTAGGACTCAGAGGTCTAATTAACCCGTCATTCACAGAAAGAGTGATTTTAAAGGTAAATCCATCTTTTGTTTGCTTTGTTTTAAGCTGATATGAATTATTGGGCTGAAGTCCAAACAATAACCAAAAATAATGGATATTAGTTTCTGAAAATATGAAAAAAGTGTTTCTAAAAGCTTCTAATGAGCTTTGAAACTGACCATCCAAACACTGTGCGGTGTGAAAACTCACCTGAACCTCATCTAGCAATGATGCGAATTACACACAGGATTTTTTGTTTATTTTTTCCAGCTCTGCCAGTTTCATTGTTGTTATCCCGATGTACCCTGTAATACGTTTTCTAACATGAGTTAACAGATGCGTGTGTTTCATCCTTTGTATTTCTGTCGATTCATAGACTGGACTTCATCTACGACTTGTTTGAAAAGGTCGGCAGCAGGAACAATGAGGAGAAGATGGGAACAGCCCGACGTAAACCTACAGTGAGCTCCCAGTTCAGGGTGAGTGATATGATGTTGCTGCATATTTTTCTTGTAGACAAAGCCACTAATTGTTAACCAAGGGTCTTGAACTGAGAGAATAATTAAAATGCATTAGAGAAAATGTTTTTGGTTTTTTTTGGAATGGTAGTTATGATTGTTATGGTGATGTATTGGCATTTGTTGTTTTCTTAATCTCTTTAGGACTCTCTTCACGCTCTTATGGCCACTCTGAGTGTTTCCAATCCTTTCTTCATTCGCTGCATTAAGCCCAACATGGAAAAGGTCTGTTTTTTTTCTATCCAATGTCTTTATCTACTCACATATTCACGTTAATATCACTATCTGACAGTATTATTCTGTACTATATCAAGGTTACGTGTTAAATCCTTTGTATCGTCCTTTCAGACTCCAAATGTGTTTGACCCGGAGGTCGTGCTGAATCAGCTGAGGTATTCTGGGATGTTGGAGACCGTGAAGATCCGTCGTGCTGGCTTCCCAGTTCGCAGAACATTCAAAGATTTCTTCTCTCGGTAAAGATCTCTAAATCTACATTCTTACATATTTTTCTATATCTGTGATTTTTTTTTAAAGTATCAATTCTTTTCTTTAACGTTGCATTTTTATGGCAGTTATAAGATCATTCTGAAAGAAAAGGTGCCGACAGCAGGAGATGATAAGAAGAGAACCACAGACCTTCTAACCAAATATGATAAGACCAAGAAGGAGTGGCAGTTAGGCAAGACTAAGGTGAGGTTCTTTTTTTACCTTTTGGAGATCTAAAATGGCAAAGTTTTGTACAGTGTCTCATATCAAAGTTGTTTAAGAGGCTTGCTCTAAACTGTTGTCACCTCCTTGTTTTGCAGGTGTTCATGAAGGAGTCTTTGGAGCAGCGGTTAGAGAAAGACAGAGATGAAGTCCGCCGCCAAGCCGCCATGATAATCCGAGCCCACCTACTCACTTTTTCTGCTAAGTAAGAATCTTGTGATATGAAGTCATGTTTTTGGGACCAGTTATGTTTGTTACTTTGAATTTTGTTTTATTTGATCCACAGGAAGCACTTCAAACGTGCACGTGCCAGCGTCGTCACCCTCCAGAAACACTTACGAAGGCACATCCAACGCAAACGGTTTGTGAAGCAGCGCAAGGCAGCGGTGGTGCTGCAGAAACACCGACGAGGTCAGGTGGCGCGTGCTCACGTTCGAAAACTGAGAGGGGAAAAGAAGAAGAAGGAGGAAGAGCAAAAGACGAAGGAGGAAGAGGAGAAGGAGAAAACGCTGGGCGAAGGGGAGACGGAGGAAGCGGAGGGAGCAGAGACAAAGGTAAAGCTGTCAGAAGCATCTTCACTGGCATTAATGGGAGTGTTTTAACCCTCTCGTCTGCTCTTTAGGATGAAACTCGCCAAATGGAGGAGATCCTGCAGCTCGAGAGAGAGATTGAGCGCTTGCAGAAGAAGAGGGAGGATGAAGTGTCGCAGCTCTGTGAGTCGTCCAAGCAGGAGCTGCAGCTGCGCCGGGACGCTGAGCTCAAGCGGATGAAAAAGGAGGCATCGCGCAAGGCCACCGAGCTCATCGACCTCCTGAACTTTGGAGGTGTTGATCCCTCACTGGGAGCAGTCGGGACTAAGCCCGCTGCTGAGGTGAAAGCTCCAAAAGGTGCCAGCACCACCAGAGGAGCATCCAAAGAAGAGGATGTAGACGAAGGCTTTCATGCTGAGGAGGAGTGTATCCCCTTGCCTGACTTCCCTCCCCCTGCTGAGACAGATGCTCCTGTGGATCAGGACATATTTGGCCAACTCCCTCCTCCGCCACCTGCCTTTGCAGAGGGAACAGTGCCCCCTGCACCACCTCCTCCGCCCCCCCTTCCCTCAGACGGCATGCTTGCGGGTGGAATTCCTCCTCCTCCTCCCCTCCCTCCGCCCGGAGATGGCACCACTGTGCCTCCACCACCGCCTCCACCGGGAGAGGAGGAGAAGAAAGAGCCAGAAAGGAAAGTGAGCATGGTGGAGAGCCTCGTAGATGGCGAGGAGCCGATCTACAGCATGCCGGCCGACACAGAATCAGATTACGACCAAGAAGAGGAGGAGGGGTCAGTCACCGCCGGAGACGACAGCTCTGTGTCGGGAAGCAACCGAGGGAGCGCGGCTGTGACGGACGAGGAACACCCCAGGAAGTCGACCTGCACCAACGCCAGCATCGAGTCCTACAGAGGCAGCTCTGACTCTGTGAGGACACACACATACACGCATCCTCACAAGCGTGCACGCAGATATGTATGAGCAGCTACAGTATACAGTGCATTTTAACTCATTATAATAAACTGTTAGCGTGCTATCTCATTATGGAATAAAAGTAATTATTATTAAAAGCATAAGCAGGTCACTAATATTATTGTGTCATGTTGCAGTATGCAGACAGTGATGATGAACATGATGGCATGATGGACACTGATGAAGAAGTGACAAATGGCAGGGTGACTTTGCTCAATGGAAATGGGCCACCATATTTCCACGGCTACCTATACATGAAGGGTATAGATGTTTTTCTTTGTAGAGCTGGTGTTTCTGATCTATTTCTGTAGCACTTGCATTATTAAATATAGCAGATAATCATAGCGCCGCACTTTCAGTGTGGGCACCAAATCCTAACCACTAGACCTTTTTTTTAATTGACTGTAATTATGTCTCCCAATTGTGCTCCCTCAGCTGGTCTCATGATCCCATGGAGGAGGCGCTGGTGCGTGTTAAAGGACGAGACCTTCATGTGGTTCCGGTCCAAACAAGAGTCTCTGAAGTCGGGCTGGCTCTACAAGAAAGGAGGAGGACTGTCCACTCTGTCACGGAGGTTGTTGTAGTTATTACTGAGCGAAGCCTGCATGCTTTGCAAATAAAATTCAGCACTATTACAGCTCAGCGCAATCTGATGATGTGATGATTTTTACAAAGCTGTTCAGAAAATGTCAACAAGATGGGTCTGTGAGATCCTACCACACTGCCAAGCAGAAGATCTCAAAATGTAACTGAATGTTTCATATTTCCTCATAATTCTATAAAAGGTGAAGTATAATACAGTATGACAGCTTCATGTAACGCCACAGTGTTTGTTAGCTTGATTTATTTAAATGTAAATAGCTTAAAAGTCACAGATTTATTGAATCCGTATGAATGGGTTAATTTGTCTGTAGTTCTGAATGCTGTTGAGTATTTGTGTAACTATAGGCATTAAACCCCCTGGAGCAGTTCACTACAATACATTAAAGCCAATGTATTAAGCTTTTAGTGGTTCTTCAGTTAGTTGGTAATTGATTTAGGAAAAGTATGTGTTCAGAGTAAAACTTGGTGGTTTTCTTTAAGGGGAAACAGATGTAGTTGTGATCTTGTTAAATAGAAAGGTTGAGAGGGCAAAATTAAGCTTATGAAGAGTGCTCATGGTGTCTTATTTCTCTACAGGAATTGGAAGATGCGCTGGTTTGTTCTGAGGGACAGCAAGCTAATGTACTATGACAACGACAGTGAGGAGAAGCTCAAGGGAACCATCGACATCCGAGCAGCCAAGTAAGATTTCTGACAAACCCCACCATCAGAAAATCACACAAAGTCTTCTTCACTATTTGTCTAGAGTTGTGTGGCTAGCAAAACTCAAGAAAAAACAAACAGAAAATCACAAGCAAATACAGAAACATGTTTCGAGCAGACCAGATCATAATGGAAATTTTCTGATTTAAAATGTGTTGTATGCAGCTCGGGCATGTTCTTCAGCTTCTCGCTGGATTAATGGAAATTTCCTCTTGATTTCTGGTCCACTGGTCCAGACAGAACCTGAATTTCTCAAACGAGTGTCCTTTTTATGACTTCATAGGGAGATTGTGGATAACCATGAAAAGGAGAACGCTCTGAACATTGTGACAGATGAGAGGACATACCAAGTGTTCGCAGAGTCGCCAGAGGATGCGAGGTATGATGTAGACTTGACGTAGACTTTGCTAATAATTAAAACAAGCACCAATCCCTGTCTGATTTCATAGCTTTAACATGATGGCATCCTCTTTGTCTGTGCAGTGGGTGGTTCAACGTGCTCAGTAAGGTTCGAGTGTGCACTCCCGAGCAGCTGCTGGAGATGTCCCATGAACAGGCCAACCCCAAAAATGCTGTGGTCAGTCTTTTAAAAACACGAATCAGTAAATTCCTCTGATCTGAAAATATTCTTCACACAAAATGTGCATGTTCGATAGCTTGTAATTGGTTGTAGGTGATTATTGTTTTAACGGTTTACTTATCGAAAACGATACAGATAAGGTTGTGAACAGTCACGAGTTGGATTGGTTTATTAATACAAATAGTTCAGGTTGAACAATGCTCTCCTTTTTCATTCAGGGAACTCTTGATGTGGGATTGATTGACTCAGTTTGTGCATCAGACAACCCTGATCGGTAAGTTTGATCAGCTAGAAAAGAAGCTGATGTTCTCCTCATATGCAGAAGAAGAAGAAATTCTCTCTCTGGTTGGAGTATGAATGAAGAACTTAGTAGAAAAGAATGATGAGCAACTTTATACAAGAACTGAGACTTACTTTAGTGCCAAGATCAGCACTAAAGAAATGCAGTGCAGCCACAGGTGCTTGCTTTGCACCCTGTGGCTGCAAAACAAACCCAAATCATCACCCCTCCAAAACCATGCTTGACAGTTATTATGAGGTGTTTCTCCTGATTTGCTGTGATTGGTTTTCACCGAGTGTGCCACTGTGCATTATCTACAAACACTCCACTTTAGTCTCATCCGTCCAAAGGACTTTGTTCTTGTTGTTTGTTCAGATGTAACTGTGGAAACCTAAGCCATGCTGCTATGTTCTTTTTAGAAAGAAAGAGGGTTGTTCAGTCTTCTTCTAATTGTAATTGTGCTGTCATGAAATTTAACATTTAGCATGATAACTGAGGTCTGTAGAGTGCTAATCTTTGCAGTTTTTCTGCACATTGCTTTATCTGAGCTTGAGATGAAGTCACTCCTGGGAAGACTGGCATCAGTCTTGAATGTTTTCCACTTGTAATCTTTCTCACTGTAGCACCATGGTCTCCAAATTGTTTGGAAATCAAAGTTTGCCTACTCAGACTGACTGGCAGCAACAGTTCTATCTCTGAGATAAATGCTGATATTTTTCCTCTTTGGCATCATGTCGATACCTGAATGGTCCATATGAGAAAACTGCCAGAATTTCTCATTATATAGAGGTGGTCACGCTTGCTGATCATCAGTTGGTCAAGTGCATTTTGTTAGCAACACCTGGCTGCTACTTACCCTCTTAGTTCATGTTTTCAGGCCAAACTCTTTCGTCATCATTACGGCCAATCGTGTGATCCACTGCAACAGCGACACACCAGAGGAGATGCATCACTGGATCAGTCTGCTGCAGAAACCCAAAGGAGACGCCAGGATAGATGGACAGGAGTTCCTTGTCAGAGGTGAGGGTTTTGGATATTTTCAAACTTATAGATGCAACTATGTGCTTTCTATATTTTATTACTTTTTTTTTTTTTTTACTTTTGGGAATATTTTAAGCAACAAAATCTTGGGCCATTTATAGATGCTAAGAGCTATACACGTTATCTGTATTTAATTTTCCCTAAAAACATCATACTGTCATTTTAAAACAGTATATCTTCAACGTAAAGGTTTAGGTATCACAATATTTTCTACATTCTTTTTCCTCTTGTTGCCTTCCTCCCCTCTCCTCTCCATCTTCAGGGTGGCTCCAAAAGGAGATGAAGACAAATGCCAAGAGCACCTCCCTTAAGCTGAAGAAGCGCTGGTTTGTTTTAACCCACAACTCCCTGGATTACTACAAGAGCTCAGAGAAAAACTCCTCCAAGATGGGAACTCTGGTCCTTAACTCCCTCTGTTCTGTCATTCAGCCGGATGAACGAGTGCACAGGGAGACAGGTGAGGAGAGAGAAATGAAAGGAACGGGAAAGAAGGGCACATTTAATCAGGGATTATACTTACGAGGTTAGGGATATATGCCGGTGTCTCAGTTTACAATAATAGACTTGATAAATGTACCAGTACCCTGGTTTTATTGAATTAGATTAAAAGGATTTATTGCACAACTCTCATAAAACTTAATCATGATGTTAGTAGAAATAATTTTATTGGATTTAACCCGCCCCCTTTTTTTACAGGCTACTGGAACATCATCGTGTACGGGAGGAAGCATTCCTACCGTCTTTATACTAAGATGCTGAATGAAGCCATGAGGTGGACAGCTGCTATACAGGGAGTCATAGACAGCAAGACCCCAATAGAAACACCAACTCTGCAGCTCATCAGAGACATCAAGGTAAGACGCTAACATAGACAGAGTAAGTTCAAATTCATCAGCAGATGTGTGTCTTTAAGATGATTTTTTTTACATCATTGTGTCTTCTCAGGAAAATAGTGTGAACCCAGAAATAGTGGAGCAGATGTACAGGAGGAACCCCATCCTCAGATACACACAGCATCCTCTGCACGCGCCTCTACTGCCCCTCCCTTACGGAGAGGTCACCAGCTGTGAGTAAAATAGAGAAACCTCTTACGCTCCCAACTTCCTGTTTCATAGGAAATTAAAGAGGCCAAGAAAAAACCACTCAAAAAAGTGTAGAATGGAGTAAAAGTTCTGTCATAGGGTGAAAAACTGGGTATACCCAGGAGGGGTCGCCAGCGGATTACAGGACTAACATAGAGCTAGACAACCACAAGCTCACAGATCCACAGCCAGAGCTGTTAAATTTAACAAACATTTCTCTGGACTGTGATAACAATTGGTGTCCACAAACAGGAGCTTCAGAAGGGAACCTGCACAGGCAGCCACAGGGAGAACATGCAGACAACATGTTTAACATTTTAAAATGCTGACATTGGCACAACAGTCATCCTTTAATGTAATCTTTCTTGATGTTACTGTTCTCATCTTTAGCCTAATTGATTACCTACGTGTTTTTTCTCCGTGCAGTACAAAGGCAGCAGGGTTACGCCAGTCTGCAGGATGAGGCCGTGCGAGTTTTCAACTCACTACAGGAGATGGAGACACTGGCAGACACGGTGCCCATCATTCAGGGCATCCTGCAGACCTGTCAGGACCTGCGCCCTCTCAGGGATGAGGTACTTTTGCATATTTACTTACAGAAATATATAAAACTTGAATATTTTATTTCTCATAGAGTATTCTTACAGTTTTCCAGCTGTTTATACTCTGATAAAAATCTTTTCCCCACAGGTTTATTGCCAGGTGATCAAGCAGACCAATCATGTGCCTCAGCCTAACAGTCCAGCCAATCGTGCACACTGGCATCTGCTCACCTGCATGAGCTGCACCTTCCTACCCAGTCGAGCCATCCTCAGATACCTCCGCTTCCACCTCAAGAGGTGAGCGTCTGCATTAGGGATAGCATTTCCCTCACAAAGCATCCATAAAATGCATGCGTGTAAATGTGTTGTGTATATTTGTGTATTTGTAACTCAGGATACGTGAGCGTTATCCAGGTGCGGAGATTGAGCGGTATGCCACCTTCATTGGAGAATCCCTGAAGAAGACCAAAACTCGTGAGTTTGTTCCCTCTCAAGAGGAGATCGCCGCCCTGCTGCTGAGGCAGGAGATGAGCACTACTGTCTACTGCCATGGAGGAGGTTCCTGCAAGATCTCCATCAACTCACACACCACTGCTGGAGAGGTGCATAAACACAACAGATACACAAACTTCTTTCTCTTTGAAATGCGTTATTTAAAATGCACACCTGAAAGATAAAGTTATAAGTGTGTTCATTTTACACTTGTTATGAGTGTAATGATCCATCACTCACACCTATATCTGGAGACTTGCAGTCTCATTAGCTCATCTTAAACATAAAAGAACAAAAATTAACCTTGAATAGAAGGAGAAAGCTGAGGCTGGGTGCATGTGATTTGCAAGTGATCTTTGAATTATTTGAAAAACCCTTTCAAGATGAAATAAATCAGTTTGAATGGGAATACTAAACGCCGTCTGAATGTTGTTACTGCAGGTTGTAGAGAAGCTGATCAGAGGTCTGGCCATGGAGGAAAGCAAGAATTTGTTTTCTCTGTTTGAGCACAACAGCTTCACAGACCGAGCTCTGGAGAGCAGAGTGATTGTGGCAGATGTTCTGGCCAAGTTCGAGAGGTATCCGAGTCTCTGTGAACAAACACTGCCGTCCATTTAAACGTGTCTTCGTTGTACACTTTGCAGTAACTCATGGCATGTTTTCCTTTATTTTTCAGACTGGCAGGCAGTGAAGAAGAGGAGGAGGAAGGAGAATGGAAACTCTACTTTAAACTGTACTGTTTCTTGGATGTAGAGAGCATGCCCAAAGAGGGAGTGGAGTTTGCTTTCATGTTTGAACAGGTGAGATTTACTCTAATTATTATGTTTAGCTCAAAGTGATCACCTAAATGCTGACACAAGAAGAAGAAGGTGAGACCAAAAAAGGTGAGCTTTAAAAAATATTGCTGAAGAAGAACAGAAGGTGGATCAGGCATGAGTAAAAAAACTCTAAAGGATGTCCAAAAGAAAACAAGAAAATCTTATTTGTATAGCACTTTTAAAACCAAAGTGCTTTAGAATAAAATAAATGAAAATTTCATAAAGTTTAATCCTACACACATTCACAATATTTCTATATAATAACACAATAGCAACCTGTCTTCCAGAGTTCCACAGATTAGCAGCTTCCAGAAGCTTCTCAAAAGTTATTAAGAAACAGACCTTAATAATCTTGAGTCAGTGTGGGTGTCTCGGGTTGGTGTCAAGGTTGACCCAAATCCACAAGAAGAAGTTCAGCAAGTGACTGTAAACGATGTCTATAAATCGAAGCAGGACGAAACATAAACAGGCAAAAGAGAACAAACAGAGAACAAAAAGCACAACAGGGCAGAAAAATAAGGCAACCTGAGGCTTCAAATATACTGGTGACTACAGTTAACTAAAAGTGATCTAACAACTAAAACTAACTAAACAAAAATAAAAACTAGACTTTAAAAAAACCCAAAACTATCTGAAACAGTTTTGTATCCATCCATCAGCTTCTGCGTTGCGGGGGGCACTGGAGCCTATCCCAGCTGTCTTAGGGCGAGAGGCAGGGTACACCCTGGACAGGTCGCCAGTCTGTCTGCACTCACATTCACACCTTTGGGCAATTTAGTGTTTCCAATTAACCTAACCCCACTAACTGCATGTCTTTGGACTGTGGGAGGAAGCTGGAGTACCCGGAGAGAACCCACACAAACACCACACAGAAAGACCCCAACAGTGCTAACCACCGTGCCACCATAAATTAAAAATATAGATGAAATATCCCTAATTTTAGTATTTGTTAGCTTAGCAAAATTGTTATTACAGGTTGCCTGATGTATCTGTTTATTCAGACTCTGGATATCAACTAGACTCTAAATCAACTTAGAAAAAGTTATGTGTTTTTATTGTAATATATTTACTGATTTTCCTAAATCTTGCCTTTGACATATGTCCACCATACAATGATAATTAAAAAGACCAAAACTTACACTGAAACTAATAAACTGAAACATTCTCAAACAATAAAAACTAAACCAAAACAAAAAAAATCCACTCAGCAAACTAACTGAAAGTACACTGTACTTAAAACAAAAAGTCAAAATGAAATAATAATAAAAACTAATTAGAAAATAGTAAACTGCAATAACTCTTCTGGGGATTAATCTGGTCACAGCAACACAGCTGGAGAAAATAAGGAACAGGTGAAACAAATGAATGATACCAAAACATGGGAAGTAAAACTTGAAACATCAAACACAGGAGTGAACTAAATACCAGAGTAAAACAGGAAGTGAGTAACAAGCAGGGCACAGAGACGGCCACTTAACATGGGAACACAGGTGAGGCAGGAATAAACTGAAAGCATGAAATGATATGAATCACCAAAAACAGAAACCAGATAGTGAGCAAGAACAGTAATTTCTAGAAGTGAGCCTTGGAAAAGAAAACTTCAAGGCAAAACTTGGACTCTTGATATAAAAAAATCTAAATTAAAGCAACAACTCTACAGTAGGCAAACATTACTCATAAACCCAAACCATGAGATAACTAAAGATTCAGATGAAACAAAAAACATAAAGTGTACTTGAATCCAAAAAGAAACTAAGAAAACTCAAAATCCTGCGTCAGGGACCCAGGGACCGTGACGCTATGGACGCATCATGTATGCAGGTTCAAGACCATTTAGGCCTTTAAAATGGTAAATGGCCTGTATTTGTATAGCGCTTTACTAGTCCCTAAGGACCCCAAAGCGCTTTACACAACCAGTCATCCACCCATTCACACACAGGTGATGGCAAGCTACATTGTAGCCACAGCCACCCTGGGGCGCACTGACAGAGGCGAGGCTGCCGGACACTGGCGCCACCAGGCCCTCTGACCACCACCAGTAGGCAACGGGTGAAGTGTCTTGCCCAAGGACACAACGACCGAGACTGTCCAAGCCGGGGCTCGAACCGGTAATCTTCCGATTACAAGGTGAACTCCCAACTCTTGAGCCACGATCAAAACACAAACAGTGCCACTTTATACTGGATGTTTCTGTAAATTTTGGAATAACTAATAGATGAGCAATAGATAATTGACTAACTCCAGTGTACAGTGAAGAAAAAGATAATAACATCATCCTCCTAAGATAATAAGATAGTTCTGAGCTGGAAGAAACTGCTCTTGACCCCAATATTTCTTTGTTAAATTTCAAATTAATGTCCCAAGATTATCCCAATGTTTTTAACATGAATGAAAGGAATTAAAAAGCCCTTAAAATGTCTTATTTAACCTCTTAATTAGTAATCGTGCCAAATTATATGACCTCTGTTGTGGTTTAGCTGTAAGAAACTGTGTGACATCAAGTTGTTTTTATATCTAAAAGCTCCTTGAATGAAGAACAAAGCCATAATAATCTCAAAGGAGTAAAAACCAGAAACCAAAACGAATTAATGCTGACACCTGACAACAATCACAATCAAAGTCTGGGTTAAACAAACTGGGGAACGATACACAGATAAATCAAGGAGGACCTAAAGAATGTAAGTAACAACAACAACAACAAGTGCTTAAAAAAAATCTTTTCTTGATCACTTTTTCTTGACATCGATGAGGTCAAGGGCACACATACACGAGGCTTTCCTACATGAATGATGTAGTGGTGGCTGTTGACTCTCTGGTTCTCTGGCATGAATGTATGACTAAATGTGGCTGAGGTGTATTCATTTGTAGTAAGACTACAAAAGCAGTATTTGAAAGCAATTCCAATTGAGCCTGATATTTTCTCTTCCTGCTGAAGATGTGAGTCAGGAAATATAAGTGTCAGAAATGCAGACTGTCTTGCTCTCTCTCCCAGGCGCACGAATCTTTGATAAGTGGTCACTTCCCGGCCTCGGAGGAAACGCTGCAGCACCTGGCCGCTTTACGTCTTCAGTATCTCCACGGTGATGGGGCAGGTCGAGCCGGGTGGAGCCTGGGGAGCGTCTACCCAATTGGACGTCTGCGCAACCGCATTTTGCACTCCACCAAACCGGGTGTGGGGGTGGCAGGTGGAGCTGGAGGGGCTGGAGGTGTTGGAGCTGTAGATGGAAAAGGCGTGGCAGTAGGACAAGGTGGTGTCGGGACTGGCGTAGAGAAACGAAAGACTCCAAGCTTCCTGGATGGCACCCTCAGGAGAAGTTTCAAGACTGGTTCACTGAAGAAGCAGAAGGTCAGTGATGGAGGAAAAAGAAGTGTTTCATTAAAGTTAAAGAAAATATAGCTACTTCATTTTAAAATTCTACTTTGCAAAAGTGATTTGTACAATTCTGCATCTTAAGTTCACTGAAATCCGTCTCCTGCTATACTAAATAATAAATGAACCTGCTAGCTGAGTGGATTGATAGTTCGGAGGATTCGCTGATTGTTTCAGATGGAGGATGAGCAAATGCTTGAGATGTGGGTGAAGGAGGAGACGTCTGCCACACGGACCAGCGTGCTCGAGAAGTGGACTCGTCTGCAGGGCATGCCGCAGCATCAGGCCATGCTGAAATACATGAGCATCATTAAGGAGTGGCCAGGATATGGCTCCACTCTATTTGATGTGGAGGTGAGGAAAAACGCTCAGAAGATGAATTTCGGAGCTTTGTACAAATAAATTTAATCCGCTTCCTTTTCCTTCTCTCCTCTCTTCCTAGTGTAAAGAGGGAGGTTTTCCTCATGATCTGTGGCTGGGTGTGAGCGCTGACAACGTGTCTGTGTATAAACGAGGAGAACCCAAACCGCTCGAGACCTTCCAGTACGAACACATCACCTTCTTCGGAGCGTCACAGCCCTGCACCTACAAGATCATCGTGGATGAGAGGGAGATGTACTTTGAGACTCCACTGGTGAGAGCTCATCATTCGTTGTCTAATCATTCCTTTTTTCCCCCTCTCAGCGTATTTTCTCAGCGTAGGATTTGATACCTCTTATCTAGGATGTACTAATCTCCTTTTTCGCATTTTAGGTCGGCGAGATCACCAAGATTATGCGGGCCTACATCAACATGATGGTGAAGAAACGCTGCAGCATCATGTCTGTGTCCAGTGTTGCCAGTGCCTGGGTCAGGTGATCTCTCCCAGCCAGTCAAAGCTCTTCGTTCATCCATCTAGTGACACCAGACGCCTTGGCTCCTTTCATTGGTTGGTTGTGTTTTATAAAGGGCAGTTGCACCAACCAGCTCAACCTCCCAAGTTGAATAATGAGCAGGGAATGAGCATCAATTACAAAAATGGGGGAAACACACAGAAGCCAAATGCACACTCAACTGGCCTGGAGATCTATTAATAACGTAACATGAAATAGCATGAAAAAAAACTGTTTTGGGGGGCTGTCCCATCAAATACATAACCCTCAGCGGTAGTCCTGCATGTAGATGTTCAAGCACACACCAAACTCTCCGTTTTTGGACAAATTCAGAAACAACAAGCACAAAGCAGCCACCCAGTCCCAGTCAGCCCCAGGTGGCTCCTCCAACCTCCATTGCACTGCCAGACAGAAGAAAGCCACACTTTCTCAGTTTTGTTAGTTTCTATCTCACTTCTCCTCTAATTTCCGAGTCTCTCTCTTTCTCTTTATATATCCTCACTCTTTGTTTGCGGTTGCTGTTAAGTTAAAATGCTAAATTCTTGTTCTTGCTTGCTTTCTCTGTCTGTTATCGATAATATCAGCTCTGTCACGTCTGAGGAAAAGGACTCGGTGATTCGTCACCAAACCACATAGTGTTCACCTGCTCACTCGTCAGCGCCACTGTGTGGCCACAAGAAGAAAACTCAGCCAAAGGAAGCGGCTTTAAGTATTTAAAAAAAAAACATCTTATAAATATTCCAGAGAAGAAAGATTTACTTTGGATGCTCTCCAAAGTATGTGCATGGCTAAGAGCCTCACTTGGCTCTGCAAGAACAATATCCAGAACAATGGCCAGAAAAAACCCCAACAAACGTTCCCCTATTTATGTCTACATGTCACACAAGCTGGATAAATGTGTATATTCGCCTACGTGCACACATAAACTGAACAAACATGTATCATTTTGTATCGTATATCACGCATTATAATAAGAATTATTGTTACATTTTTGGTGGCCACTGCACTGTACAGTATATAAATGCCATACTAAATGCAATGTGACACCTGCCATGTAAGATACATGCAAGTGATTGGTGTTAATAATGACCACTGTATGTCTGAATATGATGCCAATACTGTACACTGGCTGTGCCATTAATGTGACTCACAGAGAAGTAAGAGTAAGATTAAAAAAAGAAAACAAACTATAGTGAGTCTGGCTGCTATCGTGGTCATATTTCTAACAGCATTTTGATGAATTTATCATTGTTGTTATTTGTTGGACTCACTCTGAAGAATTAATTGGAGCCATGAAATCCTGTCTATCCTCATCTGCTCAAGCTATTCTCATTTTTTTCTTCAACGAGGAGATCAGGAGACTTAAGCAAAAATGCACACAACCTTGTTTGTCTGTGTTTTCAGCCTATTTATGAACATGTGATTTTTATTTAAACAATTACTGATAATACTGTTATTATTGTATTCCCCCTATCTTAGCCAACCTAAAGTGCTGTGTCTGCATTGCTGCTGTGTGTGTGAGTGTATTAATGGCGTAAACTGTTGGATACGAGAAGGGAAATGAGAAAAGAGAAGTGATACTACTGAAGTGATACTAGTGATACTACTGTATTCCTTGGAAAAAAAGAGATGAATTTACATGAGTAACTTTTGCGAAGAATGGTGTTGTAATTGTGAGTTAACGGGAAAAGCATGGAATATCAGGGGAGGGTTGAGGGGTTGTTTATTTCCTATTGTACTGTATGTGTTGCAAAGTTTGTTAGGGAAGAATGAAAATATGCTTTTGATTATTCTTTTTTTTCTGCATCAGTGTACGAGAAGCAGATATGACACTGTGAAGACACGGGCTTGGAAATAGTTTAATTGTGCACTTGGAATGCTGAAATTCATCACTGCTTTGTGTGTGTGTGCGTGCGTGTGTGTGTTTTTTGGACTCGAAGTGAAACAAGGTCACCTGATGCTGTGCATTGCAGCTAGATGGCACTCACGTCACACACCTGCAGAGAGCACTGTAAACAAAGTGTTCCCACAAAGCAGATATCCACTGGGAGTGCTCGCATAGCATGGAAAGTTACAGTCCAGCATCACAACATGCTCCAGTTATTTGTCTTATCTGGTTTAGATGAAGTTTCTAAACTCGTTTCTGTGGCAATAAGATTTTCAGGATTTGCCCCAAAGACAGATCTGGTTTGGCTTTTCACACCAGACACTAAAGTGAAGTTCTTCAGGTGAAATATGTTGTTGTTTTTCTAGTTCATCACATACTGTACAGGGTGGCAGCGATGATTTTAGAAAAGCTGAGGCTGTGAATCCAAGACCCCTCCAACCCCTCTGACGTGTTGCCCAGTAACCAAAAATAAATTTATCCACAGATTTAATGGGAAAAAAACTGAACTGCTTCTTTAAATTTAACAATTTAAAGTCTAAGAATATTGAATTCAGTCTCTATGACATGTAAAGTTGTAAGTGTACAATGTATAGATTTGCTAAAATTCTCCAAATTTTAATAACCTCAGTGTCTTTAATCATAGCTACGGCCTGAAAGCATACACACAGCCCACTGGGATCCTGCCTGTAGATTTAGAATAAACAGAACTCACTCACAGGTTCCACTTTGAACTTTTGGTTAATTTAGTTTCATCTAAAAAAAAAAAAAAAAAAAGGAGTGAAAAACTGGAAAATTAAAGTTCACAAGCCATAAATCCTGAGGACCCTGGAGCTGTGAGATCTGGTTATTCTACATCTGTGGTTCTGTCTGTCACTGATATTACACTGAGTAAGAAGAACTTGCCCTGTAGTTGCTGAAATGTGATCAGCGTGTTTCTTAATGGAAATTCTGATTACAAATCTGTCTTCAAGGGCAACTTCATCACAAAGGGTCCTGTTATCAGCCGCAGGCGGCCAAAGTGGGGCCCACTCTTATCTTGTGTTACGCTTATTATCACCTTGACATAGTAAAACATTGTGCTTGTTTAAACAAAAAAAGAAAAACAAAATAAGAGAGAAAGAGAGAGATATGTGTGGTGTTCTTTTTTTATTTGTAACTGGCTTTACAAACTTATGCTTTAATAAATTATTGAAAATGGTCCTATATTTACCGTGACCTTTGTGCACTTATTTTTGAACAGAGTTGAAGTTTTTTAGGGAGCTGTGCATGTGCTGGCACTTTGGCTCCAAACCTCTTTGCCCTAGGATGTCCTATTCGTTTCATGAAGTTTATCATCTAATTTGTTGAAACAAAATATGGAAGCTTTAGAAGAGCTGGGGAGCTAAGCTGCCCAACAACATCTAGCTCATGAAGCCATCTACAACAATTAGCTGTTATGTGTTAGCATGTTATAGAGTCACTTTCCTGCTGGGGGAGGCCAACACAGAGCTTGGGAATGAATGGACTAAAGGAAACAGCTGTAAAAAGGTATGATCCATCAGGAAAAAAGGTAATGTTTTAACTGTGACTTTTAAAAAATATACTTTCTGTGTGTGTCAAAGCAGCTATTTTTTTTGTAAACTTCGCTGTTTATTCAGCACATAGTTTAAATGACGTATATCGAAATGCACTCCGCTCTGCCAACGCCTTTCCCTCTTTTGTCTGTTTGGGTGCGTAAAGAGAGCGTGCGTCAGGATTTTGCGTTTGGTTCCTTCCCAGCAAGTTCACTTCTCAGGTTTCAGACTTCTGTCGGAGCAGCCGAGGCATTTCCTCCTTTTGCGCTTACACTGTCTTCTAAAATCTTCTGTAACATTAAAAAAATCGTAGGAGAATCTGAGTCTACGCTCTTGGATGATGGGTTTACGGATATTATTGCCTGTTCTTCTCTTTGGTTTCGGCCTGGCGACAGTTTTCGCCGCTTCGTCCACACCTGAGAACGGTAGGAAAGGAATCAGTGAGTGTGGTGGCTGAGGAATTCGTTAAGCTGAAGAGCTTTTTTGTTTTTGATCAGATGTAGCTGCTTTCTAATTTATTATTATTATTATTGTTATTAGTAGTATTGCTGTTTTTATCTTTATAGCTACGCACAGGTTGCTCAAAACCCTGAATGTGAGTCTTTTAGCTGTTCAGTAAAGTCACAACAGTTTTAAGGGCTATTATATTCATAAAGCATTGTTTCATAAGACTTGAACTGAGGAGAAAAAAGCACCCAAACATCTAGAATTAAAATGTTATTGTTTGCATTTTCTACACTGAAACTATTTATTATAAAATATATTAGATAACCTTACGCACGGGCCATATTTCAGCTTAAAAAGCTTCACTTAAAAGCAATAAAAACACAACTTTGTTGGTAGAATTGTGTCTGTGTAAGACTCCTATCTCTGAAAACTGTTGAAACCTCTCAACAGAAACGAGGAGTCTCTTTTTCAGCCCCTGGGGTGCTTGATTGTTTCTGAGCAAAGAGACTAAGAGAAACTGTGGCACACACATATGAGACATTGTTTCTCCATTTTACAGATACATGGCTTCACTCGCACAAACCCAGCTGTTGTTCTGTGTATGTCTGCTGATAATAACATGACTGGTTCCACAGGCTGTTTGGTTGCTGTACTTAGTCTCCATGGAAAATGTCCCAGGAGGATTACCAGTAGTTACAAAAACCAGAGTGGGCACATGCCAGGCCTTTTTTAATCTGCTCCTCATGGTGCTTTCATTTAAACTTGCCAAGTTTTGCAGTCATGTTTGCCTTGACGTTTGAGGCAAAGTGTTTTGACCTTGCCCATTATGTCCTTTAACTTAATTGTATTAACTTCTTTGACTTACAGTGTGTGAGTTGAAAAACGGGACAAGCTGTGAGGAATGTCTGAAAAATGTGACGGTAAGTTCGCTGAGAGAGCGTTTTATTTCTGCTTGGCTGATTTCTTTTTTGGGTTAACAGAGTTTCTGTGTGTGTGCATGGTCAGAATAGATGTCTCCTCCTCCAACCCAGACCTGTTTGACTGGTTTGAGAAGTAACTGATCTCATGAATTCTCACCCTGCTCCTTTTTAAGGCTGTGTGTGTTTATCATACATTGTTTCCTGTAATTGGCCTGCATACCTCCTTTTTTTGTTTTTCTCTTTAACTAATAGGGACATTGTGCACATTTTTTTTTAAACAGTGCTTGTGGTGCATCACAACAAAGTCATGTGTAACATATCCAGTGAGAACCATCCTCCCACCCCACGCGCTCTGCCCTCTGAATGATGCACGATGGGGACTCTGCTGGAGTAAGAAAACACACACACACACACACACACACACACACACAAGCTGATCACATATTGATAACGACTTTAATTCAATTAATTGAATGTTAAATATGCTGTCCAGTACACTGTCCGACTGAAGCTTATTTGCTGATTTTCTTCCTTTTTTTCTCTGTGTGTTAGAATGATAATTAATAAATTATATTCTTGTATAAGACGCAAATACTTGCATATCCATGAAGTTGAGAAATTACTGTGTTGCATCAGTCCAATCATGATAAAAAATTGGAAAATTAAAAATTATACCAAAGAAGGAGCTCGGGTTAAATGGAAAATACAAAAAAATGAAGTGCTATATGGATTAAAATCTAAATCTGATACTATACTAGGATGTTAAACCTAAAATGAAGGCATGTATTGTGGTATGAGGGAGTAAAGAGTTTCTGCGTCTGTCCTTGTGGCAGCTGAGCTGAAACAGATGTTAGATGAGGTGTTAATTAAGTGGTGCAGAGAGGATCTATAGCCACAGTCATTTGGATGACCTCAGCATCAAAATGCAACAGCAATGATTAATTCCCTTTGTGCATAACATGGACTCATTCCCACAGCTAGTACTTCAGTGTTCCAGATACAGTAACATGTGTGTGATTGTGCAATCCCTTCACATACCACATCTTACTAAAGTCCTGAAGCCAGGTACAGTCACACTGTGTGCACAGTGTTTTGCTGCTACTCCAAACTACACTCACTGTGTTCCCTCTGCTCTTAATCAGCTCACTGAACTAATCCATGTTATTGTGCAGCCACATACATTCCCTATGATACTGGCTGTAACAGCTTGGTCTCCATCATTTTCCTCATAGGTCCCCCAGGTTTACAGGCCTCGCTCTGGGCAGTAGAGCTGCTTTCTGCGATTTGCTGAGATTGTAGTGATACGAAAAACCACTAGTAGGCTTGTTAGGCTATTTCACCTCCATATAAACTACAAGGAGCAAGAAAAATCAACTTAAGTAGGTTATGAAATAATTTCAAAATAAATAAATGCTAATGCAACAGGCTCCCAATCAGCACTGTACCAAGGAAAAATAAAAACTACATGGTTACATTTAAGGGCTCTTTCTCTTAAAAAAACTATTTTTTTCCTAAAAAAATAAATACTTACAAATAGAGATTAAAAGATCCTGCATATTCATAATTTTTCACGAATGAAGATTGGAACAGTTTATCCTGATTTGCTGTAGATGAAAGTTTCACTAAATCACTAAAGTGGAAAAAAAATACCCCCCCCCCCCCCCCCCCTCCATGTTTGTGCATTTTGCGTCTGGGGTTGTTTGTTTTGAATAAGTGCTTCAGCATGTAGAGACATTTTAGACAATAGCGGGATGGGGGAAAGCCCTATCCTGTTTCACCGTGACAGCCTCTCCCTGTACAAAGTGTGGCTTCCAATAGTTTGGTAGAAAAATAGGAACCCATTCATTTTGTCCACATGCTTTTGTACTTTTACATCTTTAAAATCTTGATGCAGAACTTTTTACAGAAGTACATTTGCATATTAAACATTACAATTGTCTTTGATCCTTGTTGTTATTTTTATCAGCGTGTCAAAAAACATTTAATTTTTATTCAGTACATCTGTAGAATGATTTGGTTTGAGAAGAGGAAATTACATGCAAGCTAATGACGAAGGAAGAACAAGAATTTTCTATCTGGAAGATAAATCTGCGATTTGTGATTTCTGAATAACGTTGTCACTCTGGTTCTGTCTGCAGTGAACTTCCAGATCTTGATAATCACCTTGTCAGTGGTTGGTGGCATTCTCATCATTGCCTTTTTGGTCTGTCTGTTCTGCTGCTGCAAGTGTGAGAACATCGGGTAAGTGTAATGTGAGCTCTGGTTGACAAAACCCTCTCATCCCTGCCAGTGTGATGCTGGTAGAATAAATTGTAGCAATTATATTATTAGTTGTGTGCAACAGGTTAAGATACGTACTGACTACCCATCAAGTCCTTCAATTAAACGATTATGTTACACGTAAGCAATCCTGAAAATGGGAGTGTTTCCACTTATGCGTGAGTGTGAAGTAGCACAAAGGCAGTCTGCAGGCAGTCAGGTACTGCCCGTCTACCTGCTGAGAGTGTTTATTGTGGATTGGGGCTGTGTCGAGAACATGTGACACATCCAGTCTGTGGGCTACTCTTGCTTCTGCTGTTGTTGGTTCATGAGCCAGCCACAGAGAAAAGTGAAATTATAACTACAAAGAGCTGAAGTGAAACTGTTTAAAATCAGTGAAATGTGTCTACTGTGGAGCCTGTCTGTGCTTTTCATGGCGTATTTTTATTCTTTGATTTACTCTTTTCTCATTCTTCTCCTGTTCTTGCTGGACTCTGTTGTCACTCTTTAACTCGAGCCCCTTGTCAACCAATTGGCAGTTGACTGATGCATAGGTCATCCACATCCGGCACCATTTTTGACTTTCAGATGCTGTTTTATTAAGTTAAGGCTCAAAAATTTGATTCAGTTCAGAAAAGTATGGTAATTAAAAAAAAAAAAAAAAGTTTTCTACATTTGCAGGCTGAGTTCAACCCCATCTTAAACTCACAACACTTGCCCACATTTATTCACACTAGAAATGCCACTAGAAATTACTTTTCTTTAAACATACCTTGTGATGATTGCTTTCTTATGAGTTTGTTAGTAATAATCAGCAATCTTTTCCTTCTACTACATAAATCTAACACTGGTCTTGTTTTTTCAAATCTAGCAGGTCTGAGGCCAAGATGCAGCGACAGGCCAATAAGCTGAGAACCAAGCAGGACGAAAGGTGACAAAATCATGTTTTGTTTTGTAATACTGTTTCACCCCCTCTGACTAGTTGGTCTCTGTATTTGATACATCCATAGCTATAACTTAACAAAACGTGGATTTAAAGAGCTGGTGGACTCTAAATTGCTGCCTAAATCTCTAGTTTATGTAATTAAAATTCAAAAATCATGAGAAAAAACAAAACTGCAGTTCAGCACCATGTCTTTATGACCAAGTTTCTCCATATAGAACAGCATCTGTCTCAGCTAACATTGAACATTTGCTACAAACGCATATAAAAGTTGGAGTTATTTATCGATACTTTACATGTATGTCCTCATAAAATACACTAAACAACAATTATACATGTTGGGCTTTTATTGGTTCTGTAATAGTTGCATTAGGTGCGACACACCGGCTCTACCTTTTGCATTGATAGCTATGATTAGCATCACTTTCTTTCAACACACACAAGGGGAAAAAATGCAGACGTCATACTGTTATCAGCCCAAACTGGTTTGTTTCCACATGAGTCTGACATTCTGAAAAAATCATTAGTCGTCGCCCTGTGACTTATGGAACAATGTTTTGTCTTTACAGGAGGGCGGAGATGAAGCAGAGACACCAGGAAATCAGGCAGAAATATGGTGAGCTTTTCTCTTTGTTAGTCTGTGTGTGTCAGCAATCGGCTACCTATACAGCATCTAAATTATGACTTACTCTACAAAACAAAATGTGGCTCTTTTTACACCTGTAATGTCATTTACTAGATATGAGAGAGCGTGATTAAGAAAGTTGATTCTGTATTGTGCTACCAGTATGAGGCACTTTGTCCAGTTTAGCATAACTGCTGGGGAGGGGGAAAAAAGAGCTTGTCTGACTCTGTCCATAAGGTCCAGAGAGTTCAGAGCTATACTATTTAAATGTCTCTTTTCTACTAATGAAATTCAGATGTTTATGGATATGGAACTGGCTACTGCAAGAAATTCAGAGAAAGCATCAGATTCTGTCCTCCAGGTTTTCTTTGAGTGGAAATCACCCCAGTGGGCAACACATAACACTATGTTAACTTTGCAGGCCTGCTATAATATGAATGATTTTCAAAAGACACCAATGAGTAATTACCTCTGCGCTGGCACTCACATAGTATCAGGGTTAATTGAGCAGAAAAGATGGACACAGACTCTAAAGTCACAAGGCTTGTTCCAGTTCATCCTGCAAGAGCACCTCCTGGAGTCTGATCCATGGAGGCCCAACCTACAACCTAAAGGTTCTTGCTAAGGTCATTGTAATGTTATGGCTGATGGGTGTATACCATAAAGCTAAATATAAAAGTTTAAGAGACGCTGGTAAGTTTTTATTTAGCTATGATACAATACAGAGTGAGGCTAGCCATTTACTCCTGTTTGTAGTTTCCGTGCTAAGCTACGTTCACCGTAATCTGGCACTGACTTCATATTTACCATTTTGCGTGAATATATCAAACGATTTATTTAAATCAGGGCAACTCTTACTGACTGTTTAATGTTTTCCAGGTCTAAGTGGGCAAAATCCATACTCCAGATTTTCTTGAAATGGATTTGTCAACTGAGATTATTAACTGCGGACAGAGGACATCCATGAGCTGTCTTGAAGTGACATGATTGGAGAACTGTTGTAATTGATATAAAAATCAAATGTAAGAAAAGTAGTTTAAATAGATCAGGGTCATTTGGTCAATGAAGCATTCAAAGAATCCTACATTTATTGAAATGACCCAAGAGGCTGTAATAAAATGCTAGAAGAGATATGTCGTGTCGGTATTTTTCCAAACACTTGTCATTTATCCTGTGACTCAAGATACTAATCTGCTAATCTACTATTTATTTGGGTATTTAGTTTAATGGTACTGAATGGAAGGAATCCAGTCTGGCTGCTGGAATATTCTTTCCTTTAGCTTCTGTTGTAATTGTACATTTTCACATTGTTTTTGCTGCTGAGATGTTTTGTTTTTGTTTTTTACTTTATTTTATCTTGTTTTAAATGGGTTTGTTCCCATTCTGAAATCTAATTACTGTGTTACTGCTGCCGTTTCCTACTGTTGACAAGGAATTTTAAACCAATCACATTTGCAGAATATATCCTGAATATATGAGGTCAAAATGAACATAATGAAAGAACTTATAAATAAAAGATTTCAGACTGATCCCTAATTCTGATACTAACACTGTTTATGTTTATTTCCCGTTGAGCTTTCATGTTAACTTACCTTTATAATATACTGTATGTTTTGTACAGTTTGTCAATAAATCAAACATTTGATTAAAAGATGTTTTATTCCTTAAAAAAAAATAAAATCAATGATCTTCAGTTGTAGTCAGAAGATTACGTATGCTCATCACGAGTTAGGACTCTTAAACAAATAGTGTGGGTGTATGTATATTTGGTACAATCTCCCTTAGTAAGTTGCACGTCAATCAGACACTTCTGGTATCCATCAACAAGCTTCTGGCATATTTCTGGATAGATTTTTTTTTAACACTCTTCTTGGCAGAATTCCTTTAACTTGGTTTCAAGACACTCTTAAGCATTGTTGCCCAATTTTCAGTAGGATCGAGGTTGAAGCTCTGGGAAGGCCATTTCACAACCTGTGAGTGGGGGATCATTGTCCTGTTGGAGCACGAAGGAGGAGGTCCACCTCAAAATTCTCAAACTTATTCTCAAATCAGCAGCTAGATTGATGAACCCAGAGAATTTGGAGGTAGACCTCCTCCTTCATTATTCCATCTACTTTCTGCAATGTAATTGTACTAGTAGGAAAAAAGCCTCAGAGCTTCATACTACTACCACCATACTTGACAGCTGGTACAGTGTTCTTTGGTTTGAAAGCCTCACCTTTATTTGAGATATCGTACAAGGTTTTAAGTAATGCAACATTTTTAGGGTAGGCTAATTCAAGTTAATTAACATATTGAAAAGAAAACTATAATTCTTTTTCCATACTCATTATATTGTCTTTTTGATACATTATAGAAATATGTCACCTGTGTGTGTGGTCTAAAACTGAAACAAAAAAGTTTAGTTACAAAATAAGTTCCTCATGATCTGACCTTTTTGTTCCTTTTGAAACATGAGACCTCCACCAGTCGATGTAATGTGTGGGTTCCTTGTACACAGTAAAAAACCAAGTGTCAATTTTACACTTAGAGAGTTGATTTTAACTCTGCTTCAGATAACATTTGGTCCCACTCAAAATTAGAGTTAAATTTACTCTATGGCCAGTGTTAACTTTTCAGTGTTAATTGTACTCAATTTAGTGTCAAAATTAACAACAAAATGTGCAAAAATATTTAACACTGAGGGTTATTCACACTGTTCAGAGTAATTTGATTACACTTTATAGAGCTATTTTTCCTCCAAATTTAGTTTAATAATAACACTGATGTGTAATAATATATCATTTTTATTTCTCTGTAGTGTTACTTTTTCATATTCATCTTATGATGCTATATTACTAAACTGTGATCTATGCTATATTATGGAAATTACAACAAACATACAGGTTAAAGTAACAGCATTTATTATGTTTCTCATTTCAGTGTCATTTAATTAACATAACAAACCCTTACAATTCACATTAGCATACAGTTCTATGATGCTCACTAGACAAAGCAATATGACGTTTCCCCAATGTCATAGTTGTTTGCAGAAAAGTGAAAAAGTTGGTCAGGGATGAACTGTATGATGTACCAAAGACATAATGGGCCCTAAAGAGTTCATCAAGGGCTCCTACTGAACCTGTCGCTTTACATGGAAGTGCATGCTTGTCAATCACAAGGTGTGAATGCTGCTTCTTGTGGATCCCTGAGCAAGAAGGTAGGGCTGACTGCTTCGGGTGATGTTGTCTAGATGCTGCTGTACACTGGTTCCAGCCTACAACAACACATTAAACAACAGTATTAAGTGACTATCCTCTGACAGTAGATTAGCTCACCTCACTGTCCATGAAAATAGAGGTGATGGATTACCTATATAACCAACAATGGCAAATAAAAACAGTCACAATCATACCATTCTCAACTTCAGTACCTGACTCAGCATTGCACATTAACTCCAAGAGCTCTGAGGTGGGAACAAGACCGTGACTTTCCTTTACAACCTTTGCTTTGAGATTGATGGGCCACCTCTCCAAGAATTTGCTGGCAGTGACCTCACAAAACAGGAGTCGGAAATCTTGTTCTATCTGTAATGCAAAAATACAGAACATAGAGAGGTGCAATGAGTGACACTGCAAGCTGCATGGAATATTTCAGTGATTCAACAAATGAAGATGTCTTACCAGTCCTGGTGTGTCCAGAAACCGCATCAGGCCTATGAAGACATCTGCTGGATTCTTTTCATCGCTGACCATTGAATGCCGATAAATGAAGGTAGCTTTCATCTTTTCATGGATGTCTTCATCAGCAGAGTGTCTCAAAAGAGCAATAGCTGCTCTTACATCCTCATCTGATAACACTGTCTCAGTGGTGAGTGGTCTGGATCGACCATGGCCTGGCCCACCAACTTAAGAAAAAACAATTTGATTGAATCCTGCCTACAAATTACATCAGTATCATTTAAATGACAAGTGAACTTACTTTTGGGAGATTTGCAAACTGAGGCGCTTCTTTCCTCCGCAGCTTTTCTTTGAATGGTCTTCAACCGCCACGCAAGGTATCCTGAACCACTCTCTCTGTTAAAAATGTTTCTTTATATCCTACATTTTTTATTCTTACCCATGTGTTTCTGTCATCTCAGCCTCAAGTATGTTTCTCATCCGTCTTCTGGTTGCATCTCTCAGAGATTTGGTTTTTGCATACTCTTAAACCTTTCTATAAAATAGAAACATTACTTAATATTACTTAACATATCATTAACATTGCTATCAGTTAATTTATACAAAATACATATTTCTTACTAAATAATGAGCAAAACTCCAAATTAGTGTATGCCTTTGGCATTTGTTTAAAATAATATAAACCAGTAAAGTTAACTTTATGAAAAAGTTACCCACTTTTTCTGAAAGTACGTTTGCTTGTGTAAGCTAATTAGCGATTATTAGCTTACTAATAAACGGTAATTTAGTTGTTCAGACTGTACCATTAGACATGTGACAATGATATTATTTGGACAGCATTTAGAAGAAATACATAGTTAAAATGTTTTAGGTTCATATTAACTCAGTGAGAAGATAACGAACATCTGAACTTTTAGCAACTGCTAGCATGTAGCTACTGGACAATATCATTAAACCCTATGGGTAAATGCTGCTAACATGTCCTCACTCGACATCAGTGAAACTATAAAGAGCTATTTAGTTTAAAAATACCTTTTAAACAATGTTACCAGTATGGGAATGTTAACTTCACTTACCTGACTGCGGCAACTCTCCGGAGAAAATTCCACGGCATCAGAGCTCTGAGACCCCACACGCCTGCGGACTGGTACTAATCAACACTGTGTGGAGTTAAGTCTTCACTGCATGTCTAACAAACTTTACACTGACTTTTAACTCTGATGTTAGAGCTGGTTTACTCCTCATAGAGTTGTAAATACTCTATCTAGGTTAAAATAGGTTTACTCTGAAATATTGACACTCCATTTTTTACTGTGTAAGTTTACCAAAACCTGCTATGAAGCCATGACATTTAGGCTAGGATTGCATACATTCACATACAAACTGATACTTTTTCTAACTTTAAGTAATTCAAAGAATAAAGCTAAATGTGAACAAACCCAAACGAATTCTAAAATAAAACTATATTTCAAAAAGTGAAAAACGAACTTATCGACTACTTAAATCAAGTGAAATAAAATGTAAAATAAAAAACAACGAAGAGGCACAGAGGACCTGATGTACTGGCAAAGTCTGGATCTTCACTTTAATTAGGCTGACCAGGTATTCCACTTTTTAATGGTATCTGCAAAGCACTTGTATCCCTTGCCCCATTGTTTTATGTATCTTATACCAAATCTGTTTGTCTGCAAACTCCACCAACATGCAGTCAAACTTGATGGTGATATACCAGCAAGCTAAAACCACCAATTTTTAGCATTTATGTTATGAATACTGTGCAAAAGTCTCTAGCCACTCCTGCTTTCTTTATTTTTCTTCCAAGGAAAATGGGTTCATTGTTAGTCTGTTGCTAGGCAATATGATGACCTCATGACATCTGATATAGATAAGTACTTTTGGGGCCCTGAGTCGTGCCTGTGTGTTCTCAAACTCCTGATTGAGTAGAAGTTCACAGACGGTCACACACACACACACACACACACACACACACACACACACACACACACACACACACACACACACACACACACAGAGAGAGATTTGTTGCAGGCATGTGTGCAGTTAAGGTCATTGAGTGCATTCTTCTTCACTACTAGGGTTACTTCAAGGCCAAGGCTTTCTTCTTTGTAGATGAGAGACGCATGGTTTCCATTGACAAGCAGCAGACGCATCTAGTAAACGTAGAGCGGGCGCAAAAAATGACGTACCGGCAGAGCGCAGCAGCGGCCAGCGCAAAAATTCGCTCCAGCCAGCTGTCAGTGCAGCGCATGCCGCTCCCTGTGTCAAGGGGCCTTGAGAGGGTCACATCACAATGCCTAGAAAAAGGAAAGGCTCTTGCCGTAGCAGTAAGGATGCCATGCGGAAGAAGAAAATCAGGGCCACTGAATCTCAGCATCAAAGAGAATCTAGACTGGAAAACGCCAGATTAGCAGAAGCTGCACGAAGACAGCGAGAAACCAGCGAAGAGAGACAGCGTCGTTTGGAAAACGCCAGAGTAGCCCAAGCTTCGCGGAGACGGCGCGAGAGCAGCGAAAAAAGACGACTTCGCCTGGAAAATGCCAGACTGGCTCAGGCTTCGCGGAGACAGCGCGAAACCAGCGAAGAAAGGCAGCGTCGATTGTACCATGCCCGGTCGGCTCAAGCTTCGCGCAGACAGCGGGAAACCAGTTTGGAAAGGCTGCATCGCCTGCAAAATGACCGCCTGGCTAAGGCTTCCAGAAGACGGCGAGAAACCAGCTTGGAGAGGGAGCATCGCCTGGAAAATAAGCGGCTGGCGCAAGCTTCACGGAGACTGCACGAAACCAGCGAAGAGAGACAGCATCGCTTAGAAAATGACAGATTGGCTCATGCGTCACGAAGACAGCGAGAAACCAGCGAGGAAAGACGGCTTCGGCTGGAAAATGCCAGACTGGCTCAAGCTTCACGGAGGCAGCGAGAAACCAGCGAGGAAAGGCAGCGTCGATTGGACCATGCCCGGTCCGCTCAAGCTTTGCGCAGACTGAGAGAAACTAGTTCGGAGAGGGAGCATCGCCTGCAAAATGACAGGTTGGCTAAGGCTTCACAGAGACAGCGAGAAAACAACTTGGAGAGGGAGCATCGCCTGCAAAATAATCGACTGGCTCAGGCTTCACGGAGACTGCGCGAAACCAGTGAGGAAAGACTGCATCGCTTGGACCATGCCCGGTCCGCACAAGCTTTGCGCAGACTGCGAGAAACCAGCGTGGACAGAGAAAGACCGTCTGAAAACGAGAGACCATGGCGCCGTGAACATTATAGACTGCAAGTGCTCAATGCTTCCCGAAAGACAAATGGACTCGGCTTTCCAGCCCCTGTATGGAATTTTCACGAGTCTGCTTTTGAGGAGGGACAGGTGCACTCTGAATTACCATCACTGTACACAGTGAACATCCAGAGTTTTGTCTGCGTCTGATTATGGTGACAGTGTTTATATGTATGCTTCTCCGTCTCCCCAGAAGCCTCTTGATTCTGTGTATCACACTTACTCACCGTTGTATCTTATATGAAGGAGTGGGATTTATTTATTTAGAAGGCCGAAAGACATTTTAGCTGTACCTCTTCACACTGGTCTTGGAGAAACTGGATTTGAATACCTTGCTGCCTATGAAATGAGCTACAAAGAAAACAAAAATTGTGAAACTGCATTTTTTGATTTCACGTTAAGTGTCTGTCTGGATTTTTCTCATGGTCATGTCATGGTTCTGTTTGTTTGTCTGTCTGTTTGTTAGCAAACTTGAGTCCACAGTTTTCAACGTATCATTTTCATATTTTGTGTGATGGTATACCAGTAACAGCTGGAGCTGATTTAATTTACAAAAAAATCAGGTCAAGGTCACGCCAAAATCAATAAAATCTTTATATTGCTCTTCATATTACCTTTTTTTTTTTAAATGGGTTGTCTTCACAAAAATATGCAAACCTAGGTTAGCTAAGCATTTGACCTTGACCTTCATTGTCAGCACCCAAAGGTAAAGTTGACCCAGAAAAGTTTTTCAAAAAAACAATATCGAGTAATATATCATATAAAAGGCCACTGAGAGCTGTACAACCTACCACCCCACCCCGGCCCTCCCCCAAATACCATGCCCTACAGTGTTACAGTGACAGCATAAAGTTTTGCAAAATCACGCACTGAAAATGAAAATATTTTTAAATCTCAAGGTGTTTTAGCTTATAGAAGCCAGAAATTTTAGTCAGTTGTGCTGCAATCATATAGGTAAAGATAATAAAACAGACTATTTTAGTATTCAATGCTTCAAGGGCATAGGTCAAAGGTCAGACATTAGGATGTCTTTATAAAAGCAGGCTGAGGTCGCTGCACTGTAATAAAAGCAGGCTGATGTCAGCATGTTATAATAAAAACATCATAAAACATCTATTTTTTTTAGTATAGTAAAAAAAGTATAGTCCTTGCCCTTCAGGGTGAGTTGCACCCTCTGAATGCTCTTGTTTTTTCAATTTGACATCACAATGACACTATAAAGTCACAAAGTCACAGACTGCACGAATTTAACTTAAACTTAATTTTAACTTAAAATCTCTTTTTCTGCTTATAGAAGCCAAAGATTTCAGTCAATTCTGCTCCAGTCATATAGGTTAAAATAATCAAATACACCACTGTAGTGTGGTATTTATATTTGGTATATATTTTAGAATATCTTCAAGGCCATAGGTCACAGTTCAGGGTCACACAAATTAGGAAAAAGCTTTAGTTTCCATTGGATCATCTCTAAACTTTAAAGTGATATATTAGTCATTGGGGGATATAAGCACTTTCTTTGTTTGAGCTCTTTAAAACATTACTTTACAACATTATATAACTTCAAAATGCAAAAACACAAAAAGATTACTATACTACGCTAGATTTATTACACTAGATTTTGTGAGTGCTCTTGTAAGGCTCTCCTCAAGGAGAAGAAGAGAGTCTTTAGATCTGGAGACAAACAGGAGCTGAGAGTTGTCCAGAAGAAGCTGAAATGGAAGATAAGGCAAGGGAAGGAAAACTACAGGAGGAAGATGGAAGAGCAGCTGCAACAGGACAACATCAGAGGGGTTTGGAACAGCCTGAAGACAATCTCAGGACAAAACCAACCCCCCAGGCTGCAGGAGACTTGGGGTGGGTGAATGACCTAAATAAATATTTTAATAGGTTTGATCAACCACCCACCCCTCCCCCAGCATCGTCCCCCCTGCTGCAATCTCCTTCATCTTCAGGGACTGCCTGTCCTTCATCTCAGGACTTCACACCTCTCAGCTTCACACCTCCCAGCTCCCAGTCATTACACCCACCCCCAGTTTCTGTGGACTCCAACATACACCCCCTTCCCCCAAAATCCACTCTTTCTATCTCAGCACTTCAAGTGAGGAACAAGCTTCGCAAGATCAAGGTGCGGAAGGCTGCAGGTCCAGATGGCATCAGCTCCAGGCTCCTGAGGTATGAACTGTGTGGCATCCTAGGATATCTGTTCAACCTGAGCCTGTCACTGGGGAAAGTACCACAGCTGTGGAAGACATCCTGTGTGCGGTACCAAAGACCTCCCATCCCAAGGACCTCAGCAGCTACAGGCAGGTAGCCCTGACATCACATTTGATGAAGACCCTCGAGAGGTTGGTTCTAAACCATCTGCGCCCCCTGGTGAGGTCTTCATTGGATCCGCTGCAGTTTGCTTACCAGCCTGGCATTGGAGTGGAGGACGCCATCATCTACCTCCTGCACCGAGCTCTGACTCACCTGGAGAAGCCTGGAAGCACTGTGAGGATCATGTTCTTTGATTTCTCCAGTGCTTTCAACATCATCCAGCCACGACTTCTGAGAGACAAGCTGGAGCTATCGGGAGTGGACCACCACATGTCCCAGTGGATACTGGACTACCTCACAGAACGCCCACAGTATGTGAGGACACAGGGCTGTGTCTCTGATACGCTGGTCTGCAGTACGGGGGCCCCACAGGGAACTGTGTTGGCACCGTTCCTCTTCACCCTCTACACTGCAGACTTCTCCATCAACTCCCCACGCTGCCACCTACAGAAGTTCTCTGACGACTCTGCCATAGTCGGCCTCATCACAAGTGAGGACGACTCAGAGTACAGACAGTGGACTCTGGACTTTGTAGACTGGTGTCAGCAGAACCACCTGCTGATCAACGCCGGGAAAACCAAGGAGTTGGTGGTGGACTTCCGGAGACGCAGACCCACCACACTGACACCGGTGAACATCCAGGGAGTGGACATTGAGATAGTGGACTCTTATAGGTACCTGGGTGTTCACCTGAATAATAAACTGGACTGGAGCCACAACACTGATGCTCTTTACAGGAAAGGTCAGAGCAGACTCTACCTGCTGAGGCGGCTGAGGTCATTTGGAGTCCAGGGAGCGCTTTTAAAGACCTTCTATGACTCTGTGGTGGCATCCGTCATTTTTTTACAGTGTTGTATGTTGGAGCAGCAGTTTATCGGCAGCTGAGAGGAAGAGGTTGGAGAAACTCATCAGGAAGGCCAGCTCTGTTCTGGGATGAACCCTGGACCCAGTGCAGGTGGTGGGAGACAGAAGGACTCTGGCCAAAATAACATCTCTGATGGACAGAGTCTCCCACTCCATGCATGTAAATGTTGCTGAACTGCAGAGCTCCTTCAGTGACAGACTGCTACATCCTAGATACATGAAGGAGCGTTTCTGCAGGTCCTTCCTCCCTGCAGCTGTCAGACTGTACAATCAAAACTGCTCCCAACAAACATAGATGTTTACATCTGCGCTGTAACTGCAATAATTTAATCAACCAATTCGCACTACAACCTGGGTTTGCCTCTTATCTGTAGTTAATTTTATTTTATTTAATAACTGTACAGTACTCTGTTTATAGTAACCATTGTCCTTGATGTAAATATGTAAGAAAAAATTGTGTATGTTTCTGTTCTGTATCCTGTGTACTGTTTGTTTGTATATGTGTCTTTCTGGCTGCTGTTACAACCAAATTTCCCCTTGTGGGACAATTAAAGGATTATTCTATTCTATTCTATTCTATTCTATTCTATTCTATTGTTGTTTTAGTTTTTTTTTGGTACACCTTTCTCTCTTGAAAAAGAGATCTCCATCGCAGTGAGACTACCTGTAACTACCTGTAATAACTTCAAAAAAACAAGTTTGAATTTATTTTGGATTTTATCTAATCCACGCAGTGTAAAAAGTACACATACAGGCTCAAGTGTATACACTATATTGCTAATAGTATTCACTTGCTGCCTTTCTGCTTTTGACCCTGTGTAGATTGAAGAAAATCCTAAATAAATTCAAAGCTGTGCATCAGATTGATGAATACTGTAAATTAATCATTCCTAACTGGAAAAAGAACAGTTCAAAGAAATTATTAAAAGCCCTAAATTATCATGACTTTCATGCCCATAATGAGTGTATAAGAACTTCTGACCAGTACTGTATTTCTGAACTTCTTAAAACATATAATTAAATTAAAAGAGTCAAAGTATTATTAAAAATGACAATAATAATACACCAAAATCCAACTAAGCGTTGTATTAGGATATTTAAACATTAACGAGCTTAACCCATTCTGAAGTCTGATCTAAACTAAACTAAGATGGAAACAAAACATTTTAAATTATTGCAAATTAAACTACAGAACTTCAATAGCTATCACTTACAGGTGGCTTGTTTTTGGGTTTAATTTGTGCGCACAATAAGAGATTTTCATATAGATTCCTAGCGTGATCGAGTATTTTGCATAGACGCGCGCTCCCGCGATTTGGCCACCACGTGGTGTTTTAAGGGCCAATGGCTTATTTGCAGCAGCGGTCTGAAGCGCGCACCCGTCGGCAGGGCAGAGGAGAGGACAGAAGGCGGCAGAAAGACAAATAAAGCCGAACTAGCAGAATATTCTGAAAACTGCAACACGAAATCCTGCCGAGATGTCAGAGGAAAAGCCAAAGGTAATATATAGAGGTTTATATAATTGCTTGCTTGTTATGATGGCTGAGGCGAGCTCCTGCGAAACCGTCGCTTATATGTGCAATCTAAAAATGGCCTGGTTTGCACGTTTCTCTAAATCGGCGCAGTGTTTGTTTCGCAAATGAATGAGTACCCGCACATTCATATGTGCGTCTATATGCGCTCACACAGCTCGCTGTAGGTGAGAATGGGAGGGATGTTGTCCCGCTAATTGGGTCTAAAAGGTTGGGAACAGGAATGTCAATTACACCATGATTGTTATTTGCGGATTTTTTTCTTTGTCGAAACGGGACCACGCTATGTCCGCAACGCCGCAAATGCCGCAACTGCAGCAGTGGCAGAAGAGCGCAAATGGAGGTGACGCACCGCCTTAAAAACTGATGTGACTATGGTATTCTGGCAGTTTTTATTTTATTTGTTTTAATTTTTTCGTTGTGCTGCTTGTTGTACCACAATACTTCATAACAAAACTGCTAGCGGCGTTAGCCGGTAGCTAAACTCGCCAGTGGTTCTGAGCCTAGCCCGGAGCTAATGATGCTAACGTTAGCGCCCGTGAGTGCCCTGTGAACACATATGGTAGCATGTCTGTGTTATTAAGCTCCAATGTACGTTTTGTTTTAATCAAAGCATCAACTGAACAGTATGGCAGTAATTCAACACAAGTCACATCTGTGTTTTGTGAAACGGCTGTTAAAATTGTGGGATTATTAGTTTACTTTCTGTATGTCTGAGCTAGCAAGGCTAACAGTATTGTGTATGTCGCTTTAAAGAAAACGTATACGTACTATGCATTACTGTGGTTGCTAATCCATTTGTTTATCAAGTGTTAAACCATTGTGTTTCTACAGGAAGGAGTAAAGACTGAGAATGACCACATCAACCTCAAGGTTGCAGGGCAGGATGGGTCGGTGGTTCAGTTTAAAATAAAAAGGCACACACCTCTCAGTAAACTAATGAAGGCATACTGTGAACGACAGGTAAGCTGCTGTAAGTTCTTAAGCAGCATGATTACTTGCACACTTTGCTGTTCTTTTAACGAAAATGCGGCATCTTCATCTGCAGGGTCTCTCAATAAGGCAGATCAGGTTCAGGTTTGATGGCCAGCCGATCAATGAGACGGATACGCCTGCACAGGTATGATTATTATGCACTTAAAACCATGATTGAAACACATTCGCGTTTCTTTAAGATTACAGCGCACTTGTCCCCTAAATAAATTGAATATGTTTGCAATACTGTAAAATAATTAATATATGGAACATCTTTTTCTCAGCTGGAAATGGAAGATGAAGACACCATAGATGTTTTCCAGCAGCAGACAGGCGGGCATTGCTAAGCCCTACCCACCTCATTGACGGCCACCCTCAGACAACGCCCTCAACCATCTCACTGTCCATCCCTTCCCCACCACTCTCCTCATCTTATTATTATTATTATTATTATTATTATTATTATTATTATTATTATTCTTTCAGTTTAAAGATGTCTGTCATGGTTTTTGTCAGGTGTGGGCGGGGGGGCCTCGTTGGCTGTTTATGTGCTGTCTCAGTCAGGACTGAACTTTTGTGTGTCAACAGTCTCTCTGCTGGCCAATCAGGACACCGATTTCCTTCTGGCACCGCCGGCTGTGATTGGACCAACAACTCATCACAGCTGTTCCTGGTTTGTCACTGCTTTTGGTTCACTGTGCAGTGAAAGCTTAGTATCCAGTAGTTTGTCACTGTTTTCATCCATCAGGGTTGAATGCGAGGCTCTGCAAGTGTTTTGTCCAGGGGTCACTGTCAGTGGGCATAAAAATGGTTTGAAGTGGAAGCACTATCTGAACATAATACACACATGCTTTCCATTTCACTTTGCTTTTCTGTGTGTTTGTTGTCTGAATGGTGACTCCTGCTTTTTTTTGTTTTTGTTTTGTTAAATGAATTTTAATTCTTTGCATTTTAGGTGCTTCTGCAATGTTTCTTTTCTTTTGTAAATGTTATTTTTTTTGTTTTTTCGTCTGTTATTTTAAACATTAACACCCATGGGGCATATGGTCGACATTTTTTTCCCCCTCCTGTACAGCAGTATCAGAATGGGTGTTAGATAAATGTTGTGGGGCTTGGACCAATACTCCAAAAACAGAACGTCTGCTTCATATTTGACGTGCTTCTCTTTAAAAAGCCAACTTCAAGGTGAAAACTGTCACATTTAAAGGCATTTATATTGCATCAGTGTTTGCTTCCTCTTAGATGGCTTCTCAGTGAGTGACTGTGGGTGTCTGCGGTACAGATGGATATATGCTTATGCAGAAATGCTTGTTTCAGGGGAAAGAATTCATCTATATCACAGAAGTGCATCCACGGTGTGAGCTGTTCGGCGTTTGATTGTGTAAAGAGTCTCTTGGTGCAAAATACATAACATTATTTTATTTTTTTTTGTTCTGTTTTTTTCCAAAGTGGGCTAGTGACCGGTCCTTGTGATGATCTCAAAAGCAGGTCTGCTTGTTGTAGAGGGTGGACTGTGAGTGGGAATAACTAAAAGGTTCCTCAATGGGGTTTTTTTTTTTTTTTTTTTTTTTTAAGGTCAGGTGTCTCATCCCCTGTATTGCCCTAGCACAAGTAGGCCGACGGGAACACTGAGTTTTAGATGCGCTTTGAAGAGGAGCAGGTTCAAGTTTGAGCAAGGATATCCAACAAAAGTTGGACTGTCTTTGCTAAAAGACACCAACGACACTTTTCACTGCTGTGCCAGCTGCTGAGATGCTGTCTGCTTGTGTTGTTACAGTAGCAGTCTTTCAAGTGGTGATGAGCGTCTTTCACTATTTTTACATTCTGGAGAGTGAAGCATGCAGTTCGTTTCATATCAGGAGGTCAGCCATTGGAGTTTGGGAGACAAGTGTTCTGTACCCACAGGGCCCCGTTCTTCGTATGTGGGTAACCAAATTATCTTTGAATGTAAATAGTCTGAAATGAGCTAGGATTTCTTTTTCCCCCCCTTTCCTCCCCCCAGTTCAGCCACGGTTCATTAAGCTCAAATCCTGAAAAGAAACACCCAGCTTTTCTGAAGTTATTAGAAAGGGTTGCACCTTTCAAAGTTAAAAACACACTGCAACAAAATGAAACCACTGCAGTTAAGTATGGGTTGTAGGTTTTAATACGTGCTTTAAAAACTGTGTCTGAACATTTTCAGCTACTACAGTAAATGTTTTTCATCTTTTATATGAATAGTTAAGAGTTGGTGCCAGTACTGAGAAATGAAACCTTATTTCCTTGCACAGCCATCAGTAAGCATCTGTCAATATTGTATTGCACAGAGACATGTTGAGTGTTTGTGCGACATGCATCTGCACAAGCCAGTCAGCGATCATGATTCCAGCTTTCATCACACAAAGTAAGAGCACACTTTACGATGCCAACAAGCAGCCTTCCGCTCGCATTTTAAGAACCGAGTGAGCTGGACAAAGGTCAGCTGAGCTAAACTGTAAAGTACGAAGAACGGGGACCAGGTCTTGTCATGTTATGTTTTCTCTACTGATTTGTACATTATTTGTGGTCTTTTACTACTGTATACAATAAATATAGTTTGGTACTCAGATTTGATCTCAAGTTTTTGTTTTTGTATTTGACCAGCTAATCTCTGTTTGTTTTAAAGAACATAACTTAAAGCCCCTTTTCTGCCTCCAGAGGAGGGTTGGATGAAATTTGGGTACCCAGATGCACACAGATGGGAGCTAAAGATCCATATTATATGGTTTGTTGAACAAAAAGCACTGAAAACCTGCTTTCTTATGTGCAAAAGTAACCATTAGGTGGCACCACTGGTCCATACCAATATCATATCGCGGGTTTGCTAAAGCTTTGCTTTCATAAAAACATGAAAGTAGTGGGAAAAACTATATAGAAGTGCATAAAACTGAAGTGTGTTTCAGAAAATGATGTTCTGAAGTGGTCCTCAAGCACATTTCTTCCTGTAGTAGACAAAAGATGACTAAATTTAGATAAATGAGTTAAAAAAGGACAAACACTGATTATCATCTAAAACTTCACCATCATCTTTATTACCCAGGTCCAAATTTAGAACGTGGCATCTCATCTGATAGTCTGCGTGAATACTTGCATTCAGTATAACCGGAACAGTGATAAGATTAATCATAGCGGCCGATGAGTCAAACCAGGAATAAGGAACATCGGGCACCGGTGGACAATCTGCATCTGCTTTTCTTCATCTAAACAGGTCCAGGGGTGTAACTGCTGTTCCTGGCAGTAAGAGAGATTGATGAATGGATAAAGGAAAATATACTGGTATGTATTTTGCATCCTTGATATTTGTGGCGTCCATAATCTTAATGTGGGTAGAAGAAGAAAGACTGTGTCATTTGCCTTGTAAATGTGCCGGATGATTCTAAGAGATCTGACACAAGCTGACATGCCGCTGTTCCTCATGAGCACCTGGTGACCATCAAAATAAGATTAAACATACTTGAGGAAATCAATGAATGTCGAGTTTGAGTGGCACTGAACACTCCTCTGTAGGAGACTGTACACTTTTAGGTACTCCACTGTGACTGACTCGGCCCAGCCAGGTTAACATACATGCAAATATGTATTATTTGCAAAAACTATCGGACCAAGCTGCTCTTAGTACTTTGTCCATTACAGTCTTTGCTTATTTTAATACTATTTTGCTAATTCAAAACATATATGTGGTTCAGCATACTATTTAGCTTTACTATCTTGAAACATAATTACTTTTTCAATACTTGCAGAGCTTTTAGAAAACATCCAGATGTCCTGCACATACACTAAAGTGCAATCACAACTAATATAATAAAAGCTTCGCTTGTATGCACTGCTTGACCAAAGCTCGCGCAAGTGTTGTGTTGTTTTCTTTTGATTGCCTTTTAATAAGAACAATAAAAAAGCCCTTTAATCAATCATTTTTCATGTGATCACATTCAGTTATTGTGTCTGTCTGCTTGTCTGTGAGCGTACACGTATACATTCAGTGGTGCAGCTCACCCCTCTGGCAGGTCTGTGTCATCAGATTTGTGGTTGAGGGAGGATGACTGACAGGGTGCTTAGTGATTTGCATGACTCTGGAGTTTAAAAGGAGCTGCAGGTGCAGGTTTTTCCACACTTATGAATGGATCTCTCTCCAAGCGCGGATGCTCTGGGACTTCCTACTCCTAACATCAATCTTGGGTTGCCAGTGTGACTTTAATGATTTTCAACCGAGTTTCTTCATAGACATTTTTTTGTTTGGAGCTGGAATTCTTAGCAGGCTCAATATGAAGAGTACACAGCTTTCTGGTGTGTGTTGTCATTTAGGATAGGCAAAGAAATACCTTCAGTATGGAGACATTCCTACCAGCTGGAAACTGAAACCAACCGATTTTCTGCAATGTCAACGCTGATATTTATGCTGTTCCTTCTCCTGGGGTTAAGAGTAACTGAGACAGCCACAGAAACATGGAGGCAATGTACAGGTATTATTCCATTTTTATTCTATTTTATCTCTTCCAGTCTCAGCTGAGTTCAGCACATGTAATGTTTAGTTAATTATTATACAGCGAATGGCTTACTGTTTCATCTAAAACCCAGGAAGCCCCTCTAGCTAAAATACTTTTTGGTAATTCCAGCTGTCTGCATCTGCCTACAGTACAGTAGGAGTGCTTCTCTGTGTGGACGTGCATGCCACTTTAACCTAAATTAACATCCATAAACAAGTACAGACATTGGGTGTGGTTGGGATTCCACAACAATCCCGTACACATTGAAATATTAGGACGTACACAGCGCATGTTTACGTGATGTCTCATCAGTGTGGGAGTATTATTATTTTTCTGTTATCGTTGCTTAGGAAAGAGTATCTTTTTAAAAAAACATAATTAGATAACAAACCCACTGAAGTCTCATAAAACCCCACCACTACCTAGGGCTATTTCTCACACTCCAGGGTGTGGTGGTGGCAGTAGTACTGGGACATTGAGGAATTTATTAGTTTCCTGTGGATCCTGACCTTTTTGACTCGTGTCCCTTTAAAACAAACCTCTGGTTTGAAGATGCTCTACCACACTCAGCACTTAAGGTATATAGAGTAAGTAATCCTGCTGATGCACTAATCATTTCAGCTCAAACTTTATATGCTATTAGGTATTTTTTGTATTTTTTTTTACAATAAAGCATCAAATCACACTTTTCATTGCAAAACCTAAAGTTATTAAATTATTCTAAAGTACTGAAGTTGAGTGAAAGTGTGAAGTACGGTGAATAGATTACTTCTACTGCAGCCTGAGAGCGATTTTGTTTAAATCCACTTAAAAAACTTTCAGCTTTTATTCTTTTCTAACCCATTAATCATCCCAGGAATTCTGCAGTTTTACTTTTGCAACATGAGGAAGTTTAAAGTTTGGCCATAAAAGTCACTGCCACAGTCTTTATTTGCATATTTTGTTCAGGTTCGCTTCCCCTGGATCTTCTATCTTTTGTCCTTGAGAGGGACCCATCCAAACTTGTGCCGGGGGTGCACATGAAGCAGGCCGGCGGGGTGAGGGGGATTCATTTCTCAAGCCCTGATACGGCACTGAGTTTTCCCTCCTCCCAGATACTGGTGAACTGTGACCTCTTCCCCAAGGAATTCTCCATCGTTCTGACATTAAAAGTCACCGACGGTGCACCCAAGGTGAGCATCTGCCTGAAACGCCTTGGTACTAATGACTACAGGGGTGTGAAAATAGGAATATGTTGCAAGTAATAACAGTGGATTACTTAAGTATATAATAGATGCCACCACTCCACCCTGCTTTGCTTGAGGAGATGTTGTGTGTTATATAAATAGAAAGACTGTGTCTCTGCAAACCCAAAACACAGAATAGATTTGACAGAAATTCCTGTTACAGTGCCATATTAACCCTGACAGAAAGATGAATGCATACGCTGCTAAACTTGACACAGATGTCGGTATTGCTCATATTTACTGCCTATTGATTTATTTGCAATTAAACTTACATGCAAGCCTGTTCTTCTAGTGCAATTTAGTGTTTGAAAATGCAACATAGTTCATCACCCATCACCTAAAAAACTCCATTCTTAAGTAAAAAGCGTATGCACTTTGTTACCATCGTCTGCTGCCAAATTCAGTGTGTCTGAGCTTCTTTCTTGTTTTTCCAAACAGGGGAATGAATATGTGTTTTCTCTGATGGGGCCGAAAGGACGACCAGTGGATCAGAACAAAGAGGAGAACGATGGAGGCAGCAGCTTGAAAAGCAATAAAGAGTCAAGTATCACTGGAGAAGAGCAACACAGTCAGAAGACTAGAGTCAAAAGTGATGGGGAACATGGGCGCCTCATTCTTGGACTTAAATTCTCAGGAAAGCGCCTGCACTTCCTTTATAAAGGTCACAGAGGGGTTGTAGAGCACTGGGTGTTTCGAGGCACCCAGCTGGCTGACAGCCAGTGGCACACTCTTGTTTTAGCCATTGGTAGTCATCACGTGAAGCTCACAGTGGATTGCAGCTCACCAGTGGAAATGTAAGCTCAGTTTCTCTTCCCTCTTGCTCTTCTCTGTTCTCTGTTCTCTGGGTGGGTACGTCTGTTTCCCACTTTACTCTGTTCCCTCCGATTTTGCCTTGAGGCGCAGTAGATCCTTCACCACAATAAAACGGTCCTGCTCAAAATCTGCGTATGCCCTGTAGCCATATCAGAGTAGCCTGACAGTGTGTGATAGATGGTTTTTTAGTGGAAACTCCCTCTGGCACGCCGAAAGGAGGAATATCAACACCCACACAGCACTTGTACATGTAATACAGTTCATGTCTCACATTGAGTCCTAGAATGAGAAGAACAGAGTGAACTACTTTAATTATAGAGAATTTAGTTCATTTACAGAAGAAAAACAACTTACTCCACCTATTAGAAATAATTATATATATCTTTTATGGCAAACAGCATTCCCTCCAGGCCTTTCCCTTCAGACCTCAACATTCAGGGATCCAGATTCCACATTGGTAGTCGGGGGCTGTGGAAGGGCTTGTTTTCAGTAAGATGCCTTCTTTATTTCAGACTATAATAAGATTTCTAAAGGATATGCCATGACCTCAGAAATGATTGCCTCTTCTGTGACCACATATCCAGGGTCTACTGCGACAGCTGGTTTTGGTGCCAGGTTCAGATGCTACCCATCAGATCTGCCCCTCTTCTGACCCCCAGCTAGCAGCTCTGTCAGTACCACCACTGTTTTTAGACCTGCCAGCCACAGGAGCAGAAGATGATAGACATGTGAATACCTATGGTAATTTGCACATGCATGTATTTTTACTCAGTATAAATAAGACATTGCATGTTTGCTTGCCTCTTTGATTGCTTTCTGGTTTTAAATATGTCAGAAACTGAAGCTAGAGTGTCTGTGGGGCTGGAGAAGTCATGCTCAGAGCAGCTAAAGGGCCAGCTGTGGTTTAATCCCCTCAAAAAGGGCCTCTACCTCTGTGACGGTACAGTTTGGATCACTGTGTTAGAGGGTGAGACTCCAACTACCACTGTTTCTGTTCTTGTTTCTATGAAATAAAATCACATAAACCATTCATTTTCATTAACACAGATCGCAAAAGGCTGGACTATGTGCTGGAACATCAGGTGCTCACCACCAGCTCAGAGACCCACGATATAGAGGTATTTATCCACCATTTACTGTGAAACTTACTTAGGTCTTATTGTCTGATACTTTATTATCTGATACTTTTGTTTCACTTTCATTTGGGATTTCCTGTACATAAACCCATTGTGAAAAAAAAAATCCAATCTCCAGCTGTTCCAGGTACCTGGTATGGGTCTGATGGCTGCTATGGCTCATCGGTCAACATCTGGCTCTGCTGTGTATCTCTGGACCAAAAAAGGTTTCCAACTCTATCAGAATATCAGCACTAACGGAGCCCTGGCTTGGAGGCATTTCAGCATGGGCAATAAGGTGTGACAAGTTAGTGGAAAAATCACACTTTAATCCTAGTAAAAGCTTTAAATCTATACTCTTTCTCTTTTGTTGTTTTTAATGTAGATATATCTGGTGGTGTCTAATTCTGGGGGAGACAGGCGATTTAACAAAGAGTCACAGGCGGACTTTTCTGTGATTTACAAGTGGAGCAAAAGGAGAAAAAGATTTGTGCAGTTCCAGACTCTGCAGACTCACTGTGCCCGAGACTGGGAGGCATTTAATATAGATGGACATACATATCTTGCTGTCGCTAATCATAGACAAGGTAATATAAATATATACCTATACTACCTGTTAACTTCCACAGTTCCTGGCATGGCATCTTTTGCTTGTTTGGCTTTTAGGTGACAAGAATCACACTATAGACAGTGTGATATACAGGTGGAACAAATTATCAAAGTCTTTTGAGGTCCACCAGATGCTCCAGACTTCAGGGGCGTACGACTGGGAGTTCTTCACTGTCGGACCTTACTATTTCCTGGTGGTTGCCAATGCTTTTGATGGCGTGACCACTTCTTTAGACTCCGTCATCTACGTTTGGGTGAATGGAAACTTCCAGGTGTTCCAGAAAATTAAGGTTTGTGATAAGAATAATGTAGCTCAAATAGACTAAAAATATTTTCCTATCAGCTGTTTACTGCTTCGCTACAAAACCCTCAAAACTCTGAGTGGGTTTGAGGACGGCATGGTTTCCATTCCATGGCAAGATGTCATCTTCTGACCATTTGGGCTTTGGTTTCTCATGATGAGATCTGTATCTGATGATTATGAAAAACTACCTTAAAAACAGGGAAAGATAAAAAGCTGATATAAGAGAGCTGGGGTGCAAGGGGTGGGCATGTCCATGCATTTAAGGCAGGGCCGAAAAATAGAGTATGTGGTTTGCTATGATTTGCCTGAGCGATAACGGTGCTTTGACGTGTAACTGATAGTGAATGGTATATTTGAATCAAACCACATCTGATGTGAGAGTGTTGACACATTAATAGTCTCGAGAGAAAACAGAAGGAATTGTGTAATTAAGGGGAACACCCCATGCGAGATGTGAGGATGTACATGATCACCTCAGGGCTGCTGGAAATTAATTAACTGAAATAATAAAGAAAGAGGTCAGAAAACATACTTTTAGTCATGTTAGCTCTTTGATTTCACAGAGGCAAAGTGAGTCTGTTAGCTTATGCCCAGGATCTCAAAATAATTTTAGCCCATTGGCTACATTTAATATTATCAATTTGGATCTCACCTATCCAAATCTTTCCTTTACGCTGAATTAAAAGAAGGACAGGTACACTCTGAATATGCTCACATTTAATGAACCATCTATGTACAACTGATGAAAAGCTTGACATGTCTTCAGAAAAAAGGCGGACCGTATATCTTTGCTTTTTTTTGTTTATTGGCATATGCTTTAATTATAGAGAGTTGTAAATCCAAAAGCATCGGCACGCCTCCTTAAGTATCTTCAATTTTGGATGGTGAGCCATAGGTAATGTCTTTGTGACTCTGGCTTGGATAAATCTATCATGGGGTGAGCCATTTTAATGGCTTATAATATTTCCTGGAACAAAGTAAGTGAAAAGTCCAAGTCATATTTAAAGCTGTCCAGTGGATGTCAAATGGATGTCCCAACAAATTCACCCCAAGATTGGACTGTGCATTGTTCAGAGAAATTACAAAACCCCCCAAGAGTTACATTTCTGATTCAGACACAGCACAACTAGAAAAAGACTGAACAAGTATGGCTTGAGTGGAAACGTTGCTAGGAAAGCCTCTTCTATCAAAAAAGAACATGGCAGCACGGATTAGGTTTGCAAAGTCGCATTTGAACAAACCACAAGATCTCTTGAAGAATATCCGTTGGAAAGATGAGACCAAAGTGGAGATATCTGACCATAGTGCACAAAATCAGACACAGGTTATCAGCACAAACACCTCATACCAGCTGTCAAGCACAGTGGTCGAGGTGGGATGATTTGGGCTTGTTTTGCAGCCAGAAGGTCTGGGTAACTCCTCTGTATACCAAAGTATTGTAGCCACAAATGCAAGGCCATCTGTTTTGGCTGAAACTGGATCCTGCATGTATCAGCAGTTTCAGCACTGTAAAATATAATACCAGCAGAACTCATCCCATCAGCAGCAATATGCAACTTACTCAACTTCTGTGTGCCACGAGTTTCTCATTTGAAGGCTAAAGTATTTGATTTATTGATTGTTTCTTTTAGACGTTCTGTGCCACAGACTGGGAAATGTTCCAGATTGACAGCAGAGTTTTTTTGGTTGTTGCCAATGGACACAGACTCCATGGTAATGGACCGAGTCAGTACACCATTAACTCCACTATCTATGAACTGGACATGAGTGCACAGCTGTTTGTCCGCTTCCAGGACATTGTCACCTACAGGTATAGATGTTCAATTACCAGATAATACTTACCAGGTGTACGTACACTCAGAAACATTTTCTTGATGCGTCTGTTGTCATTTTATCTGTTCATTATCTCCACATACCTTCCTCTTTCTTTCCAGTGCAGTGGATTGGGAGTTCTTCAGCCTCGGGCAGGAATATTTTCTGGTTGTTGCTAACTCCTTCAATGGAGAATCCTACTCTCTCAACAGCATTCTCTACAGGTATTCAACTTGTCAACAGCACCCCTCCCAATGTGAAATAAGTCCACCTTATTGCCTTTTGGTATCTGCCTTGAAACCATCTCAAACATCACACACACAAGCAATTCTAATATTGATTTATTATCTTACTGTGAGAGCAGATGGAAATACTGCACTAATGGGATTCATCTTTTCTGTTTTGCTTTTAGGTGGCAGGGATATGAAGGATTTGTTCCTGTTCATTGGCTGCCAACGATCGGGTGCAGTGACTGGGAATTTTTCAGCGCTAAAGGAGAATCATATTTAATCTACTCCAGTGCCAAGGCACCGCTCTCCAAAGTGTTCATGCTGAAAACCTACTAGACAAACAAACAAAAAAAGTGTGGCTTTGTGTCCTGCATTTGTGTAATTGTACACAATCTATCATGTATGAAAATAATTTGCAAAAGATCATTTAAAAAAGTCATTTAATGGTTAAATTAATTATTGAAATTTTATTGACTTTTTAAATTATTGTCTGCTCAGAAATTCCCTCAGGGTGTTGGCTGGGATACCTTTGCAGTGATCAGCCCTGTATATAGTCACCCTCTGCACAGTGATATGTTAACAACTGATGTACCTCATTTTGACACAAAAAAATCACATGGACCAAAGAAAGTCTCTTTTTAATATCTATTTGTGTGTATCTTGTGACAAAACTTAATACAAATTTCTATATACTCTCTCTCTCTCTGTAAGAGCATTGTGTTTTAATATTATTTTGTTTACTAACTGTAATATGTTTTCTTAAATAGAAAGTTGTATTGTTTGTTGTTATATTTTGCCTCTGACTGCATGAATTGTATATGAAAAGTGATAGTAAATTATTGAAATTTAAATAAACTATAATTATTGTGTTTATGTATGGAATAAGAGTTGTTTATACCAACAGATAATGTGGTTTAATATTTGAATGATGATTTATTGCAGTTTTTTTTTTGTAGCTAATCATTTATTTGGTACAGTTTTCCTTAGACAAATAATTACCCATTGAGCTCTGACACTCACAAGATGTTGGTCTATAAAAGACTACAAATCACATAATACATTCTTAACCTCGTAGCACAGACTTGCCGGAATTGTAGTTTTTACACAAAATTATTTTGCTGTAATCAAAACGTAGATATGAAACGTGGGCTTTATCCATACCTGTATCATAAAATGACATAAAATCACAGAAATTAAACTGGTTAATTATGGAAAAGAGCTTCAGTTACTTTCACTGTTGTGTGCGCATTAACCAAGCTTGGTACTACAAGAACCATAATGCATCATTTCATTCTCGGTCAGGAAGAAACATGGCTGCTCACTGTTCAACGACGGTATTTTTATTTACGTTTCGTTTGTTTTCTGCTTTACGACAAACAGAAGAAGAAATGGCTTATTTTGGTAGGGAGTCTGAGTAAAAGTTAAATAATAAAAACTGTTAGAGTTTCATTAAGGCGACGTTGTTTTCCCAGTCGTTGTGACACAGTTCCCGACAGTGTGATTTTTTTTTTTCCTTTCAATTTTCGCTGAGCTGTCAGCTGCTCGTTGGTGTCGGTGCTTTGCTAGCGTGCTGAGCTACCCAAACGACTGCAAATTTCATCCGGTACTAGCCGCAATGTTTAGTCCCGTAAAGTCTTCTTACTTCAGAGTCAGTCCGGCCATTGTCAACAGAGAACTCGGCAAAACCAAGATGAGATAGCAAGAGGGCACGTCGGAGTGCTAACACACGATTTACTGCAAGGCTGAACCCCAGCATAAGCGAGACACAACGGAGTAATAACCAAACAAACCCCCTAACGCAGCATGTTTGGGAATCTATTTGAGGAGGAGGAAGAAGAAGGCTTCTCTTCGACTTCCTCCAAGGGAAGAGTTTCAAAGATGGGAGATGAGCCACCTCCACCTCGAGGAAGAAGCAATCTGTGCGGCATCAAAAACCAGGGAGGGACCTGCTATCTGAACTCTCTGCTCCAGACCCTGCTCTTCACCCCCGAGTTCAGAGGTGAGAACAAGTGATCCTCCCTCCAGTACAGCTCATAATAATAAGGTGACAGTTTTTGCTTCTTTTTTGTTTAACATATTTGTTTTGTGGTGCGTGTTTGCAGAGGAGCTGTTCAGTTTGGTGCCAGACGAATTAGGATGCCTGGAAGACAAAGACAAACCAGAGGCTAAAGTATGTGTATGCATGGTTAATGTAGGTGCAGTCTCCATGGGTCTTTTTTTAAAAGTTAATGAGGTTTGTTCTTCTTCTCCTCAGGTCAGAGTGATCCCATTGGAGCTTCAGAGGCTCTTTGCCCATCTGTTGCTAGTGGACCAGCAGAGTGCTTCCACTGCTGGCCTTACTGACAGCTTTGGCTGGAACAGCAGTGAGGTATGTGCACTTTATTTGCTTCATGGAGGAGGAGTAAGAAAGGCTTGAGTTACATGTCTAATTTAAGTGATGGATTTACCCACCAGTAATGTCAAATGCTAGAGAACAGGCAACCACAGTTGTAAGAGACTAAACCTATAACAGACCAAAGCTTGTACTTTTCATGTCTTTGTTGAACACGCTGAATGATTCCTCACAGTGCAGGCAAGACGTGTTCTTCCAACACATTTCTGGGACTCATTGTTTGGGACTGCTGTGCTACTTCAAGGCCCGGATGCCTTGCAGTAAGTTGAGGAAACAATGGTAGATCAATACCTTTTACAGGAGACTGTCAGGATAGGGCGGTGCATGATCTCAGGAGATGTTGGTTGATGCACCAGGACAATGAGTCATCAAAACATATAAACTGACAAAAGAATGCTTTGGCACAGTTTTTTAAAAATTTTTCTTTGATCCAAAATTCTTCTTCAGTGTCTCTACAGTTACAGGAAGTGGGCTGTTTTTCATACTTATTACCTGGTGCAGTCAGTAAAGACATGACAACTATTTGTGGGTTATTAGTTTAGTCAGTTAGTGTCTGTCCATAATTACACAATCCACATTTACGTAGCTCATGGCACATAGTTACCTCTTTGTTTACATAAATCCTACCTGGAACCACCACGAGTACACGGAACAGGGAAACTTAACAAAGAATCAAAGGCCTGTTTGAGGATATAACGGAAGTTTCCGGGCATGACCCACGCAAACAATAAAAGTAGTTATGTGATCTCAAAAGGATCTTCTAATCAGCTAAAAACATCTGTTATAGTGTTGTTTATTTACTACCTAATTGTAGCTAACACTTTGGGTTAGCTCGAAGTACTGTTAAAAGTAATAACTGTCCTTTAGTGACGTGTATCAATGGTTCAGGCTTCTGGTGGTGTGGTACTTGGCACACTTATGATCCTTTCTTTTGGGTCCCTTAGTACCAACTGAGCGTTGTTTGAACACCACAGCCTATCTGAGTATTGTTAATAATCATGTCCATATCTTTATGACAGCAATGTACCCATCGTCTAAAGGACTACGTGCCATGTCAATAAGCTAAAATCATTTCAAACTGGTTTTTTTTAACATGGTAGTGAGTGCACTGTACTCAAATGACCCCCACAGTCACCAGATCTATAGATCAAATAGATCACCTTTGGGATGTGGTGGAACAGGAGATTTTTATCATGGATGCACAACCAGCATATCTGCAGGAACTATGTGTCGCTATCATCTCAATGTGGTCCAGAATGTCGGAGGAATATTTCCAGCAACTCGTTGAATCAGTGGCATGAAGAATTAAGGCAGTTCTTAAGGCAAAAGTAGGTCCAACCTGGTACTAAAAACATGTACCTAATAAAGTGGTATATATTTACTGGAAGGGAAGCCGTGGATCTTAATTGAATGCAGATTTTACTTAACCCTAACCCTAACCCTGGCTGTAGTTGCTGGGCAGCTAGCTGTCTGACATCAGTCTGATAGGAAATACTTACTGAAGTTAAACTCCAGAATCAATTGCAAATTTAAGGATAATCTTACATCAATATTTCATAATTGGACAATATAAACACCACCATTTGCCTCCATAAAAATACTACTCAGTCTGTGCTGTAGCTTTGCTGTCCTCAGATTCAACTTTGCCTCTTGTTTTTCCACTTTTGTGGACCTAACAATCTAATTCTATGTGTACGTGTGACAGTTAACAGAAACTAGATTTTAGACACACTAACTTTTATCAGCCCACGACTGGAATTCCATTTTGTCTGGAGCCTGTTCAGCTGCCTACAAGCAAAATTAATACAATAAGAAAGAACAGAAAGAAACAGAATTTGCCACAGGGCATGCAAACCACATGTTCCAAGTGAAAACTGTACATTCTGTGATATGTTTAAACTTGAAGCAGTGCTCTAAAACCTTTGAAATATGACGTGCTGGAGAGATCATTCGTATATTCGGGTAAAAATGTTGGAAAAAAAAATTGCTGTGTGTTATTTACTGATTTAAAATAAAGAGTGACTTGCTATCGTCCTTACTTACTACAGTTTTAGTGCAGTTTAAAATATACTGTATATGTTGAAGTCATAAAGATTTAAATGTACCTGTAGGGTCCAACAGACATATAAATTAACATTATTATTCTTTTTTATTATTCTTTTATTGTCACTGATGTTTTGGTATTTTTTCAATTTACAAACCATAATGCAGAAATAATTTAGAAATGATGTCATCCATAGTTTTTACACGGAAACTTGTGATATTAGTGTTTACAGCACTGGTCACTGTCTGCAGCACATGCAGCAGAGTAGCATCACAGCTGAGGACGCTGCAAAGACAAGCAATGTATTTATATTGCGTTGAAAACGACATGAAACAGATTGCCGTAGAACTTAATGAGCAAGCATCCCATTGTTTTTCTTTTCATTTCTCAGCATCATCTCACAAAAACCCAGGGTTACTTGTTCCACGTTGTATTGAAGAAAAGAAATTAGCATCAACAATAATACAAGTAAATGTAATAAATATATAAGGCAGGGGGCAGAAATGTAAACTCTGAATCTGCTAAGAGTTTTTACTAAGGCTGGATTGAATCTTATTTATTTATTTATAGGTAGTATTGGATCTGTGGCACATTTTTTTTGTTTGTTCCTAAATTGATTCTTGTTCTGTTGTCACGTTGTTGTTTTTTTTTTTTTTAAGGGAACAAATCAGCATGATGTGCAGGAGCTGAACAGGATTTTGTTCAGTGCATTGGAGCACTCTCTTGTGGGCACCAGTGGCAGTACATTTATCCACCGTCTCTACCATGGAACCATTGTCAATAGTATCGTCTGCAAGGAGTGTGGAAATGTCAGCCAGAGACAGGTGTGTGCAAACCCAAACTCATGACATTACAGAACATGATGCAATAAAATGCATCTTAAATGCAAAGAGAACAATAATCAATGAACCTAATTTGTTTGTCTTCTTCAGGAGGACTTCCTGGACCTGACAGTGTGTGTTTGTGGTCTGCCTAGTCTGGAAGACGCTTTGTGGAACATGTTTGTGGCAGAAGAGCTGTTTGAGGGCAATAACCTGTACCGCTGTGCACAGTGTGACAGACTGGTCACTGCTGCCAAGGTCAGTGCCAATTTTCAGACAGCATAAATACAGCAGTGAAGAATACAATGCAGTAAACATTTGTACTTTTTTACCATGCTCGACATTACAATCATTTCTTCCACTTTATTTACATTAACAATATGTAATTTGTTCTTTCTCACCATTCTTATTATCCAGTCTGCTAAACTAAGGAAACTCCCTCCATTCATGACTATGTCTTTACTGAGATTCAGCTTTGACTTTGCCAAATGTGAGCGATACAAGGAGACAGGACGTTACAGCTTCCCCCTCACCATCAACCTACGACCCTTTTGTGAACAGGTACTTAGGAAATTTGAAATTTAGCTTATGAAACACACTTTGCTGCATTAAAATGGCTTTTACTGTTAGATTTCCCCCCTCCCACAGGCTGATGGAGATGACTCTGATTACTCCTATGAGCTCTTCTCTGTCATCATCCATAAGGGTGGCTGCTATGGTGGCCACTACCATGTTTACATCAAGGATGTGGATAAACTTGGTCGATGGGAGCCACCGGTGAGAAAAAGAGATGAGCCAAAAGAAAGTACACCCTCTGTTAATTCAAAGGTTTTTACATATCAGAACATGATCAAAATGATCTGGTCCTTAACAAGTCTGAGGTAACTACAACCTCAGATGAACAGCAACACATGACATATTATTAATGTGTCATTATTTATTTAACAACAAGTAAGCCAAAATGCATACCAAGTACACCCCATGATTCAGTGGCTTGTAGAACAACATTTAGAAGCAATAAGTGTAAGCAATGATGTGAGAGACTTTATCAGTCTCTCACATCATTGTGGAGGAATTTTGGCCCACTCATGTTGGCAGTCATTATGGCACAGCTCTCTTGAAATCCTATCACAACATTTCAGTCAGGTTGAGGTCTGTATTTTGACGGGGCCATTACAACACTTTGATTTCTTTCTTTTGTTCAAATGCATTTTTGCAAACCTAACCTGTGCTGTTCTTTTTAGAAACAAGGGTCTTTTTTTGGCAACCCTTTCAAAACAAGCTGTACTTGCTCAGTCTTTTTTTAAATTCTACTGGGATGAGCTTAAACATTTAACACACTAACTGAGGCCTTTAGAGTCTGAGATGTAACTCTTGGGTTTTCTGCAGTTTCTCTGAGCATTGCAGGGTCTGACCCTGAGGTAAGTTTGCTGGGGTGTCCATTCCTGGGAAGATTGGCAGCTGTTTTGAATGTTTTCCACTCGAGAATAATCTTTCTCACTGTGGAATTATGGGCTTCAGATTGTCTGGAAATTGTTTAGGTACCAATTGTCAAAACTTGTGCTTTTATAGAGGTGGTTACATTTCTGTAATCATTTAATCAGGTGCATTTGATTATGAGGACCTTGTTGCTACTTAGCCTCTTAATAATGACACCGTTTAACATGTCACATGTTATTATTCATCTCAGGTTGCCTAATTTTAAGATCTGGAGATCAGGGTGTACTTTCTTTTTATACTGACAGTATACTAACCGCCCGTACTTGCAATAATATTTTAGAATATGATACTCATTGATTTTCTTTGTGTACTACTATCAGCAAATTAAGAAAAGCTTCTCATTGTCAGGAGGAAGACTGCAAACCTAAAACTCAAAAGAAAGCCAAAGTGGAGTTTAAGGAAGTGTTGGAGCCAAAACTTCAAGAAGATGACCCTTTGTCCATCGTCACCACTATTATTGCCCAGGTACTGCATGAAAAATCGTAATTCTCATTTTCATTTTTTTGAGTTTTGACCAGCATTGAGACGCCGATGAATAATGAATAAAATGCTGTTTCTTTGCTGTCCACTAGGAGTCATCAAAGAGTGTCCTGCTGGACCAGTTGGGCCAGAAACTCATGGATAAGATTGGTTCATCATGGAACAAAAAGTTCAGAAAACAGTATGGACCCATTTGCAAGGTATCATTAGTTTCAGGTTTTGACTGTTTAACTAAGCTTCTGTCATTTTGTATGCATGCAAATCCTGAATCCTGTTGCAATGCTTGGTCTTTTATAATTTAGTTCCTGCAGTCGCACAATGATGTTTTCATGATGGTCTCCAATGGCACTCGAGTGGCGCTTAAGGCAAACCCACCAAGCCCAGCGACTGAGCTCCCCAGCCCTGCAGAGCTTACCTCAAACTCTGATCCTTCACCAGCTCCAGTCTTGGGAGCTTCTGAGCCACAGCTTGCACTAAACCAGAAGCCAGAACCGGAACCAGAGGTACTAAAGCAACAAGCTTTGTATCAGGAATGCAGGGTTTAAATTACAGTCCAGTCTCAAGTCTTTTGAAGCCTCAAGTTTGTTTTTCTTCAGATTCCTGGTAGACATCTTGTGATTACTTTGATGCCTGTTTTCTCACGGAGCATCCTCCTGTCTGTCAGCAGGGTAGCCACTGGTTTGACCTCAATGACTCAACTGTGACCTCCATCAGGGAGTCGGACATAGAGAAGCAGTTCCAGGGCAAAGAGAGTGCCTACATGCTGTTTTACAGAAAAACACAGCTGCACAGGCCCAGTGAAGGTAATGAATACCATGTTTTGCATTTGTAATGGAAAGATTATATCCGCTTAGTTCGACAGGGGAAGGAAATGGGGGAGAGGTGAAGTTAAAGAGTTCAGAGGGTTCTTGTTAACATAAGGATCAGTTAATTGTTGATTTAATCTAAATGACTAGATACAAGTAGTAATAAAAGTCATAATAAAAAGACTAGCTAATTGTTTTATACTTTCTTTTCCAGCTCTAAACAATCCCCAATTTAAAGTTCCTTCTCACCTCATCCAGATGGCTCAGGAGGAGAATATCAGACTGCAGCAGATGCGGTATAGAAATGAATAAATTTATACATGATACTCTCATCAGTTCACCTGAAGCTGTTTAGTATCTGACTCACAATCATGACAGTCCAGCTGTATCTTAAATTTAAACCAAACAACAAATAGAAAAAATGAGAAATCTGAGCTACTTATGGAAGTTATTCATAGGAGTTTCTTTGCTTTTGTTGCAGTGAAGAGTTTGAAGCCACTAATAACACAGTGGAGCTGCGTCTGCACCTGGCTCCCTCCTATAGGCTAGAAAACGGAGCTCTGCAACCAGTCAGGAACAAACCGAGCGGCAGCACTGCTCTGAGTTTTGACCGTAGAAAGACTGTGGGAGACCTGCGATTAGCTATTTATCAGGTATTGTACCTCTGAAATCAACAGCTGTTCTATGTTGACGTCCTGAAGGTGACAATAACAATAAGTTGTTTGTTTAGATGCAGGAATTCTGGGAGGGAGATATGGCTCTGACTGTGGCTAAGAGTCTTCCAGCAGGTTTACACCTCTACAATACTCTCACAGGTTAGAACCTTAAATAAAGGCTTAAATAGAGCTTAAATAGAGGGTAGTGATTTATTTATTTTGTAACTACACTCTGTTTTCTTTCTGTACAGATGACAGTGTTTCCCTGTACAGTGCAGGCATCTGCACAAACACAGAGCTGTTTGTGTGGAATGGCAGAGAGGTGAGGAGAGGCATGATTCATCACCTGCTTTGTTGGTCGATAACTGGCATCTAAAATGTTTTTATGATGTTTTCAGGTGTGTGGTGCATCTGTCTTGACTGGGGCTGAGTGGGAGCCTGTCCTGCTGACTGTAGTGCGTCCCTTTTTAGGTGATGATGTGGATAAAGAGGTGGAGGAAGATGTGGAGAGTGAGAACAGAAAAGGTTTTGAAAATGGTGGTCCAGGGCTCAAGAGGGAGGCAAGAGGGTTTGCTGGTGGTGTGACTCTTGGGGAGGTGAGGGACTCACTTGGAGAACCTAAGGAAAGCCTGCTGTGCCAAGAACATAAGGGAGGCAAAAAAAGGGAAGAGGAGGCAGGAGAAGGTGGAGGGTCAAGTGGATGGAGAGTTTTCCCTCCTGATGACATGCAGCGGACACTGAAGGAGCTGTCGCTGAAAGATGGAGATGCACTGTTGGTGCTGGAGCCACAGTCATTTGACAGCAGGTAAGTTTCCTATCATGTGCTAAGCATTATGGAAGGTTTTCTTTATATGTTTGTTTTAAAACCTTCTTCCCAACTGTCTTTAGCATCTTCACTCGAAATGGAGATGTTGTCACTGTGACTACACCGTCTGACTGCCGCTGGCTCCAGGTGGAGTTTCGGCCTACTGCGAAAGGAGGTGAAGGGAACAAGGAAGAGGAGAATATTAAGAAAATCAAGGTTCCAGCCACAGGAAATATGGTCAGTAGTTTGTTTGTGGCTCTCTCTACTTCCTTTATATCTCTTTATTTATGAGATATCTAAAATCACTTGATGTTTCTTTCCCACAGCTGCTGTCTGAGGTGAAACAGAGGGCCATAGAGGAGCTGCAGTTACAGGATCAAACCCCAGGCAAGATGCATACTTATGGAAAACTGCAGCACTACACAAGCACATCAGTACTTCATATTAAAAGTACAGGGTTTATCAAAAAGAATGATCAAATTTCAAATAGCCATATTTTTGTTAAAAGTAATGGAGTTAGAAGTTTGCAGGAACCTTTAAAATACATGCCTGAATATAGTTTTAGATACAAAACTTATGTTTACAAGTGCTCAATATGTCCCCCTCCAGACTCATGGCAAATGTCCATACAATATTCAAACTGGGCCCATACTTTAGAGAGCATGTCTGGAGTCATTGCACCTGATGCTGTTATTATCCTATGTAGTGGCACTTTGAAATCAAATCGAGTCTTTTTGTTACACAGTTAGAAATTTAACACAGGTTTTTATGTTTTTTTTTTTTTTTTTTGTTTTTTTTTACCTTTTTATATCTTTAATTTAACAGCTATGTAACCAACAGACAAGTTTTGGGATTTTTTCAAAGCAGGAAAAGCACAGGTGTAATTATTAGCATTAATGTTGGATATATTACATATAGCTGAGTTAGAGCTGCTGTTTTTTTTGTTTGGTTTTTTTTAGTACACAAAACGTAACACATTTTTTTTCCTCCAAGTTTCTATTTAGGCAGTTACAGAGTGTATTTTTGTGTAAGGTTTTTAAATGTACGCTCCTAAGCTGGCCATTTTTCCTGCTTCACTGACCAGGTGCAGAGTACTGTTTGAGGCAGTCTGACTGCACAGGGAAACTCCTTCCTCCAGGTACTGTGTCATTTGTTACCTCAGGGTAATTTTAATAGTGCAGATCACTTAGAGTTGGAAATCCCCCTCATTTTGCCAAAATATTTAGATTTGCTTTCCTTTACAGTTTTCCCTTATTAAAAGTTGAAGCGGTACTCCCCCCTGCTTTTAATTTTCTTCTCATCATGTGCCTTTGAAATCTTAAAACACGTTTATGAATCGCACTTGTGTCGTCCTATTCTCGTTTGCCTGACAGTGTGTGAGGAGTCGAGCGTTCGGGATGCAGGGGTGCGACTCATGACCACACTGACTCTCTGTCCGGGTACTAGCCCCAAGGCATCGCAGGTGTGTCTTTTATTTGAAGTCTTCAATGACGTCTCTTTTACTTGCAGGTGCACTGAACAAAGTTGCAGAACCTTTAATCAAGACCTGCATTTTTAAACGACAAAAACAAATCATGGCACATTTAAAAAGCTTGTTTGAAGTTTAGAAATTTACACTTTGCTTTGCAGCTTTTCTTGCACTTTACTGTGGGTGCAGCTCCCTCTGCTGGCATGGAGATGGACATAATTGTGGAGAAGACTAGCACTGTTAAAGAGGTAAGGAAATAAAACTGCACATCATGCTTATAAAATTTTCTGCACTGAATAAAAATGTGTAATATTTTCTTTGCAGTGTCTAAAAACAATGCTGGACGCAGTTGGACTTGATGGTAAAACACTTTTTTACTTTGGTTTTCCTAATGTATGTTTGCATTTGCTTTAGCCTCAGCATTTGTGAATTTGGCATTCCTTCTCACAAAGATGATCTCATTATTTATAAATGTGTTTTTAGGCACATGTTGGCACTTGAGGAGGCTTGATTGGTGTGAGGAGGTTGGAGAACCACTTATGGATGAGGTAAATAAGTGGAGAACTATTGTAATAAGTCAATACAATACAATACTGCTTACCTTTTGTTTTTGTTTACATAGTTTCCAAGTACCAAATTAAAGAATGTAGGTCTCTGATCAACAAGTGGCATTTCATTTTCATTTTCCTAGTTTTCCTAGTTAATTGACTAATTCTTATTTGTGATGATGGTGGACAGGAAGACACGTAAAACCAGTGAGGAGTCTCCATGGTCTGTGATGTTTGCAGATAACATTGTGATCTGTAGTGAGGGTAGGGAACTGGTCAGGTGGAGGCATGCACTAGATAGAAGAGGAACGAAAGTTAGTAGAAGCAAGACAGAGAATACATGCGTGTGAATGAAAGGGAGACATGTTTAACAGTGAATATGCACATATTTTAAATACTTGAGGTCAACCATCCAAATGCAGGGGGTTGGTGTGACAGAGAAAGATGCTAGAGATAGGTAGAGCACCAAGAAGAAGACAATTGCTTAATTAATTCACTGTTTAAATGTTGCAATTAATTTAAGTGACAGTAAAATAGCTTCATTATTACTCTGATATCATCTACTCAGTAGAAGTTACCCACATATGTTCCAGTGCACATGACTAATAAATCTTTATGGCCTTTGATTCTCAGGATGCTTCTCTGTCAGAGCTGAAAATCAGCAATGGAGAGACATTAGTTGTCACAGAAGGACATTTGCCTTCGAAGGTACTTCAGTGTTTTGAATGTAGTTGTGGATTAATGATGTGTTATAGCTTTATGTAGTGCTTTAGCATTTTTATGTCTTGTTTTTTCCATCAGGGTTTCCTAAAGATATCTATATGGCTGTACTGGCATCCAAAAAACATGGAAAGAGATTTTAATCACACAGAGAACGGGCCTGCTGACGGGCAGATGCCTGCAGGAACAACACACAATCAGTTACCTCCTTTATGTAATGGAAACGCTGCAGAGCTTAGACGTGTGGGGCAGATAGAGATATCAGATGAGGCCACTCTGGAGGACCTCAAAACTCAGGTAAACTGTTTTGGTTGTATATGTGCTGACTGTCTCTTGTAGCCATTAGTTAGCTATTTTCAGATGAAATACATGCTCACTTTGCTCTTTTAGGTTTTGACGCTGCCTGCCCTTCAGGAAGTGTGTGTGCCCACCACTGGATTCATGCGTGTTTGGCAGCTGGAGGGACGGAAGCTAGCCCGAATCCTCAGAGGACCGCAAGCCACACTCAGGTCTGAATGCTGTGCTCTCATTCGTACATTAATGGTCAGAGGATTGTTTTTTGTTATTGACAGATGAAGGTCACTGAGTGATTCCTTCTTATTATCCTTTTGGTTTCTCCTTCTTCAGGAAGATGAAGCTGACCAGTGGTGCAGACCTTTGTGTGCAGACACTACTGAAAGAGGAAGATCTTGGGTAAGTATTATGTTACAGCTCTTTTCTTACAAAACATAACCCAATGTAATATCTAAATAACTCATCATGAAGTGCGTCTGTTGCGCACATTTTTGACTTTTAGTAACATTTTTAAATATCTTTCCTTCTTTAACTGTTTCCTATTCACAAGGCCAAAAGATGTGCTGCTCTATGTTAAAATGGGAATACCAGGAGAGAGGTCTTACTACCCTTCAGAGGAACTGGTTTGGAATGCGACCCATGATTCCTCGCCTCGCTCTTTACGCACTTGTCTGGCTGCACGCTATGGCCTCTCTCCAGACTCTCTGCTGTTGGCCAAACACCAGCCAGACAAACACATCTGGGAGGAAATCTCCAACTGGGTACGATTAGATGAGGGAAGGTTCTTGAGTAGGAACCTGGTTGGGGGTGATACTGTATATACTTGCACTCTCTTGCACATCTTGCATGCACTATTTTGTGCATGAAATTAGATTTGGCCATCACTAAGTAGTTTGTCTTTACTCATAGACCCAACAGGTCTCCAAAAAGAAGAAGAAGAAAAAAACAGAATCACTCCTGGGAACACCGTTCCACCTCAAAGATGGTGACACAATTGGCGTCAAGGTAAATGCCTGTTTAATAAACTCTGTTCTGCTTTGGTTTCAGAGACACTCAGTCTGTTCTCAATACTTTTTTCAGAATCTTTTGATTGACAACAACAGGAACTTTATCACTCTGGAAGACGAGCAGGGCCAGCAGAGGCTCAGAGAGGAGGCTGAGGAACGCAGGAAAGGGTGAGACCCCTTGGATACATGTAACAGCAGGGAAAATGCTTCTTATTTAATGAGAAATTAATATTAGTGTTTTCACTCAGTCATTTTACAGCATTGATGCAATCCATACAGACTGTGCCAATTGGTGTTTGTTATGTTTTATGTTATTTGTGACTCTTGCTTACTTTCAGAGGGCAGGCTGCAGGTGCTGGTGAATCACTTAAGAAAGCTGGACAGACCAAATCCAGGAAACCAGAGGTGGCACTCTCAATCAGTGTTGGGGAATTCAGATAGCGTCCTTCTTCCATTTGTATAGATCACAATGAACTGTGACACTACATGCACACACTCTGAGATGCCACATTGCAATTCGGACATCTGACATCAGTCTTGTGCCATTTGTTTTTCGAGTACTGTTTGCATACTGACTTTCTCCACAAATCTCCTACTTCTCAACTTTCTGACGGACAAAGAGAAGGAATTTATTTTTGGCACTTTGAGTTGCTGTTTTGTTATAACTGACTTTGATTTGCATCGTTCCTATGCAACATTTCTGTTTTTAATGGATTATCCATATCTGTCTCAGTTCCTCCCTCTACAGACTTTCAAAATATGATAAATCAGTCTGCTTTCTGTTTTGTTTTGGGGTTTTTTGGTGTGCGGATCATATTTTATATTCTGACACTGTTAGTTTCTCAAAGGCAAAGTGTTGAGTGTTTTGTCCACTTGGGGCTGGCAGTTATGAACTGACACATGTGCTTACTGGAGCTCCTGTTAATTATGAGCCAGTACAGGTCAAAATTTATACCCAAGCCACATGCCAGTGATCAATATTCTGGTATTCTTCAATAAATTGTTCTGAGTGACCAGCCAGTGCAGTAGGCAGTTGCCTTCAATATGTCCTAATGTTCTTTAATAGGGAACCTGTTGTATAGAAAGTGACTACTTTTTATAACTAACCTGTCACTGTGCAGCACGAGCAAAAATGTTTCTCTGGATCAGCCGCTGTATTGATTTTAGGTTGATAAGGGAGAGGAGAGACAGGCCTTAATGTGGAGAAGCCTTAGTGCTGCTCTGTCCTCCCTACCTCACTCTCTGCCTCTCTCTCTCTACCTCTTCTGCCCTGTCATTTCTTTTTCTGGTTTTCATAGTTTTTTTTCCTTTTATTTCCTCTATTACTGTAAAGTACCATTAAGTATTTAGGCAATAATGCATTGGTTAAATTTTTGACTCTGTGCCCTTAACATTGAGTGTGACATGATGCATCAAATTAAGTATAATGGGAAAATGAATAATAATTGAGACATTATCCAGACTTTTGTAGGTGAAGATTAAAGTAGGATGATCTTCCTTTTACCTTTTTATTTCATATTCAGATTAGCTGTATAGAGCAGAAACATTTTGTTATAGAACTGTTTAAGATGCCAGTGATGCAGATATATATATATACTGCTGAAATGCTCTTCTTGAGTGTGTAGAAGTAAAGACCCATGAAGTGTCTTTGTGGAACATTCATTGTTTTAGTTGCATGCACTATTTGTGAACTTCAGGGAATTTAAAAAATGACTCTTTAGATAAGTTATTCAAAAGAAGCGACAAATAATTACATTGTTGAATGAAATATGATGGGGATTTAATTTTCATACAAAAGATTTTCTAAGCTGCTTCGTTCATTAATCTGGCCTTGACCGGTGCCAAGAATTTTCAAGTAGAAATGTTTTTGTTCTTTTTTTAAAAGAAATTATTTGAAGCAGATACATAAAACTGTTCTACAATATACTCAGCAATAGATGGACTTCTTTTTGTATAATGTGGTATCGTTTACTAGTGTTAATGATTACATCTTTGGTGTCATTGATAAGGACTGATCTACTGTATTGTAACAGTGGACAACTGTTTGTACTCATGTCTGACTGTATTTGCAGAAAGTATTTTATGAACAATAAAGGTATACAATCATAATTACCAGTCATGTCATGTTAATGACAAATAACTACTATTACATCAGTAATCTGGTAGTTTAAAACTGATTCTTATGGATTCCTTTCTAAAAATATTTAGTAAATCTTACATCTGGCGCAAACATTAAAGGGCCACTGAGTATAATTAGGATTTCATACTAATTAATTAGAATTAACCAGATAATTCTCCACTTTGAAACATGGTATAAATAATATTTATTAAATACACTTTGGTTTTTATTCATTATGTCCCAAAATGAGTGACAGACTTGATAAAATTAGCGGGAAAGTGTTTACAGACGTTAAGTCGGAAAGCTGGTTTCCCAAAAACTTCTAAAGGACCGAAAGTCTTTTTACAAGCAAATCTATCACCATCTGGTGGCCTTCAGATAGAAGGGCAGGTTTAAGGTACATCGACATTGGCTTCTTTTTTCCGATCTGGATGCTAAGTCCATGCTTTACACTGTCGGTATGTGTCCTGCAGAATAGTTCCTATGGATTTATCCAGTGGGATAACAAAGGATAAACCCTAGTGCTTTGAGGATCCTGTGACTTTTACAACAAGTAGCTATTGCAGGGTCATCATCACCACAGGGTGTGGGAGATTATGTCTAATTGTTTTTAAACTAAATTTAGTTATAAACCAAAATCTAAAAAGTTGAGGTATTTAAATACCTGCAGCCTCAGCCGCTAGGCACAAAAAGACGGATATGAACAACAACCAAAGTGCTCATTCACAGTTTACTACAAAACCGCTGATGCCGGTCTGGTTCTTTATTTCTGTCCATGCAATATCTACAGTTTGTCTTTATGTAATAACATTTTCTTTTCTACATGTTCTCACATTTTACGACATATTTACACAAATAGTGCATATTCTGGACAGAGGATTTTGAATAGCAGCAGAGAAGGCTCATGGATGCATGGAGGGTTGGTATGATAAAGGAGGATAGGATAGGGATGGAGCTAGATGATCTGCTATGACAAAAGGGAGCAGCTGAAATGGGAAATTATTATATTTATATATATTTCAACATCTGAGAGTCCCTGGTTCAAATCTCTTTGTAGTTTCTGTAAAAATCCGCTACATTAGCTAAGATACCCGCTGTGGCCAACCCTACCGCCCTTACAGGAGCAGCCGAAAGCAGCTGTCCAACATTTGAGCGTCCCACCTTTAACACCGAGACATTAAGAGCGCGTTCCATTTTGACCAATCACAGTCTTCAAGTGTTCGGGAAGATCCAATCAGGATTTCGCGCCACTGCTTACGTGACCACTCTCCGTTATCGTATTCATCAAAGGGGCGGGCCCGCTTCTGCGGCTCCAGGATTTAATCCACGGAAATTAGAGACACTGTCTGACAGTGTGACACAGAAGTGGACCAACAACATCTGCAAAAATGGTTGAGGCTTTCTGCGCTACATGGAAACTGGTCGACAGCCAGAACTTTGATGACTACATGAAGGCACTCGGTGAGCAAAAAAAAAAAAAAACGCCTGTTGTACAGTTACCGTGATTTATTTATTTATTTTTTACATTTATTAAATATTTAAACTTTATTTAAACTTTTAGGAGAGAAAAAAAAACTTCTTAAAAATGGTATCTATCATATTTCAGTACTAAAATCTGGATTTTTTTTTTTTTGATTTTTTTTTTTTTTTGACAGGCGTTGGCTTTGCCACAAGACAAGTGGGTAATGTCACCAAACCAACTGTAGTGATCAGCCAGGATGGAGACAAGGTGGTGGTGAAAACTCAGAGCACCTTCAGGAACACTGAGCTCTCTGCCAAGCTGGGAGAGGAGTTTGATGAGACCACGCCTGATGACCGGCATGTCAAAGTAAGATGAGTAAAACTTGAGGGTGTGATCACTGATGATTTCCTTCTGCTGGTTCTAAATAAAAAATAAAAATAAAAAAAAGTTGTTTTTTTTCTGCTCGTAGTCGACCTTCTCCATGGATGGAGATAAATTTGTGCATGTGCAGAAGTGGGATGGCAAAGAGACCAAGTTTGTCAGAGAAATCAAGGATGGGAAGATGGTGATGGTAAGACCGCCTGTTCTGCTGGGATTACATGTATCAGTTTTTAAGAGGCCTTTGAAAGCATCTTGTTCTGCAGGGAGGCTGGTTTATTTGCTATACAAATAAACCAGCCCTTGTCTTTGCATATATGCAGCAACTCATAACATATGACCTCAACAGACTGAAATACTTGCTGAATAATCAGATGCTAATGTTAACTGCCAGTCTGTCTAAAACAGATTTTCTTTTTTCTTCTGCCTCCAGACGTTAACCTTTGAAGGAGTCCAGGCTGTCCGCACGTATGAGAAAGCCTAATTTTTAACATCTACTTGAAAGAGCAAATCATTCCAGCTATCAAGAAATGTTGTTTTCCTTATTATTATTCGTTTTTTTTAAGTAAAAAAAGTGTTTTGACATTTTGCTGTGATTTGCACTTGTTTGAACATGAGATAAATATTTTGTAAGATCTTTTGTGAAGGCCTCAACAAAAGGGAAAATAAACTTCTGGGCTAAACTTTCTCAATGTCTCAAAGGTTCATCAGAAACAGGACAGACTACTCACTTTTATTTGCAGCATTTTTCCTTTAAATGCAATTCCACATTTCTGCTCATATGTCTGCTTCAACCGTGGGAACAGTCCCGTCCCCGTCAGAGTCTGTTACAGGTGACAGCTGCAGGGTGACGGTGCAGGCTGGAGCCGACCATGCAGCACCAGCAGCCAGTCTGACCGTTGAACTTGCTGTGTGAATGCCCTTTAGTAACCCCCAGATGGTCAGAGATGGCGAGGAGCTGGGGGGAGGGTGGGGGTGGTGATGTCACTCGCCTCAAGATAATCCGGTTAAAGTTGTGGTGTCATTACGTAGAAGCATCATTCGATGCTGTGCGGACCAACCGTGACTAAATGCTGCCACTGGCATGATGATAAGACAGGACACCACGCAGGATGTAGACAGTTTGGATGCAATAGTCACTCTAGTGTTAGAGTTTGCCAGCAAACCTTTGTCCAGCTGTGGGTTTTTATTTCTCTAATACAAATATTATTTAACACTGTTTTAGTTCCCACATTTAAGATGCTAAAGCCTCCCTTTTTCAGCTCTGTGCTGTGTCCAGCCTACTGAACACTGACTACAAGTGGCCATTCTTCTCATCTCAACACACACGCTGTTCAGTTTCTGGCTACCTTTGAATAGGCCGTAACACAAAGAAGCTGTGGTAACTGGAGTGGAACTCATTTGGCAGTGGCCAGATGAATTAATTTAATTTAAAGTCTGTCTTTATGCTCCAGTTATACAACACTGAAAAGCATTTAGGCTGCATGCAGTGAGAAGACAAGCTCACGGGGAGTTACTTTCTCAATATTTCACAGTGGCATAATCACATAGAAAAGGGAGCTTATCGCATTCTGTGTAGCAGAAACAAAGACAGATAATAGTTAAGCGTCTTCTGTCTGCAGTGTTTGCTGTACTCTGCCTGGGAGAGCAGCGGGAGTTTCCTCTTTGTGAGGAATCTGTGTCAGTGGTGTAAGCTGACCTGTAGTAACCCCTCTCTGGCCTTATTAGGGAAATAGAGTATAAAGACCTGACCATCTACTGTATATCCTCTTTGGTTCAGTTGTCTGACTGCTACAATCTTTCACTTAAACACACTCATCAGGGGTGTAGCTACCATTGAGAACACAGACTCTGAGGTAATAAATATAATTTGTGAGGCTTAATAACATAAAGGTTAGCCTTGTATTAATGGGTTTTAATCAAATTTCAGTACATTTAATATTAATAATCATTGAAATTCAGGTGAAAAGTCAGTTTTTATTAATAAGTTTAAGTAGATTAACACTTGTTTTATGCAAATGGCTTAAAACCACACTTTTTCTTTACTGCTGATGCTAAAAACCTCTATAATCAGGTTACAGGTTAGGTTGGGGATTAGCCGGATGACAATGTTTTGCCATCAACTCTCTGAAATCACATGGTCAGTCCTGCAGGGAATTCATCACGCCGGGATCAGCGGGTTTAACAGGGAACTACATGTGAGTATCAGCAGCACAACAATGAAAAGAAACACCGCGATGTCCCGTCTCGCTAATGCTTTCATTGCTCGTGCGTTTAGTCTCGCGGTGAATTTGATCTCTGCTCGGTTGTTTTTCTGGACCTTTCCTTTCTCTCCTACATGTCAGATACAGTTGCCCGATCCTGAAATGACTCCTAGTTTCTTACAGGAAAAAATAAAATTGCTCCCAGAGACGAACCCTACTGCACAACAGACACATTTCGTTATACTTATCTCGATTTGAGGTGAAATACTGAAATACTTTCACATTTAGATAGTTAAAAAAAACTTCATGCATTAAACATAAAATGTACAGTATAAAAAAGACGTCAGCTCATTTTTGTGTTAGAAATGTTGGTATGTTTAAAGAAAAGTCAAAACACTTGCATTGCTATGTTTTAATGCCTAATTGTTCTGTTCACGAGGGTTTAAGTGACAAATGATACACGTTGTGGTTTTTACTGCAGATGAAGAGCCGCTTCAGGAATAATGAATCAGGGATAAAACAATCAGTTTTTCTGTATATTTAACTATTTACATCAAGAGCATTTTAACACAGTGTGTATGATGTCAGCGACACCATACAGTGACACACATCAGCTTTTGGTACCAAATTCACTGATTCCTGTCTTCAAGTGTTCACGCTATTAGGGAACCACATAAAAATATAAGAGCATAAAACAAAAGCACACACATCATGCATACTTCATTAAAAGACTATTAGACTAACATAATGTGCTTTGATCGCTGATCTAAGTATTGCACATGTTCACCTGGTAAACGTGAGTCATTAATATACAGTTTAAACAAGTTTATTTATCTTTTGGTACCATAAATAATAATAATAATAATGACAATAATCAAAATTGTTTTGTAAAAAGTGTCCAAAACTTCATCAGTCACACTGATGAATCGCTATTAAACTCTGAGCTCACTGAGAGCTGCAGAGTGTGAGCTTTCATTATTCCTAGACTGACAAAGTGTGCACTGGTATCATTTTAAAAGATAAGCAGATTTACATTTAAGCTTCAGGATTAGCGACACAGGATGTAAAAACTGCTCTCTGTGCAACATATGGAGCAAATGCAACAATGTAGCCATACGTAGCTGCTAAAAGCAGACTGAGAAATCTTTTACATCTGAGATCACCTGTCCAAACATGTGACACCTGCAGCGACTTATAATGTGATCACACGGTGTGCCGGTGTAATCAACAATGTAAAATTTGACATTAGACTCAGCCAACATTGCTTTTGTGTTCATCAGACATTATCAAGTAAAGGATATTCAGATAACAGAAATCAGATTCATGCATTTTAGCAGCATGAATCTGAGATATCATTATACAGTCGTCATTAATATTATCTTAATGTTGCCATAGCATATTTAGGCAATATTGATTGCATTCTTGTTTATAAGAACCTGCTCAATAGGTTTCTACAGTACGTTAGCTTCTACTGTGTGCACACAGTGCAACAGCAGTGACCAAAGTCAGCTACAGTGTGATTTTGGTCAATCAAGGAATTTGCAGAATAAATCTGACACTTGATTTGCTGATGTTTTTGATAGATTGAAAGGAACAACAACAACAAAAAAAAAACTGAACTCAATCCTCATTCTGAGAGTTCAGGCAAAGCCTCTTACTAGCACCAATATAATAACGAGGAGCTGGTGCAGATATCCAGATGGTACAGTTTGATAAGACTTTAAATGTTTCAGGTAGCAAGATTGGGAGCTCTCATATACAGTGCATGGTCATTCCTTTTGATGCATAAAACAAAAATAAAAGGTAAAAAAGTCATTCAGTAACGATATGATATCTGTTGTGTCCCCATTTGGGAAGAACAATAGGAAACAGAGAGAATCATGAACAAGTGCTATAAAGAGTGGGATGAGCAACATGATCAAGAAAGAAGCCACAGAGATGTACAATTACAACGCAAACCACTTTTCAAGTAAATGTGGGCTAAGAGGGTCTGTCTTGGAGTAGCAACTGTGGCAGCTTTGTACCCTGTTAACCTCACAGTAAACTACTCTACACTTTGTAGCTACTTTAAAAATACTGCACCATTTTCTGGACCTTTTATGAGAAAATAATGTAAGCTGTAAATATATTAAAGGGTTTGAATTCACAGAAGTGAAGTAGTAAATTGCTCTATTTAAAATATGCAAAAGAAGTTATTACTTAAAAAAATATTTAAAAAGAAAAGAAAAGGAATGACACTGACTGCATGTATTTGGTACAAGAGCTCAACCAATTCTGGAAAGAAAAAAATAACGGTCCATCTCATAACCCATCGTCTTCTGCTGTGCAGGGATTTCTGCTGAAGGCGAACAGCATCACCCGTGTTTCAACAGTACAGGGTGTGAGGTGACCTCGTCCTTATCGGTAATTTGACTAAATTGTAAATGTCAGACCACAGACTGAAGTGTCAAATCTGCAGCGGCGAGAAGGCGTAAAACGGAAACTGGGCCTCATCCTCATCCACAAAGAAACACTGGAAGTAGGGCAGCTCATCTGTAAAGAGATAAAACAGTGAAGAACAGTATGTTCCTTTCCTTTAGCGTTTGGAGAGAAAAGTGCCTGAAATTTGCGCGCTCTGCAACATTTTGTTCTAAAAATCTGCACGTACCTTCCATGAGAAAGCTGTCCGATAGAGACGGCTCCACTGTTAAAATGTGAACATAATGTTAACTACAAATCAATAAAGTGTTATATGACTCTAAATTACAGGATCAACGTGATACCTTTAACTTTCTCCTCCTTATCAGCTTTCTTCTCAGCAGTTTTTCCTGCAAATGTTTTGCATACAGTCAATAAAAGCTATAATGTAGTTTTTGAATACTCAGAAATGAAGGGTGTCACAAACAAACCTTTCTTTGCAGGCTCTTGTATCTCTTTGAGAACCCTGTCCTCTGTAAAAGGCAGCAAGGCATAAAACAGTCAAAGAGTTTTTCTCAAGTGTTTAATTTGAATGTATTTGACATAAAAAATTTATTATTACATGAATAATTTAAATGTTGTGTTTTCTCTTAAAAAAAGGAACATGTTTGTGAATTTTGTGTAAAAATATTTCACTTGAGAAACATCTGAATATTAAGATAGTCGCTGATTATTTTCACCCTGTTCACTAATTAATTGAACAGCGGTTTCAACTCAGTAATAGTGACTGCATGTTCTACATTTTATGTTAGTTTCTCCAAGCTGACTGCATACCTTTCTTTGTTGCAATGGGCTTTATCTTTTCTTTTAAAACATGAGGCTCTGTTTCACAAACATGAAGCAAACACAAACAGGCATGAAATACACAACAGTTATGTATAAAAATATGTTACTGGAGGGAAGAAAAAGGTGAAACTTTAAAATAAGTGATTAGAAAATTTTGGTAAAGGGTAGAGGGCTCTTTTTTTGCAGATGTAATGCAACTGAATGACTTAAAAACTCTCATGAAAAGCGAATGTGCAGAATGAAAAGTGATGCCCAGTACGCTCAGAGAAAAATGTTAAATGAAGCACCACTTTCTAATAAAGTAACCTTTAAGATTTATAATGTGCTACTGCTTGGTATATACACTCTCACTTCATTAGATACATCCGTCCAACTGCTCATTAAAGCAAATATCTAATCATCCAATCACAAGGCAGCAATTTAGACATGTAGGCAGATGACCTTCTGGAGTTCAAACCGGGACCAGAATGGAGAAGAATGGGCTGCTGCTTGTGTAATCGTATTGGAGATATTTTCACTTTAGTACCAACTGGACATTGCCTAAATGGCACAGCCTACCTAAGTATTGTTACTGACCATGTCCATCTCTTTATGACCACCGTCTGCCCATCTTCTTATGGCTACTTCCAGCAGGTCAACTTGCCATGTTACAAAGCTCAGATCTTGACAATGAGTTCACTGTACTCAAATGGCCGCCATAACCACCAGATCTCAATCCAATAGACCACGTTCAGGATGTAGTGGAATGGGAGATTTAAATCATGGATGTACAGCTGACAAAACTGCAGCAACTGTGTGATGCTAACACGTCAACCAAAATCTTTGAGGAGTGTTTCCAGCACCTTACTGAGTCTGGGGCTGCACTTAAGGCATAATGGAGCTTAATATGGTACTGGCAAAGTGTATCTAATAAAGTGTCTGGTGAGAGCATATATTTAAAAAAAAAAACAACAACAACTTGGGAGCGCTAGGTTGTGAAAACGTGGCTTTTTAAATTTGCAATTAATAAAAAAAGAGCCACGTGTGATATAGATGAAAATCTGCTTGGTTTTATAGTTTAACTACAGATTTGATAACGTTTCGTCAACTTTCATAACAGAATTATAACTAAATACATCAACAGCCAGATTTCTCAGACTCTGTGTTCTCCAAGCATAGCTCATAAATCATTTTTAAAGAAATTATTTAGAAAATATTTATTCATGATTAAGTTAGTAGTTACAACCTATATTTCCTTTATGTATGAGGCCTTATTAGAAAGTGGCAGTACATTCTCAGATTTGTGCTAATTACCTGCATGCATGCTTTGTGTAAAAATTACTGTGAAGCATTTATTTATTTATTTTTACATCAAACTATAAATATTTTATTGATGGCAGATTAACTAACTTTGAGATCATTTCCTTGCTGGCCATTCAGTTGCCTATAATCTTTGCTAATTTAGGATTTTCATTTGAAGCTCTTTACTTAGATGTCTGACTGACTATTTCACACCCAGCAAGAAAATCTTCTCAACTATCAGCAGCAGCACGTTTAACAGTTACTTAATTTTTATAAGCAAAATAGCTGTTTCCCCTCTAAGTTACTTATCTACATTTAGAGGGGCCTTCATGTTGTAATCAGATTACCACTGATGGTTACATGAAGTATGAAGTGCTGCCTGCACTGAAGCACCACATGTACCTTTCTTCACGTGGACTGGTTTGGTCTTTTTCCTCAACAATGCTGTGCCATCAGGGACAAAAATGCAATCGATAAAACATACAGTTGGTGGAAGAATTTCAGTGTATTTAAGACATCAGAAAATCTCAAATTTGTGACAGTATCCTGACATTACACGTACCTGTACCCACAGTGCCATAAATAAAGTGTAAAACTTTGCACTGTACCTTTCTTTGCTGCAGCAGGCCTGGCCTTTTCTTTAGGTGTTTCCAGTTCTGTAAAAGAACGACTTTGGTCAGACTTTAGCAATCAACCTGAAGAATTTTACTGCAGAAGCCACAATTAGCTTACTTTTAAACAATACTTATAGCAGCTCAAACCACTTTCTGCAGTGTGAAAGCTTCAATTATTTTTGAAATTACTGATTTAGTCCATTCTACAAACAGTCAGAACACATTTTTAGTTTGTTTTGTCATCTTTTCAGATATGAAATAGGCCTATTATGTTATTTTAGTTATACAAAACATTCCTTTTCCTTAGTAGAAACTACTTTTCTTTGGTTTGCTTCTGACTTTGTGCAGTACTTGGGGGTCCATGTGACTGCGATAGAGCCAACGATCTGTTTTTGCACATTATTAAATCAAATCCACTGGTAGATTTCTTCTATAGAGGATTCCTAGGTCAGTCTTTGCTCAGTCTTTAAAGAACAAAACAATGATTCTACTTGTTGCCAATCACACCAAAGATTTTTATAAATTACCTTTTTTTACAGATGGTTTTGCTTTTACCTCTGGTACTTTTGGCTCTGAGAAATAAAACAAAAAGGTATGATATGTAAGATAATCAGTGTTTATCTACACCATTATCATTATTTTGTGATAGTTTTCTAATGGTACTACATAATAAAAAGTATCTACATGCAGATGGCAATGGCAGTCTACCTTTTGTCTTTAGAAGGGATTTAATCTTTTCCTTCTTTGCTTCGACCTCTGCTTTAGGAGCTGTAAAACAGAGAAAAATAACATTTTTAACTTTTTTTTAAAAGAACTACTTAAACAGTATAGAGTGTATATGATCTATAACAGAAATAGAATATGAATAAAAAAGTATAGATTGCCTAGCTTATGACTATTTAAAGAGTTTAAATCGAACATATACCTTTCTTTTCAAGAGCTGGTTTCATTTTTTCCTTTGTAAGCTCTGGCTCTGATAAAAAAAAAAGCATGAAAGTGTTAATAATAATTCACTTTAATAAATAATAACCATGGATTGTAAGCAATTCACCTTTCTTAGCAGGAACTGGCTTAGCCTCAGCTTCTAAAGAGAAAGGGAAAAAAAGACGTCATATGAGAAGAGTGATGACTGTTATCACTGACAGCTAATTGCAAAACTAAAGCAACACAGTGCATAAACTCAGTCTATTGATTAAGCATGTATTGAGGAATGCTGAAACATGAAAATGACCAAATTGAAAAGGACAAAACTCAGCGGTAACATAATAATTTAAGCAAAATAAAAGCAGATTATGATACTTTGAGCATTTTTAGTTGGGTCATTATCACGTGGCAGCGAAGCAAATCATCAGCAGCTACATGTCAGCGAATCAGCCGTGATGTGACGTGGCTTGAATGTGACTGGATTAATATCAGCACAGTACTGCGTGTGATGTTTCTACAGCAAAACAACACACGATTCTGCTGTATACCTTTCTTCTTTTTAGCAGGTGATGGTTTTGTCTTGATAACAGCTGCTAGAATAATAAATGCTCCAATTAACTTGAATTATATTTATAAAAAGGTGAGAAACCACTGAAATACTGCTGTTCTACATGTTAGATAATTAAAGGAAAAATAAGACCTGTGAAAGAGGTGAAAAGCTAAAAGGATACCTTTTTTGGGAGTCACGAGCTCAGCTTTCTTCTTCTTAAGAACCTTGGCTTCTAAACAAATATTAGCAACAGAACTTCACATTCAGAAAAATATAGACATGACGTCTGTTTAAAGTAGAATGAGTATTAATATTGGTAGATAGTATTGGACTAGTGAAAGGTTCAGTCACTGTACCTTTTTTGGTTGGTTCTGGTTTGGCTCTTACTTTCGGAGTTGCCGGCACTAACAGAGAGGAAAAAAGTTGCCAGGTTGAGTTTGGAAACAGTCAGAAAGTATTCAATAATTTTAAAAATATATATTTTAAAAAGCTTGCATAATAACAGTGCATGGTGGTGAACACACAAGAACAGCTGCTTAAACAAAGAGATGCACCTTTCTTCAGTGGCACCACCTTCACCTTCTCCTTTGTTAGCGTAACATTTTTGTGCGGTGCTTCTGCCTCTGTAACAGAGAAAAAAGCTTGAGTACATTTTTGGCTTGGCTGTAACTGGTTCTAAGTAAAGGAATTTTAAGTTCAGCGTTACAGAGAATAAGACAAAATGAAACTTAGTGATAACTATTTCTTACTTTTCTTGGTTGGAACTGGCTTGAGCTTCTGTTTTGAAACCTCAGCTGATGTTAAAAACACAGAACGTGATGTTCAGTATAAAATTCAAATTCTCTTTCATGTTATTAAAAGTCTAACTGTTAAAATCTAGAGTACTGTGCTGTGTTATTTTTGGCACTTTTTGTAGAGCATATGATTTGATTTACAACAGACTAGTAATAAAGTTTCCAGCACCTCTACAGGTCTCCTGGTTGATCAAAAGCAAAGGATCTAAAGATGTTTTGCCAAGTTTTGGGCATTGATTTCAACTCCATCATCATATTTGCCTTACCTGGTTTTACAGGTGTAGGCTTTACTTTTAGCGCTGGCTCCTTCTTAGGCTCCTTGGGAGCTGCTTCTGGTGGAAAATAAGACATTGATTTCTATAGATTGTTGCTTATGAATTAAAGATTTATTTTGATTTTTTTTATATCCCACATGAAAGTCTTTAGGCTCATTAGGCATTACACTGTCAGTGTCAGCAAACAAAGTATGTATTAGAACATGCTTAAATGTATTTCTTGAATGAGTTGAAAGATCAATGAGGCATTATATCTTTAAGCATCAGAATAGCTTTAGCTTGCACATTGCAGAGAAAACAAGAAAATGCGGTGATTCATGCCTTACATATATTAACCAATAGTCCAACATAGTCTCACCTGCTTTTGTAACATTGAGCTGTTCCTTCTTAAGAACAGATGCAACCTCCTTCTTGACCATTTTAATTCCTCTTACAGGTTTTTTGGCCTCTGAAGTAAAAAGGAAAAGCTGCTTCAAACGTTTTTATTCTCCACAAAACAAATAAAGCCTATAAGTCCATTTCCCTTTTAGGCTCAATGAGGGTTTCCTTCTGTGTGAGTACAGCTCATGCTAATGAATTTTTCTTACAGGTCCACATCAGTCATCCAAAACAACAACCAAAAACTGTTTTAAAGACAATAAAATCCTGTTTAAAGTCTGACTGTTAAAATCTGGAGTACTGTGCTGTTTTATTTTTTATTTTTTACATTTTTTTTTGTAGGTTTAACTAAAAAAAATGAGAACAACTGATTTGGTTTTACACCAGACCATTAATAAAGTTTCCAGCACCTATACAGGTGTTCTGGTTGATCAAAAGCAAAGGATCTAAAGATATTTTGCTAAGTTGTCTGTTATGTGTAGCCATAACATTGAGTCAACCCTTGAGTTAAGTTGAGTAAGGTGCCTTTTTATTCAATTCATAGTATTTATTCATATAGCGCCAAATCACAACCACAGATGCGTCAAGGCTCTTTATATTGTAAGGTAAAGACCCTACAATAATACAGAGAAAACAGAGAAAACCCCAACAATCAGATGACCCCCTATGAGCAAGCACTTTGGTGACAGTGGGAAGGAAAAAAAACCCTTTTAACAGGAAGAAACCTCCAGCAGAACCAGGCTCGGGGAGGGGTGGTCATCCCCTTTGACCGGTTGGGGGTGAGGGGAAAAGACACGGGACTTTAAAAAGTTCCATAAAAGTCTGGTTCTTTGGAAGCAAAATATATAGAAATGAGTGGCGGCTTAACACTTTTGCACAGTACTGTAGATAAATAATTAAAATTGAATACAAAATGTTCTCATATATGAATGTTTCTACCTTTTTTGGTTGGTTCTGGTTTAACTCTCTCTTTCAGTGTCAAAGGCACTAAGATGGGGAAAAATGTTTGAGTTTGGAAACATTGAGAAAGCATTCTGAACTTAGTATAAAAACACACAAGAACAGCTGCTTAAACAAAGAGATGCACCTTTCTTCAGTGGCACCACCTTCACCTTCTCCTTTGTTAGAGTAACATTTTTGTGTGGTGCTTCTACCTCTGTAACAGAGAAAAGAGTGTGAAAATCAAAAGCTTGAGTACATTTTAAAATTATGATTACCAAAATAAAGTCTGCTCTTACCTTTAGCTGGGGCTGGTTTTGTCTTAATGGGAGCTGGCTCTAAGTAAAGAAATTTTAGGTTCAGTCTTGCAGAAAATAAGACACTGTGAAACAGCATTCATACTTAGTATGTCAATCAAGCATGTATTGATGAATGCTGAAACATGAAAATGACCAAATTGAAAAGGACAAAACTCAGCAGTAACATAATAATTTAAGCAAAATAAAAGCAGATTATGATACTTTGAGCATTTTTAGTTGGGTCATTATCACGTGGCAGCGAAGCAAATCATCAGCAGCTACATGTCAGCGAATCAGTCGTGATGTGACGTGGCTTGAATGTGACTGGATTAATATCAGCACAGTGCTGCGTGTGATGTTTCTACAGCAAAACAACACACGATTCTGCTGTATACCTTTCTTCTTTTTAGCAGGTGATGGTTTTGTCTTGATAACAGCTGCTAGAATAATAAATGCTCCAATTAACTTGAATTATATTTATAAAAAGGTGAGAAACCACTGAAATACTGCTGTTCTACATGTTAGATAATTAAAGGAAAGATAAGATCTGTGAAAGAGGTGAAAAGCTAAAAGGATACCTTCTTTGGGAGTCACTGGCTCAGCTTTCTTCTTCTTAAGAACCTCGGCTTCTAAACAAATAATAGCAACAGAAAATATAAGGTCCAGTTTACTGCAGAGGACAATAATCTGATTTCTATTATAACAGTCACAGCTGATTATTCCAAACTATGATGCTGTATAAAAAATACAAAAACATGCATAGAAATACAAAAAGTTCACATTCAAAAACATTATTAAAATCTAAATCTATGTATTAGAATTAGTATTAATATTGGTAGATAGTATTTGACTAGTGAAAGGTTCAGTCACTATTTCTACCTTTTTTGGTTGGTTCTGGTTTGGCTCTTACTTTCGGAGTTGCCGGCACTAACAGAGAGGAAAAAAGTTGCCAGGTTGAGTTTGGAAACAGTCAGAAAGTATTCAATAATTTTAAAAATATATATTTTAAAAAAATTAGCATAATAACAGTGCATGGTGGTGAACACACAAGAACAGCTGCTTAAACAAAGAGATGCACCTTTCTTCAGTGGCACCACCTTCACCTTCTCCTTTGTTAGCGTAACATTTTTGTGTGGTGCTTCTGCCTCTGTAACAGAGAAAAGAGTGTGAAAATCAAAAGCTTGATTACTTTTTAAAAACTATTTAAAGGAAAGGTTAGCATCAGCTTACCTTTAGCTGGGGCTGGTTTTGTCTTAACTGGAGCTGGCTCTAAGTAAAGAAATTTTAGGTTCAGCGTTACACAGAATAATTCAGTTCAGTTTAATTAATACAGCCCCAAATCACAAGAAAAGTTGAATCAGAGTGCTTTATACTGTAAGGTAAAGACCCAACAATAATACAAAGAAAAAAAACCCTAACAATATGATGACCCCCATTGAGCAAGTGCTTTGGCGACAGTGGGAAGGAAAAACTTGCTTTTAAGAGGATGAAATCTCCAGCAGGACCAGGCTCAGGGGAGGAAGACAGGACAATACTGAAACTCAGTGATAACTGTTTCTTACCTTTCTTGGTTAGAACTGGCTTGAGCTTCTGTTTTGAAACCTCAGCTGATGTTAAAAACACAGAACGTGATGTTCAGTATGAAATTCAAACTTCTTTCATGTTATTAAAATTCTGATCTTTGACATTGACATGATATACTGTACGTACTTGTCTTTGCAGAGACAGCTCTGACTTTCTCTTTTGGCATCTTGACCACTGATGAACAAAGAACAGACATCAGGTTACGGAGAATATCATTAGGAACAGTGGAATTCAAAAATCTGAAATCAATGTAACATAAAATAAAAGTAGATTACCTTTCTTCATAGGCACAATTTTAACCCTCTCTTTCACCTGTGAGGCATTTCTAGCAGTACCTTCTTGTTCTGTCAAGAAAAAAAAAACATTTGTGAGATTTGCATGCAGCCTGTATAGTTAAGTTGGTGTTTCTTTGTGCATCAAAATATGCACCTTTTGCCAAGATCGCTGGTTTGGGCTTTTCTTTTGGAGCAACAGCTTCTGTATATGAAAAATACGATTTTTTTTCAACAGCAGGATAGTGCAACTCCCTCAGTATCAATCATTTTGTCATTTGGTGATCAGAAGATTATCAATGTAATATGTGAATGTTACCTTTCTTTGCAGGAGGTGCTTTAGCCTTTTTCTTTGGTGCTTCTGTGACACAACACAAGTGCATAAAGTTACCATAACTCTGACTTTGATTGGTTATTTTTACAGTTCAGATTTTAAAACATCTGGAATGTAAATATTAGTGATATCCATAAAACGGATGCACAGGAACATTCTCCATAAGAGTGGAGGTGTCAGTAGTAGTGTCCACTTAATTCCATAGACCTGTGACTCTTCTGCCTTTAAGTCTTGACACTGTCATAAAGGTAAGTATATTTACCCTTCTCTGAAGGAGCTTGTTTTACTCTTTCTTTTGTAACTTCAGCATCTAAAAACAGAAAATAACACAGGGATTGATAAGAATATGTAATTTGCTAGTAATTAAGTATACTGCTCCATATAATTTATTAAACTGAGCAACAGGCAAATAAAATATCAGTAAAGTACTGCAGAGACTGTAATACAGCATTACCTCTTTTATTTACTAGTGCTACCTTTACGCTCTAATATGAGAATATGTTTAGATTTGGGGCATTGATTGAGTTTAATTTTCAGTGTTTCAACTCCATCAACATATTTGCATTACCTGGTTTTACAGGTGTAGGCTTTACTTTTAGCGCTGGCTCCTTCTTAGGCTCCTTGGGAGCTGCTTCTAGTGGAAAATAAGACACTGATATCTATAGATTGTTGCTTATGAATTAAAAATTTAGCTTGATTTTTTTATATTCCGCATGAAAATCTTATCTCATTAGGCATTACACTGTCAGTGTCAGCAAACAAAGTACGTATTAGAACATGCTTAAATGTATTTCTTGAATGACTTGAAAGATCAATGAGGCATTATATCTTTAACCATCAGAATAGCTTTAGCTTGCACATTGCAGACAAAACGAGAAAATGCGGTGATTCATGCCTTACATTATATTAACCAATAGTCCACCATAGTCTCACCTGCTTTTGTAACATTGAGATGTTCCTTCTTAAGAACAGATGCAACCTCCTTCTTGACAATTTTAATTCCTCTTACAGGTTTTTTGGGCTCTAAAGTAAAAAGGAAAAGCTGCTTCAGACATTTTTAGAAAATGGATTAATTATATTCTCCACAAAATAAAAGCGTCTAAATATTATATTGTTATAAAAAACTATACATCACTATTTTTCTTATGGGTCGACGTCATTCATCCAAAACAACAAACAACAATGTTTCAAACACATTTATTGTAATGAGTCTAATGAGTTTTTTCTTTTTCTTCGATAGAGACATGATATCCTTAATACACTCCCTCTTGCTCGCTGTTCAAATCTTTCGTTTCTGAGGGGCAGCCAATCAGAGGAAATAGTGTTGTGGATTTTTACATTATGAAAATAAAAACTCTGTACGGTTAGCATACATGTACCTGTCTTTGTGACTCTTTTCTTCACAGGTTCTTTGTCTTCTTTGGGAGTCTTGATTTCTTTCTCCTCTTTGGAAGGCTTTTTAACTTCTTTTTCTATTTTATGAATCTCCTCTTTCTTTTCTTTGGAAGGTTTCTTTTGGACAGGTTCTTTGGGGAGCTTCTTCAGTTCTCTTTCTTCTTTGATAGGCTTCTTTGGTTCTTTTTCATCCTCTCTAGAATGTTTTGTTGGTTCTTTAACTACTTGTTTTTCCTTTGCTGACTCCTTTGGTACTGCCCTTTCTTTAGAAGGTCTCTTTTTCTTTATGTCCCCTTTCACCTCTTTAGAAATTTCTGCTGGTGGTTTCTTCTCTTTGGGGATCTTTTCTGGCTCTTCTGAAATCTTCTTTACTTGCTCAGCATCTTTGGATGGTTTTTCTTGATCTTTTGTTTCTTTCAAAGGCTTTCTTGATTCCTTTTCTTTCCTTGGATGAAGTATTTCTCCCCTTGCTTCCTTAGATGGAACCTCATCTTTAGATTGTTCCTTAACTTCTTTTTCCTTTTGTTCTCTTATAGGTTTAATTTCTTTCTCCTCCATGGATGGTTTTATTTCTTCTTTGTCATCCTTTGAGGGTTTTTTCACTTCTTTCTTTTCCTTTGGAGATTTTGTTACTTCTTTTGGTTCTGTGGTCTTCACCTCCTTCTCTACTTTCTCAACCATCTCTTCCTTAGATGGTTTTAAGACTGCCTCTTCTTTGTGTAATTTTTTCTCTGCTTTCTCATCTTTAAGGGATTTCTTTTGTTCTTTGATATGTTTCTCCTCTCTTGGTTGTTTCTTCTCCTTCTCATCTTCGGAAGGTTTTGATACTTCCTTAGATTTCTTAACTTCTTTCTCTTCTTTAGGAGTTTTTGCCTCTTCTTCTTTTAGAGGTGGTTTCTTTTCCTCTTTTTCTACTTTTGGAGGCTGGGTGACTTTTTTCTCCTCTATATTTGGTGTTTTAGCCTTAGAGGGTTTCTTTGCTTCTTTCTCTTTTTTGGGAGGCACCTCTACTTTTTCTTCTTTAGGAGATTTCCCAATTTCTATCTCTTCTTTAGGAGGTTCCTTTTCTTCTTCAAATGGTTTCCTAATGTCTTTGGGCAGTCCCTTGACTTCTTTCTCAGGTAGTTTCTTCTCTTTTGAAGGATGGCTAATTTCTTTTTCTTCAATGGGTTTTATTATAGGTTTCTTCTCCTTTTTGAGATGTTCCTTCTTAGCTTTTTCTTCTTTAAGAGGTTTCTTCTCTTCCTTCTCTTCTTTAAGAGGTTTCTTCTCTTCCTTCTCTTTTTTAAGATGTTTCTTATCTTCCTTTTCTTCTTTAAGAGGTTTCTTCTCTTCCTTCTCTTCTTTAAGAGGTTTCTTCTCAGGTTTCTCTTCCTTAACAGGTTTCTCCTCTTCCTTCTCCTTTTTGAGAGGTTTCTTCTCTTCCTTTTCTTCTTTAAGAGGTTTCTTCTCTGGTTTCTCTTGCTCAAGAGGTTTCTTCTCTTCCTTCTCCTTTTTAAGATGTTTCTTATCTTCCTTTTCTTCTTTAAGAGGTTTCTTCTCTTCCTTCTCTTTTTTGAGATGTTCCGTCTCAGGTTTCTCTTCCTTAAGAGGTTTCTTCTCTTCCTTCTCTTTTTTAAGAGGTTTCTTCTCAGGTTTCTCTTCCTTAACAGGTTTCTCCTCTTCCTTCTCCTTTTTGAGAGGTTTCTTCTCTTCCTTTTCTTCTTTAAGAGGTTTCTTCTCTGGTTTCTCTTGCTCAAGAGGTTTCTTCTCTTCCTTCTCTTTTTTAAGATGTTTCTTATCTTCCTTTTCTTCTTTAAGAGGTTTCTTCTCTTCCTTCTCTTTTTTGAGATGTTCCGTCTCAGGTTTCTCTTCCTTAAGAGGTTTCTTCTCTTCCTTCTCCTTTTTGAGAGGTTTCTCCTCTTCTTTTTCTTCCTTAAGAGGTTTCTCCTCTTCCTTCTCCTTTTTGAGATGTTTCTTCTCTTCCTTTTCTTCTTTAAGAGGTTTCTCCTCTTCCTTCTCCTTTTTGAGATGTTTCTTCTCTTCCTTTTCTTCTTTAAGAGGTTTCTTCTCTTCCTTCTCTTTTTTGAGATGTTCCGTCTCAGGTTTCTCTTCCTTAACAGGTTTCTTCTCTTCCTTCTCCTTTTTGAGAGGTTTCTTCTCTTCCTTTTCTTCCTTAAGAGGTTTCTTCTCTTCCTTCTCTTTTTTGAGATGTTCCTTCTCAGGTTTGTCTTCCTTAAGATGTTTCTCTTTTTCCTTCTCTTTTTTGAGATGTTTCATCTCTTTTGTCTCTTTTTTCACTGGTTTCTTCTCTTCCCTTTCTTCCTTAAGAGGTTTCTTCTCTTCCTTCTCTTTTTTAAGATGTTCCTTCTCAGGTTTCTCTTGCTTAAGAGGTTTCTCCTCTTCCTTCTCCTTTTTGAGAGGTTTCTTCTCTTCCTTTTCTTCTTTAAGATGTTTCTTCTCTGGTTTCTCTTTCTTAAGAGGTTTCTTCTCTTGCTTCTCTTTTTTAAGAGGTTTCTTATCTTCCTTTTCTTCTTTAAGAGGTTTCTTCTCTTCCTTCTCTTTTTTGAGATGTTCCTTCTCAGGTTTCTCTTCCTTAAGAGGTTTCTCCTCTTCCTTCTCTTTTTTGAGATGTTTCTTCTCCTCTTTTTCTTCTTTAAGAGATTTCTTCTCTTCCTTCTCTTTTTTGAGATGTTCCTTCTCAGGTTTCTCTTCCTTAAGAGGTTTCTCCTCTTCCTTCTCCTTTTTGAGAGGTTTCTTCTCTTCCTTTTCTTCCTTAAGAGGTTTCTTCTCTTCCTTCTCTTTTTTGAGAGGTTTCTTCTCTTCTTTTTCTTCCTTAAGAGGTTTCTCCACTTCCTTCTCCTTTTTGAGAGGTTTCTTCTCTTCCCTTTCTTCTTTAAGATGTTTCTTCTCTGGTTTCTCTTCCTTAAGAGGTTTCTTCTCTTCCTTCTCTTTTTTAAGATGTTTCTTCTCTTCTTTTTCTTCTTTAAGAGGTTTCTTCTCTTCCTTCTCTTTTTTGAGAGGTTCCTTCTCAGGTTTCTCTTCCTTAAGAGGTTTCTCCTCTTCCTTCTCCTTTTTGAGATGTTTCTTCTCCTCTTTTTCTTCTTTAAGAGGTTTCTCCTCTTCCTTCTCTTTTTTGAGATGTTCCGTTTCAGGTTTCTCTTCCTTAACAGGTTTCTCCTCTTTTGTCTCTTTTTTCACTGGTTTCTTCTCTTCCCTTTCTTCCTTAAGAAGTTTCTTCTCTTCCTTCTCCTTTTTGAGAGGTTTCTTCTCAGGTTTGTCTTCCTTAAGATGTTTCTCTTTTTCCTTCTCTTTTTTGAGAGGTTTCTCCTCTTTTGTCTCTTTTTTCACTGGTTTCTCCTCTTCCCTTTCTTCCTTAAGAGGTTTCTCCTCTTCCTTCTCTTTTTTGAGATGTTTCTTCTCTTCCTTCTCTTTTTTGAGATGTTCCTTCTCAGGTTTGTCTTCCTTAAGAGGTTTCTTCTCTTCCCTTTCTTCCTTAAGAGGTTTCTTGTCTTTCTTCTCTTTTTTGAGATGCTCTTTCTCAGGTTTCTCTTCCTTAAGAGGTTTCTCCTCTTCCTTCTCTTTTCTGAGATGTTCCTTCTCAGGTTTCTCTTTTTTGGGAGTTTTTTTCTCCTCCTTTTCTTCTTTGAGAGGTTTCTCCTCTTTCTTCTCTTTTTTGAGAGGTTTGTCCTCTTTCTTCTCTTTCTTAAGATGTTTCTCCTCTTCCTTCTCTTTTTTGAAATGTTCCATCTCATGTTTCTCCTCTTTAAGAGGTTCCTTCTCTTTTTTGAGAGGTTTTTTCTCTTCCTTCTCTTCTTTGACAGGTTCAGGTTTCTTAACTTTTTTCTCTTGTTTGGGAGATTTTTTCTCTTCTTTAAGAGGCTTCCTTTCCTTCTTTTCTTTGGGAAGTTGTTTAGGAAGTTTCTTAAGTTCTGTCTTTACTGTAGGTGGTTTCTTCTCATCTTTAGGAGGTTGGGTTACTTCTGTCTCTATTTTTGCTAGTATTCTGACCTTTTTCTCTTCTTTGGGTGGTTTCTTGAGTTCCTTTATTTGTCTTATTGGTTCCTTTTCCTCTTTAACTTCTCTGGTAGCTTTAATTACTTCTTTCTCTTTTTTAGGTGTTTTCTTGATTTCTTTTTCTTCTTTGGGAGGTTTCTTGACTTCCTCTTCTGTCACTGGTTTCATCACCCTCTTCCTTTCTTTGGAAATCTTCTTGAGATCTTTTTCCTTCTTAGGTGGTTTTGTTGCTTTGACCTCTGCGTGAATTGGTTTCTTCGCCTCTTCCTTTCCTTTGGGAGGTTTTTTCACTTCCCTCTCATCTTTAGGTTTGATGACCTTTTTCTTTTCTGTGGGCAGTTCTTTTACATCTTTTCTGAGCAGCTTCTTTACCGGCTCTTCTTCTAAAAGCAACAATTTAGGTGTCAGTTTATTATATTATGTAGGGAATAAAGGGATATCATGTGCCCTTTGTGTGGAGAAGTTACTGGTTTATATTTGTGGTTGTATATATTTCATATTTATTTTTCATATTTTGTAAGTCTATTTATACTTCTGAACAGTATTTTCTAATTTCAAAATATAACGTGATTACCTTTGGGCTTCTTTTGTTTCAGTTTAAGAGGTTTTGTGTCAACTTTGGGCTTCTCCTTTAGTTTTACTTCTTTTGGTTTTATCTCTACAGTTTCAAACTCTTTGGCTTCCTTATCTTTTTTCTTCTCCATCTCAGGTGCTGCAGCTTTGAGATCTGTAAGCAGCAATGCATCCTCATAAGATTATCCATGGCAAATTGGCACAAATATTTACAATTTAATATTAGAAAAAAAAATAAGCTGAGAAAAATCAAGAACATGCACAGTTTCAAAAAATGTACCTTTAATAATGCCTTCTTTAACTTCTTCTATTGCATGTCTTTCCTTTGCCTCTTTCAGAACTAAAGTATATCAGAAATACAGAAATACAGCATACAGAAATATTCAAAAATATTCAACATACAACAGCTAATTTCTGGACTTGTAATACAGTTAACATGACAAATAATCATGCTTGCAAAAGCACTAGAAGCATCACAGTGTTAAAAACACTATGATTAAAAACACGCCACAATATCGTCGTCATACTGTTAAAAGTAATCAGCCTGGTGTTTTGGAAATGTACAACTTTATCACTGTTTGTCTGCCTGAAAATTGATTGGGCACACAAAATACTTCTATAGAATCTTAATGAAACCCACTCTAGGACATATGCTCATATACAGAAGATTACCTATACATATTAGTGCTGTCAAAATTAACGAGTTAATTTTTTGAGATTAATGTGAAATGTTTAACGCGTTAAAAAAAAATAACGCAGTTTTTTTTTTTTTTTTTTAAATTTCCTGTAATACAAGACCTTTTAACTCATTGGCAGCTCTGAAGGAGGGGGCAGCATTGTGCTATGCTGGCGTTTGGCCTGCCGGAAATAATTAGACGAAGAAGAAGTGTTACCATGCTATTATAAGCTAACACACGCAACAATGGATAAGGACGGGCTTTTGGGGGGGAAGTTTTACTTTAAGAAGTTGCCTAACGGCTTGTTGGACAAAACGAGAGTAACGTGCACAATTTGCAAAGCTGAATTCAGGTACCACAGAAGCAATTCGTCTCTGTGCTATCACCTGAGAGCAAAACACTCAGCTGAATCCACCTCTACGGGACCTTGCCAATCTACGCCTCAGGATTATGGTGCTCGTGGACGGATAACAAAACATGTGAGTGAAAAGCTAACCAATTCTTTGGTTGTTTGGATAGCTAAAAACTGCCGACCAGTTAGCATAGTAGAAGATGATGGACTGAGAGAAGTCATTCGCGTTGCATCAGGAGACGTGTGTTATAATCTTCCCTCGAGAGGAACCATTGTGTCGAGACTGCACACTTTGTATGAGGACCAGAGGGATCAGCGGTCCAGCAAGCTTGTGCAAGTAAGGAATGTCGCTCTCACAGGAGATCACTGGACTTCGGTGAACAACGATAACTACTTGGGCGTCACAGCGCATTTTATTGATAACGACTGGACACTACAATCGTTTGCACTAACAGTGAGTAAAACTGAAGCGCGACAGTGTGCTGAGGCGTGTGCTGACCATTTTCTCAGTGTTGCAAACGAATGGAAAATTAAGGACAAGTTAACCACGTTTGGCACCGACAGTGCTCGTAACATGGTTGCAGCCGCCAGACTACTTCCATTTGAACACATGCCCTGCACGGCCCACATTCTGCAAAGAACGATCACAGTTTCTCTTAACGACAGTGAATTTGAAAAGGTTCTGGCCAAATGTCGCAAGGTTGTTGGACATTTTAAGCAGAGTCCAGCGAACGCTCAGGAATTAAAAGAACAGCAAGTTGCACATGGACAAAAAACAGAACCACTTGTTCGGGACGTTCCAACAAGATGGAACTCCACCCTAGAGATGATCAAGCGGATCCAGAGAAACAAATCTGTGCTGACCACCATCCTGGCTCAGCAAAACAGCATGGTGTCTATGTTGACGGACCAGGAGTTTGACATACTGCAAAAGCTGGAGGAACTACTTGAACCTTGCAGGTAAATCATTTTGTTTATCATGTGTGTGTGGGCGTCTACCTTTGTGTTCTGTGTTCTAGCTCTGTCTTCAAGTATGTTCTCCCCCTCCCCCTCTGTGAGTTTGTCTCTGTGTGATTAATATAAAAATACAGGCTTGTTTACAACTTTTGTTCTTTCTATTGCAGATATGTGACCGAACTTCTGGGGGGGAAGTGGTATGTCTCCTGCTCTGTGGTGTTGCCAGCCTTGTGTTATTTGTTCAGGGTTATGGAGCTCTCAGATGATGACCCAGTCTACGTTTTGAGGTTTAAGAAGGTTTTTACCACAGACCTAGCTCAGCGGAGGGACAGCATCAATCTGACATGGCTGAAGATCGCTACTGCCCTTGATCCCAGGTTTAAAGACCTTAAGTGTGTTTCCAAAGATGAAAGAAGAGAGGTGTGGGCTTCATTACATGACCTTGTGATGGCAGAGACTCATGCACACCAACCATCTGCTCAGACAACAGAGGAACCATCACCAAAAAAGAGAAAGATCGCCATCTGCTTGCTGGGTTCTTCAGATTCAGATTCAGAGGAAGAGGAAGACTCTATAGACCGCTGTCTGGATCGGTACAAAGCAGAGCCCAAAATAGACATAGAGGAGTGTCCACTACAGTGGTGGTTAAAGAGAGAAGGAGCACATGCCAGGCTGGCACCTATTGCATGCAAATACCTGTCAACCCCTGCAACCACAGTGCCTTGTGAGAGATTATTCTCACTCTCAGGTCACATCATTCAAAAGAGAAGTGCTTCTTTGTCCTCAGATGATGTAAACAAAATAGTCTGCCTCAATAACTGGCTGAGTGTAAAGGACTAAGCCAAATTGCTGCTTTGGAGAGAATAATGTTCACCACTCTGGGTTTTCAGCTGTGTCTTTTTGTGTTTTAAATATTGACTTTTGTGCACCCTTTTGAAATTATGCATTAAGATGTTACACATTTTGTTATTTACATTTCTATCGTTAGATTCTATAAGAAATTATTATTATTATTTAAGCTAAAGTCTTATTTTAATGGCATTTATTGTTGTGGTATTGTGCTAGCACTTTAACCTTTAGGCCTGGGTTCAGTATTATTTCCTATCAGCAGATACTAGAAAGACTTCTTTAATGTGATTCACTGTTGATGACTTTGAAGATTTTTTTTTTAGTTGTATGTCACAGAAGAGAATCTGTGTTAAAGATTGACAAAAACTATTAAAAAATCTCTTTGAATTTAAGCATACATTCTTTGTGTTTATTCTGCATTTACTTCATTATGTTGCTTATACTGGTTTAAATATCTGTTACAAGCTTAAATATAAAGTTGAAAAAATGTAATTGCAGCCAGGGTATTTTTCAAATAATTGCACACAAATTACAGGAAATTGTGTCAAATAATAATTTTTTTAAAATGGATATATATATATATATATATAATTTCCTGTTAGATTGTTAGCCCAAAGAAGAAAAAGAAGAAAAACTGTGACATAAACATATTAAACATTAAAAATTAAAATAAGTTAAATTAATAATTCATTACATTACATGTTAGGTCCAAATAACTTTAGTCCTGTCATTACCAACTATTCAAAGAGCATGTAAATTAACACTGCCATTCCACATAAAACATAACATTACTTAATACATGCATCATGTATTTTCATAGCCTGATAATGAAAAACATGATGACAAATATGTGAGGGGAAGAGTTTAGTACCTTTTTCATATTTGTTGTGGCCTTCTGCTTTGTGAGACAATTTGAGTCCTCCAAATCTCTCAAGGGTAACATCGGCCTTCCTCTTTCGTTTAGGTTCAGTCTTTCTGCTTTCGCTGTTGTTGTTATTTTCATCATGATCATCAATGATGTTGGAGTATTTATCCTCCTCGTAAACAGGAAAAAAAGTTTCTTTCTCTTTCTCCTCACCATCAGCAGATTCAGGTACAGCGCTGTCATTACTGATTTTCTCAGATAACAGTATTTTAAGGTGTGTCATTGATGACTCCTCTAGATCTTCTACTATTTTAGCCTCCTCCACTTCAAAAAGATCTTCAGTGTTGGTCTCTTCCTGTTCCACTACAATAGATTTTTCTGCCCCCTCCTCCCCACTATCCTCATATTCTACTACATCTTCAGTTTTCTCCTCCTCTTCTTCTTCCTCCTCCTCCTCCTCCTCACTGTCTCTGATTTTAGTCTCTTCTTCTTGATCTTCAAAAATGTTTTCAGTTTTAATTTCCTCTGCCTCCTTCTCAGCTTCTACCAAAATACTGGGAAGCTCACTGTCTTTCTCTTCATATCCTGCCAAAATATCACGAGTCTTGGATTCCTCTTCCTTACGTTCTACCAAATCATCCTCAGTTTTGGCTTCTTCTTCTTCCTCCTCATGTTCTACCAAATCATCCTCAGTTTTGGTTTCTTCCTCCTCATGTTCTACCAAATCATCTTCAGTTTCGGCTTCCTCTTCCTCCTCATGTTCTACCAAATCATCCTCAGTTTTGGCTTCTTCCTCCTCATGTTCTACTAAATCGTCTTCAGTTTTGGCTTCTTCTTCCTCCTCATGTTTTACCAAATCATCTTCAGTTTTGGCTTCTTCTTCTTCCTCCTCATGTTCTACCAAATCATCCTCAGTTTTGGCTTCTTCCTCCTCATGTTCTACTAAATCGTCTTCAGTTTTGGTTTCTTCCTCATGTTCTACCAAATCATCTTCAGTTTTGGCTTCCTCTTCCTCCTCATGTTCTACTAAATCGTCTTCAGTTTTGGCTTCTTCTTCTTCCTCCTCATGTTCTACTAAATTGTCTTCAGTTTTGGTTTCTTCCTCCTCATGTTCTACTAAATCGTCTTCAGTTTTGGCTTCTTCTTCTTCCTCCTCATGTTCTACTAAATCGTCTTCAGTTTTGGCTTCTTCTTCTTCCTCCTCATGTTCTACCAAATCATCCTCAGTTTTGGCTTCTTCCTCCTCATGTTCTACTAAATCGTCTTCAGTTTTGGCTTCTTCTTCTTCCTCCTCATGTTCTACTAAATCGTCTTCAGTTTTGGCTTCTTCTTCTTCCTCCTCATGTTCTACTAAATCGTCTTCAGTTTTGGCTTCTTCCTCTTCCTCCTCATGTTCTACTAAATCGTCTTCAGTTTTGGCTTCTTCTTCTTCCTCCTCATGTTCTACTAAATCGTCTTCAGTTTTGGCTTCTTCCTCCTCATGTTCTACTAAATCGTCTTCAGTTTTGGCTTCTTCTTCTTCTTCCTCCTCATGTTCTACCAAATCATCTTCAGTTTTGGCTTCTTCTTCCTCCTCATGTTCTACTAAATCGTCTTCAGTTTTGGCTTCTTCTTCTTCCTCCTCGCGTTCTACTAAATCGTCTTCAGTTTTGGTTTCTTCCTCCTCATGTTCTACTAAATCGTCTTCAGTTTTGGCTTCTTCTTCTTCCTCATGTTCTACCAAATCATCCTCAGTTTTGGCTTCTTCCTCCTCATGTTCTACTAAATCGTCTTCAGTTTTGGCTTCTTCTTCTTCCTCCTCACGTTCTACTAAATCGTCTTCAGTTTTGGTTTCTTCCTCCTCATGTTCTACTAAATCGTCTTCAGTTTTGGCTTCTTCTTCTTCTTCCTCCTCATGTTCTACCAAATCATCTTCAGTTTTGGCTTCTTCCTCCTCATGTTCTACCAAATCATCTTCAGTTTTGGCTTCCTCTTCCTCCTCATGTTCTACCAAATAATCTTCAGTTTCGGCTTCTTCCTCCTCATGTTCTACTAAATCGTCTTCAATTTTGGCTTCTTCTTCTTCCTCCTCATGTTCTACCAAATCATCCTCAGTTTTGGCTTCTTCTTCTTCCTCCTCATGTTCTACTAAATCGTCTTCGGTTTTGGCTTCTTCTTCTTCCTCCTCATGTTCTACCAAATCATCCTCAGTTTTGGCTTCCTCTTCCTCCTCATGTTCTACCAAATAATCTGCAGTTTTGGCTTCCTCTTCCTCCTCATGTTCTACTAAATCATCCTCAGTTTTGGCTTCTTCGTCCTCATGTTCTACTAAATCGTCTTCAGTTTTGGCTTCTTCTTCTTCTTCCTCCTCATGTTCTACCAAATCATCTTCAGTTTTGGCTTCTTCTTCTTCCTCCTCATGTTCTACCAAATCATCCTCAGTTTTGGTTTCTTCCTCCTCATGTTCTACCAAATCATCTTCAGTTTTGGCTTCCTCTTCCTCCTCATGTTCTACCAAATAATCTTCAGTTTCGGCTTCTTCCTCCTCATGTTCTACTAAATCGTCTTCAGTTTTGGCTTCTTCTTGTTCCTCCTCATGTTCTACCAAATCATCCTCAGTTTTGGCTTCTTCCTCCTCATGTTCTACTAAATCGTCTTCGGTTTTGGCTTCTTCTTCTTCCTCCTCATGTTCTACCAAATCATCCTCAGTTTTGGTTTCTTCCTCCTCATGTTCTACCAAATCATCTTCAGTTTTGGCTTCCTCTTCCTCCTCATGTTCTACCAAATAATCTGCAGTTTTGGCTTCCTCTTCCTCCTCATGTTCTACCAAATCATCCTCAGTTTTGGCTTCTTCGTCCTCATGTTCTACTAAATCGTCTTCAGTTTTGGCTTCTTCTTCTTCCTCCTCCTCATGTTTTACCAAATCATCTTCCGTTTTGGCTTCTTCTTCTTCCTCCTCCTCATGTTTTACCAAATCATCTTCCGTTTTGGCTTCCTCTTCATCCTCATATTCTATTAAATTATCCTCAATTTTGGCTTTCTCTTCTTCCTCCTCATATTCTACTGAAGCATCGTCAGTTCTGGCCTGGCCAAAAATGTCTTCAGTTTTTGTTTTCTCATGTTTATCCACAATAGCTTCTTCAGTTTTGCTCTCCTCTTCATCTTCTACCACCCATTCTGCTGACTGTATCTCCTCATCAATTATCGCAAATTCATCTGTCCTTGTGTCTCTCTTTTCTTGGTCTTCACCTCTACCATCACCTCCTCCTTCTATCGCCTCTTTATGCTCTTTTTCTTTTATTAATTGTTCTGCATTATCCTTTATTTGAACTTCGTCATCATCACCCTCTCCAATTTCCTCTTCCTCCTCCTTGGTGTCATCATCAAGCTTTTCCTCCTGCTCCTTCAGTGATGGTCTCAGTTCTGGTTCTTCAATGTGTCTCGCTAGTGATGTGATAGCAATAAATTTAGTGTCTTTTTTAACTTAATGAATGTGACTTAAAAAAAAAGAAAAGAAACAAAAATCATGTGAATACCATCATCTTCCTCTGTCACATCTGCTTCAGTGGGTGCCATCTCGGAGTCTTCTTTTATCTCTGCAGCAGGAGCAGCTTCTTTGGCAGCACGCACGATCTCTGTAACTGTATTACGAACCTTGTCATCCCTCTTATGTGATCTTCATTTCTTTATAGGGTGATTTTAATGATGCAAAATCATAGCAACATTACAGCAAGATATACACCACAGATTGCAGTTAGTGGATTTTTAAAAGTGCTTAATAAATTGAAGCAGGAATTATTTTATATCTCGTTTCTTTTCTATTTAGCTTCTTTTGAAGTGTTTTTTAAATGCCTTGTAACTTCCTGAAGTAGCTGGTACAAACTGCAGCTGAGCTATATGTTTAGCCACTCATTTCAGCAGAGTACTTGCTCAAAATAAGATACAGTGCTGTGATGATCTTAATGAAGGAGCTGGCTGGATCAAATAGTTTTTATAAAACCACAGAGAAAAAGAACATGATGTATCAAAACTGACTACAATGGTAAATACAGCGTAAAAGTATTGTGAATGCTAACTTTGCTACATGTGGTGTGTTTAATAGTTACATGCGCAGGTAAAAAGTATACAAAAACACATGTAATCCAGTCCGGACAATCCAATTATATACATATGACAACAGTGTAAATGGTCAAAAACAGGAGGCAACCAGTCAGTGGCACAAAAAATGCGAGAAAGAGCAACAAACGAATGCAAGTCTGAAGGACACACATGGTCATGCACAATGTTACACAGAAAAACATGATGACTGAGTCAAGACATATCACTGCGAAGTTCTGTAAAATATTACAACAAATGGTCAGTGTGACAAAGAAAGGGAGGAATGAAGTAAACCAATCCATAACAATGTAGCAGCTTAATGACAATTAGAATAACAGAATGAAGAACGGATATGATGCATGTTTGTCCATGCTATAATGTAATGAGTACAAATCGAGTATTTTTCAAACACAGTGGCACACAGTTTCATAGATCTTCAGGGTTACACTGAACAGTGAGGCATACCATGAGGCAGACTTGAAAACAGATTGAATAATGTCCCATGAAAAACACAAGTCTGTACAAACATGCAAGAAACAAACAAAAAAAACAAAAATCAAAAAATCTATGCAGTCTAGTTGCTTGCAACACACATTGCGCATGTTTAAAAGCACATTTTAAATGTCTTTAACGAAGATATTTTCTTACCTTTTTCAAATGGAGGCAGAAATTCCCCTGCATTAACACATGAAGAAAGACACTTAGCTTATTTTTTTAATGTAATATTTCCTTTTCTGTATTACTGCAATGGAAAACAGAAGAAATGCTGTCATTACCTTTCCTTCTTACTAAATTGATATCAGATGGGGAAGGTACAGCTTCATCTAAAAGAAACAAAGACGTTTTGTGAAAACCTGCCAATCATAAATGTTTATTTTATCAAGTCTTTCAGCATATTTCTAAATGGATTAAAGCAGAAACCTTTTTCTGTTACTACATTTACACCTGGGGTGGTGACAGGTTCCCCTGAAACATAGAAAATATTTAGAAGAGGGATTTTTAATATTTTCTCATTAATAGTACTGAACATCTAATACTAATAGCCATACCCTGATCACCAACAATCATGCTTGACATGTAAGCTAAGAACAAATCCTTCTTGTCTGTGAGCGTTGACACAGCATCTTCAACAACTTTCATTGGGTCAATGGACACTTCAGGCATGATTCCTGAAAATGAAAAACACCAGACAGTGAATAAAAGCTGCTTTGTCTTCATTTAGAAACTCAGCCTAGCTGCCGTAAGGATAAGATGTAACCAATTTTCTGATAATGACGTAGGTTAAAACAGACCTTGTTCACCAATCAGTGTTGAGGAGATGTAGCTCACAAGCAGGTTTGTCTGCTCTTTGGTGATTTCTACTGCTGACTTAAAAACTGACATGGGGCTAAATCCCAAGGTATGCTGGATATCTAACCAACAGAGAAAATAAAGCAAAATAACAAAATAAAAATAACACAATCGTGAAGTCTGGGAAAACTGCAGTGTGTGCATTGTATCAGGCGATGTCTTGGCAGACTGTGTACCTTTTAACGTGTCCAGTATGACATCCAAGACTGCGCAGAGCACGCCCTGGATGTAGCCAAATAGTCCACTCACAAAGTCATTAGTAACACTGAAGGCATTTCTGCCAATAACCACGGGGTCAATGAAGCTAATGTCAGTGGTTCCTGAGGACAACACACATTCAGGTCAAAGGCGCAGTAAAGTACTTCATTAAACATACGTGCACTTATTTGTTACACAGACGTTAGAAAAATGTGTTTAAGGCCAACATTTTCCTTAAAAAGCATGCATTGTCAAAGTTAGCTAACATATTTTATATACGTTTTTGTTTAGTGGACAACATCCATAACAAGCTAAAAAGAGTTACTGTTGATCTATTAATGCATTCCTAATAAAGTCTGTAAAATGCATAAGCAATATATACAGAATATAAGATGTACTGTAAATATTAAACCACAAACATCACAAATGAGACAATATGGAGGCACTGAATACCTTTGAATACATCCAGTATCATGTCTACGATGGCACAGAACACGTCCTGGATGTAGCCAAATATTCCACTCACTGTGTCATTTGTGACGTGGAATATATTTCTTCCTATTACCACAGGGTCCATGAAGCTAATGTCGACGGTTCCTGAGAAACACAAACAGGAAATGAATAAGGACAGAAAGTATGCAAAGCAAACTCTCTAAATTGTGTTAGATAGATATTCTTTTATGTTGTTTTTAAGAGGTTATGGGTTAAACGAGAGAGCGTAAATACCTTTCACTACATTCAGTGTAGTGTCCAGTATGGAACAGAGCACATCCTGGATGTAGCTCGCCACTCCACACATGAACTCATTAGTAGCATTAAAGACACCTCTGCCTATCATTACAGGGTCAATATAGCTAAGATCAGTTTTTCCTGAATGGAAAAGAAATAGAAAAATAAGTGCATTTGTAAGTACATTCTGCATTAATTAATTAATGATTCAACCAGGCAGTTACAAACCAGTAAGGGAGTTAAAGTTTAGTTCAAGTATTTAAAAAAAGACAGATTTATTCATTCATTAATTGTATGTGAAACAAGAGAAAAACAGTCTTGAGTCAGAAAAAAAGGATTCAAGTATAAATTACATACCTTTTCTAATATCTTGTATGGTTTTCAGTGATGTATCCACAACAGCACACAGTGTGTCCCTGAAGGAACCCAGTGCTCCACCTATGAAGTCATTCGTTGAATGGAAAGCTTGTCTACCAATGACCACAGGGTCAATGTAGCTGAGGTAGAAGTTCCCTGTGGTTTCAGAAGATTATTCTGTACTTATTAAGCACTCTTTGTTTTTGTTCTTTTGCTTGTGTTGGTAGGAGTGAGTGGTCATACCTTCTTCATCTGACAAATATCGAACAAACCCATCTTTTGCTTCTGATATTTCCTCGGCTGCGTATCTGGCAGCTGACATGGGGTCACTTAAATCCGGTGCGCATTCTGCATAAGTACAGCGAGTCATGCATTAGAGAGCTTACACAAATAAAAACTGTGCCAAGATAAATTCCCCACTACCTTGAAACTTATTGAGCAGACTGGACAACTCATCAGTGGCGTCGTTCACGGCCTGGACAGGGTCCGTTATGATCTGCTGGATGTCTAACGATGATAGCAAACATGTTGGTCAGATTCTGCATAACTGATATCTTAAAAGACTTGGGGATTTTGTGGCTTACCGGGGACTGCTTTGTACTCAACAAAGTCAAACATCACCACACCTACAACCAGCCAGGACAGGAGAGCAGCAAGGGCAATCAGCAGCTCAACAGACATTTTCACCTTGTTGAGCAGCCCCAGACCTTTGGATCTGAGAGAGCTCGTCTGTGGCGCTGCTGCTCTGTCACTGGACCCAGTGGCTGCAGCGTGGGAGGCTGATTTGGCTCCTATATGTGGAAGATATAAAGAGACAAAAGTTACTCTGACAAATTCTTTCTGCTTTTGTTCTTGTGTTTGTAATGTTTGATATTCTTGCACTGCTAAAGTAACCACAAGGGTTTCAGTTCTTTTTAAATATCCACTGTAGATCATGTGCAAAACCTATATGGATCAGAACTGATAAAACAATTAAATGATTGGGAACATATCTGCTTGTATACATATTTATTGTTGTCTATAATGAGTGATTGGTAGCAAGAACTTGCACACTTGCATAGTTTGTCCACCAGAGGGAACTGACATTACACTTTTAGCTGTGAAATCTCTGTATGTTGTCTCTCCTTCTAACAACAGTGAAAGTGTTTCTCCATGTTTTGTTCCTCTGTTACAAAGTGTGCAAACTATGTATGTTTTATCAGATCTGTCAATTGTTGTGTAAGTCTTTTTGGGTCATATTATCGCCTTCTTTCAGTAATTTCACTATCGTAACAATGATTTTGCCCTGGCTTCAAAATAAAAGCCCATTTTCTTAAACCTTTCAAGTCTTATCATCTACACAATGAAGACAAACCCTGACAAGAAGACATTTTGTGCACAGATAGTACGTTATTAGTTGTGTATATATATATAATTTTTCATCTTTACTATGACCCTATACTGTCTCTTTATTTCCTTATTATTTATATTAATCGGAAATGTTAAACGTCATCAGAAAAGTCATGGTGTGATAGGGCACTCCAATTTTAGCAGTGACATTTTCCAAATGTACTGACACACTTTAGACTGGCTTAGCACAGTGAAAAATGCCCAAGGCAGCATTTAGTAACAGTGTTATCATCATTAAATGCTGTGCACAGAGTGTAAGATTATCTGTACTGATTTACTGTAATGTCAGGCGTCAGGGAGACCTTCACACAAGGTCCAAGTTGAATGAACTCTGAAAATGTTCGATGCATGACCACTTCCAGTGTGTAGGACACGGGGACAAAAACCCCTCAAACTCAACTCAACAGCATTGTTTAGATCTGTGCAATTTTTCTAAGTAACCAGCGTGTTATTGCATTTTTTGTGAAAACATAACAAGTTCACTTGCTGTTAGATCTTAAAATGTGCTTTTTAAAACTGGTGATAACTGAAGTAATAACATTAAGTAATTATGAGCATTGGCTTTGTTTACATAGTAGCCAATGTGCGCTATACACTTCATAAGAAAAGACTATGTGCTGGAGCGCATTATAAATCTTTACGTTATCAGTTATCAGTTTTCTATGATGCCTCTGATGCCGATCCAAAGAGTAGCACAAACACATACAGAATAGGGACCACTGGTCTAAACTTGCTGACTGCAGTAAGAAACTATACATATATAAGTGAAAAGCAGGTCTACAGTGACACAAAGAAATGCTCTTTATAGACACTGATGGATCAGTAGCAGCAGTCTTCTGCATTAATATATCAGACGAAGACGATTTTTTCCTCCACTAAAACCACTTTTGCACATTTAAGCATGATCTAAGAGTGTCTTACATTTACATAGTACTGTGAATGCAGGATTTGCAGGTGTTTTTTCACACCTTTATTTATTTATGTATATTCCTTTTGACGTGTTTGAGGTCTACCACCCTGGCTGAGGTCAGCTGCAGCTGCAGTCTGTCACAGGAGAGCAATGCTAATACTCTGGTGACTTGATAGCTTGTATTTATAGCAACCAACTTTCAACACATCATCGTCAGAGGACACAACTTATCAAAACACTGCCATTTATTTGTTATGCAGAATTTATTACTGTGGATTTTTGCACTGTAGTAAAGGTTTTATTTGAACAGCTTCGCTTGAAGATCCAGGTGTAACAACCCTACCTTCAGCCATTGTGACGTGTAGACTATCTCAGGTAGGATACTTTAAATTGGAGACAAAGCCTCCTCATGAAGAATTAACTGGTGACGCTCCAGTAAATCCAGTTTGAATCCACTTTCTCAGGAAAAAAAAAAAAGCGTCCCAGGTAGTAAATTATTCCATTGTCACTTGGACCATCACAGCCTTGTCTTCTTACCCATAACATCCACAGGTGAAACTTGTCCAAGGTTTTAAAAAGTGAAAAATGGAAAATTAAGCATGAATTGAAAGCTTACATATGTTGGGGAATTTGGAGCTGCCTATGAGGCAGCATTAAAAAGGGGGGTCTGGGGACAGTGGGGCAAAGTAAAGCGACGCAGGGGAAGAATCAGCCAAGCTAAGCACAGGGCTGGGCAGGGTGAGGGGAAACGCACAATATCTCACCCAGTGTTTCTGGGGCCTCACATGGGTATAGGCCAGTGCAGAGAGCAGGAAGGCTGCAAGGTAACTCTATCCCCCCAGAAAATACAGGCTATTCTTAGCTGGAGCTCTGCTCACCAGCCACTCTGACAGACCTTTTTTGGACGTTCAAGGGTGTGCAAGATCAGCTGGCTGAACTGAGCACCCCTACTGGCTGCTGCAGCACTCTGTCCACTAAAAACAAATCACGGGCCCACGATTAATGGCAATTCAGATGAAAACTACCTTCAAATTTTTTTTCCCCCCTTCTACCTCCAAGTTAGGTTAAAACAGCTTCTTTTGAGTAATTTCAGAACTAGTACTAGTCGATAAAAAAAGTCCTTAAAAAGGTCCATAAGTGCATGTTTTTCTGTAAGAAGTCATTAATAGGAATCGAGGATAAATGTAGCCTGATCCTGTTTTGACAAAAGTTAACAGGAGCCAAAACTGCAACTGCTTATGGAAAAGGATTAGGGCCACCAAAAGAAAAAGAAGTCAGAATTGGGGTACCCCCCCCCCCCGGTGGCCATAATCTTCTTCCATAACTGCTTCTTCCAGTTGTTCAGGTTTTTATTTTAATACCTGCGACGCGGGATCCATGGTTTGTGTCTCCAAGGCAACAGAGCTTAAAGTTCATTTCTTATTTAAAATCCCTATTTCCAGTATTGTTTTTTTCACATGAACATAATAAATTAATCATCGGTAGTTAATTAAATTCAGTGGTCTCTGCTAGCATTGACATTTTGTATAAAATACTGACAAAATGATTGATATGACATTAAGTATGTTTTCCATCTGAAAAAATTTTATCTCCACTTCAATGAAAATCCCACTGACATTGGACATCCGAAAAACCTGAGTAGCAGCTAAAGTGATGGTGGGTGACTGATTGCACCCCAAAGTTCTGGATAAAGTCTGTTCTGTTTTATTCAAATGTATTTTAGATTGGTCTGTTTGGCCAGTCTTAAGATAATTTCATTAAAGTTAGATAGTTTCACACAGTAAAAAGAGCGATCCAATCCAAACAACAACAACAAAAAGGCCACCCTCTTAATCCTGATGCTAAACTAAGAACATTGCTTTCATGATAAACACAACCATGAAAATATTAAAAATAATAGCAGCAAAAGCACTGTGTATAACACTGTGATTAGCAAACACTGCTGCGGAGTGAATAATGAGAGGGGGGGGGGGGGGGGGGGGGATGCTGCAAAGACAGAGAAGGTAATCTGGAAATCTACAAGTATGTGGGTGACAACAGGCCATGGAAACCCAGATGAAGATCCAAGAAAGTCTCCCACAGGCCAATACCTCCAAAAGGTGAGACCTGTGCTAATAAGCCACACCATTGGTTGGAATGCCATTCAGAGTTATTACATAATATATTCTGCGTATGTTTGCATAGTAAATGTACCAGAGAAATGTGCCTAAGTACATGGAAAAAACTTTATTGAGTCATCTGAAAAACAGCACTTAACATAAAATAGAACTTGGAACATGAGCTTATATCTCAACTTAAACTGGATCAAACTGTGGATTTGTAAAATAAACTTACTGCAAAATGTAGCTTTTAAAGCAGAAACATTAAACCCAGACACATGCCCAAACACCAGTTTGTTTGTTTACAGTGTAGCTGCGTCGCTCATGGTAACAGGCCTGATGAACAGGCTGAGCTCCACAGGTACAGGAGGAGCCACGTATCTCTCCTCCCTCAGCAGTCGCAGTAACAAATCCTCAGTGTCCTGTGGCCAGCGGTACACGCGAGTATTCTGGAGCCAGCTCGGGACATGTTTCTGTCAAGAGTTTCCACAGTTTTTTTTTTTTTTAAATATATAATAAAGATAAGATTAATACAAAGGGATAAATATGGGAAATGTTTTCTGACCTGGGATGCACAAAGGAAGAGAACCGGGATGAATCTAAAATTCAAGCTCCCCTGCTGGATGAACTCATTCTGCATCTGGCAAAATTAAATATACAATAAAATACTCTAAGTTTACCTGTCAGCATTATTGCATATTATTTATGCAAAGAAATATGACTTTATTTTTTTTTGTGTTCATAAACATTAATAAACAATAAAGGAATGAAGAACTTAATCGTGAAACTTACTGTTAAGAAAAAAATGAATAAATGTTTTTTACATACTGAACACTTCTAAATAACAATACTGTGGAAAAAGTCTGGAGTCAGCTCCATTTATTTATATTTTACTAGGACGACTGGAAATTGCTGCAGCAATTCATTGAAACATGTGAAAACATTTTTTTAAATGTATATAAGGATTATAAATCCTGGAGTAAGAGCAAATACTGCTCATCTGCTGTAGATCTGTTTTTAAGCCTAGTCCTTATGTTTTGACATAGAGTTTGTAACAAAGTGTCTAAAGATACAATTTAAAATTGTTTCTTTGCTAAGCTCTCTGTCGTGTGTAGACATAACGCTGGTTCATCCTTTAAGTTAAATGCATTTTTATGCTTGAATGTCCAAAGAAAAAAGCCACTCATAAAGCCTGGAGAATTATTGCTCAAGGCCCTCTAAAGAAATTAAATGAAATAATTTAAGGGTGGCTCAAGAGTTTTGCACAATATCACAACTGTAACAATTTAACTGCATTTTCTAATTCAGTGTGCTATTAACTCCTCTGCTAAAGTATAGTATTTGAATATTTCCTCCATTGCTGATTTATCCTCACCATTGAGTGGATATATTTGGTGTGTAGACCATGGCTGTCCACTACAGGTCCTTCAATATCCTCCTTGTACTTTGGACTGATGGCGATAATAATCAGGGTTAACGGCTGTTAAAAAAACAAAAAACAAAACAAAACAAAAAAACAGACAGAAATTTCAGACACTGAATAAAAAGACAGTGTTCATACAAAAGTAACTTGAAATAAACACAGATACAGCAAAAACATGGAATATGAAATATTATTTTATCTATTATAGAGGGTAACACACTTGCTGATCTTGATGATGGGTACTTTATTAATCCCAGGGGAAATCTGAGATTCTCCGGAGCTCACATAACCACATAACTACATAAACACTAACAGAAAGCAGACTGGTTACATCAAGCTAGAATCATAGTTTAAAAATAAGATATAAAAACACATGTTACAAGACCTGTGCAAATAATAGTGTTGCCTAGTAAGGAGTATAAAAAAAGGTAGACTTGTAGAAGATTTTGTCTTCTCTTACAGATACTTGCAGCAATTTATGGTAACAATATAACTTCGCACACAGTTCTCATAATTACTTACATCTTTAAGGTAACTGTCTGTCCACTTGTTGACGTCCATACATCTAATGGAGCTGTCATATAAGTCAATCTGTGAAATTTAGGTTAGGGCTGTGAGCAAAGTGTTTAATGATATTGGAGAAATGATAGTGTACACAGGGTGGAAGCTTACAGCCGGTCGAAAGCCTTGCTTTGTGAGGAAATCCACAAAGGGGACCATTTCTGAGGACACGTCTGAAGAGTAAGTGATGAAAACGTTTCCTGAGAAGAGACAAGATAATAAAACCCAAACAATCAGAATCTTAAAGCTTTATGTTAAGTGTCAGCTTAATATAAGCGTACTTGTATTTTCTGCTATACTGTTACATACTGGTTTGGCTGTTGTTGCTTCATTTAGTGCAAGTGTTCAAAGCCAAACTGTGACTTAAAACGTTTCAAAAAAGAAGAAACAGCAGCAAATAAAAATGATCAGATAGGTGAAGTACCTTCATCATGACTGCCTTTGGTATCAAATTACATTTTGAGAAAATAATTAAGCTACCACTGGGTTTGGGTCACTGATTTCTAAAAATAAACGAAAAAAAAAAATGTATAAAAAATGTCGTCAGCAAAAATATCATCATCATTATTCTAAGTAACTCTTTCCTATATTATAAATTTGAAAAATTAATCAAAAATATAGCCTAAAGTTAGCTTTCTTACACTATTTTGAGCTTGCTTCTTATTTTAAATGTGAATCTATAAAGACAATACAAATAAATATTACTTCAGTTTACCTGCTAAGTAGCTAGTTTCTGCGCTAACACGAACTGTTTTGGTGACGAAATGTCTCTAAGATACTAATTAATCTGTTCCGTTAACACTTAAATGTGCATTCCTTGTTACAGAGACAATAAAGTGCCAAAAAAGTGACTCACGGCACTCATCAGGCAAACGGATGCTCTTCCTTTTCCCCTGTGGATGTGAAGCGGACTCCTCTGCTCCTGCTGAGCGCACATTCAGCATGCTGACATCCTCTACAGTGGGAAGTGAGAACTGAGGGACGTTAACTGAGACACTTCCCATGATGTTATTCATAAAGTGGTCATGAAACTGGAGCCTGAAGCAGCAAGAAAGAAAAATATACGAAGACCAACATCTTTCACATAATCTTGCGCAATGGCTACTGCCAAGGAGTAGCCATTGTACCTTTATCAATATACCATACATGTAAAAAATGTTGTTTTCTGAATACATCGTCAGCTGTGTTTACCCATTTTGGGGTTGATTCCGAGGTGTCCAGTGCTGGAAAGGAGCAGAGAGGTGACGTGACTGAGGATGGTATCTGTTGAGTGGGTTGAGATTACACAGCCATTCTCCTGCAGAGTATTAAGTTCATAATATGAAGAAGGTCCTTGTGTACAGTTTAAACATTTCTATGGGAGTGTCTGTTGAAAGTGTTTCAGTAAAAGCAGTTTTTCCAAAATCAAGAGTAAATCAGCACCATTTTTTCTAGTTTTTCACCTCAAACACAGTAAATACTAATTATTATGCTGACCCTTAAATTCACAACAGGTTTAAAAACACAAAAAACACAACGTTGTGATAAACTCTCATAGTAAATGTTGAAATACTGGACTGCAAAACGTTTAAAGGTCATCCTAATATTTAAAACTTCTTTTATATTTTTCTGTTTTTCAATTGTTTTACTTTACCTGCATTGTACTTAAAATTACTTACTGCATAAAGTTTGACACCTTTCCTGTAAAGTACTCAGAAGTTAGGCAAGGTTAAGTCATTCCATAATACAGCCACATGCCACGAAGTACAGCATACTTGCTAGCCCCTTATTCTAATGTACTTACCTTTAAGTACATGTAGGTAATTTCAAATTAAATACGTTAAAATTCCATTTCATTACAGGGGAATAGTGCTCTTAGTCGCAGGCGACATTATGAAGTGTTACCCTACAGGTGTGTCATAGGTGTATGTATTACAAACATACAGAGTATTCACAGCCTCTTTCAAGGTTTCTTTTATCTAATTACACAAATAAAAGAATCACAACAGATCACAGAACTGCTTTCCTTACCACAGCTATGCACGTCGTGGTGGGGAAGTAAAAAGGGAGTACAATGTTGCCACTCGTTGTCATCTTTCAGCGGCAAAGGAGCCTCGAGTTCCTCTTCTAAATCACTCTGAGGTTGAGCGTCGCATTCATCCTCCCCTCTGAAAATGAATGCTTTAACTAATCAAATGTGTGCTAGTATTTTACTCCCTAAAAGTGTAACATGGTTACCTCGCTGTGTTTCCATTTGCAGGCTCAGTTGTTCCACAACGCTTTGCTCCATATTCCCAGCTGCCGCACTCTCTTTTTGTGCCATTCGGCATCACTCTTTGAGAAAAGCAGTCATCAGAAGTCTGATGATGTAGATTCATCCTGGAAGATGTTTCTCTTCCATCTTCTGGTTCTCTGGGTTGGATCATCTCCACATGCTGCATAAAATGAAATTTATGCCCGCAAAACTCTTGATTAATTTCTCTGCATCTGTTTGGGCTTCGGTAGAAATAATCTGCATTCATGCAGCATCTCGGTCGATCTATTTAATTTGCTCTTACTCCAGCGTTCATAAGTTGAAGGCTGTTTTCTAGCTTTGGTTCCTTTCCAGAGTTCTCCATTTTATCTCAGCTTGAGACACATCCTGTACCACATCAAATTAGATGATGTGTAAAACAAACATTTCCGTGTGTTAAAATCAATAGATCGAGCTTAATTTACTTGCAGGTATTAAAAACAACAACATGAAAGTTCATGCTCATAAACATGTCTATGGTAAAGCACCAGAAAGAGGCATCACCTACCTGTTAAAAGTCTGGTTTCAAGACTCCTGTGGATGCACAGACTTGCACTGGAACCTACTATATGCAAATATCTCACGCCTTTGTGCGTCCAATCAGAGCCAAGAATGCAGTTTGTATGCCTGTGCCAGATTAGACAGGAAAGCCTGCATGAGTAAGAAATTTAGTTGTTTTTAAACTCTTTGTTTAATTGTTAAACTGTTTTTAAAGCAGTCCACATTACAACTTTAAAAAAAAAACAAAGCGTGGGATAAAACAGGCTTAGGTTATGCAGCTGATTGATGTCTGGCTGCAGGGCATACATGTATCCGATGATTTGCATATTCAGTGTGAAATTCACCCCGAGGGGGGGGGGAAAAAACAAAAAAAACACAGGGTCATTTATACTCTGTCAGTTTCAATAGTGATAGATGTCTGCTTATTCACCATGCCTGTTGCTGAGAACCTGAAATTTCTTGAGAACGGGAGCAGTCAGACGAGCTTCACAAACAGTGTTAAATAGTGCGTCGTAATGGCAGGATTCTTTATTTCAAAAACAGCTGTGCACGCAGAACAGACAGAGACAATAAATAGAGACCAAAAGTTTTGAATACCTACTAAACTCAGGGCAAACGGAGTGATACAAAAGTTTCTGCTGACTTTTCCACCCGTGGAGAGCAACATAAATACACATAAATGGCACATTGTCATGTGATTACACACTAAGAGTGAGAGGAAATTGATAATAAAGGAAGATGAAATGCTATCCAAAGCCGAATGCCTGGAAATAATCAATTATTCGATTCTCTTAACAACTGACTGAAATGTTCTTAAAATGAAATGAAAAGGTATTTGGTCTCACAAACTGTTATATTCAAATACACATTATGGAGGGACAAACACAGGTACACATCCTTCATTCATATCATGTAAGTGGCAGTTTGTTTGGCTGTTGAAGCATAAAGACAGTGTGGAAGTCTTACACAGCCTGCTGCCATCTGCAACATACATTTAAAAATACTGTCAGTATACTAAGCAGTCAGCTGAACGAAGATTGCAGTTAGAGAGGAGGTCAGTCCTCATTTGAACTACGTAAAGCTCAACTTAAAAGTCACTTTAAGCCAGTCCTAAAAAAAAAGATCACTGGCAGAAGCTGAAATGCAATGAATGCACAATATTAGTGCAGATGGCATACAGTTTTGGGAGGAAGAGTCCATGATGCACTGAGTTAGTGTGTGTAAAGCATGAAGGCATTCCCTTACATTATAAGAATATTACTAAACAAGAAAAGGCAAGAACAGGTGTTATAGTACATCTAAAGTCCTTGAGAAGAGGAGAAAAGTATTGTTACATTAACCTTATAAAAAAAGGAAAAGAAAAAAGAAAAAGAAAAAAGTCAGTGGACTCCCAGAAAAAAGAAAAAACTAATTTTCAGATACACTTTGGTCCACAGTGTCTAACTATTCCCAACAATTATTATTCCTACATCTGTAACCAGCTTGTGAGCCTCACACACTTCTCTACGAGCCATAACAAATGTAACCTTGCATTTAAAAATGGGAAAAAAAGAGAAAAAAAAAAAAATCACACATTTCCAAATTATCAAAAGGAATACAAAACAGAAAAAAGATAATAAGTAAACAAGCAATTTGTATTTACATTACATACACGTTACACAACATAACTCATGTCGTTCATCCATGACAGTCACTTCTAATTCTGATAGTCACTTTGCTGTGTTTGCACCCCTCTGTCCTGTTTGTATGACGTCTGAAGGTTGGAAAGCGAGTCTGCCAGCTTTTAAAACCATTAGAGCCGCAGAATGAGAAAGAACGCGTGGTGTCTGGCTCCCTCTGGTGGAATTCTGGTGAAACGACATGAGACGAGGGCCGCGGCGCTCAGAGGTTATCCCCTGGCTGATACTGAGGCTCAGTGGCAGTGAAGTAGTCCTCCAAAAAGGCTTGCAAGTACTCAAAGGTGGGCCTCTCCTCTGGGTCTTTCTTCCAGCACTGTAGCATTAGCTCATGCAGGGACGAGGGGCAGTCCTGGGGGCACGGCATCCGGTAGCCTCGCTCCACTTGCTCCAGCACCTCACGGTTGTTCATGCCTGAACAAAGGAGCACAGAGAGTGAGAGTTTAGGGCTGTGCTGCCATCAAATCACCAAGTTTGTAAGCAGTCTTTCTGTGCCGTTTCCATAAGTTGCATTTCTCTAGACTTTGCTTTTGAGTTTCAGTATCGTGGAACAGATTAGTAGATGACTTCCTGCACCTACTATTGGTTGCAATGTGACATTAAGATGGGGGTAATAGTCGATTAGCATAAAAATGTGAACAGTCAAGGCGGTGAAAGAGCCTTCCGTTTTGATCTGAACTGAAGAAATAGTGCTTTGCATAGAAGTGATGTCGCCTTAAGCCTTACACTGGAAACTGAAAACATTGCAGCAATCATAGCATAGACACTAGACAGCTCATATAAAGGTTGAAATGGAATTATAATGTCAGTGAAACTGGAACAATTCACATTCATTAGCTTGGAACATTTCTATGTATAATGCAAAATGCAGTGTGCATTATGCAACTAACTACCGTTTTTTTTTTTTTCCTTTTAAATCATGCAAAGTCTCGTGTCACAGCCTGCATTAACTGAATGCAGCCATTTGATTGGTTTTGAGAGGTGATTACATAACCCACAAAGCTCAGCACTCTCACCTGGATAGGGCACTCTGCCCTTGGTCACCAGCTCTGTCAGCAGGATACCAAATGACCACACGTCTGACTTGATGGTGAATTTCCCGTAGAGTGCAGCCTCAGGAGCGGTCCACTTTATGGGAAACTTCGCACCTAAAATAAATTCAGGTGATATTAATTTCGCAAACATTCTCAAACAGCTGTAACATTTATTATTTTGCTTCTGCATCCCTCCAGATATACACAAAGATACACAGCAGCGGCTTCCACCAAAACCTAAAGACTAAAGTAGGTCAGTCTTTACTGTACTGATTTTTTTCCCTTCACTGATTTGATTAGTGCAGGCACATAAGGACATCATTACATCCCACCAGGGAAATAACGGAACCATTCCATTATCCATCTCCGTGTCAGTTTGCACTTGGCCCGAGTCGAGCAAGTAAACATTTCAATTTCTACCAAATGAGTGACTGAACATGTTGACAGAGTGACTAACAGAGCTTGAAGTCCTCCTGGTGTGGTTCACATCTGACTCAGGGGGAAACAACACTGGAGTGAATCAGGTTTTGGCTGCTTCCTCGTCATCCCTCAAACAATAATCGCAGCGGCATATTTTCGTGTAAAACAAGTGCCCTTTTAAGAGGTCTCAAGTCCGGCACCGTACCCCTGTATAAACACATCTTTGGTTGTCTTTGCGCTAACCACATGTGCATCCGCTTTCCAGTGGTTCCATCAAGACAAATTCTTACTCAAAAAGAAAAGCAGCATGCTCCAAGTGCTGCTCATGTTGTGACATGAGTCTGTCAGTAACAGCATAAAAACATTTTAAGGTGAAGAGGTCAGGGGTCAACATCAGGAAAGTTTAGGTTTTGTATCCATGAAATTCATTTTGGTTAAAGCAATGTCCTCTGAAGTTACAGAAACACAAATGTGTGTGTGCGTTCGTGTGTGAAACTGGATGGAATAAGCCCTTTTGCCAAGCCACCAACATTTTTCCTCTGATGGCAGTTTACAGGGAACTTAATGAATCCTACAGAAACAGAGTTAGACAAAACATGTGCAAGCTTCTAATCTTTTTCCCAGTAGTAGTCAATATTTGACCTGACTCACTGAAACATAAGAAATCTAGTAGACAACCACCACTGGACAACTTTGCTACTGAACAGACATTTCTCAAGCACGGTCTGTAGTCATATATTGTCTTTATTACAATGTCTAAGCAACATAAACACAAAGAAAGTTTAAGTGTGTACTCACACCAGGTGATCCATAGATCTTATCTTAGTTAATCAGATCACAGGTGTGTGTGTTATGTATGCATTTTCAAATGTGATTGAATTATTACTGAGTTCTGACACAAAATCTGCTGCTCATATTTGAAAGTACGCACAAATATAATAAAGTCTACATTTACAGGGACTGGAAGTTTTTTCAGTTTTGAAGTTTGTAACCTATGTTGCAGTTTCTGTACTGTGTGTCGTTGCAACGTCATTTTAATTCATTTGTGGTTTAAACAAGCAGGAAGGCATTAGCGATGGATTCATGAAAATGTGTTGGAGTGAAGCCTACCTTGTCTTGCTGTGTATTCGTTGTCCTCGATGAGTCTAGCCAGACCAAAGTCAGCAATCTTGCACACCAGGCTGTCTCCGACTAGGATGTTGGCAGATCTTAGGTCTCTGTGGATGTAGTTCATCCTCTCGATATAAGCCATGCCCGCCGCCACCTGGGAAATTGAGGGGTTTTTTCCTACTGAACATCATCTCAATGTATAGCTTCAAGGCCATTAAATCTGTGCTAAGCAAGATTTACACAAATGTTATCACCCTAAAAAAGTGGGACAGCAAAAGTGAAGCATCTCTCTAAACTGAAAACCCACAGATTTGCTTTATATACATTTACTTTCTCAGTAAACAACATGAATCACGTGGAATTTGTGCAAAGTGTGTGAAAGATTGGGAAATCACCAAAACAAAAGACTTTAAATGAGCAGTGGTGAGATTAAATGACTAAACTGGGAACAGTTGGAGATGATTAAAGTCAGTTAAGCTCTTAAAGGAAACATCTTTCCCTGGGAACATGTTTTCTGAGCATCAAGATTTTCACACCTGAGCCGCCATGTCCACTAGATTTGGCAGTTTGAGGCCTCGACCTTCACCATCCTTCAGGAAATCAAGCAAACTCCCTGAAAAGATAAGAAAAAAAACATACAGTCAGGATTTCAGGCTTTTGTTTTCTTGGGCTGCCACATCATTACAAGCATCACGTTGTGCTAATGTTGCATCAGTTCTGGGATTTCTGCCTAGAATGTTACATCTTAGTGAGATGTTTGTTAGGTATCGCTGTGGTAACTGAAAATCTGTTTTTCCATGCATCCTGCCTAACAATCACAATGTGAAATAAACTTCGTTTGCTATACAGCAAACTGGGACACATACTCTACTTCCTATGCAGATAGATATATATTATACAACATTATTCAGGTGCATGCATGAATGCATGTATGCAATGATGACACTGTTAAAGCAGCCTCTACCTTTGCTCATGTACTCTGTGACTATATAGATGGGTTCCTCGGACACCACAGCATAGAGCTGCACCAGCTTATCGTGTCGGAGCTTCTTCATTATCTGAGCTTCCTCCAGGAAGGACTCAGGTGACATAGTGCCGGGCTTAAGAGTCTTCACTGCCACCTTGGTGGTGCCGTTCCACGTACCTGAGAAGAAAAAACCCAAAATGTGACATTCGGTCTAATTAAAAGAAAAAACGAACAGGCCATACTTCTTTTAACACATAACTAGAAACAAACACTCCCTGAAAGTTGCATTAAGTCAGAGTATGACATAAGAGATCGTAATTAAAACTGAGGTTTGCATGTATTCTCTGGGTTCGCTTCGGGCGCTCCAACAGTCCAAATACATGCACTGGCTGTCTCTCTCTGTACCAAGAGTGCACACTGCCTATCAGCCAGTCACAGCTGGGACAGACTCCAAGCTTCCCTGTTAACCTGAGTTGGTTAAGCGGTTAAGAGCGTGCACAGATACATACATTTTCTTTTTAATGGGAGAAATGAATCAAAATGTTATTTTAATGCTAATGAATTAGATGAAGCTAGAAATATTCTAATAACTTGTTTTTGTTTTTCCCAGGGTTCAACTTAACCCAAGCCCTCCCCAAAATCTTAAATCCACTCAGAAATCACAACAAGTTCAAAAATGGCGTTCTAGTCAAAATGGAATTTTTGGAATTTGAGGAATAAGATACACACCCATCCAGACTTCTCCGAACTGGCCATTGCCGAGGCGTTTAATAAGCTGCAGCGACTCCCGCGGGATCTCCCACACGTCTTTGGTTTTGACAGACAGGTCGGTCAGACGAGGCATGCCTTTGTGGCACGGCACGATCAGTCTGCAGCACAGGCCTGCAGCCCTGGCTGAAATGACCGTGCAATTTGGGGTCACATGAGAAATGTGGAAGTGTAAAAGAAGAAGGAAAAAAAACCCACACACAATATACCATTAAGATGTTTTTGTACACACTGAGCAGCAGAGTCTCACCCGAGTAGTGCTGCACTAGCTGCTGGAGTGTCTCAAACTGGGCTCTGGTGGTGATGTAGTAGCCTCCATTATCCAGTTTGCGGATTTTATAGTGTTTAACGTGATCTCCCTTCACGTCATCCCAGTCCTGGATGGAGAGAGAGTAGGCTCCTAGAACAGATTGGTTGTGATGTTATTTTAAGTTATTCAATCTTAAGTCTGACAGCTTATTCTAGGTTTATCCATAAATAATTTGCTTCTACTTACTTTCACTTTAATGTGCTCCTAAGTATTTACTTATGTACAAACACCTGTCAGTTTTCCTAAAGTTTAAAAGTGTTCAAACAGTCACCATCTTAGCTGCTGCTCATTTTGAGTACCTTTAGTTGTTTCGCTCTCACGGATCAGGAAAGTGCCTCTGGCGTTGCCGTTGGAGAGCAGTTGCCTCTCTGCGTCCTTTCGACCCAATTTACCAAAATACCAGCTGAAGGGAGGAGGAGAAATGGAAAAAAAGAAGTGGGAAATTTGTTTTCAGTGCTTTCCTAAATATTCTATTTGTACTGTGCGTGCAACCATGTCACATCTAACAAAGGCAATGAGCTGACTTCTGAAATATTTATGCTCTCTGGTGATGAAGCTGCCGTGCCTCGGAGACCCGTGGAGGCTGTGTGTGAGAGTGTGTGCTCAAATGAAAAAGTTTCACTCACTCCTCGGCTTGGATGGAGTCCACGGGAGCTACGTAATTGCTGGGAATGTATCCAGTTCCACCTGTAGTGAGAGAACGAGCCTCCCACCAGTCTCCCTCGCTGAAAAATGAGAGGGTGGATTTAACAGAGAGCTAGATCACCATTTACTCATCGTGTAAACAAACAGAGTGGATGCACTACATTTAAAGAAATAAACGCACAGTTCTTAATACTCTGTCTTAGATTTGCACTAAAACAACAGCATTCAAAGCAGTTGTAATGTAGAGACCCCCGTGTATGACCACCCTTATGTGATTCAACCATTCTGAAATTAAAATTATAAACTCAATTTTTGAATTCATAAATTTGACTACAGCTGAAGCTCTTCATTCGCAACTATGATTTGACTGCTTTATAATTTTCAGGACATTGTTTGGACAGTCTGCTCATTTGTCGCCACAAATGCGCTTCTTATATCCCAAATAATATCCGGTGGGAATTACCTCCAACCTTGTGCAAATATATATTATTAAAATTTATATATAAATATATAAATGTTCTAGCAATAGCTTTTTGGTTCCCCTTTGTTATAGACTGTTTCCTGGTTAAAAAAGGAATTACACTCATTGCCACTTTATTAGATCCACCTTTCAACTGCTTTTTATCACACATATTTAATCAGCGAATCACGTTGCAGCAACTCAGTGCATTTAGGCATGTAGACGTGGTCAAGACGACCTGCTGAAGCTCAAACTGAGCATCAGAACGGGGAGGAAAGGGGATATAAGTGAAGCTGAATCAGGCATGGGTGCTGGTGTCAGTTTCCTGCACAACCAGGATTTACGGAGAATGGTTTGAACGGGAAAATGCCTTGTTGATGCCAGAGGTCAGAAGAGAAGGGACAGACATCTGGTGTAAACAACGCAGATCTGCTTTAGGTTAGTGGTGGGCTAGTGTTTAGGCTCCTAAACACTAAATGCGCATTGTTTAAGCGCCATATTTGACATGCTGCTTTTAGCAGGATAATGTCTCGTGTCGCAAAGCTCATATGACCTCAAACTGGTTCTCGAACACGAGTTCACTGTACTCAAATGGCCTCCATGGTCACCACATCTCAGTCCAATATAGCACCTTTGGGATGTGGTATAACGGGAAATTCACATCATGGATGTGCAGCCAACAAATCTGCAACAACTGTGCCATGCTGTCATGTCAATATGGACCAAAGTCTCTGCAGCACTTTGATGAATCTATGTCACAATGAATTAAGGCAGTTCTGAAGGTGTACCTAATGAAGTGGCTGGTGAGTGTATGTTTCCAGCAGGACCTCCCATTCCGTTTGGAGTTAGGGACTGGAGTTTGACTGTCATGAGCAGCTGAGATAACTGGTTGCGTTTAGGGGAAATGCTTGGTTTGGATTCAGCGAAAGAGAAAACACAAAATGACAGGGAGACAGAACAGAGGCTCTCAGATGTCAGTCAGCATTTACCATGGGAAACGCCCACTCACAGCCCGCAAGTATGTCTGACTGTTTAATTCTCCTTTAAAGATGCGATAAAGCAACAAAAATCACTGTAGTTACACAAAAAGTGAGGAGAATTCAAGAACCTCACAGACCTGGTTAAGTCTGTCAGATTGGTGCCGGTGTAACAATTGTTACAGACGGACCAGAGAAGGAAAACACAACCACCACCCTTTTGGTGCTGTCATGCAGATGTTTTCACACTTACGTGCTGTTGAGGATCTGGAACCTCTCCCCTTTTCTGAAGCTGAGGTCATCCTCGGTCCTGGCTTCATAATCATAAAGGGCCACAAAGAGAGTCACCCCTGCCGGAAAACAAAAATGTTGCATGTGGCGGTTATGTGGCTGAAATATTATGGTGGTGGGTTTTTCATTCCATTTTTACTGTAGGGTTCATTCATCTGTCTAACACATGGGGCTGCCGCTTATGTAACGGCAATAAATATTACTGCCTTCTTTGTTTATTCTTTACACCCCATCTGCTGCATTATTTTCACCTTAGAAACAAAACAAATTAAAAAAAATATAATCCAGATCATTTCATGTCCAAATACACACAATCTACTCTTTTATCTTTCCAAACATCTCACTAGCAGCGCTAACTTAAAAAGAATTGAGGGAGTTTTTCGCTCATAGAAATTTTAAATAAAAGCAAAGAAAGTTTTACTTTTAAGGACTTGTGTGGGACATTTTATTTTTTCAAATAAAGTAAAACATTCATATTAAAAAGCTAATTGCTACAGGTGTGACACAAAGCTTAGTTTACAGAAGCAAACTCTTTGCCACTAACTGATTTGGATTTATGTCCTGATACCTTAATGACAGCTGTAAGATTTCAGTTTAACAACAAGAAAGGAGCACTTAGACTCTAAATCGGTAAAAAATATAATAAAGAAGTTGGTGGGGTAAAAAAGATTTCACAAAAACAACTTTTTGTTATTAACTGACTTGTGATACCTACTTAACTAACATAAAACTGCAGACCTAACGAGCAAATATAGAAACTACTTGGTGCTACCCATGGTCTAGATGAGGGAAGCCAATCAAAAATCTGCCAGTATCTGTTAATAAGCCTAAAACTGTAAGTGTTCATTTTCTGATTTGATCTAAATCCTCCAAGCTGCAATCCTAATGTCGACCAAATCTGCACACTGTCCGAAATGTTGAGGTCATTGCAGATCAGATCAAGTTTCTGCTCTACATCTGTTATAGTTTCAGTTTCTTGCCCCTCAAGTCTTCACTGTACAAATTAGACATGCATTTTATTTCACATTCCCCCTCTTAGAGTAGTTTCTTGTTCATGCGAGCTGGTGACGGCAATTTCAAAGATGTTGTTTTTATTCAACCACAAAAAGGGTTCAAAGTGCGTCACAGACATCAAAGCAAGAATGGTGGCGATTTATAAATCGGATGATACGAAGCTTTCAAATTTCGAGCAAAAGACTGTAAAGCTCATTTCTCCCCATTTGAAGCACTCTTCAGCAAAAAGTCTGCTCTCTGTCGTTGTTCTTCACAGAGAACTGGTCATAATTTAGGGCATTTCTATTCATTTTGAGGCTCTACTACACACAAGAGAAGGCTCACTTATTCATTTAGTAAACGCCACACAAGCCACGAACTTCACCCGTTATTTAAGTTGAGCCTGTAATTCTGAGAACAGAAAGCTGACAAGCCAACATAAGCTGTTTTTTTCCACAGGCCATACACTTGTTAATGCAAATCTCTAATCAGCCAGTCACATGGCAGTAACTCTGTGCATTTAGGCATGTACGCATGGTCAAGATGACCTACTGAAGTTCAAACTGAAGGGTCATTTAAGTGACTTGGAATACGACACGGTTGTTGGCACCAGATGGGCTGCTCACAGTGTTTCAGAAACAGCTGACCTGTTGGGATTTTCCTCACACAACCATCTCTAGGGTTTGCAGAGAATGGCCCGGAAAAGAGAAAATATACAGTGAGTGTCAGTTCTCGGGGTGAAAATGTCTTGATGATGCCAGAGGTCAGAGGAGAACAGCCAGACTGCTTTGAGCTGACGAGAAAACAACAGTAACTCATAAAACCACCTGGCTCTGTGAGCACACAACAATTTTGCACAAACAACATGAAAGAATGGATCCATCCTACCAGGTAGCTAGCAGCCTTCAGAGACATTTTTAGACAGTTTAAATTAGACATTTTATTTCTCCTTTAATTGCTCTATTTGTAATTTGACCCATTACTTAACAGCATGTAAGCTTATCTTCCAACAGGGTACTCAGTGAATTTATTCCTGGCAACCAAATTCAAATTAATATTTTTTTTTAAACTATCATTTTTAAAATGTGATATTTTCTATTCATGTATTTTTCAGGTTCAAATTATTTTCAAATTATGCAAATTTTCTGTTTATTTGCAGTTTTTATGCACATTAGCCCTTTCAAAGGTGGCAAATATCTTTAAGTCACGTAAAGTAGCTCACATGCATTCACAGCCCTCCGTTTAATATTACCTGTGCCTCCCCGAGACCGAAGGGTCCCAGACTGCGAGGACGTGTGGACTCCTCCGAACACAGTGACTCCCTGCGAGGCTGCGCTGTGGAAGTTGTTGTAGTTGGGAATGGTGGTGACCCCAAAGCTGGGGTAGTGCTGCGGAGTGGGGTCGGACCCATAGCGGTAGCCCGAGTTGTGCGAAAGGCTGGTCTCCCGGTCATCAGTGAGTTTTGCTGCTTCTTTATCCTTACATTGGACACAGCCCATTCTCTACTGTCTGTGGGTGGAGAGAGAAAGAGAGCGAGATGGAATTAGCACTTAGGTAAAATAATAGCTCAAAAGCCGTCTCCACTGGGGAAATTATGATTCAATATTCCCATTATTTCAGAGCTTCCTTTGAGAGCTCCACAGAGTCTTCTGAAAAATCTTTCAATTAGGCTGAAATTAAACACGACGCTTTAAAAGATGCATTACTAATTAAATGGAGGAACACAATGCACCACAGCTGTATGTGCTCGGCAAATATGACCGCTGCATATGTATGCTTGCATTAATGCTTTATGCTGAGAATATCCAGTTAAACTGGCCATAAAACAATTTAATAGCCCTACTTATCACAGTTTACTTTCCATCTGATTGCATGACCACACTGAGGAGAAGAGTCTACACCGAGCCACTGACTTTACAAGTGAGCATTTACTTTATTTTTGTTTGCTTTACAAGGAGCCACGCACACGCATGCTGATGGAACATTTGCCCTCACTAAAGCAAAGATAAACCAGTTTTTGAAATGAGGGACACAGCCTGCTTTCTGCTTTGTCAATTAAAAAGAGCCTTGCCGTCTTTGCAGACCCAGTTAAGTTAATGAACATTTCGGCTCGCCGTGTCCCCCCCCCTCCCCCCCTTTAAGCCCTGGAAGCTCACGAAACCAGTTCAGCATGTCTAAGAGGGCCCCGGCAGCAGCGCTGTCTTTCAACGGCATAAGCAGGCAGCTGACTTCAGAGGCAGCTAATTGGAAACATACTTGTTTGCAGTGTCGGTGAATGGAGAGAGGTGGTGTTCGGAACAAAAGTCAACACTGCAACAGATCGAGGACAAGGGAAATCATCCCAGTGCTCTTTACCCCAGCTGTATAACCCCCCCAAAAAGCACAATCTGCCTTTAAACACAGGTTTTACTTCACTAGGTAATGCTGCTAATATTGGAAAATAAGCACGTCTTTCTAAGGAAACTATTTTCCAAGCAGAAAACAAGCAGGAACCACAGGCTTGTTTTTGAAGGACTGGTGCTTAATGCTTACAAGCAAAGCTACACAGTATAAGATCAAAGCCCTTCAGGCCTGTTTTACATTTACTAGCAAGAAACTTTAATGCCTGCACAGGCAAAAAGTGCAAACAGATGTGTCACTTGCTGCACAGTGGGAGAAAATGCTGCAGAATGTAACAAGTCAAGCACTATATGTAGATAAGGAGAAAATGCATGAACGTATCAGATGAATGGGAAATAATGCCCTCTTTGAGAAGAGGTCACATGATGGTGCAGTGTCAAAATCTTGAAATGATTATTGTTGTTGCAAAGTTGCAAAGATTATGGCAAAACACCAAAAGTGGTTTTTCAAGTGTAAGTTGTAAAGCTGCTGGAAACCCATCAATGCTTATCTATTATACTTCAGAGAGAGCAGTTTGGTCCAGAAGAAGCTAAGCCTGAGGTCAGATTTCTCTGAAAGATCACGTTACATCTGATGATTAACCAGCTAGAAAAACTAATTCTGCTGCATAAAATTGTATTCATTCATTCATTCATTCATTCATTCATTCATTCATTCATTCATTCATTCGACAAGAAAAATCCTTGCTGTGTTGCCTGTATGGAAAAAGTACCAAGAGGGACTCTGACACCAAAAACTGAGTTTTCCTTCTGTATACAGGATTTCATTATTGCCACACTATACAGCTTAGCTCCAGTTTGCTTAAGTAACGAAAGGACGTAACTGCTGCAGAGAGACCGACATCACTGTGATTCATTACTGCCAATAAAACCCCATAAAATACGCAGAAGAAGAAACGAGCCCAGCAGCAGCGTTACAGTATATGCTCTGACCGAAGCAGAGACCGCAGACAGAAATACAAGAAGCACGGCTGCTGTTGCATCTCCAATAATCCTTCAGATATAAAATAATCTGTTTTGACATCTATATTTATATCTCCAATCTTCTGGTATTTACAGCACATTGCTCTAAAGTACAGCTGATATATTTAAATGTAAAAATCCTATATATAAATGGCTCGCTATTTCTAATAAGCAAATGCATAACATTAGTCAAAAGAGAACTTAACCAACCTTGAACAAATCAAAGCAATATTCAAAGCGAATATGTGGACTTTTCAGTGCTTCCACACTTGGTTTTGCTGTTTGTTTTATCTTTTTTTTGCTGGACAAAGCAAGTAAATGAAGACTTCAGGATGTTGTGATGGGTATTTTCTGACTTTTTAATCGACATCTAAGAACTGATATAAAACAAAAAGGGGATCCGCTCTAACAATTCACTGAGGAGAAGAAGCTGCACTACTACAAACACAGCAGAATGAATTGATTTTCCACAGTTGAGTTCAAAACGTGTCTTTTCAACATGTTGCAGTGATTTCATAAGTATTGGGACAGCTGACAGTAACCAAAGATGGCCTCCAAACCAAGTTGACACTGGGTGGCAATGAGTGTGAATTCATGAGGGCTCAAAATTGTACGGAGAAAAAAAAGGAGGACTGGAACACATTGTGATTTCAGTCCAATTCTAATAATTTAAAATAAAAAAAACAAAAACAAAGAAAACCACATATCCAGTACTGTCACTCGGCTTGGGATGTTACAGTATTTATATGGCCAGGAAAGCTATGAATGTACAGTTATGTGAAAACTTTTTTGTCCATATAACTGAAGCATTCAGGTGTGTGGGTAATGCAATGCCACAGTGGACGTCCCAGTAAATTCAGCCCAAGGTCAGACTCTTCAATGGTCGAGAAACTGCAAAAAAAACAAACAAACAAAAACCTGTAAAAGACTCTGCAGGCCTCAGTTAGCATGTTAAATATTAAAGTTCATGACTGTAAAGTTAGAAAAAGACAGAATGAGTATGGCTTGTGTGGAATGGTTGCCAGGAAAATGCCTCTTCTCTCTAAAAGGGACGTGACAGCACAGCTTACGTTTGCAAAGTTGAATCTGAACAAACTACAAAATGTCTAGAACAGAAGTGGCCTCAGAAGTGGTCTCATCTGTCTAAAGGACAGTAGAGATGTTTGGCTATAACACACAGAGCCATGTTTGGAGATACGAGGCATAGCAGCACAAACACCAACTGTCAAGCACGGTGGGGGAGGGGGGATGATTTGGGCTTGTTTTGCAGCCAGAGGACCTGGGCACCTTGCAGTCACTGACTCGACCATGAACTTCTCTGCATGTCAAAGTATTCTAAAGTTAAATGTGAGGCCATCTGTTTGACAGCTAAAGCTTAGCCATTTGGGTCAAAGTGTTGTAACGGCCCAGTCGAAGTCCAAACCTCAGTCTGACTGACATGCCGTGGTGGGACCTTAAGGCAGCTGAGCATAAACAAATGCCTAAAAACCTCAATGAACTGAACCATCTTTGAAAAGAAAATTGGGCAAAAGTTCCACCACAATGATGTAAGAAAGTGAGTCATACAGAAAACGACTGCTTCAAGTTATAACTTCTAAAGGTTGTTCTACAAACGATTGAATCATGAGGCTACTTAGTTTTAGAACTTGGAACTATCACATGACTGTATTTAACAAGAATGTGCCCGAAGTCCACGCGTGTGAGGACTGGGATTGAGTTCTCAGCTGTGGGCTGGCAATGCCCTCGAATGACAAGGTGACCTGAGGTAGTCAGGCATGGAAAAATAAAAATAAATTCTTATGAATACACAACAGAGAGAAAAACAATATCAAGGCCACGAATCTTAACTTCCCATAGTTACTGCATTTCTTTATGTTCCCGTTGATACCAAAACCTCTAAACGTGGGGTTAATAAGACTAACGTGTTTGACATCATTGGCGGAGAACTGCAATAGCACCAGAATATATTAACTGAGCAGGTGAAGTCGGTTTTCTGGTGGATTTTCTCTTCAACTCAAGTGATTGAAATAGCACTGCCTCCACTCCTGCAGGGATCAGAGTAAATGAGGGGAAATCTCATGTCGTTGTGCTGCCTGTGGGGATTATGAAAATCTTGCTCTTCAAGTTAAAAAGGCTAGGGACTACTGTAGCTTTAGCATACATTTACCATTCAGCTGCACAGAATCTATAACATTTTGCCTTAATATAGTATTCATACATGTTCCCTGTGTGGTCTTTTTATAGCACAGTGTGTATTTGTAAACATTAAATCATGTCTGTGTTGCGATCCAATTGTTCCAATTAATAATCTTTGATTTACAAGATGAAGAATCCTTTAGATGAGTCGGTGAATCAGCAGCTTTTCACATTTACACGGTAATTTAATAAGAGTTTCACGAGCGTTCATCATAGATACATTTCTGCTCTCCGGTTACACACATGAGTCAACGCTACGTATGAGATCACAACATAAGTTTTAGATTGGTGCTCTCGCTGCATTTCATCATGGTGGAGATGGACACAGACACACGCAAGTCTACTCGATGCCTGACCTGCAGCACAAACCCCCCACACCAAACCAGCAGATGATGGCGTCAAAGCCTCGGGGCTTGTTCCCTTTCATGGCACAGCCTGGGTATTGCATGACCACCTCAGCCTCTGCAATAGCAATCATCACGCTATTTTCAGACCCAAATGAGCAGCTTGCTGTAGAGAGAGTGACAATGGCGTGATCAGGAAGGTCCTTCGGGGACAAGATTGCAATGTGTTGTAAGAGTTAATTCAAAAGCCAAAGAGAACGAAAAGGTGAGAGGCCTCAAGTTTTTCACCAAAAACATGTTAAAACTCTGCGTTTCATTTGCTACACACCATTTACTATCAGTTGTAAATTGGACTGAAACCAACTCCTTTTAGAGCAAGCCTCAAGTGGACAATGTATAAATTGCAGTTTTCTGCTGTTGGTGTTTTTGGTTTAATTTTCACAAAATCTGTGTTAAAATGTTGAGGGTTTTTTTTTTAAAGAAACTGACCATAAATGAGGTGTTCATGGAACATATGTAAACTGAAACATCTAAAAGTGTGAGGAATTTTAGGAATATCTGTGAATATCGCTGCAGGACACCCTCTGCAGTGACTTCCATCACGCCTACCACCACAGGTAAATCCACAACCTGTTTTTGCTTACTAAACCTAAACTGTGCCCCATCTTTAGTAACTATCAGCTTTCACACTATTTTATCAAATGCACCACTGAACAAGCAGTTTTTTTTGATTGGGTACCGAACACACAGCAACGGGGTCAGCTTTACTTTATCTGTCACAACCGCTCGGCTCAACTGGAAATTAATTTACCCAAATGACAGCCTTTATTTTGATGCCGCACAAGCTCGAGTGTTAATCATCCATAACAACAGTCATAGCGCTGGAGGCCATAATGAGATAGTGGGTCATTTGGAGTAAAGCTGCAATCAATATACTATATTAAAAGGACAGACATGTCAGGGTCGCACAGTCTAACTGATGGATTTACCAGGAGAGACTCAGTCAGGCCTGAAAAACAAATATATCTGCAGTCTGATTTGTGTTACCGGCAAGAAAAAAAAAAAAAAAGATAATTGGATGTGTAAGACTAAAAAAAGACTGAAATTCCCTAAACAGCAACAATTATTTCATTAAGAATTACGTAAGAATGAGTGTAACATCTGCAGCTTCTAAAAAGGGAACATCTGACGATTTTCTAAGTGTTACAAGATTATGAAATATGTATCTATATGTGCATAACTTTGAGCTCAGGGAAAGTATGTAACATTACGTGCAACTGACTCTGACTCCAACAAGTCCTTCAATCATTTCATCATTTTAAGTAATTTGCTGTAAAATGCTGTAACCTTATTAATCTCTCTCTCTCTGGAGATCAATAAAGTCTTAATGTTACAATATAATATAATCATACAAGTCTGCAGAGTAATTGCTACATGTGAACCTAATGGTAACAAGTTTACAAGATATTATTTCAGCTTAGAAAAACAAATTGAAACGCGGCTTTGACTAATAAACTGTGGAAATTATGGTCAATTGAGCATTACATCTGGCAATGTTGTGATAATTTAACCTCTATGAACCTACAAATCCCTCCAGAATACAGTCTTTCCTCAGACTATTTTGCAATTCAACACATCTTCTTAAAAGGTATCCTGTTTAATTTGAAGTGTGGGGGTCCTTTTACACTCAGATCACTGACAAGGCACAAAACAAGGTCAAACTTCCCACATGCCTCCCACTGGCATCGCACTCACTGTGACCTTATTCAACTCCATAATTCAACGTTCTGATCATGGAACAAAGACAAGACCAACGAACCAACAGAGGATCTTTTTTTTTTCTTTTTAAAAAGCTGTGGGACATTTGAATGCACGTGAAACCCACTGTTATGTTTGCTGGATTTGGTACAACGCTGACAATCTCCTCCTTATGGCTGCCATTCTCTGAATAGTTACAACATTTGCTTGTGTCAGACAACCGAGTTCATTCAGTGTATCAACAACGAGACAATGGCCACTTTTCACTCTGCTACAAGATTATGAGCACAATGAAACACTGTTAAAGCTTTCAAAGCATTCTTCGTGTGCTGAATGAACAGAGCTAGTTATAAAACACGCAGCTGAGATTCATACAGTACGTGCGTGTGGGTTTAAGCCTAGCTGTGTTTTAGTGTCACAGTGTCTATACTTGAGCTTCTTGAGTCATGTTGTTAAATCACCGATCCCATTGTATATGTCTATTCAGTCAGCGAGACCAGTGCAGACTAGGTGAACACTTTCCAAACAGGAAAAAAGTATTATCCAGATACCAGAGCAGATTCTTGCTGCTTCTGCCTGACAGTCTGAACTGAGGGTTTACACGATTCTTTCCAAATCTTGTGCCAGTGGAGGGTAATGGTCGATGCAAGAATCCAGTGGAAATCATGATGAGGTGGGTTTACAGGAACGGAGGATGGAAGGTTTCTGGCAGAACTAAAAATCGCACTTGAGTTGATGGAAAGTGTAAAACACTGGCACAAGCCACACAGCGCACAAGTGCTGGACGCAGATCTACAACGATAAGCCAATTAGCAGATGCAAAAAAAACCAAAAAAAAAAAAACTTGCAACTTGTTTGATTTATTTATATTATTAATAAAAAAAATGCTAAAAATGTGTGGCTGTTTTACACTTTTCATTCATTTAGTGTCTAAAACATCAGAATACAATAAAATATACCCACTGCAATTTCCATCTATGAAACCTGATTTTTTTCAGACCCCCAAACAACTAAGTCTTCCTAAATATTTAGAATAATGGAAAATGGTCACATTTTAGAAACTAGAAAAATATCTTCAAATGTGGCTTAATGATGATTTTACAGTTAAGTGCTAATTTATTTTCTGCTGCTTGACAGATTAATTTTACAATTATAATCATCACAGTAGATGTCAAAACCAACCAACACCTTCCAAAAATCTTAAAAACCAGCAAAATGGTCTTAAACTAAAGTTATCAACTGAGCCTTATTTTGAAAAGCACGTGCATTTCTTTATAACTTATTTCAGGTTTGGCAGATTATGCGCCAGCAGGTTGAACTGTATAAGGGAGAGAGAGTCTGAAGGGGGAAAAGTGCACGGTCCATGAAGCACAACATCCAACTCCTTTCATTCAAATTTGATACATACCATGCACACCAATTGTGCACTCATTCATAGGCAGGCTGAACTCAGGCCTTCAGGGAGCTGAATGAACAATTTAACAACCAAAACAATAACTGCTGACTAACTTATTGCACATGGGTAACAGTGGGGTTAGCTCACACATATCATCCCCAGTGTTTGCTCACAAGATGGATGGCTGCACCTCCAGACACATGAGATAACCCGACTGGAACAGCTTTAATTGGATGTTTAGCAGCGTGGCAATGCAATTAACTCAAAGCATATGATAATTCCTGTGGAGGTAAACAATTAAGAGGCTGTCCGAAGGCCAGCCTGGCGTTTATTAGGTGTGTGTGTGTGTGTGCGCATGGCCTCAGTGGTCAGCTCTGTTCTGCAGCGCATCCATCCCTGCTGCAACACAAGAGCCCACTCTCCAGAATCACTGCAAAACATCATCCACAGTCACCATCACCGCTCTCCCAGTCTTTTCCTCAGCGAGGGCAATGTTTACGCAAATCAGACAAAGCCAGCCCTCCGAGGAAGACTCGGAGTAAAGACTGGCGTGACTGCAGCCACTCAAAATGTGTTATTTATCTCATCTGCTCTCTCTGCCTCTCTCCCTCTCGAGATGAATTCAACTCGCTATCCACAGCGCAAAATAGGGGACAAGGCTGGCGCACCAATTGAAATTCAACAGAAGAAAAAGAAAAGCGTGCTCACCGCAGAAAAATCAAATTAATCCATCGGAGTTTCCAGAGGGAGCTTCGTGGAGGAAATTCGCGGTCGTCTTTCTTCTCTGTCAGTGTTTTTCCTCCGCACAGACAGAGAATAGCGGTGGGAGACCCGTCCCTGCCGATACAGGAGCTCCCGTCGCCGCCGTGTGTACGGATGATGACGACGGCGCAGGGGGTCAAGTTCACCACAGTAAAACTCCAGCTTCCGCCAAGTACTATCAAAATAAATCTCCTGGTTGGCAAAGCTTTTTGTAAAAATCGATATTGCACGAAAGCAAAGCTAAAAGCCATGTTCGTGGAACCAAAATTAATTCAAGGTATTTCAATATTTAGCAGTTCCACTACTTCTTATCGCTTTCAAACAATAATAACCCACTCAAATACTTATTTAGAAAAGTAACCTGCTAGGGTGGTTTTATTTTGGACAGCATATGGTTTTTTGTTGTTGGGTCTGTCTCTGGTTGTCTTGACGCAGATGTTATTGCGTATGCTTGATGCGGATCCACACCGACCAGTAGCTTCGACTGACACCGCTTTCCTCCAATGAGAGATTACAATGTGTGGCCGGGCACCTCCTCCTCTTTGGAGTATGACTGAAAAACAGGGCAAGGTTGGCAAATTCTCTGTTTTTGTTCAAGTTATGTAGAGCTCTGTTTAGTGGCTTATTTCGCCTTTTAGTGCGAGTAAAACACAGATGCACAGATATGATGCAAAATGAAATTCAACACATCTGTAGCGTTTTTATTTATTGAAATAATTAAAGGGATCAGTGCAATTAAATTATATAAATAAAATTATATATAGTTTGCATGAGTTTTTTGTTTGAAAGACTTAAAAAATATTTTAAATAACTGTTGATATTTTTTAAATTATTTTGATGAATATCAGACAGAGAGCATACAGTACACACATAAAAATGTGTTTTTCTTCTGTTGCGATAATGACACACCAGCAAAATTTCAGCATTGATTGGGAATGTTTTGTGAAAATTAAACATGCAATGAAGACAGTAGTCATTCAGAACTGACCACTGATGCTTTAGTAATGAATCCCAATGCTGACCTCTAACCTCCATTTACTTTGCATTCCTTCAGTTTCAGACTTGTTAACCCATTCAGTCCCAACACTCTATGAGCAAGCACTTGGCGAGAGTGGGAAGGAAAACTCCCTTTTAACAGAAAGAAACCTCCAGCAGAACCAGGGCCAGGGAGGAGCAGCCATCTGTCATGACCAATTGGGGTTGAGAAGAAGAGACAGGAGAAAAGAAACACAGTGATAATGTATAGTGTCACATACTTAGCTGTGTCAAACATTTCAGAACAAAAGGTTAATGAAGCATACAAATATAAAAATTCAAGATTCAAGAGTTCTTTTTTCGTTACTGTGAAAAAAAAGAAAAGAAAACATTCTGTACGCTACCTAAAAATGGAAATTAGGTCTATACAAAAGACAGATTAAAACGCTTATTCATCCAAAACACACACATACAAACAACTGTATGTCTAGATGAACAGAATGAGCTTTTTGGGAAATCAGATATTCATCCACTGGGTTGTGAAACTTCAGGCTATCTTCAGGCTACCTCTGCCGTAAGTTTTACCTTTATATGCAGTCTAATCAAGATGTGTGAAATTCCTTTTAGTTCCTTGTCCAAATAAAATCCAATCTGTACAATCCAAGTGGATAATAACAGAAAAATGATTCCCCTAAATAATTTTATCTACACATACACCATGCTCCCTTTTCTTTAAGTACAAGTGCTGTTCAGCCCTTTGCCAATGCGGGTCTGGCCAACAGGTCCTATGTTTGACACCTATAGTCTAAATCAATCACATGACTTCTATAAAAGGTTTTAAAATGATCACAGTGACAATGTTACACTGAATATTGCACTTGAAGGGAAGTCCAATAAAGTTACAGTACTTTTGTTTCCGTGCGTACTGCACTAAAGTAAGAGTGTTTCAGTGTGCATCGATCAATCATCTGTGTAAGTCCCCTTGTGCTTTCAAGTCCTGACCCGCTGAGGTACAGAATCCACAAGAGCTCTGACGTTGTCCTGGGGTCTGTGAACCTGACTACAGACTGGACTTCTGGGGACTTTGGAGGCCAAATCAACACCTTGAACTATTTTCCATAGTCTTCAAACCACTGTGTGGGTGCACTGCTATCAAGAAATGCTGCTGCTGTGAAGAGAAGGTGGGCGGTACATGTCAAAGCAACATCCACATGAAAGTCAGATCGCAGGATTTCCCAGTACAACATTGGCAGGAGCACAAAACTGCCTCCATTTGCTTGCCTTCTCCTTATCCTGTTACCATTGTTTGCCCAGGTAAGCAATGTATAGGCACCCTCATGTCACTCTTACTAATGACAAATGATTTGGACAATTTCATAAATAAATTTCATAATAAATAGCAATGCAAGCCTCTGGCCTCCATTCACTTAACATTCATTCAGTTTCTCAGCTGTTAGCATTTATCAGCTATCTATAAAAATGATAAAATTTTTATTCGCAGTAGTTACAAATAATGACTTGCTCATATACACTCTGACATACAGACAGGAGCTAAAAACCAAACCTGCCACTGCCAAATGAATAAAAATAAAAGACAATAAAATTAAGAAAAAAAAGAACAGTTTGCCGTAAATACAGACTTTAAATTTCATACAAATTTTGTGGCAGCTGGCTAATTGGTTCAGCTCTTCAGCTTTAATAGGATATGAAAAAACTCACATATTGTCTCTTATATGTGTCTGACCAGAAATATTCATTAAAAAACACTCAGGTTAGCAATAGTTGTTACTGGAAATGAACTTAAAATGCTTCATGGTTCTGTATGTGAGCTGCACTGCCTTGGGTTTTAGCCTGGCTATTAACAATAAAAAGAAATAAGTGCTTTTATACTAAAACTCTACATTTTGTATTTATTTTTATTTGACTAGGATAATGTAACTACTCTATGAATTTGACAAAAGCAAACAAATGATCACAATAAACTGTGATACTGATAAATGTAGATGCTGACTTAAAAATGTGGCCTGTTAAAAAGAATGAAAGTTAAACAAACATCTTTATGCTTTCTCCCCATGTTGTCATATTTATGGCAGCTCATCATAATTATGCTACAGCTTTGCATTTAATCAAAATATCACAACAATGAGTGTGGCCTAGTTAGGCTGCTGAGGGTGGGTTAAAGAAGGTACCCTAATCCACAAACTGCTGAGCGCTTTGCCGGGCCGTCTTCATTCCACTCTCACCCTGCTTCTCCACCTCCCGGAGTCACCATCTCTAAAGCCCTATTCAGCAAATGCACTGCCTCTTCCTTGCAGCCATTTTGGACTAACAGTAACCATGGAGATGTGGGTCATGCAGCTCTAGCAGAGAGAGGAGACTTGTGGCTGCTGGTGGAGTTAGAGCACTGCAGGCTGCTGGAGCAGACAGCAGCAGAGAGCCATAAACTCTCATTATATCTGGGTCACTGGGATGCTCCAGCTGCAAGGAGCAGACAAGACACTATTATGCAAGAAGAGGGATAAGAGAAGCTTTGGGCACATGGGCTTATAGTAACAGGGGATGTCTGTTTACTAAGTGGGGCGTATGTCAGTAGGGTGCCATGATGACATAAGGTGAGACCAGCTGAGTGGTGCTTAGTCAACCCAGCCTTCAGAACATACTATTGTTTGGAGGGCTTGCATTCATTTACAAGCTGTGATGAACATTTTTAGGGCTCTTTGTCGCAGCCAAATTAGGTTAAAGTGTAAGCCGTGTTTTCTATAAAATATTACACATATGTGAAAAATATACATGATTGCTGTGCTGCACACAATCGCCGTTTTCATGCACTTAAAAATTAGACAAAACAAAATATTTACCAGTACAGAGAACTGACGTTTTTCAGTACAAATCGGTGGCCATCTTTATGTGCAAGCAAATATTTTGCACTTTTCCAGGGGAGAATCATCAGATATGTCTAATCTAAACCTTATGCTCAATATAAACCAAAACATGGACCATCAAGTTTCTGGGATAAGAAAACAAAACAAAACAAAAAAACAAGTTGTAAGCCATGTTGTTGTGTCTCTCCTATTGTCCGTGTCCCCCCCTCCCAACCACTCCATGACCTCCCCACTCTTTGGGATTTCGGACTTTTGATTGGTGGAGACCGGGTGGCTTTGTCGTCATAGCCCCATTGCCCATTCATCAGCGGACTTGGGCGTTGTACTCCGCATCTCATTTGCGGCGGGGCCAATTTCTCCATTAAGGAACTCCGTTCGGGGAAAAAATCGAAAGATTTCGCACCTTCGCTACTTTTTCCTTGTGCAAGCGCTCGCACGTCCTTTTGTGGTCATCGTGATTCCGTGCTGATTCCTCGGTTTCGGTTGCAGAAGGGGGAGTCGGCGTTTGACTTGATTTTTCTGGGGAGGAAGCTTGCGGTCTTTGTTCATTCATTTGATCGGTTGGGTCCCTTTGTTGGAACAAAAGCATGGGAGCACAAATCTCCAAAACCGCTGGAAAAGAGGAAGCCGCCGTGGAACAGCCAGCAGAAGGTGCAGCCGTTGCAGCAAAGACGAACGGACAGGTAGTTTTGCGTTTTTTAAAAAAAGAATGATTCAGATCTTAATTGCGCACGCGGAATTTTGCCTCAATTTAGCAATGTGTTGCGTCAATGGCGTGCTCTATGTTCCCTGTAGCGCATCTCCACGCTCACCGGCTTTCAGGGAAAGTGGCCACATGTAGGCCTGCACGTTTTTCGCCGGCAAATGCACAGTTTCAGGTTATTTTCTCCAACGCATTTAAACTATATATATTAAAACTTTTAAGTGAAATCATTTAAATTGATACACAAATGTATTTTTTTTAAATTCATCCTACAAAAAAAGCCTGAATGTTGCTGCACAACTATTCCAGTGAGTGATGATCACAGAATTGTTTAAAAATCGTTTTCTTTTTAAATTGTTTGTAAAATAATCACAGCTGTTCTGCGGCTCCCGTGTCTAAACATTGCGCCTGTGCTTATTCATTTGGTTGAAATGTGTGCAGCAGGGGTTTGTGGCCGCTCTCAATGTGGCATGGCCATTTTAAAAAACGGTACCACGCCTTTGTTGCCAGATTGACGAAATGAGCCACGGTTTTTTTCTTTTCTTTCTTTTTTTGTGCAGACGCGGGCCGCAGAATCCGCAAACTATAAAAAGCAGAAAAGGGTAGGATGAGGATGAGTTAAGTGCACCAAAATTTAAAAATGGTGCACATTGGTGGACTACACGGGGCATTTAAAGGAAGGGATGAGATGAGATTGGGGGGGGGCGAATTCCTATGTTGTTTCCACTGGCTTCAATCTGAACGCCACCTCGTGGATCCCGGTTGTACTACCGTCTAAGCAACTAGCCTACTGCTGTAAGCCACAGATCTGTCGTCACTCTCCTGGTAACAGATGTTGTTGCAGTTTTAGGAGCTTTTTCTTATTGGTTACTGCTAGTCTGTGAGTGTAATTAAATATCACAGGACACCAGGCTTTGCAGGGGATAGCCCTGCACACACATACACACACTTATGAGTGTGTTTGACCTAATTAACTTAAATAAGTGCATGTTCAGTAATTTCATTTTTATTCTGTTTTCTTCCAGGAAAATGGCCATGCCAAGACCAATGGAGATACCTCTCCTGCTACAGAGGAAGTCAACAAAGCCGAAGTGCAGGCCAATGGAAGCACTCCTACTGAGGAGGCACCAAAAGAAGAAGGTGAAAAGGTAGAGGGTGCCGAAGCCAATGGAGAGAAGGAGCCTGCCGCCACAAATGGAGAAGCTTCTGCCAAACCTGAGGAAGGCGCTCCGTCTACTAGCGAGGATGGCAAGCAGAAGAAAAAGCGTTTCTCTTTCAAGAAACCGTCCTTCAAGCTCAGTGGCTTCTCTTTCAAGAAGACCAAGAAAGAGTCTGAAGAGGCGACAGAGGACGGTGCGGCGGCGGGAGCAGCAGCAGCAGAACCAGACGAAGGGGAGAAGGCGACATCTGAGGCACCTACTGAAGAGGCCAAGCCAGATGAGGCCGGCGAGGAAGCCAAGGAAGCTGCAGCTGAGGAGCCAAAGGCCGAGGAGGGGAAGGCAGAGGAAGCTGCAGGAGAGGAAAAGCCAGCTGAAGCTTCACCTACTGAGCCAGAAACAGCAGCCAGTCCAGAGGCCACGGCTGCTGCCGCCGAGTAATCCTGCTGAACCAGACAACAGAATGAAGGAGACAATGTAGCCCATCTGAAGGAATGCGAGGACTTTGTCTAAAACCAGGGATTTTTTTTGGTTTCTTTTTGTTTTTGTTTTTTTCTTTAGTGTTTGTTTACTACTCTGCAACCATCTCATCCATAACTGCAATGTCCCTGGCAGTGATGGACAGGAGGTGTAACGGAGAGTGTGCTGCTTCCTCACTGCTTATTGGTGCTTGCATTTGTGATATGGGTGAGTGTGAGAGTGCAAATGTGAGTGGGAATTTTTACTTTATTTTTTCCCCTATTTTCTTTCTTTTTTTTTCTTTTTCTTTTTCTACATGAAACCGTGACTGTCAACACGTTGCTGAATTTGACACATATTTAATCAAAAGTGTTTGGTGCTGGGCAATTGGATGTAGCAGCTAAAGCTGTGTCTGCAAGATCTGACACATTGTGGTATTTAAAGGGAAAGTCCAAGTCTTAAATGTTGTCATTGCAGTGCACAGTTGTTTACAACTCTTGAAGCTCAACGCTCCTGTGGACACAAACCATTCCTGAATGAACTAGATTTAGTCAACTGTTAAAACAGTAGGTGCTCATCACTTTCCATTAGATTCCACTGTTTCCAAACTCTGTAGTAATGCACGTTGTATAGACTTTGATATTACTGGTTTTATGACTGAGATGTACCTAAATGACTGAAGTTTTTAACAGATTACCCATTGTAAATGAAGTTTTCTTGTTTTTTCACCATTTGTAAGATTGAATAAAATTGGGAGATGTTTTAAGCAAGTTTCGCATCAAGCTGTGATGACTACAATGCCTACAATACCTAAACATCTACACAAGAAAGCACATAAATCCGTGGTTGGGGGTACTGTCTTTAAACAGCATTGGGTTTTTTTTCCTCTTTTTGTTTTGTATATGAAACTCACTTTATTCAACATGAAATGTAACAATATCTGCAAACTGGTATTAAGGTGTTCAGTTTATTATATGTGAGTACTGCTGAAGAATAAAGCAACAAAATGTGGATTGGCACTCTTGAGCTCCTTTATTTATGTTTAGAAAGCATAAAAACACTACTGCTGCCCTTTTACAATACCCATCATAAATCTGGAGAGGGAGTGGGAGAGTTTAGACTGGTATTCAGAGCTGAGGTCGGCTGCTGTAGCCACAGATATACAGACTCTTTGTTTTACAGCACCATCGTGTGGTGCACTGAAAGATTTCACACATACAGAAGCCTTTTTTTTTTTTTTTTTTTTCTTTTCTTTTTTTAATGCAACGAGTTGTATTTAGGATTCTAAGTGATGCCTCAAGGCTCTATATACTAAAAGATAAGATGATACACGAATAGAAAACTGAAGTACTTTGTGACAGCGGGAATATAAAACTCCATTTTGACCTCTGGCACAGTCTCAGGGAGTGGAAGCCATCTGCTGTGACCAGTTGGGATTGAGGAGAAACGGGGCACATAGGGAGACAGGACACAACACAGACTGCAAGCGTGAAGACAACAATGTAATGACACATTGCAACAGTGTATAAACACATGGGAAGTGGAAAATGGTGCTCAGAACTCTGTGTATCTCACAAAAGTCCTGAGCCTACAGCAGCATCGCTAAGGGATGGTGCAGGGTCACCTCATCCATCCTTAACGTTAAGTTTTCATCAAAAAGGAAGCTTTGAGTCTAACCTTAATAGTAAAGGGAGTATTTCTCTGCTAAATCCAAACTGTAAGCTAGTTCCTCAGGAGAGGGGTCTAGATCTGCCCCCTATCCTACTTTTAGAAGCCTTGAGGGGAAGGATTTTCAATTCAATTCAACTCAGTTCAATAAAACTTTATTGATCCTGAAGGTTGATCCCGAAGGAAATTGGGTTAAGGCTGCCGACCTTTTGCCAGCGCCATCTTACCTTTCCGACCATACATACATTACACAACATCAACATAAACTAAATTTGACAAAGGTCTTGGAGGTAATACTCCAAGATGTTAGAAGAAAACTGCAGTACTTGTAATGAAGAGGCGACGGTCACTTATTTAAATATTCACCTCATTTACTAAATTAGAGCAAAAGTAATGATAAATTAGCTGGTGAAGTTGCCCTTTGAGGACCTTGTTGCATTTAAGACAGGCACATTTATTTCCCTAAAACAAACTTAATCCGGAGTGAACCTAAAGTGAGATATGCTTGCTGCCCAACAGTATTTTTAGTGATTTACCAATGAAGGAACTACACAACATAATTGTGCCACATGATTCAGGGTCAGTTGCGTTGCATCCGAACTCACAGTTTCTGGTTTTGGACCATAAATGATAGTGTTTGAAACAAACATTTTTACGACGTCTGGAGGTTTAGTGTCTTTCGCAAACAGCGTAGACTGAATTGATGCCTGTGCTCACCATCAACATGTCGAGATTCCTTCCATGAAACCCCATAAACACCAGAATGTTTTTAAGAGTGGCGGAGAAAGCAAAACACTCCTGCAGGGTGTTTTTTTGGCAGCAAACAGCTCTACCCGTGCACATTTCAAACCCTCTATTTCCTTTGCACCCACTCTAACCTTGGACACTGCAGCTCTGGCCACCGCAAAAAGGGTGTGTTTTACACATAATACTTCTATTTCTGCTTCTTAAACTGCTTGTCCATTTTGGTCAGGTTGTTGAGAGATGTGCTGTTTCTTGTAGCACCCAGTGTTCCTCACATGCTGCCATACACACATCTCTCTGCATCCTACTGAAGAACATCTGGTTCCTCTTTGCGTTGCTTTTTTCTTTCCAAACAGATGCACAACTGTATAGATAGACACACAAGGTGAGTCTACTAACAAAAATATATCAAAGTAAATTATTCTTCGTAGTCTCAGCAGATAATTTTAGAGTGCGGCTTGTGGAGTCAGCCAGAGGCAGCTCTCCATCTGCGCTGTCCCACCTCATTGCACCAACCACAGGCCATCTCCAAATGGAAGTACCCTCAGATGGCAATCCCCAGCAGTTTACTTCAGCCAGCTTCCTCTCTTTTCTGTCCCTTGGGCCCCTCACCTAACCACTGTCTCGCTCTTTCCCCCAAGCAAGATCAAACAGCTGCTGCCCTGCCAAAGGACCATCCCTGTCCCTCATTCCACACCCAAACTATATTCAGCACTCTCATATTGAGGCTTGCATGGTAGAGTAGCCTTTGTAAACTTTGGCTGCCAAGCAGGCAACTGGTAGCCATCATGTGGAGAGAGATTTTTTATTTTATCTATTTTAGCCTCTGTTTAGGACCATTTGTACAATATATTTACACGTGTACTGCACTGAAGCATGTGTGAATTTTAAGCACTTTTTAAACACATCTACTGACTGCAAGCTGGTTAAATTGATATGATCAATGGCAAATTTGTGAGAGAATCTCAACTTCAAGGGTAGACTAAATTAGCAATGGTTGGTCTTACATAATAATAATTACTATTATTGCCTAAGAGTAAAGATTGTGTTGAAGAATAAAGGTGGTCATATTATATACTGACTTTTAAGCTTGTTAGAAATGTTCAAACTCTGTTTTTCCCTTATAAACTGTATATCCATGTATGTTTGCACATATCTGCTGCACCTAGTTCCCATTTTTCCAGCAAAATATAGAGAAATGAGGGGCAGCTTTTGCACAGTGCTGCATGTAGTTAATACTGTGCACAGGATACCAATTTGTAAAAGTGATACATTTAACAAAATAACCACAAATGAATAGAAATACAACATTATGTACATTATATATAATTATATAAGTTACATTACACTGAGGACAGTAAGTCCAACAGTAACTTTGGTAGGAAGATCCATTTTATAGTACTTGATACTTCCACTTCACATTTGTCAGCCAATATTTTGCTTACAAAACCCATATGAGTGCTTAAAAATTAAAATGTCCTGTTACTAACAAGTAATGGCATGGTAGTCCAGTGCTTGGTTTGAACCTGCCGGGTGATTAGTGCCTCGCTGTGGATTGTTCATCTTTTCCCTGCGTCTCTGTGGGTTTCCTCCAGGTAATCAGACTTCCTCTCACAGTTGATTGGTGATTCTAAATGAACCATAGCTGTGCAGCCCTCACGTCTCTGAGATAGACTAGCAACCTGCAGGAAAACTAAATTGGTTTAGGTTTTAGTTTTTACAGAACTCGACCAGTGTTCACAAAATACTCAAAGTGAGTTGACTCTTATGACTGTGTGTCTTTTTAAGCAGTTTGTGTTGTTTTATGTGCCTCTAACTGAGTTATTTTTTAGTTTTCAAATTAAATGAGCTGCTAAATAAAAAAAACTTCTGATACAGAACATTCATTAAGACATCATTTATTTTGGTCATTATGGTTTACATGACACAATGTATGTCCAGGGATACAACGATGTTGCTGTTAAAACAGTTTGTGTTTCCATGACAGCATTTTGGTGACTTATTTCGTCATAACGATCAATTTGACCATTACCATTTCACAATATATTCAAGTCACATTTAGTACAACAGGTTGCACAGAAAAAAGTATTAGGGTACTTTTAATAAGATTATTGGTAACCCAAACAAAAAACTGAAAGAAAAAAAAAACAAGGTTGTATAAAAACAAACAAAACCAGACAAACACTAAATTAAGAGTCACCAGTTAAAGTCAGTATAAAAGGAACAGAATGGAAAAGAAAAAGTCAGGACACAACACAGTTTAACATCTCAATTTCACATGCTGTCTCCATTACAAAATCTCACTGGTAACATTGTTGATTGCTTACCCCACCCCTGATCACCTGTGTTCATAAATTAGTTTTCCTTCTTCTAAGCACCTATTTCTTGTAGTTTTCAAGTCGAGATGCTACTATTCCTCAAAAATGGTGAACTGCCTGTCTGTTAGGTTGAGGAAAAACGAACAGGGAGTTTAGTTTGAGAAGTAGCAAATTTAGTTGGTTGGCTTTCGGAAACTACTGAATCAACGTATCACGTTGAAGCGATGAGGAACCCAGAGAAAGAGCAGTGGACATTCTCTGCAGCAAAGACGCCATTGGCCTCATCATCAGGGATCTGGACGTAAACTGTATCCTGCTCATCAAGCAAGAGGACAGCACTACCAGACATCTGGTCAAGGAAACCCTTGTTGTACTCATCATAAGTGAACATAACAGGCTGGCCATTCTTGTACAGAGCCACCAGGGCATGAGCTCCATTGACATGGATGCTATAAGAGAAGAAGTACACTCCAGGAACCTGGCAAGTGAAAATGCCTGACTCAGGGTCATAGTGATTCTCAGCATTATACACTATGTGGTCAAATTTAATGGGGCTGCCAGCAGGAGGGTAGGGGGTGGTCAGAGCTGCAGTGAAAGCAGACATGGGGGACTTCACCATAATCTCGCTCACACCCATGTCCTTGCCCTTCTCAAATACAACCTCACCGGGAGGGCCAGGGGGACCAGGAGGGCCAGCTGGACCAGGTTCTCCATCAGCTCCGGGCTCACCAGGTTGACCAGGAGGACCCTCAGGTCCAGTGAGACCCTTAGCAGCCAAACCAGCGGGGCCAGGAGCACCAGGGAGACCTGGGTGTCCCTTGAGGCCTGGAGCACCAGCGGGACCTTGAGGCCCAGTAGGTCCTCTCGAACCTGGTGCACCATCTGATCCAGAGGGACCTTGCTCACCTGGGCGACCAGGATGACCTTTGGGTCCAGCAGGGCCTGGGATACCTGGGGCTCCTGGGGTACCTGGGGCACCTACATTTCCTTTTTCACCTGTGGGTCCAGTTTCCCCTCTGGCCCCAGCAGGACCAGCTGGTCCTGGGTAACCCTGCTTACCTTGGAAACCCTGTGGTCCCTGATCTCCCTTGTTTCCCTTAGATCCCTGAGGACCAGTTGCTCCTGTGTCACCTTTAGGGCCAACAGCACCAGGTGCACCTGTGAAACCTCTTTCACCCTGAGGTCCAGTAGGACCAGTTGGGCCAGTTGCACCAGTAGCACCAGTATATCCAGTTGGACCTTGCTCACCCTTTGGGCCTGTAGCACCAGTGCTACCTGTAGCTCCCCTTTCTCCTTTCTCTCCATTTGCACCTGGCTTTCCATATCCAGGCACTCCAGGGGCACCAGTGGCTCCAGCAGGTCCCTGGTTGCCTTTAGGGCCACCTGGACCAGGCAGACCTGGGGCACCATTCTCACCTGGTTTACCTGGAATACCAACACCTGGGGCACCGGTGTGTCCTTTAGGTCCCTGAGGTCCCATGGGACCAGGGGCACCATCGCTACCTGGGCTACCTGATTTTCCTGGCTCACCTGAGGAACCTGGTTTTCCTGGCTTTCCAACTCCAGCTGGACCTGTAGCTCCAGGTGGACCCATAGGCCCTTCAGGTCCTGTCTCACCCTGAGGTCCAGGTGCTCCCACCCCTCTATCACCCTTAGAACCTGGCAGTCCAGGGATACCTGGATGTCCTTTCAGACCAGGCTCTCCTCTAGGTCCCATTGCTCCAGGAAGACCTGATGGTCCAGGCTTGCCAGTAGCAGAGAGGCCAGCAGGTCCAGGGCTTCCTGGTGATCCAGGGACTCCCCTAGGTCCTTGAGGGCCAGTGGCTCCAGTATCTCCCTTCTCACCAGAGTCTCCAGGCCTGCCAGGTTTGCCAGGACCACCTGGAGATCCAGGTTTACCAGCAATGGAGCGGCCAGGAGATCCAGGGGGTCCGGGAGGTCCTTGAGGTCCAGAATAGCCTACACCATTTTCACCTGGTGGGCCAGGAGGGCCAGGAGGTCCCTCGGGGCCTGGCTCACCTGGAGCACCAGGCTCACCTGCCACCACTGTGAAGAGTTAAAGAGAAACCATCATTAGTTCCATTAGCAAACAAAAAAAACAAAAAACAAAAATGGACACAAAGTAACAAAGTGAAAGAAATCTGTTCAGGATACCTTAAGTCTGTGCATAAAATTCAACCACTTATTTCTAATTAGGGTCTGTTTAGGATGTTCAGTAAATCTGACTGCATCCCATTCAAGGGACAAGTGCTGGGTCATGGATGTACTGGCCAGCTCTCAGTGCTTAGTGTGTTTGACTGTGCATCAGTTTTGCAGCGTTCACAAGCAACATGACTTTCAGCAATCAAATATGAGCTGAATTTTAGCTTTTAAGAAAACCTCTCTACATAATGTTCTTCATTTTTTAAAATGGCTGAAACATAATGACTAATTGATCCAGAAGGCGGGCATGTTTAACTCTTATGAAGCAATGGTCTAACTTGTGAGATACGCCCACATACAGCTCACCTATTGATGTACAAATATTATAAGATGTTACATGCATATTTTATTTTGAAACAACCCCTTATAAACAGATGCATGTTTAGTATTATTCTAATAATTAATTTTAATACAGAAAAAGCATAATGTAAAGAAATATGGCTGCATGTAACCTGCTGAATGGCTATTTTTAATACAAAGTACAGGTTTCAGATTTTAATAAGAGCCTTATGATTTGTTTAGGAGCTACTCAAGCAAAATAAGAGGGAGCTCTTTTTTATTTGCTGCCTTAATGTGGTCACATGGGTTTGAGTGTAAAAGGCTCACTCCTTGGCTTATTCTGATTTAGTTTGGATAAAGCCAAACAGATGTTTCTACTTTTGTGTTAAACAGGCGCACCCAAACAAACCACACTGCTGGGTGACTGGACTTTAATTGTCAGTGTGAAACTAAAAATAACCCCATAACAGCTACTTTCTCAAATAGAAACAGCAATGAGCTGATGACACAAAAGCGACACTTCACATTTTGCACTGCGTTTGGGAAACACACAACCTCTCTCTTTGTGTTTGGCAAAATTAAAAAAAAGAAAGAAAAGAAAAAGAAAATCAAAGCGTAACTCATGTTAACAATTAAATAAATCGCGTGCTTAGTAAATAGAGCGAATAACTCCGCCAGATTGAATAACTTTAATGCACCACATGTCAGAGCTTTATTGTAAACAGAATTAAAGTGCCTTCCTGTGAAACATGTGCGCAAAATAGAATAAAATAAAGTAATAAAACTGTTGCTAATGTGAGTAACTCGGCTCACTTAGTCATAAGGGGTCGCCACAGAGAAAAGCTCCGCCTGTTCGATTCCCTTCTTCACGGGATTTTTATCTCTTCCAGGGATCTTTTGCTTGTTTGGGGAATGTTTAAACCACTACACTACGGAGCTACCGCTTTGGGTGAATAAATGGATATAAATCTACAGGAAATGCTACAAAAACTACAGAGGGAGATTTAATCTGGTGACTTAGAGGAAAACGAAAACCTGCAAGCTCTGCGTCGTGCAAATAACCTGCAATTTCCGGCCTCGCTGCGTGATTGGAGAGGAATACAACCTGTTGTAGCCAATCAGAGAGCAACACTGGCCCAGAGCAAGGTGGAGTTCAGCTTTCAAAGTAAAGTGCAGCTGTGCCTATCATCTGCCTGGCTGCTTACGGTACCTCTATTGGTCAAAACAACTATCCCCCTCACTGAAGGTAAGGAAATCCTTCCATACAGTGTTGCTCAAATAAAATCAACTTTATGGAAGAAGATCTCCCATAAAGTTGATAGGCTGTTCGTGAAGATCACAAACTGATTGAACACAGGGCGAAATGATGCGTATTCTTACCATGGCTCTTCACAGGCATCACCTTCCTCACTACGTAACCCTTTCCGTGGGCTGCTGCAGAGGCCACCACAAGGAGGAGGATGGTCGCTACACGTATGTCCATCTTGCAAGGTCAAACCTGCAATGGAGGAGGAGGAGAAGAAGAAAAAAGTCAGTACATCTGTTTTCAAGGTATAAAAAGTGCCATCAAGCTTTAGTGTTTGTATTAGTGTGAATTTTAGAGAGCCTGAAAACTTTTCTGGTACAAGAACATGCTTTAATCTTTCTTACAGAAACAATACTAGACAACAAATAAGAACAGAAAACATAATTTTCTATTTCCACACTTCAGGCTCATGTATTACAAATGAAGGTAAAATGCAGCAAAAGTTGCTCTGTTTTTCTCCAACCAGTCACAGGAATGACTGAAGGCCCACACAAAGTCTAGATGTTGATAGCACTCCCCTAGAGATAGAGAGGAAATTTCACATACCGGCATCCAACGAGAAAAACCAAACTCCTCAGCACCAGTGAGCTCCTGGTGCTGCTGTATATCCTTAGGGTAGGAGCACAACTGAGGATATGCTGCCCTCAAGTACAATGATGTGGGTATTTATACCATATCTACCCTGCACATCATTAAAAAAAAAAAAAGCCCCCACCACTCAAGTACCTCCCTCCTCCAGCTAGGCTGTAATTAGCAGACAGATCTGCCCAAAGCGGGCATGTCACATCAGGGTTCCTCCATGTCTTGAATATCCAGACACATGATTATCACTTATTTCTGTCTTCCCCTGAACTATAAAACAATAAAAAAAAGTATACTTTTGCAATGGACAAAAACAATCTCAACGAGAGCAACAAGGACACCTTTCATTTTCATCTTGGTTACATGCATATGGCATTTTACAGAAGGCATTTAAAATCTGCTCTGGACATGTTTATGTTAAAATACCTCTTTCTAAATATGAAAATATCTTAAGGTAGTGAAAACAGAGAGCTACTGTAGGTCTGTAACGGCACCTGTATAGCTTCACAAGGCGTGCTTTGAGGATGTATAGTGCACTATATGTCTCATCTCCAAATTTACATCTTGTCCAGCCGACTGGTGAAACTTGTCTTTACCTGTGCCGTCTGTCTGGACACCTCTATGCCTGCATGATAACATAAACAAGGGAAGTGGTGGGGAAAGCTTGCCTTCATGAAAGGTACAGTAGGTTTAGTGGAGTTTGACTGAAATGAACTAAAAATATTTTTTTCACTGATGTGAAGGCGTCATTTAAGAGATTCATATATTTAGTTCAGTACATTTCCTGGGTATTATTATTTGGTCAGCTTGTTATGTGACTAATAGAGGACAAAGTAGCCTTCATTTCAGCCTCTATTTCAAGATGAACACTTTTTCTTAACTTGGATATTTTTGTATGTGTTTCACCCTCAAAACAGCTAATAAATCTATATAAAGAGCCACTGGGAAAGGCATTTGGGCTTGTTTCTGTGCAGTCTTGTAAATGCAATCTAGTGTAGCAGTTTTTGCTACACTAGAGTGCACTACTCCTGTTTAAACACCAGAGGGCAGGTTTTACTGAGGTACAGCACCTATCCCTGGAGTGAGGTGCCGCTGCTGTAGAGAAGGGGCCTGTGGTCACTTGTTATTTTTGGCCGCCTGAGTGCATCATCAGAGGTTTCAGTCCTATCCCTACAATAAAAGCTAGTTCCTGTCAAAATGTTGTATTTCCTCACTCCTGTCCTCCAGTATTATCCTCCCTCGCCCTCACCCTCCACCTTGTGTTGCTTACTTTGAGATGTTCCAACTGTAATTTCTCAATTTCACCCCAGCCACATAGGAAATGCATACACCCAAATAATCACATGTTCTCAAACACACAAGTAGCCATAAACGATGTGTAGGGTAGTCCATGGCCCATCCCAAAATCTCCTTGGTGAATGGCGCAGCCAGTTATGGCACATGTTCTTCTTCTGTTCTTATAATGTATATACATACTGCTGATAACATGTGTATATTTGCAGAAATGATGATGAACTGCGTGATTGAGGGCTTCAAAATGTTTCTACATAAGGCGTCTATACTACATGTGACCGTGACTGGCATCTTCCACCACATATATAATTAAAGATTCTACAGCATGGGTTGTTGGAACCCCCTTTTTTGTAAATTAGACCAAATTATCTGCAATTTTCCAAAGTGCTACCTTCCCCAGCTCATATCACTTAATCATGTTTGGCAAGTATTGTTTAAGTTCTCTCTTGCTGTCAAATAAAACCTAATATAATTTGCGATCTGTATTTTCAAATATTTGAAATTTTGCTCATGAAAGAGTTGGGAGTGATAGCTCGCGGCAAAGGTGTAGACTGACTACCAGAGGCAGTAAAATGATAGAGAGAAGTCACATTGCATTTACTTGAAGTGTGTCTCAGTTGGAAGGAGCAGAGCACTTAAGCCAGTTATCACTACTGGAAGTTTTCCTTTTGAATGTGCATGTTTAGTCTTGCTTCATCAGCTTTGGAAAATCAGGTTTCTCCTGCAAGTATACAGCAGAAGGTTTCTATTTTGATGAAATTACTGGTGAATGCCACACCAATGCCACATCAGTGTGCCACCAGTTTTGTTCTATGTATTTTTTTTAAGTTATGCTCTATTATTTTAAAATCTCTTTATGCTTGTGCCCTAGGAGGAGGCCGAGGCTTTCCGGCTTTAGTCAGATTTAGATGAAAGAACAGAGCAAAGGAGGGTGGAGTTAGGATTTTGTATGTTTAGGTTCAGATCATTTCAGTTTATGTTTTTTCAAACAAGGCAAAGCCAATGCAAAAGAGGCTCTCTGTTTTTAGTCTGTTGTTCTGAAAACAATGATTCATCTCTTTATGCATGAAAAAAAACTCCCATCATGCATCTGCATGTGAAGCGACAGGAAGGCTCGTGCTGCGCTTTGGAACCAGAGCACATTTTGGCTTGAGGAAGACTTGAATTGACAGTGCAATTTTGATGTTGTTTATAACCTTGCAGCATATATTTTTTTGCTTTTCTTAACACGCCACTGCACTTATTCGAGAAGGACGCAGTGTCCTTGTGCCTTCCAGCAGCCGAATTGAAGGCTGTGAAAAGTACATGGCAGAGCTCTATCTGCTCTTCTCATTACTTCGCCGCAGCAGCTTGATGTGGCTGGCAAGCCTCATTGTAATAACCATTAGGAATTAGGTTAACAGCCTTCGAACTTGAGGTAGTGACGTCGCTTCACGCTTATATTCCTTGTGAGCCCCCCACTGTAAAATACACACATGCTTTCAGTTTCGTGTCACTTTGTACCCTTGATATGTGACATCAAATATTTTTTTTACTGAATTTAGAAAACAGAGAAAACAGCTAATTATGCACACGCCCAAAGTCACTGGGAGCAAGTGAAAGCTGAATCGCTCCTTGTTTTAAGATCGCACAGATTTTATGGCTGTTTTTCATGTAGTTTAGTGACAGCAGTCATTTAAGGAGTCATTTGAGGTACTTCTTGAGTATTTGCTTTTTTGGTACTTCACTATCCAATAGTTAGTGCAGCATTTATTTCACTATATTTGTCTCACAACTCTTGTTAGTAACTTTGCAGTTTCACATTATTAATGCAGTCATATGTCAATGCTTTTTTATTGCATAACACAGGGATTCATACACTTTTTTATTGCTGCTAGAGTCCAATCAGAAACTCTTATTTTGGAGCATAACTCATTGGAGATTCTTCATATGCGCCACAAAACAAACACGAGCTGAAATAAGGATAAAAAACAAGCATGGGAAGCCGTGACAGGGCAAAGTTTCTTGCCTGACCCTTCTGCAGAGGACATGAGCTGGCATTTTGAGGCCTTGCATGTTCTTCAGGCCTTCATCCGTATCTAACAACAGCCTGTGGATTTCACTAAAATCCCCAGAGAGTAGCTGGACAGCATTACTGGCAATGCTGGTGATGTTTGTGCCTGTACTCTGCAATGATAACAGTATTTGAGGGAAAGCTTTTCGCATTTTGTCTGTTTCTGTGCGCTCCACTGCCTAGGAATCGATGTTTTTGGTTTCTTCGACATTCTGGCCAAGGCTCAACCCACACCCAGCAGAGGGACATAATTGGCGGTTGATGTAAGGGGGCCCGGGCCGAGCACGTGAGTTAAAGGCTAAAGATACACCATCACTCTGGGATACAAATTTAATGTTTCAATAAACTCCACGGACCACTAAAAACTACTTTAAACTTTATGAATGGCAGCCTTGACAGGGGCCTATGTGAGTGATTGGTGGGGAAATTATAGGGTCCTGAAAACAAACAGGGACCCAAATGGTGCCGGAAGCGTAAAAGTAATGAAAAATGGCAGCGGTAGCTTTAGAGACGAGAGCTGGTGTCTGGGAGGTCACCAGTTTGAAATCCAGAAAGGCAGAAAAACTGGGGGGATGGATGAGAAAGTGCCAGTTGGGTGTTCTTTGACAGATCCCAGGTGTAAATGCATGTAGCTGCGTGTTAACATGAAAGCTTTCCTCAGCCAGACACCGCATGGTAATCTAACGTAAATTTTTTTGACTTTAGGGTGTTTTACCCCCGTAAACACACTACATTTGCTGTGTAATTAAGCCGATAAGTTGGAAATAGTTTGAAATTTGTGCTCACTGCCTGCTTGTGAAGTTATCGCCGTTCTGGCTGTTGAAGCTGGTGCTAGACGCACTTCTGAAAATGAGGACTTGCTTATTGCCAGTGAAGCGAGTCGAATGCTACTTGATTTGATTGCTTCTGTTTCCATAGTTCAGTATGCTGTATGTTTATTTATAGAAAGGTCTGACTCAGCTGTCATTTTCGGGCAGCTTTCTTTAGTTTAGCAGAGGAAATCAGGCCTTCAGAAGTGCAGCAGCCAGAAACTAATTGAATGAGAAGTACTCAGCCAGACAGTTTATGGGGTGCTACAGGGCACCCAATTTACTTCAAAGGTAAAAAGGTCATAAGAACATACAGATATTTTTCGCATGCTTGTTGTGTCCTCAAGCGAGGAGGCGATCTTTGCTCGTTATCGTTTTTATCATGAGGTTGGGTTTTTTAGGATTGAAACAAACAAACGGTGAAACAGAGGACAGACTGCTGAGAGTATCTGTTTACTGTGGGATCATTTAAAGATATCAAAGCGAAATAAAACGACCTTAATGGGATTTTCAGCGCTTAAGCATAGGTGGCAGAGTCCTGTATTTAAGGATAATGACTAATCCGCTACATCGTGCCTGTGAAAATTTAGGGTTTCACCGTCTGTATCAGCGAATGCCAGAGAATCTGTTAGAGAGTGTGTGTGTGTGTGTGTGTGTGTGTGTGTGTGTGTGTGTGTGTGTGTGTGTGTAGGAAAGTGCTTGTGAAAGGCAGGAGGAGCAGAGGTGGATTTATATTTGTCTTGTCTGTTCATAATCACATCTGACTGGAGTCGAACGTGTGGTGGGGGAATGACACTTTGTGTGCTTCAAATCCAGAGTGACAACCAAGAACCATGTTTACACAACACAATGTCACCTCACTTGCTGGAGCAGATTGTTAGCACTGCGCCATAATGACCGCTGGAGAGACAAGACAAGTGTTGTTTCTGTACACTATATTTGGGAAGAGCCATGTCTGTCTCAAAATAAGTGTTGGGGCTAACCTGTGAGTTAGCACCCACACAATTCACAAACCTTATATAAAGACACGGCCACAGGAAGTTAGCTAGAGTTTAATGTACAGCGTGTCCAGAACAATGCCGGGGCCGTGGCTCGATCGCTGTGGTTTTGAGGTTTGTTTTGCTGGCTGATGAACCCTGTGTGGGTTGATACTTTGACTGGGCCCGAAACAGTAACCCTAACTGTGTCTAAATGGGAACGAGTCCACATTATAAAACACTAACAAACAATAGTATGCTGTCTACTTTCTATAAAATATAGTTGCAGTAAAAATAATAGTGCACACAGAGTTTTCTCCTTATAAGGTTTAAGTTTGTTATTTGGTTTGGTTGATTCATGATGAAGTATTGACCTGACACAGTGTCTGCTGGGATAGGTTTCAGCCTCGTGCCGAACCTGAGTGATGTATGGATGGATTCCACTGTTCCCTTTAGAGGTCGCCACAGCAGGTCATCTGCTTCCATCTCACCCTATCCCAGCATCCTCCTCTGTCACACAAGCTTCTCCTGTTCCTTCACTACATCCTTGAATGTTCTCTGTTCTTCCTCTTTTCCGTCTGTCCGGAAGCTCTATAGTCCCAACATTTAAAGTTTCTATTCTCACTAACACACTCCTACCTTTCCTTCTGCTGCCTTACAACATGCCTTCCCTTGTTCTCCTCCTCTGTATTCGGCCAACAGTAGCATAGTTTCCACCATCACCGTCTTGGCCAGCAGCACCAGAGGCAACCTTTGGTAACCCGGGCCCTGACTGATCCAGTATGGAAATCTAATTTTTGATGATATGCCTGTTTGATTTGGCAAAGATTTTATTCCAGACTCCCTTCCTGACAGGCCCTCCCCATTTATCCTTGCTTGAGACCAGGACTAGGGGCACACTGGATTGCAGTTTGCAAATGAGTTTTATATTGTTCTGTACTGAAGGCTCAAACTTGGTATTAAACTGGTTATTCCAGTTTTTTTATACAGTCTTTTGTAACAACTTCACCCCCTTAGCTGCCCTGAGTCAGTGCAGCATTGGATCCGAGTTTTGTCATTGTGCTTTGTTTATTTTATTGAGTTTTATTGTTTGTAATTGGAAAAGGAAAAAATAAAGTCCAATCACCAAATGGAAACTGACACATCAGAAAAACCAGTAATGAAAGACACACACTAACCTCTGCAAAATATTATAAAAACGACAAATATGCAGCTGGTTTGTAAACTGAATTCAGATGTGACCAAAAATCTGAAGCGTTGCCATAAAAAACCAATGTGAAAGTATTCAGTTGGCTGGCTATTTGAAAAACAGTTATTCAGACGAATGGCTCGCTGCAGATGTTTTGGAGTTTGTTGTTGGTAATCCACAAACACAAGAACATCCCAGAATAAGTCAGGAGGAGAACACACAATCTGAAGTTTCATTACACATAGTGCGCATGCTGGCAGTTGGCGTCTCATTGTGTTTGTTTAAGGGGTTTTTGGGACCAGATTTTATATTTGCAGAATATTTTGAAGAGACGGGCCAAAGGTGGATCCAAAAACATTTGTGTTGAGTGAGTTTGTCCAGAGCTTTACATGGCCCGGGACTGTGGAAATGGAAAGCTGTCTGACACAGCATGGGTCCAAGGTATTTCTTGCCTTCAGTGTATCGTTTGATCGCCTACTATAAAGAAAAATATAGTGCATTAAACCTGCCTAACCACAGGTCATGTGAGACCGTCCCTGACATTTAGACAAAACAAATCTGTAGTGAAACTGTAAGAGAACTTGTAGCCTAAAATAGACAATTCTGACTAAATGTCCACATTTAGTCAGAACTGTATGATGTAGTGCCCGTGTTTGCAGTTCTGCATGATGCTGTGAAATTACAAGCAATTTAAACTTTTTTTCCTGACAAAAACATGGTTTAGCACATCTTTAAAGGAGCTATTAGACCCAAATTTACATGAAATGAGCTGTTGAAACACCAAATGCTTTGCAGGTAACTTGGAGTTCAAGATGCTGTACAAGGAATGTGCACGCTTAGAACTTAGAGGCATATAACATTTTTTGTGCGCTTTTACATAAAATTCTTACTTGTTGCGTGACTAAACCTTAGGTGTCTGCTGGGAGGACTTGTAGCCGAGCTTCTGTGACATCCAGCGGATTGAAGCTAAGGAAACAGGATTTTATAATCTTCTTGGAGGGTCTAGATGATTTATTTTTCCTACAGCCAGTAATACATCCAGCATTGCAAAGCAGAACAAGGAGTTTGTCATTTTGTTGAACCATCAGTTTCGCTTTGGAGAGCCGGGTTCACTGTGAGGGCTTGTCCCCTCGCAAGCAGAGCCAAGTGGTCTTAAACACAGAAAGAGTGTGAGTCATTGTGCTCTGTAATTTAGGCACACTGCAGCTGTCTTAAGTGACCACGACTGGAGACCTGTTAACCGGCCCGATCCACATGTAAGACTTTCCTTTCCTGTTAACGTAATAATTATAATGTCACTTCCCAGAGCTCTCTCCCTCAATTGCAGCATGTATAGCTTTAACTGCAATGACAGCTTGCTGCAGGATCTTTCTAGGACAGGCCTGATGACTATTTTGGGTTTCTGACCTTCTTTCCCGACAAAGAGCCTCTGTTAATCTCTTCTATAATTCCTGCACTGATTTTTTTTTCTGGATAATGCAGCCACTGTAAATACTATTTTCCAAGGTTATGGGCTTTTCTCTTAAACCCTGTAAATATATGTCTTCCTCTATGGCAGTGAGTTGGAGCTGGACAGTCAAGTGGCACAAGGTGAACTGCTAACTCGGCCGAATGGGACACATAAGACTTAAAAGACTTTCCAATTTGTCTTTTTCTCAACTATTTACGGTTCTGTATTTCAAACAAAATCTCCAAATGTGGAAGTCTGAGGTCCTGTGGTAAAGGAAGAGAGAATTACAGTCCTAATACTGCTGCACTTTTTCTGCTACAGTGTTTACATTGGTCTAGTCACTTTCTGGTCAGATTGCAACAGCATGTGGTTGAGTAAAACTGTGGTTGTCGCTGCCGCTGCTGTTTGAAACCCATCTTATTCCAGACAGACAGGTGGACTCTGTCTGGAAACTCTTGCAGTCGCATTTAGATGGCAACAGCTTTCTCAAGTGGCTTTCTAATAAAGGGATAGAACATTTGATCAGACATGTTTTCCCGTAAATGGAAAACCTCCTCACTAGCAGATTGTGCTGCCACGTGCATGTCACTCAGTGTGCCAAAACTGGCCATTTTTAGGCAGTAAGTACTCTGGTTCTGGCAGTGAATATTTATTTTATTTTCAGCCATCTGACTGGTTTTTATAAGGTCAATTTGTGCATTTATATAAACACAGATTACTTTCTAATAATTTTGGGTATATTGGTATATACTGTACTTAATTTCACAGGATCAACAAAGGAAGCTAGTCGCAGCGTGCATCTGTGCTGTGCTCAAGCACAGACTTTAAACATATCCTAAATAAATTAATGCCAGTAATGATTAGTAAACGTTTGCATTTTTGCATAATATACAGTGTAATATTAGCATTTTATTTAGTGCAGTGTTTCTGGCCTTACTGCTAACTCCTAAAAAATAACAGTATTTCTGCTCAATACTTTCCTGTGCTCAGGAGTTATTAGATGTCTTTGTCTGTCTGATGCAGAACAACAGTGTGCACAGAGTTTTTTTCCAAGTTTTTACACCGTTTGTTGAAACTGGAAACAAGTCGATTAGAGTGATGTCATCATAAAAGATGAACAAAGGCATCATGAGATCATCTGTTTGTTGGGATTGTCGTTTTGAAGCCTTTAATTTGGCATTTTGGCCTTCACCGTTTTGATGTTTTGCAACTTGATGCCATGAGTAGGTGGTGGGTGGTGGGTTTGACTGACAACCTGAGGCCACTGCACGCTCATTTGGTAGTGATTTGTCAGTCATTGAGGAGCCACACCATAAAGCCTGTCCTGCTTTATTGTCTGGTTTGCTCTCAGTGACACAATAATTTACGTATGATGCTGTATTTAAGAGTCTTAAAACTAACAGCTGGGACCATGCAGTGACTTTCCTGTAGACTTCTATACAATCAGAATTCTTTTTAACAACTGAGGTCAATCCCTGCTGGCCATTCGGGTCATGGTGATAGTATCACACACTGTTGTTGCAGATTTGTCAGCTACTCAACCATAATGAGAATGTCCCATTCTACCACATCCCAAAGGTGCTCTATTGGATTGAGAACTTGTGACTGTGGAGGCCATTTAAACACACTGAGCTCATTGTCTGAGATGATTTGAGCTTTGTGGCAGGCTCCAGCAGCCATCAGAAGATGGTACACTGGTCACAAAGGGATGGGCATGGTCAGCAACAATGCTCAGGTAGACCATGGTGTTTAAATGCTCATCGTTTGCCAACAATATATCCCCCACTCACAACACTGAAACTCCATTATGCTTTTGTTTTGCATTCAGAGATGCTCTTCTGCATACCTTGGTTGTAACAAGTTGTTATTTGAGTTACTGCCTTCCTGTCAGCTTGAAGCAGTGTGGCCATCCTCCTTTAATCTCTCCCATCAACAAGGGATTTTGTTACAGTTGTGTACTGTATTTATTCTTATTTTATTTTATTCTAATTTTTGCTTCATAACTTTGCACTGTCCACTTCCTGCTGTGACAAAACAAATTTCCCACGTGTGGGACTAATAATAAAGGTTATCTTATTTTTTCCCCAGAGAACTGCAGCTCACTGGATATTTTCCTTTCTGTGGACCATTCTCTGTAAACCCTTAAGATGGTTGCATGGTCAAATCCCAGTAGATTAGTTGCTAAAATATTCAGACCAGCCTGTCTGGCACCACCAACCATGCAGCATTCAAAGTCACTTAAATCACCTTTCCTCCCCGTCCTGATGCTCAGTTTGAACTTCCGTATGCCTAAATACATTATATGTTTGACATAAAAGTGAGGGGTGATTTATGAGTGACTGGAAAATGTCTGTTATCGGTGATTACATTGCATTTCTCATGACTGGATTGGCCTCTTTTGTCACCTTGTCACGCAAAAATTGCATACATTTGCTCTTTTCCTTGCTGAAATGACAGATTAAAAGCCTAAATGAGATAAGTTTCATGTTTGTGTTCTTATTTCAAAGCCCTTCACTTTCACTTTATCACAGTGCGAAGCCCCTCTGTTGAGTTTGATCCCCTCTGTAACCTCACAGACAAGCGGTTTGCTTCATTGAAATTAGACTAATTATATTCCACACCTCTACACACGCATTTACTCTAAGCTGTACTTTCACTAGCCATTATCTCTTTAGTGTTTCATGACTGTGAAACACCCTCTTCCAAATTAAAGGTCGGAAATGTGCCAGAACCTTACATTATAAGCAGGTTTTTTCTGAGAATTAAAAGCTGCCCAGTTGCTCCAGTCTGTCAGTCTGCACCAGTTTGACATCAGCCGCCAACTGAGAGCTTAGCTTAAGCTGCAGACTATGAAAATCTGTCTTTTCCCCTCAGCCTGTGCAGAGAAAGCGGGAGAGCTGAAATGTGCTTCCGCAGACATTTTAGGATTTCTGCCCTGTGATGAAATGCAGCGATAGACTCTAAATGTCAGTAATCACCTGGGGATAAAGAAAAGAGACTGTTATGTGTAGTCATACAGAGGTGCACAGACTTTTTGTCAAAAATATTTTCAAATCAGGTCCTAGCTGGAAGGTGTGCTCAGCTTTTTCAAATCACATCCATTACAGAAAACTCAGTTTGTTCATCATTCACACAAAGTATTCTTTTTAAAAGTTGGAGGTTTCTGTTTTTATTCATGATTTGAGATAAAAAAAAAAAAAGGATGTATCTATTACTTTGTAATAATGTAAGCAGTGTCTTCAATTCATAATTCAGCTATTAATCAGAGTTGGCACTCTGTGCATGTGCTCTATGTAAGATTAGGCGACTCAACATAAGCCATAAGAAGGAAGCTTAGATGATACAACACAGACCGGTTTGTCTTTTTTCTCGTCTAATCTAACATTCACTAAAGTTTCAAGACAAAGGGTTGGAAATATATAAAGCAGTTTTTGCCACAGGTTATAAACACAGTGTGCAAATGCACTACCCTAGATTTTATGGGCTTTAACAACAAGCCCGCTCTGGTTTACTCATACATATAATAGTGGCTGTTGCCATGGTTTTGTTGCTTCGTTAAGCAACATGTTAAGCATACACAATGTTATGTTATAGAGCTGAAAGTTGGTTTTGGTGTTTAGACAAAGGAAAGCTAGAGAGCTTTATTTAGGATGCTGTGATTCACTGTGCTTTTCCCGCAATGACGGCTGCTCTTTGATTTACATCTGGACCCACGGAGTTTGAGCAGATGCTGAAAGCTATAGTGGATACATCATTCACCAAATAATCCATCACTGACAGAGTACATCGATGACCAGACGATAGGCCAGAAAAAGCTGAAGGAAGTAATTAAGTAGTGTTATACTTAAGTAACTAAATCTACAAACCTTTTAAAAAGTTCACCTAAAAATGTAGTGATGAAATAAGGCATCAGTTAAGATAATTTAGCTTCTTTGCTTTTTTGAGAAAATCAAATCCCTAATCTAAAAAAATTAGGGATAAATATATTTCTGGTATTCAAATTAATAGTTTTCTAGTTAGTTTTTGCATTTTGTGAAGTAATAGATAAAATCATGGTGAAAAGAAAGGTTTTACTTGTCAGTACAGTACGTCATTTTTAAAAAAATCACCTGGTCTTTACTGAGTTTTAAAATTAGGCAAATAAACGTCCCAGAAAGTTCATCTCAGTTTCAGATCGTGTAAGGTGAAGTTATTATTTAGAAAAGTTGGCACTTCTGTAATATTTTTTTTTTAATTATCAGGCTGAAATATCTTTATTTAACACATTGGCTTTAGACTGAAATAAAACTGCTCAAGTGAAATTTGAAATTTATCTGATTTATACCACATTTTAAAAAGCATATTGCTTTCCAAGACCAATAAGCAGACTTTGATAACACAATACAAGCTACTGTTCACAGAAAACGTCAAGTTAACAACTAAATGAAAAGGAAAATTGGACACTACAACCCAAATTAATGATTTAAAAAAACACTTTTTACGTGTGCGTTTTGTTTTTTTATGTCCGAGTACATGTTGTACTCTTTGAGAATTCTTTGCGTTTTTTTAGATGCAAAGTGATGCTTGGTCACTCTTGAAATACTCTCAAGTATGGGTATGTGTTGGTGCATGCGACCACAAACTGCAGAGATTTTGTGCTGTTTCACATCAGCAGAGAATCGGGTCGTGAAAGACTTAATGAAAGCCTTGAAATAACCTTCTCTCGATGCCTGCGGAGATGTTCGATCTGTAGAAATAGAATTGTAATTCTATGCTTAAGTACAATATACCCCTAATTTGTCAGTGCTCTGATTGGAGCTTTGATTGCTAAATATAAGTTTATGATAGGTCATAGGATTTTTTTTCTGCTGTAGCGCTGTGGAGACTTTTCAGTAGATTAAATGAGGTCTTTTGGGGTGAGTATTGTATTTCATTCTCCCCTTGGGATTTTATTGTGTGGGTTACAGTAAGTTCAGTCCTTGATAGCACAGGCAGAGTGTTTCAGACTCCAAGAGACGATATTGGGGCTGTTGGGACAATTTTAACTCCTTGGCCTATCTGTTGTGGTGAAGGGAGTGTTTATATGTGGGGAAGATTGGTGCTAACTGTCTAATTAAGTATGGCCTTACGTTTCAGCGTTCCCAGGGTACAGTAACAGTAACTTGATGTAGCACATGCTCTGTAATCAGTAATGTCAAAGACCACATAAGGCACACTCTCACAGATAAATCTTCAATGTGGTGCAGAACGCACGTCCCCTCTTTTGTTGGAGCTTTAATTATGTTTCTTTCACACAGAAAAGGCCATTTTTGTGGGACTAAATTGATCACCTCCAGCTTGTTCATCTTATTTGTGATAAAGTTTATTTATATGAATCAGGTTTTAATAAAGCAGTTGGCCCAACCTGCAGTTTCTCGCCAGCTTTTAGAGTACTCAGCAGATCCTTTTGCCTCTGTTCCCAGAGAGCCAAATGGGCCACACATGAAAGTTGATAGACCTGGATGTGAGACACAAGCTTCTAAATTCCACAAACCAGGTGGAAGGCCACAGCTCGACCCCATGAGCTGAGTACTTAACTCTCCACCTGAAGTTCTCTCATTAGAAAAGAGCAGTGTAAACACATGCAGCTGCCAAACAGCTTACACTTTCCAAAACCCAACTCTCATTCTTCATCCAAAATTGAGCCATTAGGCTCGCAAAGTACACATCATTAAGTTAATGCCAATTAAGTTGTTTCGGAATTTATCTATTTATGGCTGACTTCAGGTTAATGAAAGAAGTGTTTGAAAAGGCTTTCTGTTTATTTGAAAGTGGGGTGGGAAGGTGGATTGAAAGATATCTTTATGTTTTTATCTTGTCTTTGTTGATTTAGATTTATGTTATAGGGGCAAAGCAGTTTAAAGCAGACCATGAAACTGATTTGCTGAAGTGTTTAACTAAATGTTTTACTTGTTTATATGCTATTTTTTATTTGCAGCGATATCCACAACCAAGGCTTCAAAGTATTATCAATAGTTTTGATGCATGAAATGACAGTTTGCACCATGAGAGCCAGACCATCCCCTCAGCAGCTGGTGGAGACCAAAACGAGAGCCTAAAGAAATTCTGGAGAATTATTTACTCTCCAAGCTCTTCTTTTGATCTTATCCCTTTTCTGTCAGGATAATCCCACAGTGCTTCCATATTATTGAGGTCCAGGCTCTGGGGAGGCCAGTCCTGACTGATAATGTTCCACTGTGTGTTTTCTGTCCAAGTATGTTTATACTCAGGGGTGCACATAAGTGGTCCGCAGGTGCGCATTCACTGTCAAAATAAAAGACGCGCACCAGATAAGAAGTTGCAACACGCATTTGCGTACATAAGATTTTCTGGAGGAGGACAGACATTTGTTTAGAACTCTTAAAGATGTTGAAGAAGCTCCTTTAAGCAATTACTTTGGTGTTCCTCCACCTCAAAGAAATGTCAGAAGGAGTCCGAACCGCAAAAGAAGCACGTATTCTCGGAAAAGTGGTTGCAGGAGGTGAGCTGGCTTCAAACAAATGATGAACGCACAGAGATTTGGTGCAGAATATGCCGTGAAAATCCCACTCTAGCGGACAAAAACAGTGCCTTTTATATGTACGCAAACGCGTGTTGCAACTTCTTATCTGGTGCGCTTCTTTTATTTTGACAGTGCTTGCGCACCTGCGGACCACTTATGTGCACCCCTGTTTGTACTGCATTGGCAGTGTGTTTGGGAGCATTGGCTGTAGAAGCTGTTGCCAATCAGATGCTTTCCATACGGTATTACATTGTGGATGAAAACCCGGTGCTCCTTTTCTGCATTAATTTTCCCATCGATTTTGTCAAGATCTCCAACACGACTGGCTGAAATGCAGTGCTAAACCATGACAGAGTCTCCACTGTGTTTTACAGTGGAGACTATTGCACATGTCTGACCTCATCCGTAGATGTTGATGAGAATTTGAAACAAAAATGTCAAATTTCCATTCATCACTGATAAGACTTGTTTCGCCCTGATTTTCAGTCCAGTTCTTATTTAATTTTTAACACCTCGGCCTTTTCACCCTCTTTCCATTCGTTAAAAATGGCTTCTTGACAGCCACTCTCCAGACCTGATGAAGCTTCAGCGGACAGTAGGTGGATCATTTGAAAAGCCAGATGTATCTCTCACATTCTGTGTCAAGAAAAAGCCTATTTCTTTAGGAGATGACTTTCAGACACTGTTCAGTGTCCTGAGATTTTTTAAGGTCACACTGCATGCAATGCTGAGATAAGTTTTCGGCTAATAGCTCTTTTGGAATCACCTTGTTGCTGCAAAAATTGTTTTATGTCTATCAAACTATATTATCATTGGGATTTTTCAGACTCAACTAAAGAAATTGGAGCAAATGTGTTCTTAAGAACCCCCCCCCCCATAAAAACTCCAAAAAACAACAACAACAAAAGAAACAAATAAAAAAAATAAAAACATTCATCTGAAAATGGTCATTGGAAACAAAATAAGAAGAAATGAGGGGTGGTTCAAGACATAGTACTGCATATTTGTTCTGTATCACCTGGTTGTATAAAAAACAAAATATTTGTTTACATTATACATGGTGGTTTGCTTTAGTTAATGGTGGGAGTATAAAAGTGGGTGAGCTTAAATTGCTTATGGACTCAAAAGTATGCATGCAGAACGCAGGTTTTTGATATATAAAACACATTCAGTTCTTCCCCATTTCCCCTAAAATAATAATTATAATGATGATAATAAACTCACTGTTCCCTCTCAGTTTTTGTACCCCTGCAAAATATTGGTGCAGTCCCTTTACCAGTTTCTTATATTTTTATTTAGTTCTTAGGTAAACTAATTATCTTGAGGCAAATAGCTCAGAGTTTAGCAGCAAACATGATTATTATGAAAGTTATTAACAAAATTGAGATATATCATAGCTCCCTTATAAAAATACTTAAATGCTGAGTGAGGTAAAGAGAAACAGCCCGGGCCTTGTAAACTCTCTATATGACACAGTATGATGCATATAACCCATGCCTTGGAGCAGCAGGGCAGGGTGGGTGCTTGTGGTCACTGTCTCTGCTCTCAGTGTCTCCAGTGGGCCCCCCTGCACATTTAACCCAGTGGCTTTCTGCCAAACCCCAAGGTAGCACGCAATGAAAATGAGAGTGTTGCCTTAGGAGTTAAAAAAAGTTATGCTTTGATCATCCTCTTTGGCTGTTTATTCCCATGCTTGTTCAGCTATATCTACAGAATTAGTATTGCTGGGTAAAATGGGACTTTAAGTGCAATCGTTTAGGTTTTCTGCTACCTTACCATTATTGCTACCAAAAAGGTTACAAATTGAGATTCTCCTTGTCTCTTGTCAACCACCAAGCCTGAAAAATACGTCATGAGGGACATGATACAGTAATTTGTGGTTTTGGCTATAAATATGATGCATGATACATAGAGAAACACAGTATATTCATTTTCCCCAGAGGCTTTGTTAAGTGAGGTACCTGCTGCAATTATCATAACTTTAAATATATAATGTTCCACAGAGTCTTTTTTTAGAGGTGTTGCCAAATTTAGGAGTGCACAGAGATATCGTCATAACTTTTAAGGTAATTAACAACTAATTTTCTTAAATATTGAAGCAATTAAGAAAATAGATAGCTGGATAAACAATTCACTTCACTTCAACTTTATTTATATAGCATGAAATTAAAACAACAGTTGTTTCCATCAATCAATCCATCCATTTTATTCCACTTATCCTTCAGGGATCAACCTGTCCCAGCTGCCATTTCAACCATATATATTTAGTTGTATTATTTATTGTATTATTTAATTTAGTTTAGTTATTGTTCTTACTGTCTTGGAGCAACTGTGACCACATCATTTCCTCAGGGATTAATAAAGTATTCTGATTTTGATTCATAGGGTGCGAGACAGGGTGCACCCTAGACAGGAGGCCAATCTGAGGAAGGGCTCAGTTGCCTCAAGGCACTTTATAGTGTAAGGTAAATGTATAACCCTACAATAATACAGAGAAATCCCCAGCAATCAGAAGATCCCCCCTATGAGCAAGCACTCGGCAACAGTAGGAAGGAAAAACCCCTTAAAAGGAAGAGATCCCCAGCAGAACCAGGCTCAGAGTGGGGCAGCCAACTGCCATGACTGGTTTGGGGTGAGGGGAGGACAAGTAACTAATTTAGTATTAAGGCAACAGCTTAATCTTTTTATTGTCATTTATGTACGTTTCTACCGAGATCACTCAAAGAAATTATTACTCCTAGGAAGCAAATACAGAACTTATCAAATATATAGATCAGGATTTATCACGGCATACAGAGATAAATGCAGAAATAATGCTCCTATGTTCCAATGCCAAACTGCAATGCAGTTCAGCATGATAAAAGGCTAAACTCTTTTCTAGTCATGGTAGCAGAGCTTAAAACTGATCATGTGTTTGGCTAGTTGAGTGTCTGGAGCATCAGCCTAGTGGATAATCAAAACGCCCCCCAAAAAGTACTTTATTCTGAAACTCATGAAAAAAATGGCAAAAATAGCCTCAGAACGATGGATTTCATAGTCCTACAAGGTTACACAGCCGCAAAGATAGGCTCCTACCAGAAAAGAACAAAGTGGGAGGCCCCGCTGCACAAATGAGACAGAGGGTAAGTAAATCAGTCTCTAGGTCGAGACAGAGATGCCTCACAGGTCCTTAACTGGCAGTTTCATTAAATGGTACCCATTATGGCACAATTGTGTTGGTGTGCAGAGTGGTTGATATTGTTGTGTGAAAACTTTTGGCAGTTTACCCTTCTTTTGAGGTACATTGAGACTATGATTAAACTCACACAGAATGGTGCACCAGACGCTCCGCTAGCAGAATTTATTGCGTCTTTAATCAGCAGTTTTCGGAGTGACGACTTCTGAAAATGGGCCTGTGTATGTCTGCGGAAATTCATAAATGGTTTATGAAGAACGATCTCTTTAATTACTGTCAGTTTCAACATTTCTGATCAATATTTATGTCATATGCTACATTTTTTGCGTGACCTCAAACTTCGTGTGTGAGGACAGACATTTTTTAAAGGTTTTTTTTTGTCACCTTAATATAGGATTCACATATAGCAAGGGGACAAAACAATGTCAAGTATATTTTTAATTAGCTAAAAACAGTGTTGGAGAGAGAAAAAGTCCAAAACAATGTACACAGCTACATGCAAAAATCCAGACATCAGACAGTTCTTTTCCTCCTTAAGTTTAGAAAAGCAAAAGCAGAAAATGTTCCTGTTTTCCTCTCTCGTGCTGACTTTGTGGTGACATGGATATTTATAATGGGAGACTAACGTCTGGATATTTACCACTCTTTCCTCCATAACTGCTGATGTTTGTATCCAATCCATTCCTCTTTTATGTAAAATGACCATCAGTGCCATCCTGGATGATCCAGGCTTGCACCAAATTGGAAATATTACAATAATTTAACTCATTTTAATGCACAGAATGTTCTTTCTGCAGCCTTAGTTTATGTGGAAGAAGACGTATTCATACTTGTGCCTGTGTATTTTTACCTTGTGGTTACTTATGGCTATTGGTCAACACAATCAAAGTGAGAAAAACATTTTTTGAGGTACAGCATTACCACAAGTGCTCAAAACAGCATTAATGGTCCCTGAGGATATCCGTGAGAAGGAAAGAAGTGGACGTAATCATGGGCCCAGGTCCACCCAGTGGTTACTGGTCATCAGCACAACCCAAAGATCACCCAATGACATGGAAGCAGCCCTCCCTGTCTGTCTATATAAGCTGAGAGGAACAAGTAAGAATCGGGGGGGGGGGGACGACACTCATATCTTTCAGCTGTCCATCCAAGATTGCTTAAGATATAAAACTAAATGCGTAGATTTTTAAAATTATAAGGAGCCGATATGAAGGAGGAGATGTGGCAATTTTCCTGCATCCACATGAAAGCAAGAAGTTAAAAATACAGTTTTTTGGGGTCTTGTGAGTCACGCCATTTTTATAAGAGCCTGAAGTTAAATATATCCACCCAGGGTGACACTTTTCAAGTTAAAGCTTAAGTCAAGTGTATTATTCGTGTAGCCCTTGATCCTAGCTAGGCTCCAAAACGCTTCTTAATACCAACATTGTGGAACATCAAATGAACTTTAAGACCTTCAGTGAGAACAACGAAATCCCCCCCCCCCCCCCCCCCCCCCCAAATTTATCTGCACTACAATTAGTCACTCGGCTCCAGCTGAAACCTTAAGCAGTCCAACCACATGCCCGAGTTAGTGTTACTGCTGCTTTAGGCGTCTCCTGAGCTCTTATCTCAAAATGCATCAGAATAAAGAAATTATGGTTAGCCTTAATGACAAAATTACAGCACAAACAGACAAATACCTTATGACTTTAATGATATATGTTTAAGTGTTCAGATGATTTCCATGCTGTACATGTGGACGCACTGGAGTTTGTGTGATAGTTTTTGGAAGCTCTCTAATGATACAGGGATGATGCTGGAGAAAAAATATTCTATAGATGGTGCAGACATGTCATTTGCTTGCTCGTAAAATTAGTTTATTAAATTAAAGTGACTCAAAACTTTGACCACAGTGTTTACGTTCCAGTTTTAAACCTGCAATTGTGATTTCTATTTCAGGGTGTAATAAACGTATATTAATGCTTGTGCTGAATAAAAAAAGTCTCCCACGTGCAGCCTCTCGGTTGTTGACTGTCTATTTCCAGCTCTGTGTAGACAAATATACACAGTGGAAACCATGATGGCAGGGATGTATATATACAGCAGTGGAGGACGGCCATATTCCTTCTGGTCATCAGGGTGACCACAGGTGGTTTCCATGTAAAATACCACTGTCTGATCAGTGAATATACACCCCTGAGGGTTTTTCTCAATTGACTTTATTGCTCTTGCTGTCTACAATCTGTCTAAAAATGGTTGCCTGCAAAAAGTGCAGTGCTTGTTCTTTTCCAGTTTGAATCCCTTTATTTAAACAATTTAAAAAAAAAAAAATCTTAGTAGCAAAGTTGTCCTTGACTTTGATTCTGGTAGAGTCTGGCTCTATGATCAGATCAATCATCAGGTTGGAAGCAGAAATGTAAAAAATGAATGAGATTCTTAAAAGTGCAGTAGGAAAAAAAAAAGTCTGAGTCCATTGTTATAATGCAGAGTAGCCCATGCAGCTTATGTGCACCACCTCACCTCGCAGGTTACGGACAAAGTGTGGTTCTGTAAGTTCTCTCTGGCAAACTCTGCATTTCTGCTCCTTGTCCACTCTGAACTTTGTTTTTGAGGCCTGCATCTGCAGACGAGAGAGTAAAAGTGCAACAGGGCTCATAAAGAAAAAGGAGAAATTCAGTGTTCACTGCAGTAAAAATGTGAACTGTATCATTAAACTCACCCAAGTGACCTTGTGCCTTAGGAGCTCCGCCCGGGCCAAAGCCTGTTGCAATCTCACCATCTGCCTCTGGTGGAAGGTTTCCCTGAGGGATACGACTAAAAACTGCGAGACCAGTTGAACAGACCAGGACTCAGGAAGGAGCTGGAGTACCTTCTCCAGTGCAAAAACCTGAGGTTGGCTGTTAAGAAGATCCACAGCTGCGCCTGTGAGATCCTTGGAGCTCAGGTAGATTTGGAGAAGAGTGAGCAGGAGGACCTCCCTGAATTGTGAGTCCTGGTCCTGGGCTGCCCTGCAGCAGTAGGCCTCTGCAGCCTGGAGGTCTTTCTCCTCGTGTACAAGCATCTGCAGTGCTTGGTAGTGTTCACCAGACCTACCAAGGAGAATGGCCTTTTCTGGGTGTAGGGTTGTTGACTTTACTCTGTCTGCAATGAGTTAAAAATCATGACGTTTACTTTAATTTGCTGCTAATTCCACAATGATTTATTTTAATACGCACACTAATTCACGCACCATACACTGTGGAGATGTTATAGAATTTGGACTCCCATAGCAGCTGCTGCAGCTTCCCTCTGGTCACCCTCACTCTTTCATCTTCCTCTTGCAGCATCTGAGTAACATATGCCAGGGCCAGTCGGTTGTGATGGCTCTCTTCCTGGGGGCAGATTACATCAATCATGTCTGCACATTTAATTTAGGTTATTAGATTAAGGAGCTGTTGGTGTACCCACCTCGCTATTTAAATCATGGATTAAGTACTCAAGATAGAAAATCAATGCCAGTGGAAACGTCTCCAAGAATGTGAGGACATCTTGTGTTTCAAATTGACCATCTGGTGGGCGCTTGATGAAAATCTGCACACCTGTCTTTATCAAATAAAGTAAAATGTATTAAATCACTACAAATTGGTTTATAAGGCAATTTCTACAAAAAAGGTGCTGCTGTTTAGAGCTGTTGACGTACACAGTCGCAGATACATTTATATTCCAATAATCTTATGGGATTTATTGGCATTTAAAACATAAAAAAACCTTTGGCTCTGCCACTGACTTTATGTTTGACAAATTGCTGCCATATGAGCACACAGTGGCCTTTGGTTTTTCAATCATATCTACCACACCCTCGTCAACTGCAGTTTCATTAAAACAAGATGATGACAGCCAAAATTATCAGCTCAAGGCTTCAAAACAGGAATACATAAATCACTGGTTGATGTCCATATATATACAGTATGGTTTATGTAGACCAGAGACAGATTAAAGGAAAAAAAAAACACCTCAATGTTTCTTAGTAAGGCATGGGAGTGGGGCCATGAATCACCTCAGCAGCTTTAATGCAGTTTACCATGTATTTATTTAGCATTTCTTAGACTCTGATGGAGGGATGGAATATGATTCTTTCTAAAGATAACCCCTCATTTGGTGTTTTGATGATAGTGGTTCAATGCACTACCAAACCTTAAAGGTCACTGCAAGTGATTCAGACAGTTACATATGTATTTAACCATTGAGTGACTCTACTGCAGATGAAGGTATCAACGTCCTGGAAGAAGCTGTTCCACCAATCAGACAAAGCAATTCAGATTTTCCTTTAATTTGTCACTTTTCTGTATCTGCAATACATAGTTATATTGTACAACTCTGCCCTCTGCAGTTTGGTAGTGAGAAAAATGAAAAAGGCACCTCTTGGTTTCTTTGTAAAGTCCAATCTGCAAATGCCCACACGGTGTCTTTGTCTCTGAGCTGACTGAGAGTCGCCACTATGTGTCCATATACATCTGAGCAGGAAGAATCTTTACACAAGCCATCTGTAATCTTCACCCAAGTCTGGAAGAATACAACCAGTTAAAATACACTGCTTTCATACATCAAGTTTGTGTGAACATATGTGATGGTTTTTTTGGATGGGGGGTGTACCTTTACTGCATCAGTGTGCAGCCCGTGGCTTTCGTAGAGGGAACCTAAAGCAAAAAATCTGTAGAAAAAAAGAAGTCAAAATGATTCTCAAAAAGTAAATTATCTGAAACTGTTCTTTTAAAACCAAAAGCATGCTTGTGTCCTAAGCAAAATATTCGGATTTATAGGTGTGATTTCAGATCATTTGTATAACTAATAATGATTCATTTTCACCTGTGGTGTTGCTCCAGAACTGGGACACAGAGGTCCAGACTGCACTTATTGGGAAAAGCAACAAGCTGTTGGAGTTTTTCGCCATCGTTCATTTCTACATACAGCCTGAGGAGGGTGCTGTCCACTTCCTTACTGCACTTCAGGCCTCGCTCTGTCCCCCTTACTGCTCTGAGAAAATCTCCCAGGAAGGCCAGGTAATGATGAAATTTGTTTCTGTCCTCCTTCTTGAGCACCTGGAGATCTCTGCCCTTGTTTATTTGATCAAGATGAGATTGAAAGTCCTCACTGAGACACATATCTGGGTACAGACGGATGATTTCTCTCGGGTCCAGCTCACCTTTACTGTTCAAGTGGGTAATAAGTATACATTTATTCATATGGAAGAAGCAGAAAGTACACATCTTTAAAGCAGTGTTCTGAGATTTATTTAGCATGTATTTTGGAGTGTTTTGTTAGGGGAGACGGAGTTTGCTCTCACATGAATAGATCTTTGGCTTGGGAAAAACCCTCCTGGTAAAAATGAGCAAATCCAGCCAGGCAAGTGATGGCCTTCTGTAGCTCCTGCGAGGGGAAAATAGTCTTATTTTTAAACCAGGCACATATTGTATGAGCATATTTAACGCACCAATATGTGAACTGAAATAACTGAGGCAGAAGACACTGTGACTCTCTTGAGGCTAAAATGTTACACTTCAAGAAAAACAAGTAGCAGAAAAATGGGAAATGTCTATGATTCATGATTGTGTTAATTAGCCTCTTCATCTTTAACCTGTAAGATGAGATGTGGCACAGATTACGCTAAAAGTCAGTTGCATTCATCGATATCGAATATACCTGCGTATGCTCTCTGTAAGATAACAAGTCTATGCTTTGACAGTCTGATCAATGGTAAATTCAAACCATATTATGCATTGCCAGTTGGGTTTGTAATGCATGAATCTGAAAGTCAATATGACTGTACAAAGCAGCCGGAGCTACAGCAGCAGAAAGTAAAAGTAAAAGATTTGGAGGCTACCTGATAACGCCAAAGCTATATTTTTAAATCAGTGTGATGTTTGCATCCTTCAGCGTGCCTATAAATTCTGTTTCACCTTGTATGAGTCAAGTGGATGACGGCTTTGAGCTCCTTCCAGCAGCAATAAGGCTTCCTCAAACCTTTGGTGCCTTACAAGTGCCTGGATCTGCTCTTCGAATGGCACCGGGCTCAGGCTGAAAATGTCTCTCTCTGTGAACACTAACACACCATCTGAGGGGACATTTGCTTTTGGTTTTTAGAAACTCTCAGAAGGTGCAAGAATGACTGACTGAATTAGAGCAAACTGAGACAAACATGACTACGTCTTTTAAAAACAATAGTAGGCTCTCTGTGATTAATCTGACCTGGATCAGATGAGAAACTGATGTCGCCTGATTTACCTGAAATTGAAAGTAGACCCCTTGCTCCAGTGAGACTCACAGTCTGTTTGCGTTGCTGATCCAACATGCTGTAAACAGACAACAGTTCGGGCTGCAGGCTTAGGACGTAAGGGAAACATGCCCCGGCTGCCAGCACCTCCTGAGGCCACTGCAGGGGAGGGCGCTGGCATATCCCCGTCTTCATCACAAACATGCCTGAGGGATGAGAATGGAGAAATGATATCTTGGCAAAATAAATATCCTCTGGCTAGATGGATTAATGACTTATGAGTGATATGAAATGAGCTGTTTTAGAAGCTAAGAATAATGGCACATGAATGTAAAGCCTGTTGGTTATTTTGGCAGCTCTTACCCAAAAATTCAGGCCCATTCAGAAGGAATTCTCCTTCTCCCAGTGAGGTAACGATAACATTCTGCCTGCTGTGGTTATGAGGAAAGAGCTCCTCACAGCTCCCAGTCTGAATATCACAGAGGAGGTACCTGTCACTGGTGGCAAGACACAGAGTTGCACCATCCACTGCCAAGGCCACAGGGTCTTGGAGCAAAGAGACTTCCTTTACAACCTCCCACCTGTCCACTCCCACCACATGGATCCGGAGCACTTTCCTGCGGCTGGAAGACGTCACCATCTGCACACACGTCCCCTGCGATGCGAGCAATGAGTCGCACACCTCAAACAAAGACACATGCTGGATCTTTTTCAGAGCAGGAACAGGCTCTAAGGAAAACATGTTGAGGGCAGTAACGCTCCGGTCCCACAGGACCAGCAGATGGTTGAAAAGTGGGACTGCCCTCAGTTGATTTACAGAGTTGCTTGAGCCTAGTTTTCTTGCCCTACCTTCTCTGATTTTGGTCAGGCCAGGGCTCTTGTCTCCATTTGTGCTGCTTGTCAGAATGAGGTGTTGGACTGTTGCATCTTTAGTCCCTATGTAAACATTTTGGTCATAGCACTCAAGGCACTGGATGCAGGATTTGTCCTCTTTCGAGACTGCTCGTTTTTCATATATGTGAGCTTGTCTGAAGGCACTAAAAGCCATTGCAAAAAAAAGTATTGATGTTGAAAAATGGGATGCAGTTCAAGCAGAAGAAAAAGGAGTTCTTTCAAAAGTCACTGATATATGCTTAAATCAAAGCTAAACACAGTAAGATGTTCCTACCTCTCTGTTGTCCAAACTTCCTCTAATTCCTCTTCTAAGTTTATGAAGTGTAAAAAAGTTACAACTCCCCCCATGTGACTATATCCTGACAGGAAATCTATGTCAGCATTTTGTGCCGCTCATCCTGCCATGTGAGGACACTTACACAACTCATCCAACAGCCTCACCAAGAAAACCAACTTTTACAATTTCATGGTAAAGAAGATGGATATTTTTGAGGTGGCCACAGTTACGGCTTCTTGTGTTCTTGGTATGCGCGCAAGGGCTAAAGCGGTCACTTTGGTCAGTGGATAATGGACAAGCAGAAGCGATCTGCTGATCAAACCGTATGTGGTTTCTTTGAGTTTGTTTACAACGTCCGTGAGATGGGTGTGATGAGGTCAAGAGGCAACAGAAACACAGCAAGGGGGATTGTTTTATAGCAATGATTGCCCCAAGGATCACTGAGAGAAGACACTGTGGTCATAAAAACAGAAAAAAAAACCTACCACCGCAGCTATATCTGTTACAGTGAACTTTGTGCCCTTTGTCCTCACTATGGAATTTGAGTTAAATACAAAAGGCCCGGAGCAGATTAAGTTATGATGAGATGAACAAAAGCAGTACTAAAAAAGATCTATATGGCAAGACATATTTCACCTGAGGCAAATCCAAAAATCATGCATCATTTATTGTTTCTTTAGTGTGGATACGTTTTTATCTAGGCACAACAGATGTACAATAAACTGCATCAGACAGCTAATGATTGTTTTGTCATCAAGAAAAACTTACATGCCAGATTAACTTTAAAATCTGTGTGTGGGTGTGTGTGAGTGACATACAAGAGATAATGTCTTCTTTTTAAAAAAAACCCAAACACACCAAAATAATGACACTTGAAGGCTTTTTATGTGCAAGGCATTCTTGTGGGAGACTTTCCTAGATCCACAGTATTTCTATCAGACAGCAGGCGTTGTTGTCATTTGGGTAGAGCTGTGATCCTGGCATGTAAAGGTCATTTGTCCCTCCCGCAGTCAGTGCACAAAATGTTGTCACGCTGGGTGAGGAAGCCACGTCCCACCAGTGACACAGAGCACTGCATGCAGGTGAAACACTCACTGTGCCACTGGCGTTCCTCAAAGGAGATGTACTTGGCTCCTGCCAGACCTGCACGCATCAGAGAGCCATGCATTTATGTCAATGTGAAATCATTACATTGTGTTGCTAACACTCCCTAGACAACACAAACTTAAAGGCTTAAATGTGAGGAGCAGAGCACTTGCTTGGTATTAGATTAAATGAAAACTCACTAGTAATGGGCTTGGTGCAGCCCACACACTTCTTTGCGTATAGGTTGCTGAAGCACTCCAGGCAGTAGGGGTAATTTTCTCTGGTGGTGAAGCGCTGGCCTGACAGCTGCTTTCTGCATCCAATGCACAGAAAACACTCGCGGTGCCAGGGCTTCTCTTGGTAGGTCACCCCACCTGTTGTGATGGCCTAGAAGAAGCACAAGCAAGAGAAATAGAGCGCTCAACAAAAAGAGACATACAGTGCTATTCCCATTTCTTCCCTTTATTTTCCTCCCTGCAGTGTGACTAACACAGAAATGCCAGAGTCAGGGGGATTTACTGTAGCACTCAATATACGTAATCCACTCAGCTGTAACCCTACCTTCTTACAAGCGGAGCACTGGTATGCAAACTGCTTCTCGAAGCAGGCCACACAGAAGTAACCGGTGTCTTTAGGGATGAAGGACTTGGTTCCTATTGGCTGCTGGCAGCGGTGACACAGGAAGCAGGTCTCATGCCAGCTGTTCCCCTTGTATTCCATTTTGCGGGAACCTGGCACACGGGACGAGAGCAGCTTAGTCAGCATATGGTCCCTCTATGACAGAAACACACCACGGCCCAAAGCTGGCCTGCTTTGTCTGCAGGGAGGGGATGATGCAACTGAAATAATCTTGGAAAGAATTTTAGGCAAAGGAAGAAATTCTAGTCTTTTGAACTCTTTTTTTTTTCAATAAGAAATAAATGTGTGTAATAAAAACCATGACTATTTGTTAAATTTACATTTTCCCAGGCATATCTTTTTGTTCATTGTAGCTTCAAGGTCGATACTGTAAGAGGTTTCACCAAGTCGTTGCTGCCTTATCCTTAAATTTTAGCCATGACCTCTGAATATATATTTAACACTATATTATGATCTAGCTTTCAGGTGACATTATCCAGTACCATCATCACTGCATGTACCTGGCATGATGGTTTTCTTGCAGGTGGTACACTTGGAGGAGTAATCCTGTGCATGGCACTCAGTGCAGAGCAACAAATCATCCTTGGCAGCAAAGGCCTTTTCCACTAGAGAACGGCTGCACTTGCCACACTTGAAGCACTGTTCGTGCCAGTGACGATCCTTATAGGAGAGATCCTGCAAATATTTTGCATGTGATTATTATTGATGTTCTGTAAGGCTAATGGTTCATTTAACAGCTCTAAAACTGAAATCCATCCACATTTCTCATCTACAGACTCAAACCACTAACCTCACATTCTCATCTCGCACTACACTGTTCTCACTGTCTACACTGTTGCTTCCTTACCTTGCAGTTACAGCCGATTGGTAAGGAGCATGCCTCGCAGCTGTTAGCGAACAAGTTCTCGTAGCACTTAGTGCAGTACTGCGTGTCCTCTTTCATTATGTACTTCTTCCCCAGCAGGGAGTCTTTGCAGTAATGGCAGTCTAAACGCTCGCTGGTGGGCATCTTGTTTGCTTTTCTTAGCTGCAGGTCAAAGAGAGCAGAAGGAGAAAAATTGAACAATAAGGAAGAACAGAAGAGATGGGGAAAAGTAATAATAGTCCAGGCAAGTTATCCTCTTTCTCATCAAGCAAGTAAAGAGGACAAGCAATTTCCCCTTCTTTCAAAATTAATTTCAAGGAAAAAAAAAAAAAACAGGGTTGTATTAAAGAGTTCTCTACCTCAGTTGATTCAGGGTGAGGATGAGACTGAAGCCAGGGACTGCAGAGGCACAGGGATGGGGCAGGGATGAAAAGGGGTCAAGCAGGATTATGGGGTATCCACTACGGGGGCTCTTCTATAAATACAGGCCCTCTTATTAGCAGTGATCTCCGGGGAGAATGGGCATACTTCACTGCATCGTTCTGCACCTTTTAAGGGAGTTGATGGTGCGCTGATCTCTAAGCCTTTGGACTGATTTAATCTTTGTTGTCTCATCCCCTGAATGCAAAAAAGCAGAGAGATTTGCAACTTTAGCACAAGAAGATTACTGTTGGGAAACATGACTGACCACCATATAAATAATGTAAGGCTTCCAAATCAGTTTCACATGTATACAGACAATACATTAAAAGAGAAGATTTGAGCTTGAAAATGCTAAATCTTTTCGATACACTATTATCAGCTTGGACAGTGGTACCACAGCAGAGATAGTTAGCCATTTGGATGCTGTAACATGTCTGGACACACTTGTGGCCTTTGTCAGTGCCTCCTACACACACAAGCAGTTGCAGATGGCTTATGAGAAGTAGGTGCCAGCAGCTTTGTGACTGCCAGGTACTGAACTATATTGCCAGGACCTCTCAGTGGCTATTGAGAGCACCTTGGCAGCACTTCAGAAGGGCGAAGCTGCGTGCTTGTGGGCCTTCAATCCATCCCCAGCAAAATAAGAGAGGAGGAGCAGTAATGACAGTTTAAATGGTGACCATCCTGCTAATAGCGATACTCTTGTTACTCCTCTCGTTCTTTCCTACCCGTTTAAACATTTAAATTCACCTCCATCTTTGACTGACGGTCGACTAATTGCATTTGAATCATGGAACATATGCTCCGATCAGTTTTCCAAAGGATCAGGGGAGCAGACATCTTCATAAAAATAGCCTGGGAAGACCACCAGCCCGACCCACTGGTTTAATCCCTCACACACACACACACAGAGGAAGGTCAGTGACGGTGATGAGGCTGACAGGAATGCAATTTTGTGTAGATGAACTCTATTCCCCTTTGTCTTCTCTCTACATTAACTCCAGTAGCACTCCTTGTGAAGAAATTCATCTAGAATTACACTCTGGTACTAAATCCATTTTGGGATCAGCAGATGATGCTGGTACATGGTTTTGCAGTGTATGTAGGCGGTATCTACAAACCTCTGAGGGATAATGTAACACCATGCTATTTTTTTTTACCTACCCTATACGTGTTATGTTAGGCTTTAAGCACAAAATAACAATTTCATGTCAGTAATTCAGGCAGGTTTTCTGTAATATATATATTTCTGATTTCAAGTCATAGCATCCTTCAGGTTCTTCTTAATTCTAAGCAGATCCACTGGATTACACCAAGTTGTCTGGTGCTCTGGATTAAGTTATCACTGTATTGAATCCTTGTCTCCCGCTGCTCTTCATAGCAGTGGCTGCAAATCAAAAAGCCACACAAAATGTAAACAAACCAAGCAACCCAACTGTAGGACCAGTGCGGCCACTGCCTTGCGAAAGCTTCTAATCTTTGTTGCATTGCTTCTCTGTATGTCTGTCGTCATGTGACACGCAGGCAGGGAGGAGGTGACCTATATTCTCCAGCAAACAAAAACTCTTACTCCTCTCCCTGAGTGTGTTGGCATAATATGAAAACCATGAGAAATAAATTGCATGTCAACCGCCAGTGTTATTCACTGGATATTAAAGCGGAGATTATTGTTTATTGCAGCTCTATCTGATAATCTGTGCAGGCATGGTTGTGATTTTATTATCGCGGCTTTGATTTGTATCTGATGGGAAGCAGGTGCTGGTTGTTGTCTCTTGGATTATTAACTTCTAGAGTAGACAGCGCCAACTCTGCCAAGCAAAAAGCTTGCTGATCTTGCATATTCCTTTTTGCCCGCATAATCCTCTGAAGTCAGCTAGTGGGCAACTGCCAACAGATTTCTTATGTGGCCTGTCAAGCCCCAATAAATAGGCCTTTATTTGACCTGGACTCAGGTGTCCTCTTATCTTAATGTATTCAGGCTTTACAATAATCAAATGATCGCGGGGAAGAAGAGAAGCATTTGCTTTGGTGACTCCTTTGAGGTGGTGACTTGTTGTAGACTGAGACAGATCAACACGACACAGTTGCATCTCTCTGAAGCACAAAAGCCTCACTGCACCAAAGCTGACAGCTGGTTGGCATGGTGATGACAGCATAAGTGGGATCCATTAGATTGAGATGAGGAGCTGCCCCAGTAGTTAATAAGTGGACTCACAGAAAGCTGCCCTTTGAGCAGGCCTCTGTGCTTTTCTGCCATGTGGAGAGTCTGCTTTCAACACAATATTTCCAACTGAACAGGATAGCCACACTGGGGGGTCGCCAGGGGGAGGACGATACAATCTACTAAGTCTACAATCTCACAAAACATTACACCCCTTCAGGGAGGCCTTGTGAATGCCTGGGTAATGCCTTCACCAACTCTGCTCCTCAATCCCCACTCTAGTTCTCACCAAAGTGAGTCATGGTATGAGCAAGTGACAAGATGTGTTACAGAGCCAGAAATCTGATCGCATTACTAAAGAGGAGACAGAATTGTCACCTCTTAGACATGTACAGCCGGAGACTTTGTAGAAGAAGGACTTTGCCACAACCCATTAAAATGTTCTCTGATGGCTTGCCTTATTTTGTGTTATTTGGATCAGCTGTAGGTAAAGTTAGCGTTTCACTTCGAATGACGGTGTAGCGCGAAACATTAGAATTTTTGCATGCATTTGGAAGTAAGTATTTAAATTCTAACATGCCTTCTAGAAAGCTTCTCTTCTTTCTTCTGTGTTCGGCAACACCGTCCTGTAATGATAGCTTCATGCTTACTGAAAGACAAGCAGTGAAGGATAAATAAACAAGTGTAATGTAAACATGCTCCAGATTCTTAGACAAATATAAAAAAAACCACACACTCATTAGTGTGGTAGGAATTTAAATGTTTAAAAAAATAGCTGGTGGAAAATTTTGGAACTAATTAGGTTAATTGGCAACACATCAGTGTTGGTATTGGGTGTTGGTATTGGGTATCTTAGAGAGGCAGAGTTTCTCAAAAGTGGGCAGAGGTTCACCAGTCTACAAAAAACTGCATCTACAAATACAAAACAGTTATCGTCTAGACTGCATAATATCATCAAAGTATTCTGGAAGAATCTTTTGGAGAAATTCTCAGATTAAACATTTTCAGTTTTCTGTGTTTTATACAGTGAAAATGTGGATTTGTGCGATTTCCTAATCACTATATTCTGTTTTTATTTACAGTTTACGCAGCTTCCAATTTTGGAATTGGGGTTGTTAAAAAAACTAGGATAGAGGCTAGAAGGAAGATGAAATGCAATGCAAAGTGCAAAGTGAGTGATAATTACCTCCAGGTACAAGTCATCTCTGATATGACCATTGTGAAATGTTCTGTATTGTGTGCAACAGAGCAAATGTGAAATCTACAGTTAAGGACAGTGACCCTTGTCTGAGGCACGGTCTTGAGTTCTTCAAACTGGAGTGACAATCTCCCCACCACCGTCTGAACTTTCACATTAATCCCCAATTGACATGGATGGATTATTTCTGCCACTGATCCCAGCAACACACACAAACTTATCCTACATGTTGACCTGTGGCGTTGAGTGGAGGTACTTGACAAAACTGTGTCATCTCTGCGTGGTGTATTGGATGACTGGAAATACCAAAGTGCCAGTGAGGATATGGGGTAACTAACAACAGCCGGAAGATTGATTTGTAACCACCACAACACTCTCTTGTCCCTCTCATCAATCAGTTATCAAGGCTTTTGGATGGCTATTTATACCGCCGCCTGCATTACATGGCAATGTAGAACAGTGTGGGCATTGAGTGTGGAAATGACATTTGATATAGATGCAAGAATGCACATTAGGTAGCATCCTGCAAAATATTTCAAGCCAATTCTCATTTTTAACTTGAAAAATTAGAATGTTGATACAATATTTATAAGACAAATTTGAAGGAATAGTTAGGAAATAAGCTTATTTGCTTTCCTGCCAAGATGCAACTGATACAAATGTCATGTCTGCGTAAACGCTATGACACTACGCAGCAGGTGTTTAGCCTAGCTTAGCTTAGCATAGTTACAGGGGAAACAGCTGTATGGGGATTAAAAAGGTATTTGTTTAACCCCATTTAAAATGGCTGTGCTGCTTTTATAGAGCTCAGCTTCACTACAAGAGTTTGTTTGTTTTCAATTTTTATGCTAAGTTATGCTGGCTAGCCGGGTTTATAATTATAATAATAATAATAATAATAATGTATACTTTATTAATCCCTTAGGGAAATTATTCCTCTGCATTTAACCCATTCACTCAGTGAAGCAGTGGGCAGCTACCAATCCAGCGCCCAGGGAGCAGTGTGTAGGGACAGTACCTTGCTCATATAGAGGTGGATTTCCAAATGTGTAAAAGCAAGCATCATGTTTTTTTCAGATAGTTTTAGCATAATCCAGCCATTCTTTGTCATGTAATACATTATGAACGGGCATCTCTGGACAAAAGAAGAAAAAATCATTCGTTTGTCCAAATCTTTATTTTCTTTTTGACACTATCAGACATATACAGTAAAACACAGCAGCTGGCAAGATACAACGATGGCGAAAAAAAATGAACTGACTACTAACGGATTTTTTCAGTGAACTGGCCTCAAATGGTACCTTCTGGAGAAACAACATCCCACCTAACCCCTAACACTACAGCGTTTTTTTAGGGAAACCAGGTCATATAGCATCTAGAGAATTACTCTCCGGTGCAGCAGCGATCCACGAACAAATTTAAACAGGAGGATAGACAAGCCAAAGCTCCTTTTCTTTGTTTTTGTGCAAAAAAAAGAAAAGAAAAGCAAAGAGAGAGAACATGAAGGAGACAGAAGACACCCAAAAAACAGATAAATAAAAAAAAAACAATTCCTGTTTCAGTTCACTACATTGTTTAAATGCAGGGTCCACTATAACATTTGGAACAATATTCCATAAGAAAATAACTGGTTTTATCCTATTTTGCATCAGTGGACACATCAAGGATGAGGTGTAGCGCTATATTTAAAAAAACAAACAAACCGAGAATCACATTTTCCATATGCAGACACTTACTCCCAAACAACACTGTGGTATGATGATTATACAACAACATAGATAACCTTGCAGCAAGCATGAAAACAGATCACATCTTTCACTGTTTTCTTCACATGGGAGCCAATTTCATTAGATCTTAGTTAATACTTACTTTACCCATATGTCAAAGTCTGCCCGAAACCATGAAACAATATCAGTCTATATATCTGAAGTCTTAAAGTGGGATGAGAGTGCATCACTCAAATAAATAGCCTAATCAAATGGATATACTATGTGCTCATTAAGTGCTCTTTCTACTTAATGCAGTCAGTCAGAAATGACAGATTTGTGTGTGGGAGTTTCATATTGCAGTACAATGGCTCTGTGCTGTGCTATCATCATCATCCACATGGTATCCAAAACACTGTGACAAAAATACAAGAGACAATAAACAATTCACAGCAATATTAATTAGCAACCTCCCTCTCACATAACAGTGACACCTTCTGTCGGATACCACCAGGGTAAAGCTCTCCAATTCAAATCTACAAATGCATAATGACCATCTGTCTGATGGTGCGTGCCTGAAGACGTTGGAAATCCGAATTTTAGAGTTCCCAGTCGGAATTTGAATCTGGAGCACCTCCTCAAGTGGAATTTCCCTCTCAGATAGTTGGAGCAGCCCATGTAGACCGCAACTAAGGGTCCATGATGGCGGCATTAAATGTACACAGTAGTAAAATTTTAAACTTTTAATCTGTACTGCCACTATTGTATATTTGTGACTTACTAAATAAGCCATGAATGTATTTTTTAAGCACAAAAAGCAATTATTATGTTATATTGCCTGTGATACCTGAATGACTCTACCTTGCTATGGACAAAAAACAAATGCTGTTTTTCGTACACACTAACTTGGGAGTGAAGTCACTCCTGATTTCGACATCTGAGTTCCGAGAAATCTGGATTGCGGCATTAGTGTAAGTATGTAAAGATAAGTAACACTTTGATTAGCATTGCAAATGAAAACTACATAATTTCAAAAAGACTCAATAAGTACATGACCCTGTTAAACCCCTTTCAGATTGGACTTTTGTAAACAATGCATAGGTGAATTCATTACTAGTACACACTAGCCCTGCCTTGAACAATATAACAAGGGCCACATAGACCTTCAAATCTCTAGTTACCCCAGTACCACTTATCAAGGTTATTGAATGCCTTGTATTCTTTGTGCCTTCGCAAGTAATCACAAGCCAGGCATGTGTGCTCTGCCCAAAAATAGGCCTTCTTTACTTTAAAGTGTCGCCGCCACTCAAAGTACCTGAGGTACATTTCCTCATTTTTGTCCAGGAGCAGCAGGTAATCAGCCAATTCCTTGGGCGAGCTGAAGTCATTAACATGAATGAAGGAGTCTCGTGGGATAAAGTTCTCGTAGTTCTTCCTGGGTGGGCCAAAAACCACTGGCACTGTCCCCACTGAGAGTGGGTTGTACAGTTTCTCAGTAATATAATCTTTGTGGATGGAGTTCTCAAATGCCAGATAGAACTTGCAGCTGGCGATGGTGGGGAAGTAGTCTTGGTCAGAGATGTATTTCCCGAAGGCCTGTCCATATGCATGAACCTCAATGTGTTTGTGCAGTTCATTGTAATATTTCACCCGCATGTGTTGCTGGTTCCAGTTGCTCACCATCCAGCAGATCAGCTTGTTTTTGCTGGGTGGTACAAAATCCTCTTCCCCTTCTGCTGCTACGATGGACCCATAAGGCACTTCAATGTCAGCATCTCGACGGTAATTGAGAGTCAGATTAAACAGGTTCTCTATCCCAGGCAGCTGGGACGAATGTGACGGCGACTCTAAGTTCATCCATATCCACTTCTGGAACGACGGTCGCTTGAACGGCGGCAGATTGGACAGGTCAGTGCTAATGTCTTGGTGATGGATGACGACCCCATCATACTTCATGTAGTGCTTCCTGTCTGCTGTGATGAAGCAGCCATCAATGTTAAAGAGAGAGCTGCAGAGGCTTGGGTCATACGTTTTTCCGAAGGGCCAGAGCCAGATCAGCACAGTGGTCACGTTTTTATTGCTCTTGGTGGAGAAGAGGTTCTTGACCCGGTCTGTGGATACTGTTGACTCTACAGGACCTGATAACCAGCTTATAGAGGGTTTACCATACATCAAAAACAGAGTCACAAAGCATCCCAGTATAAAAGTACCAAGCAGAAGGAATTGCAGGATTCTGTAAAAAGTTGTAGATGCCATATTATGTCCTAAAAAGAGCAAACCAAAGAGAAAGAACATAATCTCATGGACAGCAGGACACAACATCAAGATTAACCATCATATCATATTAAGGTTTTACATATTACCAACATGTAATAATGTCTGCTGGACCTCTGACTCTGAACAGAATCGATGGCTTTAAACACTTAGTGGTATGAATATCATAAATAAAAATGTGAAGCCTTTTACGCACTATCACAATACAAACCTGGTGGACTGAACGTTGAAATCCTAGCAAGAGTAAAGGTTGTAGGAATTTGGAGTTTGGATCGACCACCTTGGTGATTTAGCGCTCATAGGAAAACAAATTAGAGGTTGGAGTTAGGTTGAATAATAATGATCCTGAACAAAGATCAAGTTTGATCTTGAATCTACAGGTCTTCTTAATGATGCCTCCATTACATGAGCAAAGAAAGAGAATGAGAGAGAATGAGGACACGACACAAAGCACTTTGATGACTCTTCCCACACTGCGTAATCTCACCTTACTTGGCTACAGGTATGCTATCAACCCTGTTTGACAGGTACGCTGTCCAACTGGTTTCCCAGTTTCTTGGAATCCTCCTTTTTTTCTCTTGGGATGTATCTACTTTCCACAATAAACACGCCCGTTTCACTCAGTTGTAGAGTGTCTCTAAGAGATCGCACTTTCTTCACACAAGGTTTGATTTCTCTAGCTTCCAAAAGTTTTGATAGCATTTCATGGTGAAATATTGTCAATAGTGGAAATATAATTGACCTGACTTATGACTTATGTAGTGACCTTCCACCCTGTTTTCACTGCAAATCCAAAACTAGCCCATTCTTTTCATTCATTCATTTCATTCAAAGGTAATTCTATGGGCTCAAAATGTGGTCATAAATATTTTGTACTTGTAAATCAGTTTTGTACTTGTAAATCAGGATTTGTATGTGTAAAAAGAATTTGTGTGTGTGTAAAAAAGATTTGTATGTGTAAAAAAGATTTGTGTGTGTGTAAAAAAGATTTGTATGTATAAAAAGAATTTGTGTGTGCGTAAAAAAGATTTGTGTGTGGACTTAGCCAAAAAAACCCTGCAAGTTACACGTACAAATTTTGACCCTATTTTTCTTCCTTTCATCTGATTGGTCAATGTCATGTCAATCACAAATGTAATATATATATATATATATATATATATATACATATAATTCCTCAATAATATAGCTGATGGTTGATTCAAACTCAAAATAATTGCAATCACACTTTAACTTTTCCCCACTGGATTAATTATACATGATTTTTCTGATCTTTTTATGATTTCTGAACTGTCAGAATTAGTGTCAAGACAACTACTGTTTGTGATACTTTTTATGAATTGTATGAGTAATGTGTTTATTTATTAATTTATTTATTGTCAATCTTAGGAAAGCCGGGAAGGGCCTCAGCCAGTTGTTGCATTTTAAAATGCAATGTGTTAACTGTCTAAACTGTCAGAATGTGCTGTTTTTGCACCTATAAAGATATTTATATAATACATACAGTACATACATATATAGACACATTTATATATGCACAACTACTGCGGTATTAATTTAGTGACTGAAAGATTGGGCACTTTTTGTGCAGCAAATATCTGTTGTTGTGTTTGGGGTACATCTTTTAAAGCATATAAGTATTAAAATGTATCACACTGAGGTGATATACTAATATTAGTGGCAGACAACTGCACCGAATGTCTAAAGCAAGCATGTATGACTGTGACTGATGCTGCTAGGACTTTTAATATATTTGGAAAGCCAGTGTGTAATTGGCATGAGAGGATTGCCTTTAGTTGCAAGTGCAAAGCTCTGGTTCTCTCTACTAAAATGCCTCACCTCACCCCGGATTTATTTTTAGACTAGAGGTTTTATTTGATTTAGTGCTTAGTTCTGATAAAATAATTATAGTGTGTGATTTTAATATCCATTTAGATGCTGAAAATGACAGCCTCAACTCTGCATTTAATCTGTTATTAGATGAATTGGCTTCTCTTTATTTGATCATTTTTATTAACATTTAAATTTTACAATAATAGATTGCACTAAGGTGAGAAATAAATTTCATTACAGTAGATGTCGTTCTGAAAGTGCTGTGACTAAGTTGAAGGATATAATTCCTCCACTTTTATCTTCTTCAATGCCATGTGCCAACACAGTGCAGAGCAGCTACCTAAACTCTCGAAAGTCACTGTACTCCCTGGTTTAACTCTCAAAGGTCCACCTTAAAGTAGATAAGCTGGAGTCAAATTGGCATCTCAGTAGTTTAGAAGACCTCCAGCCTGGAAAAGAGCTTTTTGCTCTTTTTTTTTTTAAGCCCTAGTTTTCTTTTCAGACAAAAAGTCAGAGCTCTATGAATTTATTCACTAATAAAAATTCAACCATTAGAGAAAAATTACTAGTAACCATCTCACAGACTCATCATTACGTACAGCTGCTTTAAACACTATTAATATTTTTTGGACTCTTGCGCTCTGATTAATTCTTCTGAGTTAACTTCAGCTTTAATCCTAAATGTCATCTATCTCTAATGATAGGCTACATACATTAAGGTGCCAGTAATTAAACCATTACTTAAAAAGCCATCACTCAACCCACCTGCATGGACTGCTCTTTAAACTTCCCTTTTTCTCTAAACTTCCTGAAAGAATAGTTGTAAAACAGCTAACTGATCATTTTCAGAGGAACGGTGTATTTGAAGAGGTTCAGTCAGTGTGAGTTTTCTCTCTAACATCGTAGGATCTTTACGTCACAATAAAAAGACCCTTGAGGCACCTTGCGGTTTTGTTCTGATACTATATGAACTGAAATCTCATTAAAATTTTAGAACAGACCCCCCTCAATTCAAGTTTAAATTTTGAGTATACTTTTTGTATAGAAACATGTGACAGTGAAGTTAAACAATCCTCTCATGCGTTATGGTTAATGCTGATTATTGTTTCTAGAGTGCAAGCATCATTTTGTGTGTCTGTGAAGGTTCTCAGTCATCCAAGTCCCGGTAGTCTAAAGACCTTGGAAAGAAAAGCGCCTGGACTTCTTTTAGTTGCATGTGATTTCCTGAGGTCAAATGGCCCATGATGCTAGTGGGCGTTAAGGCCAGTTTTGAGATCCTTCCCCAGACCCCTTAACGCCCACTCACATCCTGCACTATTTGACCTCAGGAAATCATATGATAGGGTGGGGCTAGGTTTCACAGCGGGTTCACCCGAAACCTTGGCTGATTGTGAACTACACCTGTTTTCACACCTTGGCTCGTGTGATTAGGTAGAGGATCAACAGGGGGTTCTTGACCGCCTTGGGGGGGGACACTCCCCTAGGACTTAAATCTGGGACTGTCCACCATTTGACCTTAGAACTGAAGAAGCTTTTTGGATGAGAGGTGAAACGTCTTCAAGCAACTTAAAGAAGTCCAGATGCTTTTCTTTCCAAACTCTTTAGACATCACTTTGTGTCTTCTGCTGTATGTCGCTTGTTCAGTGTGTACAACCTCTAAATTGTATGCTGCCAATTAACCTATATCAGTGTTTTGAATTATAGAACCCTTTAACATGGAATGGATTAATAAGCAGTGTAGAAAGATGTAAATGAATGAGTTTCCATTGTCACTGCCTCTACTGGTGTATACATAAGACATTAGCACTGGTTTTCTTCAGTGCCGTTTAGGGGCATTAACACTTGTGGTGGCTTTATACATATCACAGGCAGGGGATCTCATTGGTCAAGAACCAGCCGAGGATCCGCCAAGGATCCACCATGGTGTTGTCAAGATCAGCTGACCATTTTAAGTAACTGTATTTGTATGTCAATCAGAGATATCCTGTGTTCTCACTGGTAGTCAAATAAATTTATCTCAGATCCCACACAGTGGTCATTTCACTCATAGTCACTGAATATCCTTGACTTTCTGTGGTTTCTGGTTGCCACATTGCAGTAAATCGCTTCCAGTGTGGACATATGCTCCTAGAAATATCAAGGGTGCAGAAAGGATAACTGACAGTACTAGTACAGGTGAGATAAAACTTTTTAATAAGTCTACTGTGTCTTTCAATCTACACTGTTTAATGTGACCCTTTGTGATATTTTGGCTGTTTCATTATTTGGCTAAAACTGGAACTTTTAGTAGACTACCAAATACTATATGTATATGTGGGAGGTTGAGCTGTATTGCAGTGATCAGATCAAGCCTGTTAAGTTATAATGTGTGTCTCCACTGTGATTATCATAAGAGGGAGCACTTTTTTGCATTTTTTTTTTTGATCTGCCTTTTTATCTCTAAACCACCAAACTGTGACTACATGTAGCTCATTAACATTTTAGAATTAAAATATTGAATGCATTGTGATGTATTTTGGACACAGAAAGAGCGATGCATGAATAGTCTTCCATCTCTGGTAAGAATTACTTTCCAGCTACTGAAGGTCATTTCAAAATGTGATGCTATAGTGGAGCCACTCATTAAAATGGTTGCCTTTGACACTGCATTGAAGTTGATCTAAAGATGAATATTTTCGAGCATTGACTAAAGGAACCCCTTTATTGCCCCTTTACTTTTATATGAAATACATTTTTTTTGCTATCCTGCAATTAAAGAATTATGCAACTGATACCAATGTGATTTCTGTCCAAAAAAATGAACCTACAGTCAGCAGCTGTTTAGCTTACATTAGCTTAGCTTAGCTCAGCTTAGCATAGCATAGTTACAGGGGAAACCAATGTATGGTTATTAAACAGCCATTTGTTTAACCCCATGTTAAAATGGCTGTTCTGCTTTTTGTACAGCTCAGCTTCCCTATAAGAGTTGTCCTGTTTTCAGCCATTATGCTCAGCTATGTTGGCTAGCCAAGTTTATATATAAGTGGATTTGCAAATGTTTAAAAGCAAGCATCCTACATGTTTTTTTCCAGACAGTTTCAGCATGATCCAGCCTATGTCATGTAATACACATCAGGCATCTCTTTAAAAAACAAAAATAAAAAAATACTACAGTATACTTTACAAATGTTTGCTCATTTGTCCATATCTTTATTTTCATTTTGACACTATCAGACATATACAGTAAAACACAACATTTGGCAAAATACAATGATTTGGCAAAAAAAAGTATTGATTGACTAACAGATTATTTCAGTGAACTGGCATCAAATGACATTTTTTAGGGATACCCGGTCATATAGCATCCAGAGAATCACTTCTGGGTGCATCAGTGAACCTCTCACAGATTCAAACTGGACAACAGAGAAGCTCCTTTTCTTTGTTTTTGTGCAAAAAAAAAAAAAGAAACAGAGAAGATAAAGAAGACTGATGCTGCCCAAAAGGATAAAATGAAAAAACTTTTTTTTTTTCCCTTAAAGTCACCAACCACATTGGACAAGAAAGCTTTGTTTTCATACATGAGATTGGACTGTACAATATGAAACCATGACTGGCAGTTTCATAGTTATCCTGTGGGACGTGCCAAGGTCTTGGAGGACAGTTTATAAACTCACAATAGCTTCATCTAAGACGACAACTGGCACAGTGAGTCACACTACTCGAAATGAATAAAAGTGCTGTATTTCTGCTGCATTTTGGCACAACTTTTTCAATTAGGTCATGCCAACAGGATTGCCACCAAATACAAACAAAGAAAAAAAAAATCACTCCTCAAATGTAAAAGTGCCTCCCTTGATGAAAATGTCCACCTCAAAACCGTTAAAAGCATCATTTCAGATGCTCTTAATCCTTTTTCAAGTGTCTCTCCCTTTAACTTAATTCACAGCCACTCAAAGCACCGGGCATTACTTACAAATGTACAGCGCAGTCACAGTCACTTCCAGACAACAACTGCATGATATAAAGAGATTTACCATGAAAAATATATACAATGCTGCTGGAGTTCCCGCTGTCTGCTAGACATAAAGGAATGATCTGTGTTTTGGGCTGGTTTGATCCAATTCCTGCTTCAGTTCACTACAGTGTTTATATCCAGAGTCCACTATGGCATTTGGAACCATACTCCATAAGAAAATAATTGGTTTCATCCTATTTTACATCAATGGTCCCTTTGAAATTGAAGAAATGTTAATCTGACAACCTCACTGTTTCTATACTTCGACACAGAAGCTCATCTTGCATAAAACGTTGACAAGAATTTGTACAGTACTTTCTGTAAAAAACATAAATCTCTGTTAATAGCTGCTGAGTGCTGTTGCAATGCATTGTTCAGTGAATTAGCCGTTCCGACAACATCTGAATGTGATGCAATATCTGCGATATATGCAGATACCGAGCTGTCTTTTTGTAGTGTGGTCTCAAGGGTGTGGTGCAGTGCTAAAAGAATCAGAATCACATGGAAACACTCGCTCCCAGACAACACTGAGGTATGATGATTCATACAAAAATACGGGTAACCTTGCAGCAACCATGAAGATCACATCTTTCACTGTTTTCTTCACATGGAGCCAATTTCATTTTATCTTGGTTAACATTTTTTTTTACCCGAGTCTGCCCAAAAACATGAAACAATATCAGTTTATATATCTTAAGTTATAATGTGTGATGAGAGTACAGCACCTAAGTAAAGAGCTTAAGCAAATGCTTATACTACGTGCTCATTTTGTGCTCTTTCTGCTTAATGCAGTCAGTCAAAAATGACAGACTTTCCAAATTAAGATGCAATGTGAGGAGGTGTGTGTGGGAGTTTCATATTGCAGTACAATGGCTCTGTGCTGTGCTATCATCATCATCATCCACATGGTATCCAAAACACCGTGACAAAATTACAAAAGACAATGAACAATTCACAGCAATATTAATTAGCAACCTCCCTCTCACATAACAGTGACATCTTCTGTCGGATACCAAGGTAAAGATCGCCAAATCCAATCTACAAATACATATTGACCATCTGCCTTAGTGTAAGTATGTGAAAATAACAGTTTGATTAGCAGTGCAAATGCAAACTTATAAAAAATATGGAAAAAAAATTACAGCTACATAATTCCAAAAATACACAATATGTACATGACCCTATTGAACCATTTTCACATTGGAGTTTAGTAAACAATGCATAGGTGAATTCATCACTAGCACAGATGAGATTGTTTTTTATCATATAATGCCTCATTTGAATAAATATTACATAAATATTTTCACTTTTATGTCAGCCCCTCTTCTCCAGCTAACACTTTCCCCAATGTCAGCTTGTGCCACTTCATAAGCAGGGGATAATAAAAAACAAAAACAAAACTTGCATCATGTATGTTTATAGAACGTTTATACAATCATGCAATCACACTAAAAAATAGGACAAAATCATTTAAAAAAATAGCAGCAGATGAGGTTATGTTAAGTAAAACATGGTCAGAAATAATTAAAAAAAACTGTGCACTTGTAAATCATAAAAAATAAATAAAAATGATAAATTAATAACTCAAAAGGCAAAGTAAGGCTTAACTAAAATTCAAAGGACAAAAAAAGAACAAGCTAGATGTGTCACTGGGCCTCTGAACCAATAGAAAGACACCATTCAGCTGCTCACGACAGAACAGCAACGAACCTTTGTGTTAACTGAAGGACAAAAATCTTAATGTACTGCCTTCAACAACATAACAAAAATCACACAGTGTGATGGCATCAGCCACACATGGGTAAATCAGTCCATTTGTTCACTTTATTAGTTTGTTTTACAGTTTTCGTCATTAATATAATTCATTAATCATTTGGTTAAACCTAACACTGATATTATGAGGCGCGCACATAATAGCATTGTGTGGTTTTTCTAAAAATGTTTTCTGTTATATTAATTATGTTTTTGTTTTTTTGAGTTACCTGGGTTTGGGCGGTGGCTGTTTCCTGTCTGGGCAAAAGGGATCGTTCTTCTTCTTCTACATTTTTATTGGCGGTTGGCAAACAACTGAAAGGTGCATTACCGCCACCAACTGGTATGGAGTGTGGGGGCAAAAGGCATGGCTGAGGACTCTGAGAACAACAGGCCTGCTCAGAAGGATCAACCATGTGCTCATCAGGAACAGGGGTGTTTTAGGTTTACTTATGTTATTCTGTGCTTAGTTAATATTAGTGTGTGTTTTTGTTTTCCCCCTATTGTGTGTAAATGGTTTGGCCAAACCACTATAAAAGCTACCCTCTTGTGTCTTTGTAATTAGGGCAGTTTGTGAGTTAAGTTGTGTCCAGTTTGTTTGTTTAAGCTTCTGGAAATTACTTTTTATAGTTACATTTAGGTGACCTCTTTTATGGGCTTGCTACTTATGTTTTTGAATTTAGTCTTTTTTTAACTTTTTGAGGGTTAAAATAAAGAAAACCCTTTTTGAAGAAATTTTTTACCTGTGTCCTTTATGCCTTGGCTGCTTAGCCCCTCACACACAGCCCTTCAAATCTCTAACCGCCCCAGTACCACTTATCAAGGTTATTGAATGCCTTGTATTCTTTGTGCCTTCGCAAGTAATCACAAGCCAGGCATGTGTGCTCTGCCCAAAAATAGGCCTTCTTTACTTTAAAGTGTCGCCGCCACTCAAAGTACCTGAGGTACATTTCCTCATTTTTGTCCAGGAGCAGCAGGTAATCAGCCAATTCCTTGGGCGAGCTGAAGTCGTCAACATGAATGAAGGAGTCTCCCTGGATAAAGTTTTCGTAATTCTGCCTGGGTGGGCCGAGAACCACTGGCACTGTCCCCACTGAGAGTGGGTTGTACAGTTTCTCTGTAATGTAATCTTTGTGGATGGAGTTCTCAAACGCCAGATAGAACTTGCAGCTGGCGATGGTGGGGAAGTAGTCTTGGTCAGAGATGTACTCCCCAAAGGCCTGTCCATATGCATGAACCTCAATGTGTTTGTAGAGTTCATTATAATATTTCACCCGCACGTGATCCTGGTTCCAGTTGCTTACAATCCAGCAGATCAGCTTGTTTTTGCTGGGTGGTACAAAATCCTCTTCCCCTTCTGCTGCTACGATGGACCCATAAGGCACTTCAATGTCAGCATCCTGACGGTAATTGAGAGTCAGATTAAACAGGTTCTCTATCCCAGGCAGCTGGGACGAATGTGACGGCGACTCAAAGTTCATCCATATCCACTTCTGGAACGACGGTCGTTGCAGCGGCGGCAGATTGGACAGGTCAGTGCTGATGTCCCGGTGATGGATGACGACCCCATCAGACTTATTGTAGAAGTTCCTGTCTGCTGTGATGAAGCAGCCATCAATGTTAAAGAGAGAGCTGCAGACGCTCAGGTCATACGTTTGTCCGAAGGGCCAGAGCCAGATCAGCACAGTGGTCACGTTTTTATCGCTCTTGGTGGAAAAGAGGTTCTTGACCCGGTCTGTGGATACTGTTGACTCTACAGGACCTGATAACCAGCTTGTAGATGGTTTAAAATACATCAAAAACAGAGTCACAAAGCATCCCAGTATAAAAGTACCAAGCAGAAGGGGTCGCAGAATTCTGTGAAAAGGTGCAGATGGCATACTCTGTCCTAAAAAGGGCAAACCAAAGAGAAAAATACCACATGGTCAGCAGGACACAACATCAGGACTGATCATCTAATCGGGATAAGGCTTTACATACTACCAACATGTAATAATGTCTACTGGATCATTGACTCTGAACAGAATCGATGCCTTTAAATACTTAGTGGTATGAATACATACTGTGTGGTGTGTAAGGCAATAGTTTGCATCGGTGCTCAAATAAAACTGGTAAATAAAACTGTGATGCCTCCTACAACATATTGCAATACAAACCTGGCGGATTTTACTGAATGCTGAAATCCAAGCAAGAGTAGAGGTTGTGGGAATTTGAGGGAACAGCTCCTACATCGGATCGAAGCTTGGATTAACCTCCTCTGTGATTCGGTGCTCATAGAAAAACAAATTGCAGGTTGGAGCTAGGAGATGCTTCTTTGCTCTTAGGCTGAATAATAACGATCCTTCATGACTGAATGAAGTGTGTTTGATCTTGAATTTACTGGTCTTCTTAATGATGCCTCCTTTATACGAGCAAAAAGAGAAAATGAGAGAGAATCTATTAAGCCAGAAAAAGAGACAAAAAGCAAGCACTTTGATGACCCCTCCCATTTTGCCTACTCTCTCCTTACTTGACCACAGGTATGCTATAATCAGTCTTGGCATAACAAATTAGTTTAGTGGCTTTTTTCCCTAGTTAGTAGTGATATGAATTTATTTTGGACTTTCCTGTTAGTTGGCTCCTATGAAAGTTTATTTTTTATCACTAGTGTAAAAAAATCTTTCTCAAGGACACACACAGGTGTACACACAGAGAGAGCTTCGTCAGCCAATTCTTGTTAGCTCATGAACTTTGAGTTCATTAGTGCAGTGGTGGTTCTTGAACTCACTTACTAGGTTTAAGACACTAGGTTATGTGTAGGGAATCCACTGAGTCAACTGTTACATTAATGTGGGTAGAGATATATGCTTGGGAACACCTCAGTGGTTTTGATGGGATCACTGGTTTAACCAGTTGCCACTCACTTAACCCCTGCTTTTAACTGCCTAAAGGCTAGGGTTAAGTTAGATGGTTTTGGTTGAGAGAGTAGGAGGACTGTTCTCCAGTTTCCTTGGCTTGTCCCTGACTTGTAATCGGCTCCTTCATTAGAGTCACTGAATCAGTGCCCAAAGGCTTTTGTCTTATAAACTGTAGAACACTTTGTTAGTAACTTGTTGTGGTGTAGGACCTTAATATTGCGACAACATATCGCGTTTGGTTAGGATTATTTGTTGCTGCTTTTGGTTGTAACTTGGGTTTTGGCTGTTATGCTCTTTTGTACTGGATATCTTACTATCGTCTGTGTCCAGTATAGAAACTTTGTAATCCTTAAGCTGTGTACACACTGGAACTGAGTCTCCTGTTGCGTGTCGCTTTAAAGCTGGCAGCTGGTGGCTTGCGGATGTTTCAAATTCTGGTTGCCATATTTACCACCAGATCATATGTTAATTAGTGATATCCTGCATTCTCATTAGTAGTCACTTCAATCAGTTGCCTGGGATTTGAATAATGTTTACCCCAGGCTCCACTAACTTCATGCAGTGATAATTTCACCCATAGTCACTGAATGTCCTTGACTTTTCGCCATGTTGCACTTCCGGTTTGAAAATAGCTTTTTTCACATGTGGAACCATATGGAGGTTTGGGATATGACTGTCCAGTTAAGCTACCTAGCATGTCACTGTTTGCTTTCTAGTTATTCCTCCTCTGTCTTGGTCTGTTCTGTTCTCTTAAATATGCTCCTAGAAGTATCAAGACTGTAGAAAGAGTAGCTGACAGTACTAGCAGAGTTGAGATAAAACTTTTTAATAGGCCTATAGTATTTGTCAGTCTATAATTTTTAACATGACAAGTGCCAGAGCAATGGATTTTTGTAAAAAAGAAGCATATCTGTCATCACTTGGCTAACTGTCAAATACCTGCATCCACACACTCACCATGACTGAGCTAGGCATTGCACATTTCTTAATTCAATTGTGGTTCTTTCAAACTCCATTACTTTGTGGGTTTCCCTGTGTTCTGTGCCCACTGAGGTACTTCATAGCGCCACAGAGAAAGCTTGTATTTCCAGCCTGCATGCAGAGATTAGCTTAATCTCTACAAACAAGTGTATAAGACAAAACAAAAGTTCTTACACAAATAGTCAGCTAGTCCTAGATAGTCCTAGATATCTTCTAAAAGTTTCCAGTTAGGCATGGATGTAGGTTGTTATTTTGGGTATCCACTGTGTGTTGTAAGAGAATGCTGCCATCTTAAGGCTGAGAAGAATAGAAGAGCTCTCTGGGGCTCAGCACACCTGCATTTGGCACAGAGGCCACACAAGCCTGACATGCCAAGTGCAGAATCAAAGCTTGAGAGACGATTTTTCATCCATGCATCCCTGAAGCATATCTGAATCAGTAAAATCAAAGGAAAGGGTAACATGCACTGTATAATCTGTGCCATACAGGGAAGAGCACTGGGCTATGCCTCCTTCATCCATGCTTCATCCAAATCTTTGACTTTGGTACACAGATATGCACCCAGCGGATACACGAGCCAGAGATGGATTGAGATAAGAGCCAAATGAGTGCCACTCGTTTTAAAGGCTTATGGTATCAATACATTTTCATGTAGGGAAAATCCTCTTACAGCACTCTACCATGCCTCCTGTCAGCTGCAGTGATAAGCTCTGTGGTTAACAGAGGATGCATCCCATGCATCCCATGCATGCCATGATGTGCTGGTGTCAATTATATAAAACACCCCATAGGATGGAGGTTGACCTGTATTGCAGTGATCAGATCAGGCCTTTTAAGTTCCTGTGTCTCCAATGCGATTATTTAAAGAAGGTGCACAATGTTTTATTTATTTATTTAGATATGTCTTTCTATCTCTAAACCACCAAAATGAGACTAAGGGGAGACTCCTGCAGCTCATTCACATTTTAAAAAAAGCATAGCTGTGATTTTGTTAAATGCATTGTGATGTATTTGGGACACAGAAAGAGCACCGCATGGGTGAGTAGTCTGCAGCGAGGCCACGTTTGAAGTGGCTGGAGAGCAGTAAGGGGAGGAAAAAAACGCAGTCACACATTTTCTGTGGCAATATCAGTCACAGAAATCTCAAATCCCAAACAGCGTTTTGTAACGGGTATGCAAAGGCTAAAGCTGCACATGTACACCAAAATTGTTGTCTTTAGATTGCAACTCAAATTTCTGGAAGGAGCCCCGCACTGGCTGAAAACGGACACTCCATCTCAGGTGAGAATTAATTTCCAGCCACCGAGCACTGAAGGTCATTTCAAAACGTGACGCTGTAGTGGAGCCACTCTTTAAAATGGTTGTCTTTTGGCGTGACACTGCATTGAAGTTGATGGGAATAATAAAGATACACTGGAATATTTTCCAGTGCTGACTAACAGAACCTAGATAATAGCGCGCGCGGTGGGTATAATATTTGCAGCTATGAGGGCAAGATTTGAAATACAAGTCACATTCACGGGAGAAAAACATCCATGTCCCCTGCAGTGTGTGAACTGTCTAGTGCATTAAACATTTAAAAATGCAGTGTACAATCAAACACCCCGGGGAAAACGAGAAGCGGTCTATATTTGTGACATTTGTTTTGCGCATTTTCTTTTTGGCGTTTGCAATTAGCTACAGATGATTTGCCTTTAAAATCAGGTAGAAGATCAGACATAGGATGCAAGGATGGGGGGGAGAAAGACTCAGCCAAGCATTTTACTCACCATCGCGACAGGCGTGAGTCAAAATAAAGCTTTCTTCTCATTTCCTCCTCCTCCCTTTCAAAGACACATAGGAACATACGGAAGATGTGGATGCGTTTGGAATAAAAAATCGAGCCCGCACGCCGTGTTTGCAGCAATAGATCCGGGGGAGCCCGCATCCATCGTCTTGATCCCGAAAAAATGATGATACCTACTGTAGCAATGTGCGCTGAATCTTCTCCGCTGCTGCACACCGACGCAGAGAATGATGGCTGCAAGTGAAAAAAGGGGGGAAGAAAGAAAGAAAGAGGGGGAAATCGCGACTACCTCGTTCGCTTGCACACTAAATTCATATCTCGGTGTGCGAGGGCGCCATGTATGCTCAGGGATGTGATGCGATGTGGAATAATTCCCTGCTGGCTGCCCATGCGCTACCTTGCTCTGTTTACCGTCGATGCAGCTGCAGGCTGTGTCGGAGCGCTAGTTTGAGTGGGATGCTGAGATTCCGCTTTAGTACCATATTACACTTTAATCGTCTGCTTAAGGTTCTCATTTGAATAAACAGGTCAGTCATCTCTGCTGAGAGGAAGCACGGGATCAAAAGGATTCACCTCATTTGGTCTGTACAAATTAATCGGGATGTATCTTTCAGTGATGTAAAAGCTGAAGTCTGATTGCCAGTTAGTGAGGATAATGCACCACAGCCACCTTCAGAGGCCCAAAAATACAATTATGTTAATTTTCAGCGAGTTTATTAAATATTTTTCGCATTCTTAAATCACATGCAAAAACAACTCACTAAATAAGTAGGTTCAATTATCTACACAGAGGCTCACAGATGCAGTTTGCCCCATTAAACCTTGAGCATGCCCCGTGATTTCTTTTAGCCAGTCAATTAATCATTTACGGGATTGCTCTAGTGGTTTAATGTTGTAATTCAAAACAGTTGGAGGAGTCATCACAGGGTTCATTTCAAAATTAATGATTAAATTCAGAAGTGCATCAACACGATTTTGCATGGGTCAAACTCCAAAAAACTTAGGACTTTTCTTACACAGCGTCGGATTAAAGGCAGCCTTGCACAACAGCAAGGCAAGAGGACATGAAGACGAGATCTTTGAGTTTGACTTCAGTAGGCAAAGCAACACCTGGATGAGCCAGAGCCAATTGGAAAACAAGTGCTGTGTGCAGGTGAAGCTCATTTGGCTTTTTTGGCCACAATCACCAAAGGTACCGTTTAAGAAAAATGAATAAAACGCATTTAATTGAAAAATAAAGCAAACACACACACACAACTTGCCAACTTTTAAGCATGAAAGCTGTTGCAGTAATATTCTGATTTGGGAGCGTCGGGAAAATTGCCCGGATCGAGGCAAGAATAAATTCCAATAAAAGTCAGCAAATTCTGGATGCAAATGTTCTGCAGCCAGCCAAGGACGTACAACTGAGAAGATGCTGGGTTGTACAATTAGACAGTGATCCATAGCAGTCCTTAAAACTTGCTGTGAACTGCTCCAGGAAATCCAAGCTGAAGCTGAATGGCTTTCACAGCCATGCTTGCTTATAAACCTGTGGGTAAACATGCTGTATGGCTGCAGAAGCCGAAACACCACCAACAAAAATTCTCACAAGTTCAAGTGATCTGGAAAAAGGACTGGGCTGAAAATTAAGAGGCAAGAATAAAAAGATCACTGTATGTTTTCAGTGGAGAGATGGCTTCAGTTTAAATAACCCTTTGCTGCGGGGGCAGTTTTAACATAATGCGTGATTTGTGCAGATGCAGCCAAACAGCTGCGGCCACGCAGCTGTATGCACTGATAGCACGTCTAGTAAGAGAAGTATCTGTTAGACTTGTACTGTACCATGGCAACAGCTCATAAATAAGAAGGCAATCTACTGCACAGATAAAAACCAATCTTGATTTTGCCCTCCATTCCCTCAGCTACAAATCTGTTTCAACAACTGAACTGCTATCCTTCCATCCCGCCGCTGTTTGCATCATTATGACTCATCTCAGATTTTAAACTGACATGTCTTTGAAATGTCAAAATGTATGTTGCGTGGGTTTTTTTCCCCCCTCTTTTTCTTTTCTTGTACTGTATTTTGGGCTGAAGCCGAGTTGAAAGCAGAATGAGGCAACAGCTTTATTCCACCAGACTGCTTTGTTTACTCGTGTCTCTGCCTCGTTCCAGAGTGCACTTTATTTCTGTTCGGGTCTAATATAGTCACAGATCACAGAACTGCAAAACATGCCTATGCTGTTTCGGCTGGTGAGAATCCAGGAATAGCAAAAATGTACAAGGGTGTGCAAACAAGCGTTAATAAGACATCAGTTAAATTCACAATAATTCGTTCAAGTGCAACAAAACGACATACATCAGCGCAGCCAAAATTAGGATAATTAAGTGGTTCACTTGCCTACGGCTTTGCAAATCATTTGGCTTTTCTCATAAAGTTGGTCTTCATTTGCATTTTGCTCTGCGTTCAGCAAGCAGAACTCCATTTAGTTTTCATTTTGTTTATACCCCCATGAATAAACATCTGCTATGGCTCTTAGTCATTTTCATTCCTGCCACTTTCGTCTCTCACCACCAAATATCGCCGCCCATTTGCGAGTTATTTCCAGGTAGATTGATGGTTTGTTGGGCAGATAGTCCAGATACACCGTCTGGCTTGTTTTTGGAATTGCCATTTCAATCTGAGTCCCCTCGTGCCACTCGTTAAAGGATGTTATAGAGATAAAATCAGGCCTGGCTTCCAGTGCTGCACTCAGCGAGGTTTCGTAGTATTTGCCATTGATGCGGTTTCGAGTGTTTTGGAAATTCCAGGGTCGAATGCTCGTGTCGATATATCCCGGGCCTACACTTGGAATGAACATCAGGTTGTTATCTTCACAGAAAGCTTTTATAGAGGCCCAGTTACGCTGCGTGGACCCATAGGAAAAACCATTAGTGGCAAAGTAGGTGTAAACGCCGTCGAACCCTCCTGTCAGGATATCTCTCTTGTCTTTCTCCTCCACCAGCAGCGCGATGAAGATGGCGTCATACGGGGTATCCCTGATGCTGTTGGTCTCCGTGTGCTTTAGCAGCTTGGCCCACTGCTCCGAGTTCAACAGATATGAGTCATACACATAGAAGAGTGGAAGAAGTTTGCCAGTGTTTGTCAAGTACTTGAAAAAAGCCGGGTGCTCTCCGTATCTGTGGAGGACGGGATCGGAAAAACAACCAGATGTCAAAGGAATAGAAAGATGAATCTAAATATGCAGATAACATGAATGATGACATCTGAATGACTCTGTGGGCAAAATCACTACTCACTTCTCAATGATGTATTTAACATTAGTGAACATGTTGACTTCATCCCTTCCTTTGTATGGCTCAATGTGAAAAGCTACCTATAACACACAAATAATGACAAAGATAACACATACACGGGATCACAATCACAAATCCTTTCATTGGGAAAATAATGACGTTTCATTCAAGCAACTGCTGCAATCTCCATACACACACCTTAATGTGGTATTTATGAGCCACCTCAAACAGCAAAGGCACAATGTCGTCTGTTGAGTCCCCGTTGTCGTCCTTCATATTGGGAGGATACCAGGAAACAGCAATGACACCTTAAAATAAACAGTTACAGTATCAATATGAAATCCAAAAGCTAAAAGAAAAACACCCAGATGGACATTCATAAAGATCACTGGATTCATTTAATGTAAATGTGTAATAAATCTGTATTAAATGTGTGCCTGGAGCAATATTATTAGGCTTTCCTTGTATCAGTGTGTCACTATTATCATGGCCGCTGACACAATTCAATTAGAAGAGTTTTTGTTTGATAGTTGGGAACAATATTTTTATTTTGTGTGAAAAACTAAACACTAACCTATAAATGTCTGTAGCTCACTACATAGATTCAGAATGACCCAAGGAAAAGGACACATGTCATTCCTGTTTGAGCTTAACTGCATTGATTTATTTGGCCTCCTGGTCTCTGAGGTCATCCTCCATCAACTTATCTCAGCGCCACCTTTTCGCCTAAAAGCCAAAGGCAAACAGGCTTTTCCAGCTGTTACTGCCACCAAGGCAACAACAACTGGAATGTTCCGTGAACCCACATAAGCACATGTCAATAAACATGACAATAAACCACTTCTAAAGATAAAGAGCGGTGAAAATGTTTTGCCCCCCACTTAGATGCTTCAGACTTCAAATACATTTCCACACCAGGATAAATGCAAAAATGAGTTTTTAAATTATCTTTTTTGAAATGATTTCATTTATTAAGAGGGTGAAATAAAAAAAAAGCTATACAAACCTAACTGGCCCTGTGTGAAAAATGTTATTATCTCTAATTCTAATAACTGGTTGTGCCAACCTTGGCAGCAACAACTGCAATCAAGCTTTTGCAATAACTGGGAATGAGTCTTTCACATCCCTGTGGAGGAATTTGGCCCACTCTTCTTTGCATTTTTTTTTTTAAAATTCAGCCACATTAGAGGGTTTTCCAGCATGGACAGCCTGTTTAAGGATTTGACTAGACCACTTCAAAACCTTCATTTTCTTTTTGTTTCATTCAGAGGTGGACTTGCTGATGTGTTTAAGATCATTTTCCAGCTGCAAAACCCAAGGTTCTTTGAGCTTCTTTGAGAAAAAATGATGGCCGGACATTTTGCTTTAGGATTTTCTAGTAGAGAGCAGAGTTCATGGTTTCGACAATTACAGCAAGTCATCCAGCCGCCCGAGACCACCACACTACCACCACGTTTGACTGTTGGCATGATTTTTAAAAAATAAAATAATGTGTTAGTTTCATGCCAGATGTAACTGGACTCAAACCTTCCAAAAAGTTCAGTCCGCAGAATATTTTCCTGAAGGTTTTGGGGATCAAGATGTTTTCTGGCAAATGTGCACAGGTTTTTTTTTTGTTTGTTTTTTTTTGGGGGGGGGGGGGGGGGGTCAGCATTCTTGAAAAAATTAAGACATCAGGAAGGGAGCAATACTTTTTATACAGCACTGTATATATTTTCACTAGCTTTTAGTCAAGTACGCGTTGAAATTTTTCTTACTGCACTTTTATTTCTAGTGTTATTTCTATTGTTATACTTTATTTATGACTCCTTTTTATTCATATTTTGCCATCATTGCATTGCCTGCCTGGAAAGCACTCTGGCTCAGCTCCTGTTGTTTTAAATGTGGTATATAATTAAAAGTGACTTGATGTCTTACCGATGGCTGCTGTACGCAGCTGCTGCATATGAGCCTCTATAACAGAGGGGTCTCTGGAACTGTAAACCCCTAAAGCGGGGTAAAAGTTGGCCCCAATGTCATCAGGTGGGCTGTGTCTCCCTTGTGGATATCCCTGAGCTACCTTAACGTCCCAGTGTGGCAGCTGCGGATGGTCCCAGTGTATGTATTTTCCATCAATCTTTGGGTTTCCATACCACGTGTAGTAGAAGGCATGGAGGTAGTAATTTGGAGGAGGGAACTTCCTCAGTGTCGCTTCCAGTTCTGCATCCTTGTCTGACTGAGCAACGTTGCTCATTTTGATCTCCTCTGGTTTTTTGTTGCGGTCTTCCCGGCTCTCTGGTTCGGGAAACCCCTTTATATCGGCTGGGCTGCTGAATGGAGAGTCCCGTGATATTAGCTCATTTAAGAACACAGTTATGGCGAGTATGAGCAACACCAGAGCAATTAATGTGATGCAAGACTTGCGCTTAAATCTTGCCATTCTTCAGTTAGTGCTTGAGGCTTTCCATAGTTCATTGTTGAGACACCAGTGAGTGACTGTGGTTGGATGGGGAGCCAGTAAAGCTCAGCCGGACAGTGTTTACTCAGCCTAGAAATTGAATGATATAAGAGATGTGAGTATGTCTGTTGATCTTCCCAGAAGTCCCCAGTCATTAAATAGTAGACAAAATTGCAGCTTTAGTTATTTTGCAATAATGTAAAGTAATTTCCCATCTATTAATTAATAAAGCAAATAAAGTGGAAACACCAAGTTTTATTTACACTATAAATACAATAGCTGGTTACAGTACGTCCATTACTGCAGCTTAGCACTACACAGTTAAAAAGCTAGCAGCATTAGCCACATGAACTCTACCTGCACTGAACTTCAGACTTGTCAACACCACACAGGCACCACAGGGCTGACACGACATCCGTTTTATTCGTCTACAGCCTAACAGTTAGCTTCTTCTTGCACTAAAACTATAACATTTTCATATCTCACATGTAACACACCCAGTCCAATGGCTCGACCGAGTCCTCATAAATTATTTTCGCTGCTGGGATGCAGAGGACGAGACACAACCTGCACTTCTGGTTTATTGCCTGTCCTGGAAAACGTCACAGATCTACAAACACACTGCCCTGCGACTGCGACTGCACTGTGACCCATCCATGCGGTATAGGAAGCTGCCTCCTCTTTAGCTAACAACAGTCATAGAGGTGGTTTAACTGAATGACACTGAGTGACAGCGCCCCCATTGCCGTGGAGGGTTCATTACAGAAAAGAATAAAATTAATACCACAGGAGTGAATGATGATTCATGATTTCATATTTACTCTACAGCATTTATTTGCAAAGGAAACAGTACTGCAGCACAAGTACGTAAACTACACATAGATCAAACATTAGCAGAGATAATTGCATGCATTTTTTTATATTATTATGTCCTCTTCTTTCAACTGCTGCCTTTAGGGGCTGCTCTACATAACTTCCTTCCCTACATCTGTGCACCTTGTTTGAGGTCTTTCTCTTTTCCTCCTGCCTGGTTGCTCCATTTTTTAATGTCCTATCCACTCCAATATCCACTATCCCTCCTCTTCACGTGTCTAAATCATCTCAACCTTTTTCTCTCTCTACTCAACCTGAGCTGTGCCTCTGACATACTTGTTTCTAATCTTGTCCATTCTGGTGACTCCCGATTAAAATCTTTGCATCTTCAACTCTAACTCATCCAAATCCATCTCCTGTTTTTTTGTCATTGCTGCTGTCTACAAACCAAACATCACAGCAGGTCTCACTATCGTCTTGTCTTCATCCACACCGCCCTGCCTGCACTCCCTTCTTTACTCCTCATGTGCACTGTCCATTGCTTTAGATGGTTGACAGGTTTAAACTCATTTACCTTCACTGACTCCACTCCTTGCATATTCATTGTTAATTATATATCATATTGTAATGTTGTGTAAATCAAAGCATTTCTGTGAATGCAACATCAGTATTCAAACCAACAAACCTAATTTGAAACAGTGGTTTAACTTCAAAGATCAGATTTGTTTCAGTGAATAATCTTAACATTTAATATGTACAATTATTTTGTTTGGAGTGATTATTCAATCAAATATTATTCCAGAATTATCTGGGTAGTGACATTTTGAATGGAAAAACCAGTGACACAACCAAAGGAGAAACAGAGGACTCCTCCTTATCCGACCTTCTCCCATGTGAAGTCTGTGGACAGTGATGATATCCAGTGATGATGATTGCCCCCAGCAGTGTTTCCACAGGTTATGAAAGAAGATTATTTTGTGCACATGTTTACAAATAAATAAAAACCCCATTGCTATTTCTTTATTGTTCTGAAAGTGGTACTGTGGATCATTGTTGCTTGGCTCTCATCTCATCTCCACTTGGACCCTCCCTGTTTTCTCTGTCACTGACCTCATTGTGTTCAGGCCTTTTTTTCAGAGGGCTCTGAAATGGGCTTAGAGTTGTTTGGCATTTTTAGCTGCCTAAACTGCCACACTGGGTCACTTCTGCTGCATACGAAAGGATGGAGATGGAAATGTATGAATGAATGAAGAGGGTGTGTTGAAAATATGAAAGGAGTAGAGCACTTTGAAGAGCTGTTGAATGAGGGAAATGAGAGTGAGAGGACGACAGATTAAGGAAAGTTAGTTAGTGCAGAGGATGAGTGAAGGGAAGCGAGGCCAGCTATGAAGAGGAAGAAGAGTAGGAATGATGGTTGATTCAGATGACATACTTGTGGAGGTATGAAGATGTCTTGGATAGACTTGGAGAGAGAGCAGTGGACTTTTTTTCCAGATTGTTTTTTGTTTGGGATGGAGAAGTGTGTTAGCACTGACTTTCAAGAAGAAGCACGATGTTCAGACCTGTAGGAACTAAAGAGGGATGATAAGCTATTTCATGAAGCCATGGGAAAGAGTTGATGAAGCTTTGTTAAGCAGAGGTGGTGATCAGTGAGCAGCAGCATGGCTTCATGCTGAGAAAGAGCACCACAGATGTGATGTTTACTATGAGAGTGCTGATGGAGAAATACAGAGAAGCTCAGGGGTTGCACTGTGTATTTTTGTAGATCTAGAGAAAGCATTTGATAGGGTGCCAATAGGAATTCGGGAGTGGCAGTGAAGTATCTGAGTGTGGTGGAGAAGATGTATGAGCACAGTGAGACAGGGGTGAGGTGTGTGGAAGGCGTGACCATTGAGTTCAAAGTAGGGTTGGGATGACATCTGGGATTGGCTCTGGAGGTTTTCTGGTTTGCAGCAGTGATGGACAGGCTGAAAGATGAGTTCAGGCAGGAGTGGACAAATATTAATGTTTGCAGACAACATTGTGATCTGTAGTGAGAGGAGAGAGTAGGTCTAAGAGAGACTAGAGAGGTGGAGGTATGCTCTGGAGAAGAGAAAGGAAAGTCAGTAGATGCAAAACAGACTACGTGTGTGAATGACAAGGAGGCAGGTGTAACAATATAGATGCAAAGAGCAGAGGTAGTGAAGGTGGAAGAGTTTAAATACTTGGGGGTCAAATGTCCAAAGCAATAGATATTAGACAAGAGAGGTGAAAAACAGAATGCAGCTAAGGTGGAGTGGGTAGAGATGAGTGCCAGGAGTGATTGGTGACAGGAGTAAGAGGAAAGGTTTACAAGAGGGTAGTGAGGCCTGCTATGATGCATGGTTTGGAAACAGTGCCCTTGACAAAAAAAAAAAAAAGATATACTGCACAAAGGATGTTGAATATTGACCTGCCAGGCAGGAGTAAAAGAAGAGGGAACAGACAAGATTCATGGATGTAGTGAAGGAGGGCATGAGACGGTTGGTGTGACAGAGGATGTTAGATATAGGGTGATGAGGAGGAGACAAAATGACCACGCAAATGTGGACCTTCTCTTATTGAAGCCAGGAGAATATAAAACACTAACTATATATTGTGACAAATAAGTGTACAGTGTGTAAAAACTGCTACTCCAGTCAATAATTTAAAAACGGCATTTAGGTTCCATCCATTTTATTGAATTTAAAGACTTTCAAACAAACTTGTACAAATTGCAAAACAGATTTTGGTAACACCTCATTTTATTCTTATTATCATTATTAGGAAATAAATTAAGTGAAATGAAAGAAAACAATGTGAACAGACAACATAAAAATACAACAAAGAGCAAAAGAAAGTAGAAAGAATGAAAGAAAAGAGGCAACTGTTTTTCACAAAATTTCAAGTGCACCTCATGTGCAGCACACTAAAGCTGATTCACCAACCAAGCTTATTGCTGGCCAGTGTCTAAGTACCTTCTTGTAGCAAAGGACACCCCATGTGTGGACTGCTAATATGATGAAGCTCCATCCTGAAATGCCTAATTTGAAATCATATAATTTTTTTTAAACTGTAGTACTGTATTTACACACCAGGTGGCAACACAATAGCACAGTGATGCTAAAACTGCCTGCTCCGCCACCCACTCCCAACTCTATCAGTTTATCCTGGACGGCTGGCATTTTCCCACAAAGCTTCTAAAAAGCTTTGTGTTTGTTTTCATTGTGCTACATGCACGTTGAACTAAACACTTGTAATATTGTGGGGCATTTTGTCAAGCTTTTTTTTTTTAAACAATGTAAGAGCTTATTTAGAATCCTGTGAAATTGCAGCCAGTGGTTTAACATTTCTTATCTTTATTCTCTCCATACAAAGATCCAGCTTTGCAGAGCACAATCTCCTTATATTAGCTGCTCCCATATAAAACCCACCACTGTCATAAATGCTTCTGCAAGAACTTAACCCACCACAGATGTTCAAACATTCAAAAAGTCTCTCTCGCTCACCTTTCACTATAAATCAAGATCTTTTTTTTTTAAATGAAGGCAAATTATCTTAATCAGAACAAATATTAAATACACCAAGGAAAAGGTTAATGCCAGCTTTCTGTGGAGAGCGGCATGTTTTTGTGTGGGAGTGGAGCTGTGGCGCAGGGAGGCATTAACAGAGTGGAGAAATTGATGCCCAGAGGGCGTTGTTTTCGGGTAGAGCGTGTCACTGCCAGCAGCATCTGATTTAGCCTCTATATTTCATTCAAGTCGGTCTGTTCACATTCTCTGCTACTCATTGGGAGTTGCGCTTTCTCATTGGTTAAATATATAAAATGTGCTTGTGCACAACAACCACAAAGTGCACTGCACATGCTGTAACGAGTTTAAGATGTTAAACTGGATTAAAAGAAATGTTATTTGTGTCTAGGGAACTATCATTGCACAGAAACCGCAGTCTGAACTGAAGCACACGGAAAAGATTCTCTCGGTTTTTTGAGAGGTCAAGGCAAAATAACGTTGAACCTTCATTTTGTTTTGAAAAAGATTTATGGTGACTTGGTCATGTTGCCGCTCTAAACAGAGAAGGCATTCCTTTACACAACACAGAAGCCCAGAAAACCAGAAAAGAAAGAAAACAAAAGAAAAAGCATTAGAAATAAAACCACCAAAAAAGATTATTTGTTAATAATATCAAAAATACCAACAAACAGGCAAAAAAAGAGAAAAAGATTGGTCACAGCAAATTTATGTACACGTACACATTAAGAAAAGAGCTGTCAGTGGAGTTGACGAGGGGTTGGTTGAGTGGGGAAGGAGGAGAAGAAAGATTCGGGCAATTAGATAAGCCCTGTATCTTCACTATACAGGGGAGTTACAGAGGGGCGCCATGATGGCAGACGGGGGTTGCATGAGGTGAGAAGGAGGAGGGAGAGCCACGGTTGTATGTTCACCTCTTCTTGGGGGCTTGGGTGGTGCGGGGTGGGGTGACGGGCCGGCCAGAATTTACACCACCGTACTGGTACTTGGCCTTCTTCTCTGAGGGTTTTAGGATCTTTAAAACACAAACACAGAGAAATGTGTCACTGTCAGTTCACACACACACACACAAACACCCGAAAAAGGCAAATGGTTTTCACACTACCTGGAAGGAGCACATGAGGGATTCATCAACACTCATCATGCCGCCTGCGTTATCAAACTCCCCGCAGTAGTTTGGAGCAGAGAAAAGTGTGACCAGTTGGCGTTTGGCAAAGAACTCGTATCCATCCTCCACAACCTGTTAAAAGAAAGATGACATTATTCCAGCGCCTACAAAAAATCAATACCAAGAAACAGGTCTTCAGCTAGTTTCACAATCCAAGTTTGCTATCAAGGTTGAGTGTACATAACCACCTACATCTGAAATCAATAAGAAAAACCAAATGCAGAGCTAAAATAACCGTGGGTAACTTAGGAACCAGTCTCCTGATTGTTCAGTTGTATGATCGGTACTTTGACAAAGTCTTATTTGTGACAATCAACAGGCAACAGTGTCATAAGTGGATAACTTTTTATACTACAAGTGTTGCTCGTGTTTACCTTTCTCCATGCACTCCACTCCACTGGTAGGAGATCAAGTTAAGCAAGAGACATCTATTCTATCTCCAGGCCATAAATGCATAAAGTGCCTCGTCATAGTTTGCATAATAATATTTTAAACAAGAAAAAATATTATAAACTGAGTGCCTGTATGTACAATACATGGGAGGAATACAAAGAACGAATGGGAGCAGGAAATTAGAGGCACCAGAGCTTCTATTAATAGATGTTTTCTGCTCTGTTTTCTGTGTCCTCTCATCAACAACATTAATTAAAATGGAGGACAGACATAACTGAAGCAAATGGATAAACAATTTTAAATCACTAAAAAAAAGGCTAATCAATATGCTAGCTTTGTGCCTACAGGGACTTTCATTTCACAATCAGACTCATACCCAATTCCACTCCCAATTACCTGGTGGGCTCTGCAGATGAGGTCCAGGTCATGCCGGTTTAGGAACTTACTGACCACATCTGCTCCGAAGGTGAAGGAGACCCCGCGGTCGTTCTCTCCCCAGCCTTGTACATCCTTGTCTGGATCTGACCACAACAGGTCACATAGCAGACCTGGGATACACACAGGTAGAAGATAGATGGACCCGAGGAACACAAAGCGGGGAAAAAAGCGGAAAGGAGAGAATAAACAGACAAATGGAAAAATCTGCTAAAACCTTGGCTGATGTAACAAAGATGATCTACTGATGAAACAGTCATACACTCAGGAAGAGAGAGGCTGTTTTTTCCATTTAAAAATAAACTTAAATTCCTGGGAGGAATCCAGAGGAAGTGAACATGTTCAGTGTCAAGTACGAGCATACATCTAAGAACACGCAGGTACACACAGTACCTGTGTCGGGCACGTCTGTGGGCCTCATGATCCTGCGGATTTGCTCCATCGACTGCAAGTCCGGTGATAGCCCTGGAAGAAAAAGGCAAAAAGATTGCTTTTGATTAAAGACACTATAGAGCTATTTCAAACACGGGTTAATAAAAAGCTGCAGTTCAGATTCAGGGCAGCGAGTGTCGACGGTAGCTCCCTCACCTCCATGGCAGCAGAAGATTTTCTCATCAATAATAGCAGCAATGGGGAGGCAGTTAAAGCAGTCAGTGAAAGTCTTCCACAACTTGATGTTGAACCTGCGCTTGCCTGGTGAAAGAAATCAAAAGATATTCTCAGAACTGAACTGCGCCTGTGTAAAGCCTCAGTTTATTTGTACTCACACTCGTCGTAGAACCCATAGATGCGGTTGATGGAAGCACACTCATGGTTGCCCCTGAGCAGGAAAAAGTTCTCTGGGTATTTGATCTTGTAGGCAAGCAGAAGGCAAATGGTTTCCAGGGATTGTTTCCCTCTGTCCACATAATCACCCAGGAAAAGGTAATTTGCCTCTGGAGGGAAGCCACCATATTCAAACAGCCTCAATAGGTCTGTGTACTGCCCATGAATATCACCTGAAACAGAGGTAAAAGGGATGAGGGGACAGGCAAGTAAGGGTGTTAATTTGACAATTTAAAGGCAGGATGTTGTAGTCAAACAGAGACAGGCAGGAGGAGAATTCTGCCTAGAGGAAAAAAAAGTGTAGAAATATTTTTAATGCTGTGTTTTTCTACCTCCTGACTCCTACATGCACAACTCACTGAAGTTGTTTGGATATTAAGATAAGATCTGCAAGACATGTAGTTTGGTTGGGACATAAGACTGAGCCTATATTAGGACTGCGTGAGCGAGCCAAACGACAGACACACACACACACACAAAAACCATTAAAACTGTCACCAGAGCACGCAAAGTAAGCTACTGAGGCAAAGAACGCTCGCAATCCACATTAATCACAAAAGGACATCCATCCAAAAATCCACACACACAAACTTGCTTTAATTTTAACCACTCTCTGAGGATTAACGCTCAATCTCCTCCCTCTTTGACATTTAGACAGGCAGTGATGAGCGGTAGTCGCTCTCACCAGAGCACAGGGTCTCTGCAGAGGAGACTCACTTCATCACCTAGCCAAGACCTGCTTCCTTTTATATCCTCTTGCACCAGCTAAAGAGATGCTCTAATTTGGGCTAAGTGCTCCAGACACAGATGACTACAGAGAGGCCTACCAGAAAAGCGTTGCAATAATAACAGGCTTTATTATGACCAAAACGGAAAGCCAATTCATGCACCACACTCATTACAACATGGCACAAATTACAATGAAATGACAGCCCTTGTTAAGCAGTCCAGCTGTCTGGCCTTAAAATAAAATGACCAATGAAAAAGTAAATTTTATATTGAAGTCATATTGAGGTTGGCTGGCATGATTTTTTCCCCTATTTCACGGTGCCCATCAGGCATCCATGCACCAAAACCCAAACCAAGGCTGGCACCAAATCGTATACGGCTACAGGCCTACACTTAGGACGGCATGCAAAGGCACATTCTTCCATGCAAATAAATAATTTATGGAATAGCTTTAAGTCTGGCTGTATGTTATTTTCTGTTTTTGGTGTTCTTAGCTGGTTGGCTTGTGTTTCACAGCCTCCTACTTTGTCTATTTATTTAAAGTTTTGCTCCAGACATGCAGCCCACAGGTCAAGATCTAAGGCATTTACACTGTAGTAACAACTTCATAATCCTTCACATTAATGTTACAATATTGAAACTTGAGCGAATCACATATTAATGCAGACATTAATGCACAAAATCCAGGTCACAAGCTGTCAGTATGAAATCAGCAAAGCTTCTTAAAAGTCCAAACTACCACTTTAATTGCTGTTTTTAAAGTGATATTTGGAGTTTAACCTGCTCATCAGAGAGAGATGAGGAGTTGGGGGGGGGGGGGAACAAGAGAGGGATCTGCAGTTTTTTTGTTTGTTATTTTCCCATTTTGAGTTGTGGAGGGTGGCATAGTGACATGGTGGTTAGCACTGCCTTTCTGGATGGAAATTGCATGTTCTCCCTGTGCCTGCATGGTTTATAACTGAGTTTTCTGAAGTTCCCAAACACATGCATCCTAGGTTTACTGCTGATTCTAAATTGGCCATAGGCATGAACGGCTGTTTGCCTCTGTTGTGTCTGTTTAGGGTGTTACCTCTTTCTTGCCCTATGACAGCTGGGATAGGCTCATGACCTTGGATTGGATAAGAAGAAGAAAAATGGATGGATGTCTGATGGAGGTCAACTATAGCTTACTATTATGTTAACTTTAGCTGAGGTGTGATACTATGGCAACTTTTTATATCTCCCTTCTGCACTGATGACGCCGAATATCCAGATTTGACCTGTTCAAGATATTTTAAATTACTATTAGTACAAGTCACAGCCAGTATTTGTTTTGCTCACAAAGGTCTGCCAGGTTCATTTCACACTCAGTATGATCAATTCCACACTAAGAGCTACTGCATGACTAACATACTGATATGAATATGAATTTGCAGGATTTTTTTTGGTTTGTCTGCTTTTTGTTTTAAAAAAAGGGCAGCCTCTGCCTGCCCTCTTACAAGAAACTGTAGGATGTCAGTGAGTGAATTATTTACTTGGCCTGTTTCTGTTCCGTCAAAACAAACAGACAGTAGAAGCACAGAGATTATGGGTTCAAAACCAGTGCAAAAAATGGAAAGCTAAAAACAAAACAAAACACAATGCAGAACCACAAATTAGCAGGATTTATCTTCCAAGAGGACGCAATATAAAAGTTCATAAAACATTTTTAGAAAAACAACAGTGCACAACAGCATGGCTATGTTGTCCATTTGTGGTACAAGCATTAGAGTACAGGTGTTTTAGGAATACTGAATAATACCGCTCAGAGTATATTTGTAAACACTAAGCTAACAGGGTTATTGTCTCGAACGATAGTACAGTGTGTTCAGGTAAGAATATCACCTTGGGGATCATGACGCACACGTCAAATTTAAAGAAAAACAACAAATGTAAATAAAACAGGTTCAGTACACAGATCAAGTTTTCTTGATCTTTAAAATATTACAGTAGCCTAATACAGCAATGTTTCCTCCTGCTTCTAGAAACACGCTTGCTCTTCTGGCTGAGGCCAAACCCTGTCACATGTTTTTTTTCCTTCTTCCTTAAGTTTGTCCTTTACCACTTCCCTTCAACAACAACAAAATAAACAGCTGTCTGGTTAAAGACTGACCTTGCCGAATTCTGTGATTTAACGATAATGATGGTAAATGCAAGAAAAGAATCTATTTTAGCGTCGCAGACAGACTTGCAATCAACTTACTCCAGGGTCTTTAATCAAGAAAACTAGAGACGTCTTAATTAAAGGAAAAGTTTACAATTGAAACTGATTTGTGGTGCAATCTTGTGTTCTGTTCTAACTAGCTATCAACACACACCCGCCTAATGTGCTCCCTACTGGGGACAAACACCACAGTCTCGTTAAGAGCAAAATTGCACCAAATTAAAGTGAAGTTTATATTGCACCTTAGCAGAATTTGTAAAATCTCAGTGATGTTTTGCAGTTCCAATAGCTTTAGGTCCTCTTTATGTTTCCATGGATAGTGTGTGAGTTTATTCTAGCTGCAGCAAAAGGATAATAAACTTACTCTATAACTAAACTAAACAGGGGCTCAAGTATCCTCTATCACTCTCATTAAAAACACACAAGGATAGCATGTCTTTGGGCAAGTATGGAAAAGAGAGATAATTATCGTAAGCAATTCTGTTTCATAGTTCATATCATTATACTTTCATATTATTCTCTTCAGTTTGTGAACTGTTTGTGCTGCTTCTCAATCACTCCTTGTAGTCAAGAAGTAATAAAAGGTATCTTATTTGCTAGGGGTATAATAATTCTGAAACTGAGGCTCATAATATAAACCAAGGATTTGGAGAATTGTTTCACATTTACGATTTATCTCAGGCCTTCTCATACACAGAGCACACAGCATTGATGTTTGTGGTCTTTCTTCAACTAATTCAACCGATTAACAAATCTAACCCTTTGGTTATTTTGCAGACAACTCTAATTACAAGATGGTGTTTTTTCATAGATTATTTTTTTGTAGCAAAAAAAAAAAAAATCCTCATCCTCATAATGATGGTTATTAGAAGTCTGTGTTTAAGTTTACACAGTGGCAAAGCTGCAAGTTTGGGAAACATTCACTGGTAGAATTACGATTAGCAGATGAGATCGAGTGCAAGTAAGTTCAGAACCTGATCCATGTGACCTAAGTAAATAATTGAAGACATTCACTGTTTGCTCTTTATACTCAGTGCTTGCCTGCCATCACAGCTGTGGGTTAAAGGCAGCTAATTAGCCTGAGGTTATAGGTTCAAGAACTAAACATATAAAGTTACAATTACAATTACAAACAGCACCATCTAGAACTCGTCAAATTTAGACCTGTATGGAGAAAGGCAGACACGGCCTTTGTAAAGCTAGCTGTACTGATCACTGAGATGTTAGACATATAGAGACCACCAATGTCAGCATTCAATTAAAATTCCTTACTGCTTCACTTACAATATAAATAGCGCCATCTGAGGCTGAGTGTTTAGGTGATATACAGTATTACTTTGAAGGACTGACACATGTAATAGACAGTTCAGAGTTGTTTGAAGTTGCTGCAATACACTGGAGGAATGAGATAAAGCATGTGGGAGTGTGCAGAGATATGCAGGAGCGAGTTAGACACAGCAACAGTGATGGCTATTTCAAATGCAGAAAGAAGAAGCGCACTTGTAAAAGTTTATTTCTCTGCTTGTCTTTCATTTATCTATAGTATGTGTGTAATCTGCGCATATGTGTGAGTGTATTCTCTGTTACATACATGGAGCAGCTGAGTCAAGAGAGTAACAGTGACTTAGTATATGACCCAGGATAAGACAGTGTTACCCGGTCTGGTTACATAAGTCTGAGCTGCATCAAAGAAATAGATTGCTGCTGTGGGCTATGCAGAGTTTGTGGTCTGTGCTTTGCAGAGTGGGGGTTTGCCATCAGTGCACCCAACCCTTTGCAGCCAGACTATAGCATTAAAAATTCAGATTATGTTGTTGTTTGACATTTCAAAAGGCCATAGAAAATAATCAAAACCTATAGAGTACGTGTTAAACCAATTATTGGACCAAAGGGAAAACAAATAGAGAAAACATCAAAGGTTCCCATGTTTTTAGGTTCCTTTAACTTTCTGTGTTCATAAACAATTTAATTGAGAGTTAGGTCAGGGCGGAAAACACTGACCACAGATCTTCAGGGGTGCTTCCAGCTCCAGCAGGATGGGTTGGCTGAGGAAGATCTCCCTGGATTTGATGCAAAGACCCCGCACCTCCGCCTCTGTCATCTGGACTATCTTCCCCGGGCGACATCCCCGCACTAAGGAGGAGACAAACTACACAGTCAGTGCTATTGTCAAGTGAGTGAGTTATCAACAATCAGTGTGTAAAAAACTCCCAAAAAACAAAACAACACCAGCAACACAAACTTTATTAAAATTAGGCCATGACAGAATAATGCTTCACCTAAGGGAAAAATACTTGTGGCAGTATCACAAAAGCCGATAAACTGAGGGCGTAATGATTCTGTAGCCTATAGCTGCTTAGTCTCAGCCATACTTTAGAAACACGCTGCTTATTCTGTGAGAGCAGCTTGCATCTGAGCACTGCTGTGGGTTTATTGGCTGTGTAGCTGCAGTAGCTTAAGCCTACTTTCTGGCGTTCCGCCACAGCTCTGGGTGAAGATTTATCTTATAACGATAAAAAAGGGGAGTGAGAAATGCAAACGCTGGTTATAGTCAGCAGCTGAAACAGACAAAGATATGAAAAGTGAGATTATAACTTAAGAACTACTTGCTTGTCATGTTATCTGGAGGCTGGAATAGACAAAAGTTAAGTTTTATATTGTTTGGAATAGTCTGTGCCTGATATATTTGACATTTTCAATTTCAGGTCTGGAAAACTTAGTGTAATATTTCTGAATATTTCTTAAAGATGGTCTATAAAGAGCACATTATCAGTCACACAGCATTACAGCTATGCAAAATCATACCAGTAATCAGAGTCATCCCTGGCTTAGAATCAGCCTTTGGGAGATGACTACGCACGACAGTAAGCGTGACTAGTCTATGTAAAGTAAAGGCAATGGGTCTGTAATGTCCTATTTGACAGAAATCTATGCATTTTATTCTTATTACTGACAATCTGATAAAAACTAAACTTAATTTAACAAAAGTAGTTAAAATTATTTAATTGCAACAGTGGAAGAGAGCATAAGAATGAGTTTGAGGGAGGCAGCTATGGTTAAATGAGAGTTGATGAAAGTCAAGATACAAAGTATTTAAGTGTACGTTCTGCTTGTTAAATGGTAATTTGCTGAACTGCTATACAGCACATGCAAAGAGGTTTTGAACTGCTATTTTTATTCTCAGTTCTTATCATTCTGGCGCTAGTCATGTTCCTTTGGCATTGGCTAAAAACCCTGTAGGCGAGGCAAACATTTCTTTACGCAGGAAAAACCACTTGTTATGGTAGTAACTGTGAACAAAAGCTGAAATGAATATAAATGGATAACAGACTCAATAATGATCTCATAATACTCGCTTTTAAGTCCTAGGTTGACATTACAAAAAGCAAATCAAAGCAAGGCATGAAAATATTCTCTGCATGGAAACAAAAGTGATGAACAAATCCACAACTGAGGAATTATGCAATAACTAACCATTTTGTTATTGCCTTTAAGCTAGACGCCCACAAAAGAGCCCAATAAAGGGTAGCTGAGCCTAGTGAAGCGAATGCATGTTAGTCAGAGAATGAGTTTCTATACCCTTTTTCAATGTAGCTTTTTCTGTTGTATTTAATGGATACCATTACAGAATGACCACACAAGGGAGCAGTTCAAATTGATGTGTTTGTGTGGAATTCCTAAAGCTTAGTGCCTGATGTTTCTGTACATATATAAACATTTATATGCATTCTGCTTACACAGTGTGTTCAAACTCCCTGACTCTCAGTGTTTCATTAGCTAAGAAATCCAACCAAATCTGAGTTTAAGCGAGTGAATCACAGGAATATAAACCAAATCCACAGTGTCAAAAACTGTTCAACGGCTCCTCCATTAATATTTCTTATCCTCCATCTACTGAATCAGCACTGCTACATTTCCCATCTGCTTCTCAGAGTGTGGAGCATGAAATCGCAGAAGTAGGGCTCTTTACTCAACAGCCCAGCCTCATCAGAGCAGAGCAAGTTAAGCTTGGATGTTTAGCCTGCTCAGCTTTAACAGTGAACCTTTTACTGTTCGCACTTGCACTCTGCAGGCTGGCACTTTTAAAAGAGATTATGTACTTAAGACTACTGAGGGGGCAAAGGCCAAACTGAAGCAATGACAAGGATTTTGCAACAATCATAAACAGAATCATTGTTTGTTTGTCTTGCTAAACTGTGCGAGCGTTCACATGTTTTATAAGAATGAATAAGCAGTCTCAATGACACTTTTTCTCACACAGAAAAACAAACAGTAAGCTACTTTGTTATGCTGGAATGCAGAATAAAGGCATTTCAAAGGGCTTTCTTCAGAAACTTGACACAAGACCATTATGAGTCTCTTGATACATAACTGGGAATCTGTGGTAAACACTGGGAAAACAGAGTTTGTGTTTTGTATTACTCTAGTATTCTAATCAGCTCTGAGGCAAAACCTTTGATTAAAGAAGATGTGTCATGTATTTATTGCTTAATTAATACTCAGTTATAACTATTTATGATGCTCACATCAGTAACTGAAAGGGTAACCAAATACTTATCTATGAGACAATAACATAATAATAAAATAAAAAACTTTTGTAGACCGCAAAGATTATTACCAAACTAATCACTTACGAAAGACGTCAAATGCCAAGTTCAACTGGCATTACAAATATGAGCAATGTAATCAACAAGTCACAGTTGGAGCTGAGTGCCAAGGAAAAGTGCGTCAGCGGAGGACTTTTGAGCCGAGATAAATGGTTGGCCAAAAGTCACACACACAGCTGTCTCAAAGTTACCTTTCTGTATTCAAAACAACTCTTTAAATCTGAAATGGTAAGAAACCCAGGGAGATGCAGTTACCACCAAGAATTATCCTAGCATCCTCTACCAGAGTCAAAGATAGCAGTGGAAAGTATGCCAAGGACAGCTGAATTCGCTGTAGTGGTCTGCTATGACTCAAAGGATATCTCAGGGGAACAGAAAACTCAGGGTCTTCTCTGAAGCAGCTGGTCAGCCATCATCCTTCTTTCTGCTTGGCCCAAATATCCTCATCCTCAGACATCACCAAAATTCCCCAAAGTATAAAAGCAAACAACGTCATTGTGAACACACCGTGACTTAAACATCTCTGTAGATGAGCCAAAGAAACACATATTTCACTAATATTATTTTATCACGTGTGTTTCTTAATTCTGTTGTACCTTTAGTGCGAACAAAGATATATAAAGGCAATGTGTGAGCATGAGTGTCCTGAATCACACCAACCTGCCCACTAAAAAAGACACCTCCAAACCAAGTCACCTCCAAAAAAGGTAACTTTATTTAAAAAAAACAACCCAACAGTTAACCAGCTATGATTCATTCAGGATCTAGTGATAAACGACACCCATTAAAGTAAGCTATTTGTGTTTTTTTTTTATTATTCTTTTACACTTATTTATAGAGCAGACTTAATAACCAGGTCACTAATACACAAAAAATTGTGGGGGCAGCAAATAAAATAATGACAACCGTCAGCACCGCGGATGTGGGGCAAACGCGTTTAAACCAAAGGGAGCTGATACTACTGCGTAACAGTACAACGATTCAACCTACAACAGTAACAATGACTTTATACTATGCACACAGGACGAAGCGGGGAAAAAAACGTCCCCGCCCCTCCTTCTTGACATCAGCCCCACATAATTTGGCAAATGGGGTAAAACGAAAAATGCCGCAAACACAGCAGACCGAAAGTTTAATTACACGCTAAAGTAAAGGCCACGACACGATACGTTATCTGCCAAACGTAACCGCAGATTATTGCTGCGCAAACACACGCTAGGCTTTCAGCGCTTGCAGTGTTTATAAACACGGCCAGCTAACGGTAACGTTAGCCGAAGCTAGCCGGGCATAGCGTTAAAATGGACTGACGTTAGCCCTACCAGCTAACACTTTCCTGCATTTTGCGAGGCAACCACGACAGTTACCGGATATTATTTAAACCCCATTTTTTAAACACCGAACCCTTCACCTGTTCCCCACAAAACACACAGTAAATATAACTCAAATTGTTCACCTTCCAACAGCCGAGAGATGAGGCTATCCACGTTCAATTCACCCTCCGCCATCTTCACACTGCTGTTGTACTGTACAGTGTTGGCCGCTTCAGTTCCCTCAGCCGACACCAGGGGGGGTTGTTGCTCACAAACCGGTTGCCAAAGACCTTAACCAGGGAGCAGATTAGTGAATAATCCACTTTATTTTTTTTATTTTTACCTCCTTTATATACATCCACCATCTACTATAGCTATACAAAAATATTAATAAAATTACAATTGTTTAAATAGAAATTGGGATGAAATCTAAAAACGTACGAAAAGTATGAAAGGTACAGTAGCATGTAAGCAGCCACCCCTGTATAGACCTGCTACATTATTACTGATTAAAAAAACAACAAAGTAAAGGTTACATCAGGTTTCATATAGTAAACTGATCTGGTTTGTAATTATGTCTGCAATCTGTCAAAAATAAATATGTATGTAAGTGGCGTAAAGTATAGTATTTCAGCTTGAGCTGAATGAAGGGGGAAACCGCAGAAATTGTTTCTCAATGCTTGAGTAAATGTACTTTTCACCCTGTCACAAGTTTGTGACATAATCAACAGAAGCTGTCGGCATATTTCATCACTCTAAAGAGATCATAAACCATTCCTGTGTATATTTTATCAGCAGGCTCGGCCTTTGGAGGTAATAATCAACCTAACCAATGTGAGCATGAGTAGTTTGTGTTTTGCAGTGCTTTTTCTCCACAAACAGGTGCATTAAGCTGGGTCAGGATTGAGCAGTCACACTACAGTACACTGTTTCATGAATTATTGCCAATTAACCCTCCATCTCCCACCACCCACACCATACAATCCCACTAGTATTTGTCTCAAAATGAAAACACATTACAAGTATACACAAAATTACCACAGAAACTTAATTCAGTGTTTATTTTACTGCATATATTTATATATACATAGATATATGTATTTAAGTTACAATATAAATTTATCAAAGCAAACAGGATCATATATAACATTGTGTAGTTTTGAAAAACAGCCTCATCGTCAGTGTTTGTGTAGCTCTTTATTTTTCCCCCCTAAATAGCCCCATGAAAAAACATAACAAATTTAAAATTCTGTGCCCTTCATCTGCCCCGAAGTCATCATCTTCTTCTTGTTCTTCCTGGCTTTGTAGGAGAAGAAGAGCCAGGTGATAGCCGAACCAATCAGAAGGCCAACAACAGTCAGCACAGCAGCGAGCCATGCTTGCACAGTGTTAGGGCACTTTGGATTGCCCGAGGGTTGTGGTGTGATGCCAGTTATGGGTGGTGTGGCTGTGACTGCAGGAGCCACACTGTTTATCTTTGTGAAGATGTAAGGATGTTCCTGGAACACATAAATAGGATGTCAAAGTTCAATTCCACAAACCTGTAAGAAAACTGCAATAAGAAGTGCTTCTGCAGCTGATTCCTTACCTCAGTAGGACACTTGATTCTATCTCTGCCATTTGAAAAGGCGTTATACGTCTGTTTTTCCCCCACTGGTTCCATCTAGAGATAAAACCACAAATGCATCTCTGTTCAGCATAAATTGCAGGGAGATGTTGTAATTATAAAGGCAAATACAGTTATCCTTTTACTACCCACATTAAAAGACTCACCATGTTATTCCATAGAGCTACAGCCATGTCAGCATGTCCCCGTTCACTGAAGTGGAAACAGTCCTGGGAGAAGTATGTGACATCAGGTTGGCCTTCCTGCAGGAGGGAAAACACACAATCATCCCTGTTTGTGGGTAAAATGCATCCTGAGGACTGACAGACTTGTTACTGTCCGCAAACTAAATGTTTATATATAAATACATGTAGAGCGTAGTGGAGGGTGATAGGCACACGGAAGACTTACAGCATTGAAAGGTAAGATGGTGCTTTTAAAAAAAGGCTGGAGAACCACAGCAAAATCCTCTCTGTCGTCATAGCGACCTCCATGCAACAGTTTTTCGGTTTCAGTCTGGCAGAAACAGATGGCTGATGTTATTAAGGTAATGTAACAATCCTGATTCATCAACACTTGTTCAGAATCAAACATTTTACTATCATGGCTCCAGTCTGCTAACCTGGTATTCCCGATTGATTCGTTTTGCTTCTGCCAGCTCTGGTGAATTCTCTCCCGGGTCCAAGAAGCATCGGCAGACAAACCTGGGGATACATAGGGAAAAATCACTGATTTCTTATTCTTTCTGGTATGAGGGAGTTGTTTCATATAATACAAATTATATCTGATATTCTAGTTTTTCTCAATAGACAGCGCAATGAAGAGGAGAGGATCTACAGGAAAGGGCCTCAGGTCGGAGAACCTCGGCTGTTGTATTTAGCCTTACAGCATATAGTCGCTTGCTCAATCTATCACCTAGACCTGATGTCTTATGACAGATTCCCTAGATATAGACGAGAAGTGATTTAGACTGCCTTGTAATCAATGATCTTATTCATGAAAAGCTGCTTAGATTGATGAACATACTGTTGCACCACACTGCACCCTAGGGTGTCCTTATTGATCTTGCGAAGACCTTCAATTTCCAGGATCCCCAGCACGTTCACAATCGTCCTGGGAACCTACAATAAAAAAAATAAAAAAAAATCATAGAAGAGTGGAGCTAAAAAACTGGATGAACCCAAATATTCTTTTTTGTTCAGAATCTCTTAAAAGTATTTTCACTTATGATCTTACTATATAATATTATTCTTTTTACATCAATAAAAATAGTCTCACCTCATTGTACAGTATGTTCAAGCTTGTCATCATATGATAGCTGTAGTTCTTAGGTGAGTGCATGGCCTGTAGTTTGGACAGATGCAATCAATAAGGCTATTTATTAACACATGAACTTAGTTCAGCCATGACTTTTTGCCCCCCCCCCCCCAGTGTTTTTTTCTTCTTCTTTTTGTTGTAGCCAGCAGCATAATTAAGGCAGATATGAGGGGAATATGGCCAAGTTTGAATCCACCAAGAGAGAGCCATGCAACATGTAAGAGCGCACTAGCAACAACTAACCCTAAGCTGTCACTATAGTCTCAGAGCTCATCTTAAATTGATGCTGCACTTTGATATTCTGCTTCAAAGCACAAACATTAAAAGAGAGACTACCCTGACAGCGGAGCGTGAGAGGCGTAATGGGAGAGGGGGGTGTGGGGTGGGTTTAAAATGAGAAAGGAAAAAGCGGGAGCGAGCAAGACAGAGACAGGAAGAAGAGAGTCTCGGTTGACTTCTGTGTTGTTTATGCCTCTTAGAGAACAAGGCCTGTCACTGTGTTCTGTGTGCTTGTTCAACGCAGACATAGGCCGGGGTAGAGGAGGGAGGGGGTGATCTGTGTTGCAGGGCTAAAGTGACAGAATGTGCTTATTGAAAACAAACCATGTCTGCTCTCATCCCTGTCTGACACAATAAAACAATAAAGGGGGGGCTCACAAGGCTTAATTATTCTGCTCCAGTGCTTAGTTCCATTTGGGGAGTGATGATATCTCGAGACAGCGTTTAACACCACTGGATGTTTAAGGACTACACTTGCAGAGGGAAATAATTTTCCCCCCTTAAAAATGCCCTTCAAACCACATTTCCCGTGGCGACTTGTTAAAGCAACTCACCCGATCGTTGCAGTACTGACACAGGTCATTCCCTCCGATGAAGAGGGTCACAAGCTTCCAGTCGTTCTCAAAATCCACGGCCTATTTTGATTGGTGGTGACAGATTCAGAGAGACAGATTTGATTACATGTGTTTTCCCGCAGAAAACGTGGCAAGGCTTGAGACAAGGCTACATTAAAAATCACATGTTAAACTCACTGGGTTCTCTTTCATGGCATCAATAAGGCGTCTGACCTGTGCCGGAATTTGTCTGTATGGAATTGCATATAATTAGCCCATGCAATGCATCCAAGATAGCATAGTAATAGAGCCGTTTATATATCTGATAATACGTGGACGTCAGAACTCACGATATTTTAGCGCCTGATACGGCCACATTGAAACCAGCCTCCTGTGTTCCTGTTCCCTTTGACATTCCTTGGACATCAGGATTAAACTTCTTAAGGATATCTAAAGTATACATTAAAAAAAAAAAGTTAGGGTACAGAGTTTACTCAGTTAAAGACAAAATACAGTTTTTTGTCAGACTATTTCTGCCATCTAGTGGTTCTTATGTGCACTACAGTTCAACACAGGAGGTTTCTGACTTACTGGGTAATGTTGTGACAGTCTCAAGAGTATCATCACCTCCAATGCTAATAAAAAAATAGGCAAACAAAGAATGTATGTTTACAATGCAACGTTTATAGTTTATAATGTGCAAAGTCTTGTTTTGGTCTCTCACCTCCACGACACTCCTCTGTACTCAGTACTTAGTTCCGCCAGACTTTGTGATTTAGCACCAAAGGCAGCCTACATTTGGGAAAAGGTGATTTTACAGCTGAATCATTAACAGACTTCCCCCCGTTTCAACCTCTATCGTCAATTAAGTTGATATTACTATCTCTGTTTATACATTAACTGATTTATAGGTACCTAAAAAAGGTGTGATGTGTAACACTATTATTACCATCATAAATTATTACAGATTAATCTACTCGCTGTGGGTCCCAGAGACCAAAAAATGTGCCAGTGAGTATTTTTCAGCTCTAAAGAACTTGAAAACAAAGAAAATCCGTCCTTTAGACAGTAACTCTGTCACATTTGTCTATTAGTGATGAGATTTATGAAATATTATAGTATTAATGGGTTTTTCTGGTATTCAATTTTTATTGTACAAGCAAGTACATTTGATTTATTTAGAAACTTTGAAATAAATTAGATTTGCAAGAACTGAGAACAAACAGAGAAGAAAAAACAAGACGCATAAACCACAGGCAGATAACTGCATAGCTGCCAAATAGTTGACTAAGGCTGTGAGAGGCAAATGAAGGATTTGGATGAAAAACAGTGAGCGGAAAATTTGGGGAGTTATTTAGAGGATTTATTCAGTTATGACAAAATGCCAGTCACGCTCTTAAGCTTACCGTTAAAGAGTCTCCTAGAGCAGCCACTACCTTGATGTCTGCTGGTCGCACCTTGTGAGCTATTAAAAAAGTCAACATGAGTATATTTGACATGTAATCATTGTATTTCAGAACTGAATTATAACACAGGATGAGCACCTGAAGTGGGCACAGAGTTGGACGGTGCCGTGTTTGAACAGGAGAAGTCACTCCCCCAGTTCTGTAATAAGATAAAGATATATTTCAAAAATAAGACTCTGTCATTTTCCATTGTGCATAATGTAAATAATAAATGTTTGCCACAAGATTTTGGGGAGTATGAAACACCTAAATTATAACCTACTGGGACTGGAGCAGGAGTGGGTGGTGGGCCTGGAAAGGTGTAGTCGCTATTAACAGCCGTCCTAATGAATGGGACTGTCTGTATTTGGAAAGAAAAATGCAAATAAAAAAACCAAAAAGCTAATAAAAGCATAAACCTAATAAAATAATAATGCAGAATGTTGAGATTGAGATTCATTTTTACCTCAGAGGGACAAATCAAATCAACGCCATCCGTGAAGTTTTGTGTAGCAGTCTTTTTGCCCAGTGGCTCAAGCTAAAAGAGCATGAAAGTCAGTTATTTAGTATCAGAGAAGTTAAATAACAAAACAAAACAAAAAACCCCATATGGGGCAAAATATTGATGTCATAATGGCCGTAGAAACTCCTACCATATTGTTCCACAGACCACGGGCCATGAGTGTGTGAGCTTTCTGGCTGAGATGAAAACAGTCAGGGGCAAAGTAAGAGCGATCGGGCTGGCCGTCCTTTTATAAAGAAGCCAAAGAAAGGAAGACTTTTTTTTTTCAAGTTAAACAAATTCCTAAATGAAAACAAAAATATTGTAAAAGTGTGGTGTTTCACATTTGTAAGACATTACCTGTAACTTGGGAAGAGAAAGCCCTCTAAGGAAGGGCTGTAGTATCACAGTGAAGTTATCATGCGTGTCATACCGCCCAGAGTCAACGAGCTGTTGCATGCCAACCTGAGAGGACAGACAGACATAACATGACCTCACAAGAATAAAAAGCAAATAAAGTTTTTGACTTTGCAGGTCCAATGATAATCAGTGGACAATGACATAATAATATCGCCATCTTTAGCCTTTAAAAAGTCCACTTATTTGTTGTAGCAAGCTTTTAAACCTCATGCTGCGTTCAGGATAAATTCATTATGACCTCATGAAATTGTTTAAAATACACAGGTGTCTTTAATTTTTAGTCATAATTATTCAGTTACTATTACAATACAGTTATTAAACCAAAGAATCTGTTATTATAACTGAAATCTACTTTCATTCCTTAATAGACTGACTGTAGAGTCAGTCTATTTATGCCCTTGAAAATGCTGCTGTCAGGTTAAGTAAGCTTGAGAAATGTTTAATGCACATAAGAAAGCACAGGTTCATGAGAGAATTGTAATTGTTTAGTTTATTTATTTTCTTTCTGTATTCATCTCTTATTTTATTACTTTACTCTTAGAGCCATTATTGTAAGCATTGGAGGAGTAAATTTTGTTTTTTTCTTCAATTTTTTTAAAAATTGTACAATGACAAATAAAGGAACCCTGAACCTTGACATGTGAAAATTATGGAAAATCCTTCTTTTTAACTTTTCTCTCTTTCACACCTGGTAGCCTGTGTTGTAGGTCTCAAGCATCTCGAGTTCAGCTGATCCGTCTTTAGGACTCAGGACACAGGAGCAAAACATACTGGAACATAAATGCACAGAGTGTCAATTAGTGGTTTACGATTTTTGGTCAAACTGTTTGTCCAACACAACAAAATATTGCTTACTTTGCAAGCCAAGTTGGACACCCCAAAGTTGAATTGCTGTGCAGATCACGCAGCTGTTTGACGCTAAACAGCTCTACCAGATTGACAACGGCACGAGGCACCTGGAAAGATTTCGACATTGAAAACATACAGGGATACTGAATGGCTGTGGCAGCAAGGTGCAAGAAGATGAGAACATACTTCACTGTGGAGTATGTCTAGACCTTCACTGATCCGACGGACCACATTCCTGGGTGAGTAATAGTTCTGTAGGGGGGAAACAAAATCTCTATTACAAAAGATCCCAAGCATAATAGTGAAAAACAAACATTTGGTAAATTATTGAATTAGTTATTCCACTGTAACGTACAATTAAACTATTTTGATTATAATTTGAATGCCGAATATTTTCTTCTAGCTTCACAAATCAGGAATTGGCTATGATTACTTGTCTTTAATGATTATTTTGGACTGTTAATCAAGTAAAGCAAGCAACTTTTCAGGCTTTTGTCTCTGAAAGATTGTTATGATAATGAGGATAATTTTAAGTTGTCATTAAAATAATAAAATATTTTGGATGACCAACATGAAAAATATCTCTAAATTTGATTTTGACCAAAAATGGACATTTGAAATTTAAACTATATTTATAACAGCTTTTTTTCTTCTTATTCAGCAGTTTATGGCAGTTTAATGGTATGAAACCGCCTGATTATAATGGCAAAGTAAGTAAGTACAATATATAAAACAACAAAGACAACATGTGGAGCGCTTACAGTGTCCTTGCAGTAGGCGCATATGTCATTTCCACCAATGAACATGGTGATAACTTTCCAGTCATTGTTGAAATCGATACGCTGCAGGACATAAGAGGTAAAGTTCTGTGTTTAATTTGTTCATTATTAACTTAAAGCTGTGACAAAATACACATGTGTCTGAATGTATACCCACCGGCCACTCTATTAGGTACACCTGTTCAACTACTTGTTAAGAAAAATATGTAATCTGCCAATCACATGGCAACAAATCAACATGTGGTAGGCTGGTATGAGTATTTCAGAAGCTGCTGATCTACAGAGATTTTTACACACATCCACTACTAGAGTTAACAGAGAATGGTCCAATAAAGAGAAAATATGTCGTGTTGATGCCAGAGATCAGAGGATAATGGCCGGATTGCTTTGAGATGATAGAAAGGAAAAAGGAACTATAGCCATTTGTTACAACCAAGGTCTGCAGAAGAGCATATCTGAATATACAACAAATCAAACCTTGAAGCAAAAGGGCTACAGCAACATCAAAAGATCTCACAAAGTGCCACTCTTGTCAGCTAAGAACAGGAAACGAATGCTAATGCTTTATGAAAACATGGATCCATTCTGCCTGGTATCGACAGTCTTGGCATTTTCTTGGGTCGGTTTTTGCTCCAATCCAATAAACCATCTTTGTGATGTGGTCAAGCAAGAGATGATGGATCATGGATGTAAACCAGACAACTCATGATGCTGTAAATATGGAGCAAAATCTCTGAGGAATGTTTCCAGCATCTTGTTGAATTTATGCCAAACAGAAATAAGGCAGCTCTGTTGGGAAAAGGAGGTCCAACCCTGTACTAGGAAGGTGTACCTAATAAAGTGCCCGGTATGCATATTTCTCCTGCAGTTATCGCTGACTTACCGAATCGCTTTTCATTTTGTCCACTAGGATGCGCGCCTGTCCTGCCATGTCACTAGAAATAGCAACAAATGTTATCTTTAAAACTTGCTGATTAATTTTTTTCATATAGCATGCTGCAAATCCTGCTAAGGCTGAAAGTAAGTACAAATGTGACTTACTCGCTCTTTGCTCCTGCAACAGCCTGATTGAGAAAGGCTTTATCATTGTTCTGTCCACTGATTCCTGTAGAGAATCCAGTCAGGGAGGGGTTAAACTCCCTCAGGATGTCTGAAAAAAAAAATGATTAGAAGTTAACACAAAAAAACCCTCAAACAATGATTTAATTGTTATACTCTTATATTGTAATTTAGTCGTTGTGACAGCATTTAGAGTTCTAAAGTATACAAAAGTGCCCTTTCATTTTAGCAACCAAACTCATTTTGTTGATTCAGGTCATTAGATTGCATAAAAGATAGGCCCTTTCAAGCCTATATCCTTTAGTGACGGTGATGAGAACCACAATTTAGTTTAATAAATGAAATACAACTACCATTTTTTAAACTTCAAAAAAATGCGTGCAAGAGAGAGACATACTGGCCAGAGTTGTCACAGTGGTTATGTTTTCGTCACCACCAATGCTGAAAGTTGCAGAAATTTAGTTAGTTTTATAAAGTAACTCTTCCAAAATGTAAACAAATTTGTATTTTAACTTGTCTTACCTCCATGACAATCCTCTGTACTGATTAAGCAGTAACAACAAGTTATCTGATTTTGCACCTACACCATTGGCTGCCTGCAGGAAACATCAGATGCAAGACAATAAAAAGCCGAGCTAATAAAACCCAAAGGAATGAACTGGTTGGTCCTGCAAGGTACTATGACATAGGTGTTAAACATATGGCTCCTGGGCCACAACTGGCCTGCTTTGCATCCTATTCTACCCACTAAATGTATAAAGATTGTAGAGAAGTCATTAATAACTGCAATTTTTCAAGAAAATCCAACGTGATTACAAAAAATTGTAAAAGTATGACAGTAAAAAAGTTCAAAACATAAAATAATAAAATACTTTTATGATTGTTTACTTCTAAAATATTCTTTTTATGAAGGTTTTATGCCTTTTTAGATCTAGTGGGTCGGTAAATTTAAGTGCAAATGAGAGATAGGGTTAATTATTTGCTCATCCTTTCCTACCTTTGAAATTATTTGTTTATTAAATTTCAATGTTTTTGAAAATTATTAGTATTATCATTATTATCATTACCAGTAGTAGTAGCAGTAGTAGTATTGATTTTACTGTTTGGACCCCCATTAGATGAAATTGGGCTGTAGGAGAAGGGAAACACTCACTGTCAGGGAGTCACCAAGCGCTGCCACCACCTTGATGTCTCCAGGTTTGAGCTCATTAACTGTACAGTGGAAAGAGCAATGTGACTGAGCATGGTTGGACTGAGAAACATTTCCCTCAGTGTATTAGTGGAATTTAAAAATCATTTCTCACCTGATGTGGGTATGGTGTTAGACGGGCTACGGTCTGTGCAAGGTATCTCGGTACCCATCTCCTAAAAAAAATATACTCAGGTCAGTTTATCTACAGATTTAAATCATCTTCTTTTCTTTCTTTCTTTCTTTCTTTGTTTTTTTTTACATATCTGACTCTTACTTGAACTTCTGCTTTGTTGTAAAATTCCTCCACTGTTTCAGGAGGGGAATTAATCTGTGTACGCAGGAAAGGATGCTCCTGGGATGAGAACAGAAAATTCACAGTTTTAACAGTTTAACATTGAATTTTATATCTTAAAAAGTCTGCTCTATGAGATGAAAAGCATTAACACATTAACACTTCAAAGGCAATTTTTCAATAGTCTGCAGTGGCTCACCTGGTTAGGGCAAGGAAAAGTTATGGCATTTCTGTCAGTAACCTTGGGCTCACTTGTCAGTGGCTGAAACTGGAGAAGAAAAGGTCAATGAGTGGTTCAGATTTGGGGTTATATGTGCAGCTGTTTTGCATCCAGCAGCCTACAAAGTACAATCCACTCATCTGAGCATTCAGAGTGAACAACTTTGAGGGGAATCATCCTGTAGATAATCCCATGAAGTAAATCTTTAAATCTCTTGTCAGGCATATTAACACTGTAATCAGTGTTTAATTCTGGCCTTATTTTAAATTGGGATGATTTTAATGTCAGAATAAAATGAATTTCTAGAGGTCTGCTGCTCTTTCACACTGCCTATACACTGCCTATACACTGCAATACATATATATATGTATATATATATATATATATATACATTTTCCTTTTCGCATCTAAGTGTGGTTTAAGAACTTACCAGGTTTGTCCAGAGTTGAATAGTCAACTGGTCAAGGCTAGACTGTGTGGAAGCATATTACATATACAAGGTACACATTAGTCAGCAATATTTCATGAGTTGTTAATAAAGGAAAGATTATGCAACGTAACTGATAGGAACAATGTTACTTACAGGGTCTGATTGGGGCTCAAGGATAGCTGGGGCTGAATGCAACATAACAGTGAAGTCTGCACCATTGTTGTTCCACTTTGGATTTTTGAAGACATGGCTCAGAGTATCCTGAAAACAAATCCCAAATAAAATGGTCAATTAGGCAGGAAAATATGGCAGAGAGACAAAAGGATACACATAAAATGTACTTATTTACAATTAGTTTACCTGCAGTGCTTTCAGGAGAGTTGCTTTATATAGGCGTTTGGCATTACACTCACACGTGCTACAAAATTAAAAACAATCCTATAACTATACATGCATAACACAGAACAAACTTGACACATGTTTTACATGAGTTTTTAACACGTTGCGTTTGGTAGATTTTTATGGGAAACACTCACTTATCTTGCTGATGATATCCACTCCAGGTGACCACATGAACTAAAGTACGATGCAGCTGTAAGCATACACCCAGAGTGTTATTTTTAATTGCCATTCCATATGTTCATTTAAAAACTGAATCCAAAAAAGGGACCATACCCGTTTCTGCAGTATCTGCAGAGCTGCTTCCACTTCCTGCACCGCAGCCTCAATATCTTCTTCAACCTGAAGAACAAAGAAATGGCAACATTTTTTACTTTTTCCTTTTCATCACATGCAGCACCAAAAACAGAGCCTTAGCAGAAATTAAACAAGAGATCTTACATGTGACGAACAGGCACATATGAAATCTGCGGGCACAAACAGCAGCACAAGCTTCCAGTCTTCCACCTGAAAGGACATGCAGTATTATGTAAGAGTGTCTAAGTTGTTTGTTTTTCATGCACAGTTTGCTAGATTTGATTTTCTCGAATAACTCAGTGCGCCTTAGTTGGGCGAATGCTTGCAGTTTATGAACTTAACCTGTCATTGTTCACGTCTACCCAGAGAAAACTTATATGAACATGAGGGAAACCACGACTTCCATACTGTGAGTATGACACAAATAAACAGTGAAACATCAAGACGCCCTGATTCAGTATCAGATAACTAGAAATGTAAAGAATTATTTCCATTGCCTACAGTACAGCTGTATCTACTGTGCAGCTGTATCTACTGAGTTCAACCACATTTACCATTCTGGCAGATTCAGACCACATTTAACATAACAGTTTCCATCAATCTCATGTTGACTTTCTGTTTCGTTTGATGCTTTTGTTCATTCCTCTGTGGTTGTGCTTCATAGAATTTTGTGTATGTATGATTTATTTTTATTCATAAACTAAAATGTCTTAAATGTCTACTTTAATATTAAAGTGGCCTTGTTTATTAATATGTTTTTATGCCTGTGAAGCTCTTTGAACCTCTGTATGTGATATTGGGCTATAAAAATAAAACTTAAAATTAGTTAACAACTGTGGGATTTTATTCAGAGACATTCCTGAATAACCATGACTCGGGTGATTTAAATTAATAAGTGACTATAGGAGTACCCAAGCACACCATGTCTCCTTGTTGAGATATCAATCTGAGATTGAGGTTTCATTTGTATTTATGTATATGCCATTGTATTTATAGTGGATAAGCTCATTCACTGTAAAGGTCACAGAAACATTCAGATGTTTAAAATGCATAAATTAATATGATAGGGGTTAATTTTACCTGATGTGAAAGGGAGAGTGAAAGGTCCTCGGCTTCTTCCAGTAAACTCCTGCAAACACATAAACTATCAAATAAAGAACCCTGCAGCAGTCTTCTTAAACAGTATTTATCTGTATAACAGACATAATGTGTTTTACCTGGACTGCGATGAGCTCTGAGCTGATTGTTGAGCAATCACCTTGGGGTTAAACATGGACAGCAACTCTATTCAAACCACAAAGACATTACAGTGAAGACTGTGGTAGACGTTAACACACAATAATAATGTACAGACAATGTACATTATGACATAGATGATAACTGATGGTAAAAAGAAAGCTTGCTTTCTTTTATGTTGCTAGGACACTTTCATGTGAAATCAGAGTCACTAACCGATGTTTATGGCCCCTATCTTATCCTTACAGATAAAGAAAACTATATGTTTATTAACCCTGACCTTGAACTGAACTATTAACTGTAAAAGCTTTCCAATACATAATCCCAAAGGCCTTAATGATTTGATAGGCATTTTTTAAAAAAAGCTTTAATCCACATGAAGTTGGCAGTGAAAGCTGAAATGATAAAGCAGGTTTATAGTGGTTCACTAAAACAAGATTAATGATGACGTTCTAGGCCTGATAACATAATAGGAGATTTAAATAATATAATAATAATTAGTTGGGAAATTATTAACTTTGAAAACATGAAACCGAAGTTCAGTCATAAAGTAACAAAGTATTTTGGGAAAACAGTTTTGTGATTACAAATACTACATGTAAAAGTAATTTCAAAGGTTAACAGTTTATAACCAATGGGATTATTTATATTAGATTGCATGGTACATTTTTAATTTTATAGATCCATCTCTTGATATTTGAAAATAGTAAAACTGGCTGTAAATGAGACTTACCGGCTAGTCTACTGATAATTCTGGAGGCTTCATCCCTAAAAATGAAGACATACACATTGTATAAGACTGTGGTTGTGTTCAGTTAAGTTTACTTTTAAAGCAGCAGTACATGCTGACCCATTCAGTGTTCATTCTTCAGTATAACTTACACAGGTTTGTGCTTTTTTTAATTTTTTATTTTGCAATATACCTGTTTGAATCTGGTATTCCCAAGGTATAAACAGTGGTGATATCAGTAGGTGTCAGAGCATGAACTGGTGTTGGAAAAGCAAGGAAATGAAATGTCAGCAATCTCATAATACAACACTAGAAAATATATTTAAAAGCAGACCTATTATAGAAGGATGAAAGTAGTGACTAAGCGCCTTCAGGCAACTGTTGTTGTGATTTGATGCTATAGAAATAAAATTGCATTTTAACTCTCTGCAGTCACTGATTATGTCTGCAGGGAGCATTACCTGAAGAAGATGGAGACAAGTGGGGTGGTAATGGTGAGCAAAGTATGGACATGTACATTTCCGTCTGAATCACACAAAAAAGTCTGTACATTAGTACATTACAAGAGCAATATACAGATGATAGTATAAAATATGAATGTGCAGACAAAAAGGTGTGATAACTGGCAAAAAGTACCTCTTCTGTTTTTACTTTTGTCTGGTCGCCACCTTCAACACCATCTAGATGGGACGTAAGTCAAAACTTAACACTTTTGAATTTCTAAAATACTGAAATTAAACCAACCCCATGAAATTAATCAGTAGAAGTTAGGCAGTTTATAAAAGTCTAAAATCTTAAATTGAAAAGAGTTAATTAGGTTAAAAAATATTAGCAGGTAACAATAAAAAAGTTGCATTTTTCTTATTTTAATTTTGTAAAACTCTTTGAAATTTTTAGTGAATAATCAACTGAATTAATGTTTACGCACTACTACTTTATTTAAAACAGGAAGATAAAGTATTAGCTTTGCTGGGATATACTCTCTCTGAGTGCCCACATAGATGCTTCTCAGATTTTAAAATTGCACCTTAACAAGACTTCTGTGTAAATTATTACATTTGCATTTTCAGCCCAAAGTTCCTGAACATTTATATCTAACGTTTTATACTCAGTGTATAAAGTGCACATCAGCAAACATGAGATAATTCTAGTATAAAACACAGCTTAAATACAAGGCACTCTGTAAAGGAAACAATGCTGTCAAACTGGTCAAATAGGCAAATCATGCATCAGCCAGCAGTGACCGCTCAGTCAAAAGATCATTCTGATTTCAGCTCATGCTGTGCCTTCTTGCCCTTAAAATTTGCTACATAACTGAGCACATTAAAGTAGTCCAACGTGTTCAGTATTTACCTGAAAATGTCATGCATAATCCAACAAGGATAGCCACAATCAGGAGTGCAGCTCGAGCCATGATGTGGTCAGATTGTTTTCCACAACGGGGGATTTGTGCAGTTCTTCCTCTTTTACCTTTGAAACTCAGAGAATGAAACTCTCACTCGCTGTAAAAGTGCAGCATATCAATAAAGAGTGTGGAAAAGACTGGGATTCCAGAGAGAGCAAAGTTTTAAAAGGCAAAGAAGGGAGCCAGAGAGGAAACCCTGTCAAATAGAAAAGAAAAGAGTCCTCTCTGCTATGTTTGTCCTTTACTCATCTGCACTTATTCTCTTTTATAACCCCTTCTTATCAGTTTATCCAAATAACAATCGATCGCATCCCTTTCTCTATCTCTACAGCTGTAATTGTGCTGTGTCACCTATTGAGACACATAAATCAGAGGACCATGAAATGAGTATCAGTTTTTGGACTTCTAAGTCAGAGATTAAATACCTTTATATAACAATCACTGGCATATTAGTCATATTAGTGAATCAACTGAATGAATAAAATCCATATGTCATGATTTTAGGTAATTTTTTGTGTGTAATTTGCTTATTTTAAACCAAATTACTATTCTGAAGTTAAAATTTTACCAGTTTCTGTTCCATTATGTCATGGAAGGGGTTTGTGGACACAATGGCACATCGTGATGATCACATTAGTGATTCACAGTAAAACTCACGTGGGTGTAAAGACACAAACAACTAAGAAAATTATTTGCAGGTTTATAGTTTTCTAGCTTTCAGGGATGATTTCTGTGTAACTATAAATTGCAGGGCAACTATAAACTGCCCTGCAATTTATAGTTGGACTAATGCTTCACTTTATCGGAAGGCGGTTCTTAACCAGTAATGATGAATGGGAGCTCCTGGTGTTGCATGTGTTTCACCCAGGTTATATAATTTTATGCTAACAACCAGCAAGCTCGCTTTTGGAGATGTTTTGAGATATGATTAGATTGCTAAATACTTTATGAGTTGTGTCCTTTGAGATGGCTGTGCAGATAGACCCGACCCTTGGAATCAGTGCAGGATAATCCATCAAGATATCTTGATGTTTTTGAGTTGTCAGGAGTTTTCCATCAAGCAAAACATTTTAGGTTTATAATGTTATGACATGTTGTATCAAAACAGGCATAAACAGACAGGTGATAAATAAGGACAAACTGAATAACTAAGCAGAAAAAGATAAGAAACAGCTTCACTAGTGATCGGGACTTTTTTGATCTATGAAAAATGGAGCCAGTCCAGTTAACTGATATCTTACTTACCCACACTCCATATGTGTTACTGTAAATGACCACGGCAGACCCGGGTGCACGTTCATGCTTTGCAGCATACTTTATTAACACTTTTACGGTTGCTGTACATCCACACCCAGAGCTGCAGCTCTCCCGCTGCCAGCTCAACATAACAACAACAACAACCCCAACCACAGGACCCAGTATAATATTTAAGTTGGCGGGGCGTGATTGCAGATGCCATGCAGGTGCGTCCACCCTCCCTGCACCGGAGGTGCGTCCGCCTTCCCTGCACGGCATCTCAGGCCACGCCCCCGCCACATACCCCCATCGCCCGACTGAGGCCGGGGAGCCATCCGGCCGAACCTACACCCCCCACCGCGAGCGGGAGAGGGGATCAGCCCACAGCTCACAGGTGGCTGGGCCGACATAGGATCAATTGGCGCGCCGACCTCTGGTGGAGATGAGGCCAGTCTGGCCAGCATGCCGCCCTCAGACTTGGCGGGGCCATCACACAGCTTGCCCTCCGGCCGAGCAGGCTTCCCTGGCACGGGGACCTTGGGCTCCTCCTCCGCCGCAGCTCCCGGCTGAAGCAACCCCTCACGCGGCACCTTCTCCGCCGCCACTCCAGGCTGGAGCAGCTCCTCCACCCCCATCAGGTGCGGATCCTCGCGCGCTCCCTCCACAAGCAGGCGCGAACCCTCCCGCAGCTCCTCCTCATCCGGCAGGCACGGACCCTCGCACTTCACCTCCTCCTCCAGCGACGGCTTGGCAGGTCCTTCCTGTGCTCTCCGCTCGCTGACCTCCCGCTCGGGCTGAGCAGGTGGGTGAGCTGGTGGTGGTGGACCCAGTGGTTGCTCTGTGGCCCTCCTCCGGGGAGCAGGAACAGGTGCAGGCCCTGGCCGGGTACAAGCCGCCCCCACCTGCGGAGTGGGGATGGGTGCGGTGGCAGGCTGGGTCCTGGCTGGTCGCAACCAGGGGGCTGGAACAGGCACCTGAACAGACCGGATCTTCTCCACCCCAGCGCCATTGGGGAGCGCCGGTGGGGGTGGCGGCGGTGTCGGGCAGGACTGGATCAGCGCCGCCAGATACTCCATCCTCTGCAGGTGGCGTTCAGTCTGGTCCTGCAGCTCTTCCCGCCGGCGGCGCCACACCGCCGCCTGCTCCTGCTGCGTGGCCGATTTGCACCAGCTTCTCCCTCTGCTGGCCCACTCCTGGGTCTGCCGTGCCTCCCGTCCTGGGTTTCGGCACCACTGTAAATGACCACGGCAGACCCGGGTGCACGTTCATGCTTTGCAGGATACTTTATTAACACTTTTACGGTTGCTGTACATCCACACCCAGAGCTGCAGCTCTCCCGCTGCCAGCTCAACATAACAACAACAACAACCCCAACCACAGGACCCAGTATAATATTTAAGTCGGCGGGGCGTGATTGCAGATGCCGTGCAGGTGCGTCTGCCCTCCTTGCACGGGAGGTGTGTCTGCCTTCCCTGCACAGCACCGCAGGCCCCGTCCCACCACAGTTACAACTGCTGATTTAAGGGTGTTGCATTTTGGAGAGCCTGAAGGTGTATTGGGAAGGAGCTGAAAGAGCTAAGGTCTACAACTTCAACACAACTGCCTTCTCTTTTCATGTTCACCCAGTTCCCTCGCTGCTGCAGCTTTTTATATTCCACATCAGTGGAATATTGTAGCTTTCGGATCTGCAGAAAGGTGCGACAAAGAAGGTGCCTAAGAAGTACAGCAAGCTGTCCATACTAGAGGCCTTGGAAAGACTCACAGCCTTGGCCAGCCGCTTGAAGAGATACACCAGAGAGATTGAAGGCATGAGAATAAACCAGCTGTTCTCCACAGAATACTAAAAGAGCATATGGGAGAAGGACACAACCCAATACTCAGTGGCTGGTGGATCTGAGAGTAGACCACATCAACCACCCTGAACAGGGTCCAGTAACCATCACAATGGCAGACATCCAAGAAAGGGTCTCCAGTATGAAGAGTTGGACAGCACCAGGCCCCAATATGGTTCATGCCTACTGGCTGAAGAAGCTGACTGCACTCCATGAGTGTATGGTAGCACAAATGAACCAGCTGCTAATTGACGAGAGAACCCCGGAATGGCTAACTGAAGGCGGGACAGTCCTGATCCTCAAGGACCCCCAGTATGGTCCGGTCCCATCCTAATACCGGCCAATAACCTGCCTCAGTACTACATACATGGAAGCTCCTGTTGGCTAAGATGAACAGGCACATGGGTCAATACGTAAGCGGGGCACAGAAAGGAATTGTCAAGAAAACCAGAGGCGCAAAACCTAGCAGTCAGCCAAGACTGCAAGACTAGGCTGACCAACCTGTGCACTGCCTGGATTGATTACAAGAAGGCCTATGACTCAATGCCCCACACCTGGATCCTGGAATGCCTACACCTATACAAGATCAACAGGACCCTAAGAGGCTTCATCAGGAACTGATGCACAATCCAGCACATAACAGCAGGATGCAATCTGCCAGCAGGCAGGGCATACATTGAACGCCATTACCAAGTGGCCGGCATAGTCGGCCACTGTCCTGAATTCTAAATATTGAGGATAAGAACAAACCAACACTGACCCAGAAGAGTGCAGTCAAACAATGATTTTATTGAACACACGCGTGGGAAGATGTACACTGCAACACATCAGCGTAGCTCTTCACCCAAGAATACACTTCAGAATGCTTTTAATATATCAGGGTTCCGCCCCTTCATGCGTCAAAATGAATATGACATGCATCAGTTATAGTAAATGGTCAATTAAAAAGCTAAAAACAGACAGAGAAGTTCCTCTTTCTATCACATTCTTCCATACATGGCAATTTGTTTCACCCTCCAGATGGTCCCTGTGAGCTTGCAATCTTCTCGACTCCTCTTCTGTCACCTGTTACTAGGCAAACTCAAATGCAGTTAGAAGCTAAATGAATTCCAGGCCTTTGACCTGGCCTATCTTTAAAATCATTTGTGTTTGTAAGCATGTATGCCTTTTAACCTTCTGCTGCTCCAAGTCACTTACACCATGGATCGTCGGGACATCGCGCCAAACGAAGCTTAAGACCTTGAATAGACTGAGCATCAACTCTTTCATGAGCACAATATGCAATGTGTGTATACAATGATTATAGCTGCACCTTTAATAAAAGTTTTAATCTGATGCCAGTAGCTTTAATAAACATTTTAATGCAATGTTAATGATGAAGGCAAAATGTGGCAGTAAAATATTTTCTTTATTCCCACAATACAGAAACATCTGTGCCGAATATAGCCTGGAAGTCCCGAGGTCAAAATGGGAGACGGCCCCAAGGGTGGTGGAGAATGGCCGAGCTAAGATCCAGTGGGACTTCCAGATACAGACGGACAAAATTACGGTGGCCCCTAGAGACAAAGCACATGCAAACTCCAAAACACATGCAAAATACAAAACACATGCAAACTCCAAAACACATGCAAAATACAAAACACATACAAACTCCAAAACACATGCAAAATACAAAACACGTACAAAATCCAAAACACATGCAAACTCCAAAACACATGCAAAATACACTGACAGCGTGCTCAGTGAATACCTCAGGCAGCAGAAACCCAAGAAAGAGGAGGAAGGTGAGGAACCATCATGGAAAGACAGGCCCCTGCACGGTATGTACCACCGGCAGATAGAGGAGGTGGCTGATATCCAGAAATCCTACCAGTGGCTGAACAAAGCTGGACTGAAAGACAGCACGGAGGCACTAATCATGGCAGCACAGGAACAAGCACTGAGCACAAGATCCATAGAGGCTGGGGTCTATCACACCAGGCAAGACCCCAGGTGCAGGCTGTGTAAAGATGCCCCAGAGACAATCCAGCACATAACAGCAGGGTGCAAGATGCTAGCAGGCAGGGCATACATGGAGCGCCATAACCAAGTGGCCGGCATAGTATACAGAAACATCTGTGCCGAGTATGGCCTGGAAGTTCCGAGGTCAAAATGGGAGACGCCCCCAAGGGTGGTGGAGAATGACCGGGCTAAGATCCTGTGGGACTTCCAGATACAGACGGACAAAATGGTGGTGGCTAACCAACCGGACATAGTGGTGGTGGACAAACAAAAGAAGACGGCCGTAGTGATTGATGTAGCGGTTCCGAATGACTGCAACATCAGAAAGAAGGAACACGAGAAGCTGGAGAAATACGAAGGGCTCAGAGAAGAGCTCGAGAGGATGTGGAGGGTGAAGGTAACGGTGGTCCCCGTGGTAATCGGAGCACTAGGTGCGGTGACTCCCAAGCTAGGCGAGTGGCTCCAGCAGATCCCGGGAACAACATCGGAGATCTCTGTCCAGAAGAGCGCAGTCCTGGGAACAGCTAAGATACTGCGCAGGACCCTCAAGCTCCCAGGCCTCTGGTAGAGGACCCGAGCTTGAAGGATAAACCGCCCGCAGGGGCGAGATGGGTGTTATATATATGTGTGTGTGTGTGTGTGTGTGTGTGTGTGTGTGTGTGTATAAGGGGTATTGGCAAAGAGGAGAGTGTTGTGATGGAGTGCTATGCCAGCTGAGATTTTTTTGGGACGAGATGGATCTCATATAAATATATACATATATATATATCTCACTGATCAGTGAGGTGCTTGGCTACAAGTTGAACAGCCACAAGGGGCAGTACCCTCCATGGAGAAGGAGGCTAGAGGGCAAGATCAAAGTAGCACGAAGGGAGGTTAGCCAACTAACGGAGTTGCAGAAAGGCGTGACAAAGAAGGTGCATAAGAAATACAGCAAGCTGTCCATACCTGAGGCCTTGGAAACTGCCAAGCAAAGACTCACAGCCTTGGCCAGCCGCTTGAGGAGGTACACCAGAGAGATAGAAGGCAGGAGAATAAACCAGCTGTTCTCCACAGAACCAGCAAAGGTGTACTCTCAGTGGCAGGGGAACAATAAGAGAACAGCACCACCAAGGCTGGAGATGGAGCAATACTGGAAGAGCATATGGGAGAAGGATGCAACCCATAACGGCAATGCTCAGTGGCTAGTGGATCTGAGGGCAGACCATAGTGACCTCCCTGAACAGGGTCCAGTAACCATCACAGTGGCAGACATCCAAGAAAGGGTCTCCAGTATGAAGAGTTGGACAGCACCAGGGCCCGACATGGTTCACGCCTACCGGCTGAAGAAGCTGACTGCACTCCACGAGCGTCTGGCAGCACAAATGAACCAGCTGCTAGTTAACGAGAGACACCCGGAATTGCTAACCGAAGGTCGGACGGTCCTGATCCCCAAGGACCCCAAGAAGGGACCGGTCCCATCCAACTACCGACCAATAACCTGCCTCAGTACTACATGGAAGCTCCTGTCAGGCATCATATCGGCTAAGATGAACAGGCACATGGGTCAATACATGAGCGGGGCACAGAAAGGGATTGGCAAGAATACCAGAGGCGCAAAACACCAGCTACTGGTAGACAGAACAGTCAGCCGAGACTGCAAGACCAGACTGACCAACCTGTGCACAGCCTGGATTGATTACAAGAAGGCCTATGACTCAATGCCCCACAGCTGGATACTGGAATGCCTAGAATTGTACAAGATCAACAGGACCCTAAGAGCCTTCATCAGGAACTCAATGGGGATGTGGGGTACAACACTAGAGGCCAACTCCAAGCCCATAGCACAAGTCACCATCAAGTGCGGGATCTACCAAGGAGATGCTCTGTCCCCACTGCTGTTCTGCATAGGCCTGAACCCCCTCAGTGAGATCATTAACAAGACTGGCTACGGATACCGACTACGAAACAGAGCGGTTGTCAGCCACCTCCTGTACATGGATGACATCAAGCTGTATGCCAAGAGTGAACGAGACATCGATTCACTGATCCACACTACCAGGCTATACAGCAATGACATTGGAATGTCGTTCGGACTGGAGAAGTGTAGTCGGATGGTAACAAAGAGAGGGAAGGTAGTCAGAACTGAGGGGATTGAACTACCAGAAGGCAACATTGCAGACATAGAGGACAGTTACAAGTACCTGGGGATCCCGCAGGCAAATGGGAACCATGAAGAGGCCTCTAGGAAAGCTGCAACCACCAAGTACCTGCAGAGGGTCAGGCAAGTCCTGAGGAGTCAGCTGAACGGTAAGAACAAGATCCGGGCCATCAACACCTACGCCCTGCCCGTGATCAGGTACCCTGCTGGGGTAATAGGCTGGCCAAAGGAGGAGATAGAAGCCACTGACATAAAGACAAGAAAGCTCCTGACCATGCATGGAGGGTTTCACCCCAAGTCCAGCACCCTGAGGCTGTACGCTAAGCGGAAGGAAGGAGGCCGGGGACTGGTGAGTGTCAGCACCACAGTCCAGGATGAGACAAGAAACATCCACGAATACATCACGAAGATGGCACCAACTGACAGTGTGCTCAGTGAATACCTCAGGCAGCAGAAACCCAAGAAAGAGGAGGAAGGCGAGGAACCATCATGGAAGGACAGGCCCCTGCACGGTATGTACCACCGGCAGATAGAAGAGGTGGCTGATATCCAGAAATCCTACCAGTGGCTGGACAAAGCTGGACTGAAAGACAGCACAGAGGCACTAATCATGGCAGCACAAGAACAAGCTCTGAGTACAAGATCCATAGAGGCTGGGGTCTATCACACCAGGCAAGACCCCAGGTGCAGGCTGTGTAAAGATGCCCCAGAGACAATCCAGCACATAACAGCAGGGTGCAAGATGCTAGCAGGCAAGGCATACATGGAGCGCCATAACCAAGTGGCCGGCATAGTGTACAGGAACATCTGTGCCGAGTACAACCTGAAAGTCCCGAGGTCAAAATGGGAGATGCCCCCAAGGGTGATGGAGAATGACCGAGCTAAGATCCTGTGGGACTTCCAGATACAGACGGACAAAATGGTGGTGGCTAACCAACCGGACATAGTGGTGGTAGACAAACAGAAGAAGACGGCTGTAGTGATCGATGTAGCGGTTCCGAATGACAGCAATATCAGGAAGAAGGAACACGAGAAGCTGGAGAAATATGAAGGGCTCAGAGAAGAGCTCAAGAGGATGTGGAGGGTGAAGGTAACGGTGGTCCCCGTGGTAATCGCAGCACTAGGTGCGGTGACTCCCAAGCTAGGCGAGTGGCTCCAGCAGATCCCGGGAACAACATCGGAGATCTCTGTCCAGAAGAGCGCAGTCCTGGGAACAGCTAAGATACTGCGCAGGACCCTCAAGCTCCCAGGCCTCTGGTAGAGGACCCGAGCTTGAAGGATAAACCGCCCGCAGGGGCGAGATGGGTGTTTTATATATATTAGGGGTGCAACAATACATGTATCGATATTGAACCGTTCGATATAGTGCTTTCGGTTCGGTACGCATATGTATCGAACAATACAAATTTTTTTCTTTATTTTCTCAACTTTTCTTCTGACGATGCTGTCTGTGTTGAGCGCTCAGTGGATCTGCGTTCGACTACTCCGCCTAGGCTGCACTGTCGAGTGCAGATCCACTGAGCGCAGTGCAAGCTAGCAAGACAGAAGCTAAGCTCGTTGCAACATGGCAACTGCCTCAACGCTACCCGAAATTGAACCTCCCCCACCCTCATTCAGATCTGGCCTTTGGAACTATCTTGGTTTTCATGTGAAGCATGACCCTGATGGTAAGCGCGTCATGGACAAAAGTAAAAAGTATGTCGGATGTGCCAAGCAATGCTCAATTGGTGGGAACTAGTGCGTTAGCGCAGTTAGCTTGTTAAGGCCGTCCAGCCCCAAGCACGGCTTTAACGTCATTTTAACGAGATTAACGCTGACAGCACTAGTGGGGACACAACGATTATGACTGCACATTTACGCCGACATCATCCTAGTGCAAAGACAAGTGGAAGCAGACAAAAACAACAAGCACGCATGCTACAAACTTTACCGAGTCATTTAGACAGCCGTTAGCACATGATTCTCCTTATGAGGACCTGATATGTTTAATATGTTGCTGAGAATATAGCCCAGAAGAAGTGTATAATATAGCTTTTATTTTGAAAAGAGCCAATTCCCTGTAATAAACTCTCTTTTCCAAAGATGACTGATTTCTCGATCAGATAGATTTATTTTTTTTATTATTTTGTTGTTTCAGCAACATTAAATTTAAAAACTGTACTTTTGAGTTAAATATATATATTTAGGATTTTAATAAATGACAAATTAAAAAGGCATGAACATTTTTTTTATCGAAAAAATATCGAACCGTGACACCAAAGTATCAAACCGAACCGAACCGTGAATTTTGTGTATCGTTGCACCCCTAATATATATATATATATATATGTATATATATATATATATATAATATATATATGTATATATATATATATATATATATATATATATATATATATATATATACATATATATATATGAAGAGTTCGACAGCACCAGGCCCTGACATGGTTCACGCCTACTGTCTGAAAAACTGCACTCACTCCAGGAGCGCCTGGCAGCACAAATAAACCAGCTGCTAGTTGACCAGAGACACCCAGAATGGCTGTGCAAATGTTTTAGGCAGGTGTGAAAAAATGTATTCCGCAGCAGGACATTGACCCGAAACATACTGCCAAAGTCAACTTTTGCACTGTGCATCTCTCTCTCTCTCTCTCTCTCTCTGTGTGTATATATATATATATGTATATATATATATATATATGTATATATATACATATGATCAGAGTTACCCTAGTTTAGCTTTTCTTTATTCATCTGGTATATTCATTTTTTTTGTTATATCCAGATTTTATGTTTTTTTTTTAAAATTAGCTTCAGTATTTTAAAGATTTTAATGGGAACGGAGCATATTTTTCAGAAGCTGAGGATAGATATTACATGCTGACACCTGGCGGAAAACCCGTATGTCGCTGCTGCAGAGGGAGCTACGTCACAAACCGGATGTTGATACTAGTTTGGAGCTCAGCGCAGAGGACAGGAACAGCTGAAAAAGAAAAACAAATCCACGACGACGACGACGGGTTAAACAGCAGATGTGCGACTGAAATTTACTTTAAAAAGTCGGTGACACCATCGCTGGGCAGGACATTTTGTGTCACCAGACCGAATTTGAAAAGGTAGGCAGCCGTCATTTGGAGTTTAGTAGAATTATCTGTTTTGTTGTCGCTCGTTGACTCTGTTAGCTGAACGGCTAACCTGGCGTTAGCTTCCATTCACTCTGGACCTCTTAGGGTCCTGTTGATCTTGGCACACACACACACACACACACACACAAACACACAAACATCTTCACACTGCTGTTGTACTGTACAGTGTTGGCCGGTTCAGTCCCCTCAGCCGACACCGGGGGGGGGGGGGGGGGGGGGTTGTTGCTCACCAACCGGTTGCCAAAGACCTTGACCAGGGAGCAGATTAGTGAATAATCCACTTTATTTTTTATTTTTACCTCCTTTATATACATCCACCATCTACTATAGCTATTCAAAAATATTAATAAAATAAAAAATTACAATTACAGTAGCATGTAAGCAGCCACCCCTGTATAGACCTGCTACATTATTACTGATTCAAAAAAACAAACAAAGTAAAGGTTACATCAGGTTTCATATAGTAAACTGATCTGGTTTCTAATTATGTCTGCAATCTGTCAAAATAAATACGTATGTAAGTGGCGTATAGTATTTCAGCTTGAGCTGAATGAAGGGGGAAACCGCAGAAATTGTTTCTCAGTGCTTGAGTAAATGTACTTTTCACCCTGTTACAAGTTTGTGACAGAAGCTGTCGGCATATTTCATCACTCTAAAGAGATCATAAACCATTCCTGTGTATATTTTATCAGCAGGCTCGGCCTTTGGAGGTAATAATCAACGGGAGCGTGAGTAGTTTGTGTTTTGCAGTGCTTTTTCTCCACAAACAGGTGTATTACGCTGGGTCAGGATTGAGCAGTCACACTACAGTACAGTTTCATGAATTATTGCCAATTAACCCTCCATCTCCCACCACCCACACCATACAATCCCACTAGTATTTGTCTCAAAATGAAAACACATTACAAGTATACACAAAATTACTACAGAAACTTAATTCAGTGTTTATTTTACTGCATATATTTATATATACATAGATATATGTATTTAAGTTACAATATAAATTTATCAAAGCAAACAGGATCATATATAACATTGTACAGTTTTGAAAAACAGCCTCATTGTCAGTGTTTGTGTAGCTCTTTATTTCCCCCCCCTAAATAGTCCCATGAAAAAACATAACAAATTTAAAATTCTGTGCCCTTCATCTGCCCCGAAGTCATCATCTTCTTCTTGTTCTTCCTGGCTTTGTAGGAGAAGAAGAGCCAGGTGACAGCCGAACCAATCAGAAGGCCAACAACAGCCAGCACAGCAGCGAGCCATGCTTGCACAGTGTTAGTGCACTTTGGATTGCCCGAGGGTTGTGGTGTGATGCCAGTTACGGGTGGTGTGGCTGTGACTGCAGGAGCCACGCTGTTTATCTTTGTGAAGATGTAAGGATGTTCCTGGAACATATAAATAGGATGTCAAAGTTCAATTCCACAAACCTGTAAGAAAACTGCAGTAAGAAGTGCTTCTGCAGCTGATTCCTTACCTCAGTGGGACACTTGATTCTATCTCCCCCAGTTCTGTAATAAGATAAAGATATATTTCATAAATAATAAATATTTGCCACAAGTTTTTTTGGGGTATGAAACACCTAAATTATAACCTACTGAGATTGGAGCAGGAGTGGGTGGTGGGGCTGGAAAGGTGTAGCCGCTATTACCAGCCGTCCTAACGAATGGGACTGTCTGTATTTGGAAAAAAAAATGGAAATAAAAAAAAAAGCTAATAAAAGCATAAAACTGATAAAATAATAATGCAGAATGTTGAGATTGAGATTCATTTTTACCTCAGAGGGACAAATCAAATCAACGCCGAAAACTGTGAAGTTTTGTATAGCAGTCTTTGTGCCCAGTGGCTCAAGCTAAAAGAGCATGAAAGTCAGTTATTTAGTATCAGAGAAGTTAAATAACAAAACAAAACAAAAAACCCCATATGGGGCAAAATATTGATACAATACAATACAATATAGCTTTATTTATATAGCACATTTAAAACCAAAGGTACACCAAAGTGCTTCACAACAAGGTTAAAACATAAGATAAAAGATGTCATAATGGCCGTAGAAACTCCTACCATATTGTTCCACAGACCACGGGCCAAGAGTGTGTGAGCTTTCTGGCTGAGATGAAAACAGTCAGGGGCAAAGTAAGAGCGATCAGGCCGGCCGTCCTTTTATAAAGAAGCCAAAGAAAGGAAGACTTTTTTTTTCCAAGTTAAACAAATTCCTAAATGAAAACAAAAATATTGTAAAAGTGTGGTGTTTCACATTTGTAAGACATTACCTGTAACTTGGCAAGAGAAAGCCCTCTAAGGAAGGGCTGCAGTATCACAGTGAAGTTATCATGCGTGTCATACCGCCCAGAGTCAACGAGCTGTTGCATGCCAACCTGAGAGGACAGACAGACATAACATGACCTCACAAGAATAAAAAGCAAATAAAGTTTTTGACTTTGCAGGTCCAATGATAATCAGTGGACAATGACATTAGCCTTTAAAAAGTCCACTTATTTGGTGTATCAAACTTTTAAACCTCATGCTGTGTGCAGGATAAATTCATTATGACCTCATGAAATTGTTTAAAATGGTAAATGGCCTGTATTTGTATAGCGCTTTACTTAGTCCCTAAGGACCCCAAAGCGCTTTACAGTACATTCAGTCATTCACCCATTCACACACACATTCACACACTGGTGATGGCAAGCTACATTGTAGCCACAGCTGCCGTGGGGTGCACTGACAAAATACACAGGTGTCTTTAATCTTTAGTCATAATTATTCAGTTACTATACAATACAGCTATTAAACCAAAGAAACAAAGATATGTTATTATAATTGAAATCTACTTTCATTCCTTAATAGACTGACTGTAGAGTCAGTCTATTTATGCCCTTGAAAATGCTGCTGTCAGGTTAAGTAAGCTTGAGAAATGTGTAATGCACATAAGAAAGCACAGGTTCATGAGAGAATTGTAATTATTTAGTTTATTTATTTTCTTTCTGCATTCATCTCTTATTTTATCACTTTACTCTTAGAGCCATCATTGTAAGCAGTGGAGGAGTAAATTTCATTTTTCCCCCATTTTTTAATTGTACAATGACAAATAAAGAAACCCTGAACGCTGACTTGTGAAAATTGTGGAAAACCATTCTTTTTAACTTTTCTCTCTTTCACACCTGGTAGCCTGTGTTGTAGGTCTCAAGCATCTCGAGTTCAGCTGATCCGTCTTTAGGATTCAGCACACAGGAGCAAAAACGCCTGGAACATAAATGCACAGGGTGTCAATTAGTGGTTTACGATTTTAACTGTTTGTCCGATACAAGAAAATATTACTTACTTTGCAAGCCAAGTTGGACACCTCAAAGTCGGATCGCTGTGCAGATCACGCAGCTGTTTGACGTTAAACAGCTCTACCAGATTGACAACAGCACGGGGCACCTGGAAAGATTTCGACATTGAAAACATACAGGGATACTGAATGGCTGTGGCAGCAAGGTGCAAGAAGATGAGAACATACTTCACTGTGGAGTATGTCTAGACCTTCACTGATCCGACGGACCACATTCCTGGGTGAGTAATAATTCTGTAGGGGGAAAAAGATCTATTACAAAAGATCCCAAGCATAAATGTGAAAAACAGATATTTGGTAAATTACTGAATTAGTTATTCAACTAAACTCTTGATTATAATGTGAATGCCGAATATTTTCTTCTAGCTTCACTAATGCAGGAATTGGCTATGATTACTTGGCTTTAATGATTATTTTGGACTGTTAATCAAGTAAAGCAAGAAACTTTTCAGGTTTTTGTCTCTGAAAGATTCTTATGATAATGAGGATAATTTTAAGTTGTCATTATGGACATTTGAAATTTAAACTATATTTCTAACAGCTTTTTTTCTTCTAATTCAGCAGTTTATGGCAGTTCAATGGTATGAAACTGCCTGATTATAATGGCAAAGTAAGTAAGTACAATATATAAAACAACAAAGACAACATGTGGAGCGCTTACAGTGTCCTTGCAGTAGGCGCATATGTCATTTCCACCAATGAACATGGTGATAACTTTCCAGTCATTGTTGAAATCGATACGCTGCAGGACATAAGAGGTAAAGTTCTGTGTTTAATTTGTTCATTATTAACTTAAAGCTGTGACAAAATACACATGTGTCTGAATGTACACCCACCGGCCACTCTATTAGGTACACCTGTTCAACTACTTGTTAAGAAAAATATGTAATCACATGGCAACAAATCAACATGTGGACAAGGTGATCTAACTGAGTATCAGAATGAGAAAGAAAGGTGATTTAAGTGGCTTTGAATGTGGTATAGTTGTTGGTGCCAGTTAGGCTGGTGTGAGTATTTCAGAAGCTGCTAATCTACAGAGATTTTTACACACATCCACTACTAGAGCTAACAGAGAATGGTCCAATGAAGAGAAAATATGCCATGTTAATGCCAGAGATCAGAGGATAATGGCCGGACTACTTTGTGATGATGGAAAGGAAAAAGGAACAATAGCCACTTGTTACAACCAAGGTCTGCAGAAGAGCATATCTGAATACACAACAAATCAAACCTTGAAGCAAAAGGGCTACAGCAACATCAAAAGATCTCACAAAGTGCCACTCTTGTCAGCTAAGAGCAACTCATGATGCTGTCAATATGGAGCAAAATCTCTGAGGAGTATTTCCAGTATCTTTTTGTGTCATGAACTAGCTGTGTGAAGGCAGCTGAGGACCCAAACGCAAAACTCTCGGAGACAGGAACTGAACTCAAAATCACTGCTTTATTGCAGGCCTTACAAAGAAACAGAACTGAACTGGCAAAACTAAACTAAGGACTAGGGATGCAACGATACCAATTTTTTCAAACCGATCCGATACCGATACTTGGATGTGAGTACTTGCCGATACCGAGTACAAAACCCGATACTTCTACCACACACAAGTTAAACTTAACCAGTAGTAAAGAAACGACCCCAGACAACTCTTTAACACAAACGAAACGTTTACTGAACGTAAGGGCAGAGACAAATACTGTACAACACCATCCCTTTTTTAAACTCAAATGATATTACAATTCCTTAACCAAATGAAATACACTGTATAAATGAAATAATTCCCTTTCAAATTATATTAAACAACCCAACTTATGTTATCACCTTTTGGTAAGTGACTCACTAATATACACTCCAAAACACGTTATATAAATCCACTAAACACACAATATTCACACATGGGCTCCACACACTCACATTCACACTTGTTGCAGGCCTGTTTGCTCCTCACGCCGGACGATGGAGAAAAATCCTTTTCTCCCCAGTAAGAGCACAAAAGTCTGACTTACAGTTCCGTTGCTCGGTAGATCGCCGTTCACCAGTCCCACACTAAATCCACTCCCTGCGGACCCGATGCTGTCTCTGCTACAGCACGTTAGCGAGTCACTGTCCAGCTCTCCGACAGTCCATAGCGGCTGCCTCCTTGGCGAAGCCAAGCAGTCCGGGCTAGCCTTTAGCCTCGGCGATCATAGCTGGAAACACAGCACGGTGGTGCGACCATTGAAACAAAAAGTCACTTCACCCACACTCTGTTGTGAAGCTCTCACACGGTTAGCTTTCTAGTCACACACTCTTTTGTGCTGGTTAACCTCAGTAAAACTAGCCGAGTCTCTCACTTTGGTTCAGCTAACCTCGTGCATCTCTCCATGCCGTTCTCTTCTCCTCCTCCATTGCAACAGATACACAGGTCCCGTTTTATGCTACCTTCACGGGCCTCCAGAAAATGAGAACTCTGAAAAATATTTTAACTCCCTTCAGAGTTACATACCATAAAATAATACTTTTATGATTAACATAACAGTTTGATTGCTCTAATTACCTGTATTTACCTTGTGACATATTACAGGGCAAATTACATTCAGGGTAGAGTTACATCACATAACATCAACTGTGAACACCTTATGTTACCGTGGCGTTTAAGTCCATGGGAATTATGAGTGTGCACTCCCAAATTCCCATCCGGGCTACATTAGTATCGGTTCATGGTATCGGTTAACTTTTACGAGTACGAGTACGCACACATTTTACAGTATCGGCCCCGATACCCGATACCAGTATCGGTATCGGTGCATCCCTACTAAGGACCGAGGGAACACAGAAAGGCACACAGGTTCGAGGAGGAGACATTGACGACGCGACACTGAACTGAGGGAGACATACACATAAATACACAGAGGGTTAACGAGGGAAGTGGGAGCACACGGGGAACACAGCTGACACAGATAATCATAATGAGACATGGCAGGAGTAAACACAACACTGACGGGAGACTGTCAAAGTAAAACAGGAAGTACACAGAGGTGCAGACAGGAGGAGAGAGAGAGCACTGGGAGAGCACAGGCATAATGGGCTGGGGAAACATGGAATAAAACACAAGGAGGGGAGACGAGGGCTCACAGACACACAGAGGGGCACACGGGGTAAAAGTCACAAGGGGAAATCAAATAAGGAACAACGTAACAGAGCAACCCAGGAACCATGGCCTAAATAAGGAACAAAATGCAAAAATACATGAAAACTAAGAATGCTGGGCCAACATGGCCCAGGATCATGACATCTTGAATTTATGCCAAACAGAAATAAGGCAGCTCTGTTGGGAAAAGGAGGTCCAACCCTGTACTAGGAAGGTGTACCTAATAAAGTGCCCGGTATGCATATTTCTCCTGCAGTTATTGCTGACTTACCGAATCGCTTTTCATTTTGTCCACTAGGATGCGCGCCTGTTTTACCATGTCACTAGAAATAGAAACAAATGTTATCTTTAAAACTTGCTGATTAATTTTTTTCATATAGCATGCTGCAAATCCTGCTAAGGCTGAAAGTAAGTACAAATGTGACTTACCCGCTCTTTGCTCCTGGAACAGCCTGATTGAGAAAGGCTTTTTTATTGTACTGTGTACTGATTCCTGTAGAGAATCCAGTCAGGGAGGGGTTAAACTCCCTCAGGATGTCTGAAAAAAAAATGCTTAGAAGTTAACACAAAAAACAACTCAAACAATGATTTAATTGTTATACTCTTATATTGTAATTTAGTCGTTGTGACAGCATTTAGAGTTCTAAAGTATACAAAAGTGCCCTTTCATTTTAGCAACCAAACTCATTTTGTTGATTCAGGTCATTAGATTGCATAAAAGATAGGCCCTTTCAAGCCTATATTCTTTAGTGACGGTGATGAGAACCACAATTTAGTTTAATAAATGAAATACAACTACCATTTTTTTAACTTCAAAAAAATGCGTGCAAGAGAGAGACATACTGGGCAGAGTTGTCACAGTGGTTATGTCTTTGTCACCACCAATGCTGAAAGTTGCAGAAATTTAGTTAGTTTTATAAAGTAACTCTTCCAAAATGTAAACAAATTTGTATTTTAACTTGTTTTACCTCCATGACAATCCTCTGTACTCCAAAGCCACTAACGGCCAGAAATTTAATTTTGCACCTACGCCATTGGCTGCCTGCAGGAAACATCAGATGCAAGACAATAAAAAGCCGAGCTAATAAAACCCAAAGGAATGAATTGGTTGGTTCTGCAAGGTGCTATTTGTGTTTGTACACTTCCATAAACAGTCATTATATATTCCTGCTTTAGATTTGTTGTGTTATTCTTTATACACGGATACTTGGTCCATATAAAACCATGGCATAATTCATCATTGGAAATAAAAAGTAGGAGAAGGGAAACACTCACTGTCAGGGAGTCACCAAGCGCTGCCACCACTTTGATGTCTCCAGGTTTGAGCTCATTAACTGTACAGTGGAAAGAGCAATGTGACTGAGCATGGTTGGACTGAGAAACATTTCCCTCAGTGTATTAGTGGAATTTAAAAATCATTTCTCACCTGATGTGGGTATGGTGTTAGACGGGCTACGGTCTTTGCAAGGTATCTCGGTACCCATATTCTAAAAAAAAATACACTCAGGTCAGTTTATCTACATATTTAGATTCTTTTCTTTTCTTTCTTTATTTAATTTTACATATCTGACTCTTACTTGAACTGCTGCTTTGTTGTAAAATTCCCCCACTGTTTCAGGAGGGGAATTAATCTGTGTACGCAGGAAAGGATGCTCCTGGGATGAGAACAGAAAATTCACAGTTTTAACAGTTTAACATTGAATTTTATATCTTAAAAAGTCTGCTCTATGAGATGAAAAGCATTAACACATTAACACTTCAAAGGCAATTTTTCAATAGTCTGCAGTGGCTCACCTGGTTAGGGCAAGGAAAAGTTATGGCATTTCTGTCTGTAACCTTGGGCTCACTTGTCAGTGGCTGAAACTGGAGAAGAAAAGGTCAATGAGTGGTTCAGATTTGGGGTTATATGTGCAGCTGTTTTGCATCCAGCAGCCTACAAAGTACAATCCACTCATCTGGGCATTCAGAGTGAACAACTTTGAGGGGAATCATCCTGTAGATAATCCCATGAAGTAAATCTTTAAATCTCTTGTCAGGCATATTAACACTGTAATCAGTGTTTAATCTGACACTTGTTATTTCTGGCCTCATTTTAAATTGGAGGGATGGTTTTAATGTCAGAATAAAATGAATTTCTAGAAGTCTGCTGCTCTTTTACACTGCCTATTTTATATCTATATCTATATCTATATATGTATATATATGTGTATATATATATATATATATATATATATATATATATGTATATATGTGTATATATATATAACAACACCCATCTCGCCCCTGCGGGCGGTTTATCCTTCAAGCTCGGGTCCTCTACCAGAGGCCTGGGAGCTTGAGGGTCCTGCGCAGTATCTTAGCTGTTCCCAGGACTGCGCTCTTCTGGACAGAGATCTCTGATGTTGTTCCCGGGATCTGCTGGAGCCACTCGCCTAGCTTGGGAGTCACCGCACCTAGTGCTCCGATTACCACGGGGACCACCGTTACCTTCACCCTCCACATCCTCTCGAGCTCTTCTCTGAGCCCTTGGTATTTCTCCAGCTTCTCGTGTTCCTTCTTTCTGATGTTGCTGTCATTCGGAACCGCTACATCGATCACTACAGCCGTCTTCTTCTGTTTGTCTACCACCACTATGTCCGGTTGGTTAGCCACCACCATTTTGTCCGTCTGTATCTGGAAGTCCCACAGGATCTTAGCTCGGTCATTCTCCATCACCCTTGGGGGCATCTCCCATTTTGACCTCGGGACTTCCAGGTTATACTCGGCACAGATGTTCCTGTACACTATGCCGGCCACTTGGTTATGGTGTTCCATGTATGCCTTGCCTGCTAGCATCTTGCACTCTGCTGTTATGTGCTGGATTGTCTCTGGGGCATCTTTACACAGCCTGCACCTGGGGTCTTGCCTGGTGTGATAGACCCCAGCCTCTATGGATCTTGTACTCAGAGCTTGTTCTTGTGCTGCCATGATTAGTGCCTCTGTGCTGTCTTTCAGTCCAGCTTTGTCCAGCCACTGGTAGGATTTCTGGATATCAGCCACCTCCTCTATCTGCCAGTGATACATACCGTGCAGGGGCCTGTCCTTCCATGATGGTTCCTCGCCTTCCTCCTCTTTCTTGGGTTTCTGCTGCCTGAGGTATTCACTGAGCACGCTGTCAGTTGGTGCCATCTTCGTGATGTATTCGTGGATGTTTCTTGTCTCATCCTGGACTGTGGTGCTGACACTCACCAGTCCCCGGCCCCCTTCCTTCCGCTTAGCGTACAGCCTCAGGGTGCTGGACTTGAGGTGAAACCCTCCATGCATGGTCAGGAGCTTTCTTGTCTTTATGTCAGTGGCTTCTATCTCCTCCTTTGGCCAGCCTATTACCCCAGCAGGGTACCTGATCACGGGCAGGGCGTAGGTGTTGATGGCCCGGATCTTGTTCTTACCGTTCAGCTGACTCCTCAGGACTTGCCTGATCCTCTGCAGGTACTTGGTGGTTGCAGCTTTCCTAGAGGCCTCTTCATGGTTCCCATTTGCCTGCGGGATCCCCAGGTACTTGTAACTGTCCTCTATGTCTGCAATGTTGCCTTCTGGTAGTTCAATCCCCTCAGTTCTGACTACCTTCCCTCTCTTTGTTACCATCCGACTACACTTCTCCAGTCCGAACGACATCCCGATGTCATTGCTGTATAGCCTGGTAGTGTGGATCAGTGAATCGATGTCTCGTTCACTCTTGGCATACAGCTTGATGTCATCCATGTACAGGAGGTGGCTGACAACCGCTCCGTTTCATAGTCGGTATCCGTAGCCAGTCTTGTTAATGATCTCACTGAGGGGGTTCAGGCCTATGCAGAACAGCAGTGGGGACAGAGCATCTCCTTGGTAGAGCCCACACTTGATGTTGACTTGTGCTATGGGCTTGGAGTTGGCCTCTAGTGTTGTATGCCACATCCCCATTGAGTTCCTGATGAAGGCTCTTAGGGTCCTGTTGATCTTGTACAATTCTAGGCATTCCAGTATCCAGCTGTGGGGCATTGAGTCATAGGCCTTCTTGTAATCAATCCAGGCTGTGCACAGGTTGGTCAGTCTGGTCTTGCAGTCTCGGCTGACTGTTCTGTCTACCAGTAGCTGGTGTTTTGCGCCTCTGGTATTCTTGCCAATCCCTTTCTGTGCCCCGCTCATGTATTGACCCATGTGCCTGTTCATCTTAGCCGATATGATGCCTGACAGGAGCTTCCATGTAGTACTGAGGCAGGTTATTGGTCGGTAGTTGGATGGGACCGGTCCCTTCTTGGGGTCCTTGGGGATCAGGACCGTCCGACCTTCGGTTAGCCATTCCGGGTGTCTCTCGTTAACTAGCAGCTGGTTCATTTGTGCTGCCAGACGCTCGTGGAGTGCAGTCAGCTTCTTCAGCCAGTAGGCATGAACCATTTCGGGCCCTGGTGCTGTCCAACTCTTCATACTGGAGACCTTTTCTTGGATGTCTGCCACTGTGATGGTTACTGGACCCTGTTCAGGGAGGTCACTATGGTCTGCCCTCAGATCCACTAGCCACTGAGCATTGCCGTTATGGGTTGCATCCTTCTCCCATATGCTCTTCCAGTATTGCTCCGTCTCCAGCCTTGGTGGTGCTGTTCTCTTATTGTTCCCTTGCCACTGAGAGTACACCTTTGCTGGTTCTGTGGAGAACAGCTGGTTTATTCTCCTGCCTTCTATCTCTCTGGTGTACCTTCTCAAGCGGCTGGCCAAGGCTGTGAGTCTTTGCTTGGCAGTTTCCAAGGCCTCAGGTATGGACAGCTTGCTGTATTTCTTATGCACCTTCTTTGTCGCGCCTTTCTGCAACTCCATTAGTTGGCTAACCTCCCTTCGTGCTACTTTGATCTTGCCCTCTAGCCTCCTTCTCCATGGAGGGTACTGCCCCTTGTGGCTGTTCAACTTGTAGCCAAGCATCTCACTGATCACTGCTGCCGTATTGTAGATCAGCTTGATAGTGTCGGTAATCGTGGTTGTAGGTATCATCCGTAGTGCTGCATTAACATCATCTAGCAGACCTTCTGAGGGTACTTCACGTAATCTTGGTAACCGGCTACGGGGGATCCAGGTTTCAAGCTTGGCCATGATCCTATCTTTCAGGTCAGTTCCTCTCGCACTCAACGATCCTTCTCCTATCGCACTTGGGGCTATGTACCCAATCTCGGGTGGGGGTGATGATATGATATGATATGTATATATGTATGTGTATATATGTGTATATATATATATATGTATATGTATATATATATATATACATATATACATATACATTTTCCTTTTCGCATCTAAGTGTGGTTTAAGAACTTACCAGGTTTGTCCAGAGTTGAATAGTCAACTGGTCAAGGCTAGACTGTGTGGAAGCATATTACATATGCAAGGTACACATTAGTCAGCAATATTTCATGAGTTGTTAATAAAGGAAAGATTATGCAACGTAACTGATAGGAACAATGTTACTTACAGAGTCTGATTGGGGCTCAAGGATAGCTGGGGCTGAATGCAACATAACAGTGAAGTCTGCACCGTTGTTGTTCCACTTTGGATTTTTGAAGACATGGCTCAGAGTATCCTGAAAACAAATCCCAAATAAAATGGTCAATTAGGCAGGAAAATATGGCAGAGAGACAAAAGGATACACATAAAATGCACTTATTTACAAGTAGTTTACCTGCAGTGCTTTCAGGAGAGTTGCTTTAAATAGGCGTTTGGCATTACACTCACACGTGCTACAAAATTAAAAACAATCCTATAACTATACATGCATAACACAGAACAAACTTGACACATGTTTTACATGAGTTTTTAACATGTTGCGTTTGGTAGATTTTTATGGGAAACACTCACTTATCTTGCTGATGATATCCACTCCAGGTGACCACATGAACTAAAGTACGATGCAGCTGTAAGCATACACCCAGAGTGTTATTTTTAATTGCCATTCCATATGTTCATTTAAAAACTGAATCCAAAAAAGGGACCATACCCGTTTCTGCAGTATCTGCAGAGCTGCTTCCACTTCCTGCACCGCAGCCTCAATATCTTCTTCAACCTGAAGAACAAAGAAATGGCAACATTTTTTACTTTTTCCTTTTCATCACATGCAGCACCAATAATAGAGCCTTAGCAGAAATTAAACAAGAGATCTTACATGTGACGAACAGGCACATATGAAATCTGCGGGCACAAACAGCAGCACAAGCTTCCAGTCTTCCACCTGAAAGGACATGCAGTATTATGTAAGAGTGTCTAAGTTGTTTGTTTTTCATGCACAGTTTGTTAGATTTGATTTTCTCGGATAACACAGTGCGCCTTAGTTGGGCGAATGCTTGCAGTTTATGAACTTAACCTGTCATTGTTCACGTCTACCCAGAGAAAACGTAACAGTTTCCATCAATCTCACATTGACTTTCTGTTTCTGTTTGATGCTTTTGTTCATTCCTCTCGTTGTGCTTCATAGGATTTTATATATGTATCATTGATTTTTACTCATGCGTTAAAATGTCTTAAATTAAAGTGGCCTCGTTTATCAATACGTTTTTATGCCTGTGAAGCTCTTTGAACCTCTGTATGTGATATTGACTATAAAAATAAAACTTAAAATTAATTAACAACTGTGGGATTTCACCACCAGAGACATTCATGAATAACCATGTCTTGGGGGATTTAAATTAGTCAGTGACTATAGGAGTACCCAAGCACACCATGTCTCCTTGTTGAGATATCAATCTGAGATTGTGGTTATAGTGAAAGTATCCTGTCATCTGTTTCATTTGTATGTATGTATATGCCATTGTATTTATAGTGGATACACTCATTCACTGTAAAGGTCACAGAAACATTCAGATGTTTAAAATGCATAAATTAATATGATAGGGGTTAATTTTACCTGATGTGAAAGGGAGAGTGAAAGGTCCTCAGCTTCTTCCAGTAAACTCCTGCAAACACATAAACTATCAAATAAAGAACCCTGCAGCAGTCTTCTTAAACAGTATTTATCTGTATAACAGACATAATGTGTTTTACCTGGACTGCGATGAGCTCTGAGCTGATTGTTGAGCAATCACCTTGGGGTTAAACATGGACAGCAACTCTATTCAAACCACAAAGACATTACAGTGAAGACTGTGGTAGACGTTAACACACAATAATAATGTACAGACAATGTACATTATGACATAGATGATAACTGATGGTAAAAAGAAAGCTTGCTTTCTTTAATGTTGCTAGGACACTTTCATGTGAAATCAGAGTCACTAACCGATGTTTATGGCCCCTATCTTATCCTTACAGATAAAGAAAACTATATGTTTATTAACCCTGACCTTGAACTGAACTATTAACTGTAAAAGCTTTCCAATACATAATCACAAAGGCCTTAATGATTTGATAGGCATTTTTAAAAAAAGCTCTAATCCACATGAAGTTGGCAGTGAAAGCTGAATTGATAAAGCAGGTTTATAGTGGTTCACTAAAACAAGATTAATGATGAAGTTCTAGGCCTGATAACATAATAGGAGATTTAAATAATATAATAATAATTAGTTGGGAAATTATTAACTTTGAAAACATGAAACCGAAGTTCAGTCATAAAGTAACGAAGTATTTTGGGAAAACAGTTTTGTGATTACAAATACTACATGTAAAAGTAATTTCAAAGGTTAACAGTTGATAACCAATGGGATTATTTATATTAGATTGCATGGTACATTTTTAATTTTATAGATCCATCTCTTGATATTTGAAAATAGTAAAACTGGCTGTAAATGAGACTTACCGGCTAGTCTACTGATAATTCTGGAGGCTTCATCCCTAAAAATGAAGACATACACATTGTATAAGACTGTGGTTGTGTTCAGTTAAGTTTACTTTTAAAGCAGCAGTACATGCTGACCCATTCAGTGTTCATTCTTCAGTATAACTTACACAGGTTTGTGCTTTTTTTATTTATTTTTTTTGCAATATACCTGTTTGAATCTGGTATTCCCAAGGTATAAACAGTGGTGATATCAGTAGGTGTCAGAGCATGAACTGGTGTTGGAAAAGCAAGGAAATGAAATGTCAACAATCTCATAATACAACACTAGAAAATATATTTAAAAGCAGACCTATTATAGAAGGATGAAAGTAGTGACTAAGCGCCTTCAGGCAACTGTTGTTGTGATTTGATGCTATAGAAATAAAATTGAATTTTAACTCTCTGCAGTCACTGATTATGTCTGCAGGGAGCATTACCTGAAGAAGATGGAGACAAGTGGGGTGGTAATGGTGAGCAAAGTATGGACATGTACATTTCCGTCTGAATCACACAAAAAAGTCTGTACATTAGTACATTACAAGAGCAATATACAGATGATAGTATAAAATATGAATGTGCAGACAAAAAGGTGTGATAACTGGCAAAAAGTACCTCTTCTGTTTTTACTTTTGTCTGGTCGCCACCTTCAACACCATCTAGATGGGACGTAAGTCAAAACTTAACACTTTTGAATTTCTAAAATACTGAAATTAAACCAACCCCATGAAATTAATCAGTAGAAGTTAGGCAGTTTATAAAAGTTTAAAATCTTAAATTGAAAAGAGTTATTTAGGTTAAAAAATATTAGCAGGTAACAATAAAAAAGTTGCATTTTTCTTATTTTAATTTTGTAAAACTCTTTGAAATTTTTAGTGAATAATCAACTGAATTAATGTTTACGCACTACTACTTTATTTAAAACAGGAAGATAAAGTATTAGCTTTGCTGGGATATACTCTCTCTGAGTGCCCACATAGATGCTTCTCAGATTTTAAAATTGCACCTTAACAAGACTTCTGTGTAATTTATTACATTTGCATTTTCAGCCCAAAGTTCCTGAACATTTATATCTAACGTTTTATACTCAGTGTATAAAGTGCACATCAGCAAACATGAGATAATTCTAGTATAAAACACAGCTTAAATACAAGGCACTCTGTAAAGGAAACAATGCTGTCAAACTGGTCAAATTAGTTAAATCATGCATCAGCCAGCAGTGACCGCTCAGTCAAAAGATCATTCTGATTTTAGCTTGTCAATAGAAAATTGTACTCAGTAGTCAGTATAAGCTTTTAATGATATAAGTTTACATGTGATAGAATACTGCATGATGACCTTTTTATGACTTAGACTGTTGTCCACTACAAGACTTTCTGTTTTATAAATTCTTTCCCACAGCGATAATAGCTGAACAAGCAGTTTCACTCCTGCCAGGAAGAGGAGAGCTGGACACTTTTATCTGCGCTCCCTAACAAGAAGAGGGGCCGCGTCCTTCAGAATCACACACACACACACACACACCTGCATACGCACATATATACGCACTAACATTCCTCTGTCTACGAACAGACGTATTCATTATTGTATTACTTTGTATATAAATAAAGACCAGGGCAGTTGCAGAGCGCGAGTCCCTGAGCCCTCACTCTCGTGCGAGTGCTCTGTGGCTGCCCTTGCTTGCAAGTAAAAAACTGCAGTGTGTGTGTCTTCACTCTCAGCTGAAGAAGTGTCATTTAGAATAAATCTCTTGACACAGCTCATGCTGTGCCTTCTTGCCCTTAAAATTCGCTACATAACTGAGTACATTAAAGTAGTCCAACCTGTTTAGTACTTACCTGAAAATGTCATGCATAATCTAACAAGGATAGCCACAATCAGGAGCGCAGATCGAGCCATGATGTGGTCAGAGTGTTTTCCACACCGGGGGATTTGTGCAGTTCTTCCTCTTTTGCCTTTGAGACACAGAGAACGAAACTCTCACTCGCTGTAAAAGTGCAGCATATCAATAAAGAGTGTGGAAAAGACTGGGATTCCAGAGAGAGCAAAGTTTTAAAAGGCAAAGAAGAGAGCCAGAGAGGAAACCCTGTCAAACAGAAAAGAAAAGAGTCCTCCCTGCTATGTTTGTCCTTTACACATCTGCTCCTATTCTCTTTTATAACCCCTTCTTATGAGTTTATCTGAATAACAATTGATCACATCCTGTGTAGTGCTGTGTCACCTGTGTCACAATAAAATCCATATGTCATGATTTTAGGTAATTTTTTTGAGTAATTTGCTTATTTTAAACCAAATGACTATTCTGAAGAAAAAATATTACCAGTTTCTGTTCCATTATGTCATGGAAGGGGTTTGTGGACACAATTCGCAGGAAAACTCACGTGGGTTTAAAGACACAAACGACTAAGAAAATTATTTGCAGGTTTATAGTTTTCTAGCTTTCAGGGATGGTTTCTGTGTATTTTCAATATGCTGTCCTGTAATTTATAATTGGACTAATGCTTCACTGTGCAATTATGAACATCTGTGCCGAATATAGCCTGGAAGTCCCGAGGTCAAAATGGGAGATGCCCCCAAGGGTGGTGGAGAATGGCGGAGCTAAGATCCAGTGGGACTTCCAGATACAGACGGACAAAATGGTGGTGGCTAACCAACCGGACATAGTGGTGGTAGACAAACAGAAGAAGACGGCCATAATGATAGATGTAGAGATTCTGAGTGATAGAGACATCAGGAAGAAGGAGCACGAGAAGCCTGAGAAGTACCAAGGGCTCAGAGAAGAGCTCGAGAAGATGTGGAGGGTGAAGGTAACAGTGGTCCCCACGGCAACTCCGAAGTTTGGCGAGTGGCTCCAGCAGATCTCAGGAACATGTATGTATATATATATATATATATAGTGAGATTTTTTGGGGATGAGATGGATCTCATATCTATCTATCTAGATAGATAGATATGAGAAAAACAACTATCTTCATAGAGCAAAAAAATAAAGATTTCCAAAGGGAACATTTATTTTATTTATTTATTTTTTAATTTTATTAGTATTTTCCTCAAATGTGTCAAATATATATTTTCTCATCTAAATGTCTCCACACTCAACCAACGTGGAGACAGACATAAAGAGACGCTGTACACACAATCACACTCCCCAAGCGTACTCTAAGAACCGGGTCTAGGTACCCTTGCCCCTGGAGGGGGAAACTGCACCCAGACCCAGGTGGTGTTACCCTTTTCCCTGCAGTGGGGAGAAGCAGACTGCTCCGACTCCGCAGCAGCAGGGAGGCCCCACACACCAGACCCCAGTCGGACGGCCAACTCCTCCTCCTAGCCCCCCCGCTCCAGCAGGCCGCAGAGACCGGGGGTGTGAGAAGACTCCAAACCTCCCTCTACCCGCTCATATGTAGTGTTGATGTATATGTGTTCTAAGGTGCAATTAAAACCCAGGAGGGCATGGAGCTACCTGCCAGAGAGCAGCAGGTAAGCACATAGCCCCTCCTGCTAGCCCTCAATGTCTACGTGTATTTAAAATTGAGAGGTGGGCAACGACGCCAGGGGTGAGGTGTACACCCTGATGGTAATTTGGAGTCCGTGTTGTGAGCCCACCCCCAAGATCCTATATGTATGTGTTATGAGAGTGTGAGTAATGTGAATGTCTAAGTTGTGAGATAAAATTGAGGCAGAGGCAGCCAGAAGGGGACAGAGGGGGGGGATGCCTCCTCTGCACCCTGGTGACACACCCCTACCCCAAGGCCCTGCATGTGTGGGTGATTGTGGTGGAGCGGGAAGAGGGAGGCAGCTGGAGATGGGGAGGGAAGAAAGGGAGGGGCAAGTGACCCCTCCCTGGGGCCAGCTCCCCCGCTGACCCCAGTAGGCACCCCCATGCTCTGCAACCCGCCAGGGAAAGGGGGCCCAGGCCCATCCGGACCAGGGCCCAGTGCAGCAGCGCCGCCCGGCCCCACAGAGCCCGGGACAGCCCACCCGACCCCACTACAGAGAAAACTGCACCCACCCCATCATCCACTCATCTTCCAGACTACACAAGACAATAGACGCCCAGGCTGAGATCTTCCTCCACCTCTCCTATATCTCCCCCTCCTGCAGAGAGAATTCCTGAGGAGAGGAAAGCTCCTGCAAGATGTGACAACCTCCCCCACCAGTTGAAGAGTCCCCCAGGTGGCTCGATGCACTGGCGGCGCCCTGCGCCAGGACTGGGCCCCCATATACCCACCCGCCCACAACCCCAGCAACACACCAACCAGGACCCGAGCCCCCGAGGCCCGGCCAGGGCCCCAGCCCAGAGACGGAGCGCCCCCAGAAACTCACGCCCGTCCCGGACCCACCCAGGGGCAGCCAGGCTACCAGGTCAGTAACCCACGTCCGTCAGCACAGACCCTCCCCTAGCCCCGCTGCACGCAGCCACGAGGAGACCGTCACCTAAGAGCCAACAGAGCCCTTAATTGGCCATGACCGCTACCCCGGGTTGGGCCCCCCAAGGAAGATGCTCCTGGGGAACCCCCCGACGCCCTAAGCCTGTCCCTACCCCCACACCAATCACAACAGTGAAGGTGGGACCAAACTATGACCCCCCACCCCCACTAGGTGATGGAGCTGATCAAAGGAGCCCAGAGCAATTGATCTGATGTGGTGGCAGAGGCTGTATCAAGACTAATGTAATCTAATAGATAATTTCTATACTGGTTAGAATTAAGATTATTTTTATTTTTCCAGTTCATGAGGACTGTTTTCTTGGCTATGCATAGGGCAGTGAAAACCATGTGGGCTATATTCTTTTCTGAAGTGACATTATCTAAGCTGCCCAACAAACACACTAAAGGGGAAGTTGGAATGTTACATTTCAGACACTTCGATAAGTCTTCACATATCTCACGCCAAAACTTCTGAACTGGTGGACAGAACCAAAGAGCGTGGATATAATTGTCCGGTGAATTGGTTTGACAGTGTGAGCAGTTGTTGGTAGACGTAAAGCCCATCTTGAACATCCGATGACCTGTATAGTGCACTCTATGTAGTATTTTGTATTGAATTAATTGAAGACTGGGATTTCTAATTAGATGAAAGGTTTTTAAGCAAATCTGAGACCAGAAGTTTTGGTCTAAGTTAACTGATAAATCCGCTTCCCATTTTGCAATAGGAAGTGATATTGATTCATCTATTTTAGAAAGCATTCTGTATATTTTGGATAGTAATTTGGGGGTTTTAAGAGTAAGAAATTGAACCACACTTGGTGGTGTTTGTAGTTCAACTTGACCCGGTTTAAATTTCTTTTTTACTATGGATTTAATTTGTTGATATTCTAAAAATCTTTTCTTGTTGATCCCATATTGTGTAACTAGTCTATCAAATGAAATAAATTCTGTTGCTTCTAGTATATGTTCTAAATATTTGATTCCTTTACCACTCCAAGCAATGACGTTTTCTACCGTCATAGGTCCTGAGTGATTTGTTCATGCTATGATTCAGCACAGGAAGGGAGGGGGTGAGTGAGTGAGTGATTCGCTTACGCTACGATTCCGCACAGCAAGGAAGGGGATGAGTGAGTCCTGAGTGATTCGTTCATGCTGCGATTCAGCACAGCAAGGGAGGGGGTGAGTGAGTGAGTGAGTGATTTGCTTATGCTACGATTCCGCACAGGAAGGGAGGGGGTGAGTAACTCAAATGTGCTGTTAGCATGTTAGCAGAGCGATGCTACTGTGAACTGAGGAGCTATTTTCTTGATGTGAGCTTTCTACTCAGGTTTTTTTCTTCCAGTTCAGAGCAGAAATGTTTCTGTTAAGAAACTAGCTGTTGTTTTTTCCCCCCACAATTTTAATTATAGATGCGAAAGGTGAGCGCGAGAGCCCTCGGTGCGCCTGCTTGCTGCTGAAGTCAAAGTAAACTTTATTGTCATCTCCGCCACATACAGTACAGTACAGTCGTGGCCAAAAGTTTTGAGAATGACACAAATATTAGTTTTCACAAAGTTTGCTGCTAAACTGCTTTTAGATCTTTGTTTCAGTTGTTTCTGTGATGTACTGAAATATAATGGCAAGCACTTCATACGTTTCAAAGGTTTTTATCGACAATTACATGACATTTATGCAAAGAGTCAGTATTTGCAGTGTTGGCCCTTCTTTTTCAGGACCTCTGCAATTCAACTGGGCATGCTCTCGATCAACTTCTGGGCCAAATCCTGACTGATAGCAACCCATTCTGTCATAATCACTTCTTGGAGTTTGTCAGAATTAGTGGGTTTTTGTTTGTCCACCGCCTCTTGAGGATTGACCACAAGTTCCCAATGGGATTAAGATCTGGGGAGTTTCCAGGCCATGGACCCAAAATTTCAACGTTTTGTTCCCTGAGCCACTTAGTTATCACTTTTGCCTTATGGCACGGTGCTCCATCGTGGTGGAAAATGCATTGTTCTTCACCAAACTGTTGTTGGATTGTTGGAAGAAGTTGCTGTTGGAGGGTGTTTTGGTACCATTCTTTATTCATGGCTGTGTTTTTCTGCAAAATTGTGAGTGAGCCCACTCCCTTGGATGAGAAGCAACCCCACACATGAATGGTCAGGATGCTTTACTGTTGGCATGACACAGGACTGATGGTAGCGCTCACCTTTTCTTCTCCGGACCAGCCTTTTTCCAGATGCCCCAAACAGTCGGAAAGAGGCTTCATCGGAGAATATGACTTTGCCCCAGTCCTCAGCAGTCCATTCACCATACTTTCTGCAGAAAATCAATCTGTCCCTGATGTTTTTTTGGAGAAAAGTGGCTTCTTTGCTGCCCTTCTTGACACCAGGCCATCTTCCAAAAGTCTTTGCCTCACTGTGCATGCAGATGTGCTCACACCTGCCTGCTGCCATTCCTGAGCAAGCTGCACTGGTGGCACTCCGATCCCATAGCTGAATCCTCTTTAGGAGACGATCTTGGCGCTTGCTGGACTTTCTTGGACGCCCTGAAGCCTTCTTAACAAGAATTGAACCTCTTTCCTTGAAGTTCTTGATGATCCTATAAATTCTTGATTTAGGTGCAATCTTAGTAGCCAAAATATCCTTGCCTGTGAAGCCATTTTTATGCAACGCAATGATGGCTGCACGCGTTTTTTTGCAGGTCACCATGGTTAACAATGGAAGAACAATGATTTCAAGCATCACCCTCCTTTTAACATACCAGGTCTGCCATTCTAACCCAATCAGCCTGACATAATGATCTCCAGCATTGTGCTCGTCAACATTCTCACCTGAGTTAACAAGACGATTACTGAAATGATCTCAGCAGGTCCTTTAATGACAGCAATGAAATGCAGTGGAAAGGTTTTTTTGGGATTAAGTCAATTTTCATGGCAAAGAAGGAATATGCAATTCATCTGATCACTCTTCATAACATTCTGGAGTATATGCAAATTGCTATTATAAAAACTTAAGCAGCAACTTTTCCAATTTCCAATATTTATGTAATTCTCAAAACTTTTGGCCACGACTGTATATAGAGAGATGAGACGACGAGGCTCCAGTTACAGCAGTGCAAGTAAACAAACAATATATATAAGAAGAGTAAGAAAATAAATATACACTTTAGGACTAGGGGTAAAGGGATCAATAACAATTAAAAATTTATAATTTACAGTTTGATGATTTAAAGTCTCACACACAACCCGTCGAAAGGGGAGGGGGCGGCTGCTTCCAAATAGAACACATTTCATTCATAATTTCGTAAATCCAAGCCCATTATGTATTCATGATTTGAATCCTGGGTTGTGCGAAATCCCAGAAATACACCATAGACAACGTGAATCTGTGAACTAAGGTGTAGGTCTATTAGGTTATGTTGTGGTGATCCTCGAGTTGGGGGATGGGTGTTCATACTGAAGTGCAAAATTAAAACCAACGGAAGACCAATGGAAGAAGAAAAGTTCAAAGCCATTGGGTGCTCAGTTTAGAAAAAAAGAGAAAAGAAGAGGAGAAGAAACAAGCAAAAGATACAGGTAAGCAGATGTGTCGATGGATAATGGCAGGTCATGTATCCTGAAACAATCAGAATCAGAATACTTTATTAATCCCTAAGGAAATTATGTGGGTTACAGTTGCTTCAAGAAGAAATGGTAAAAATAGTAACAGTAACAGACTAAACTCCAAACAATACATTATGTTACAGATTTTAATGTTAATTAGTCATTGTCAATTGTTGATTTGTCCTGTTCTCATTGTATGATGAATTATGATGGCTGTTTGGTAGACGTTTGCACCAGAGGAAGTGTTCGCACAGGGCGCCAAACAGGCTAGGACCGCCACTGAATGAGTCAGTTGGGCTTGTCAATCACGATTCACGAGTCAGTAAAGTGATTCTCGAGTATTGCACGATTTGTTCATGATTCGCTCATCACTAATATATATATATATATATATATATGAAGAGTTGGACAGCACCAGGCCCTGAAATGGTTCACGCTTATTGGCTGAAGAACTGCAGTCACTCCACAAGTGCCTGGCAGCACAAATGAACCAGCTGCTAGTTGACGAGAGACACCTAGAATGGCTGTGCAAATGTTTTAGGCAGGTGTGAAAAAATTCAGCAAACAAAGAAATCTTTCAGAAATATACATGATTGTTTATTGGCCCCAAATGTATTCTGCAGCAGGACAATGACCCCAAACATACAGCCAAAGTCTTACAGCCAAAGTCAACTTTTGCACAGTTCAAAAGTTGACTTTGTGTGTGTGTATATATATATATATATATATATATATATATATATATATATATATATATATATATATATATATATATATATATATATATATATATATGTTGCATCTTCAAAAAGAAAAATAAAATAACTGAGACTTACAATGGAGTATCGTTGCAACTTGTTTACTGAACCTTCTTTTCAGTGCATGTACAGAACATCAGTGTCCATTTTACTGCCTCCTACAGGACACTCTCTTCTTCCACTTTCTTACAACATAAATGTAACACAGAACCAATACTGCCTCTCCTGGCATTACCATTGTAACGACCACTCATTCTATCTGTTTCTTTCAGATGAATAACAGGAACTTAGGATGTAGGTATCTATGAATAATAACTATTATGCATACTCATATATTTATATAACCAACTAATTTCTTGCGATACCACAATATATATATATATAGATAGATAGATATATATGTGTATATATATATACACACACACATATATATGCAACTGTGCAAAAGTTGACTTTGTGTGTATATATATATATATATATATATATATATGTGTATATATATATATATATATATATATGTATGTATACGATCAGAGTTACTGTAGTTTAGCTTTTCTTTATTTATTTTGTATATTAATTTTTTTGTTATATCCAGATTTGATGTTTGTTTGCTTTTTTTAAATTAGCTTCAGTATTAGTTTTAAAGATTTTAATGGGAACGGAGCATATTTTTCAGAAGTTGAGGATAGATATTACATGCTGACACCTGGCGGAAAACCCGTATGTCGCTGCTGCAGAGGGAGCTACGTCACAAACCGGATGTTGATACTAGTTTGGAGCTCAGCGCAGAGGACAGGAACAGCTGAAAAAGAAAAACAAAGCCACGACGACGACGACGGTATAAACAGCAGATGTGCGACTGAAATTTACTTTAAAAAGTCGGTGACACCATCGCTGGGCAGGACATTTTGTGTCACCAGACCGAATTTGAAAAGGTAGGCAGCCGTCATTTGGAGTTTAGTAGAATTATCTGTTTTGTTGTCGCTCGTTGACTCTGTTAGCTGAACGGCTAACCTGGCGTTAGCTTCCATTCACACGCTGGCTCGGTGCATTTGTACGAAACCAGTCGGTTAGGTTGTCTAAAATCCCAATGAAAATCCTCTGAAGTATTCTCTTTAGGTAGCTGGGAAAATGTCTGCTTCGTTTGTTTTCCATTATTCATAATTGCATCGACACCATTCAAAGCCCAGCTGCCATCTACAGTCAGTATTACTCATAACAAGCCATCCAGGAACAAGAAGTACTTCTGTGGTTGTAACGACTAAAGTGTTGAAACAGGGAGAAACTGTGCCAAGGCGACTGGAGTGCTCTTTGTTAAGATTATTTACACCTTAGTTTCCACATGTTCCACTGACAAACAAACAAAAGAAACCAAATTTTATACAAAATAATGGGAATTGATGAGCATTTTTCAGAGGGCTGGGATGATGTGGCACTGATCCCTGTTCTTACAAAGCCTGACCTGAGATGAGAATGGAAAAGAGGAATGAAAAATTAATGAAATGAAAATATGTTTTTATCCTATTTATAGGAATTTTTAAAAACATAGACGAATGTATTAAGCTTCTGTAAGCAGTTCTATAAAGGACAGTATTTTTAATAATAAATTAGAAAAATGGGCAAAGGCAGCTGTTTGTAATCAAAGTAACAATAAGCAAGTTAAAAAAGCCATTTGATTCTATTTTTTGTGGCTTTTTGTCTCTTTGCTCCTTTTTGTTTATCTCGATCATCATTATTATTATTAAGGATTATATTTGTGTTTTAAGGGAACTGAGAAAACAGTACTTTTTCTCAGAAAACAGTACTTTTTCTCAGTATCAGTAGAAACATTCATGTTTTTACTGATACTCTTTCAGTGGCTGTGCTATCAATTTTACCAAAGTATTGTATTATGTGTACAATTGAAACATAGTTAAGAATCGTAAGCTAGTGCATTCATCTTCCCCAGTTCATATAGAGAGAACGCATAATAGATTTTTGAGATAATAACAGAAACTTTTTTGTTTGTTTGTTTTTCCATAATCATGCCTAAATTATGCTTATGCCTTAATATCTCTGAGAACAACCCCCTTTTTTATTGGGTACAATTATTTTGGATATTTCAAGCATCTTTCTTTCTTTCTTAACTTGTAAAACAGCTATGATAAGTGAGTGAGTGAGCTCAGATAGTTTTCCACATATTAAAATTTTAAAATGGTTCCTAAAAAACAAATCTTAAAAAACCCCAAATCTTTAAAACACCCAAGTTTTAATGTATTTATTTTTATTTGATGAACAGAGATGGAACGACTCCTTTATTTATGTGTATTCAATTTGTGTTGTTAATGATTGATTAAAAAACAATTGTGTGTTGTGGGAAAAAAAAGTTTGAGACTGATATGCATTATTACTTTGGCCAGCTCAAGGGTATTATTTTATAAGGGGTCACTTTCTTCATACTGTTTACAATCAGTCCAGTTTTAAACTTAGAATACATAGCGTACTATTTCATTTTCTCATGTTTTAGCCTTAATTTAGTCAATCCCGGTGATCAGACAATGGGGCGCATCTTCTTGGACCACATCGGCGGAACACGTCTCTTCTCTTGTGCCAACTGTGACACAATCCTGACTAATAGGTCTGAGCTAATCTCCACACGATTCACAGGAGCCACAGGCAGAGCTTTCCTCTTCAATAAGGTACAGTGAAATTAGCCATGAACACACCATCTGTGACATGTTTCCCTCAACCAAATGAAGTACAGGTATTCATTAATTATACTTTAACTTAAACTCCTCCCTATAGGTGGTGAACCTCCAGTACAGTGAGGTGCAGGACAGAGTGATGCTCACCGGCAGACACATGGTGAGGGACGTCAGCTGCAAGAACTGCAACAGCAAGCTGGGTTGGATCTATGAGTTTGCTACTGAGGACAGTCAGCGGTACAAGGAGGGCCGCGTCATCCTGGAGAGGGCACTGGTTAGGGAGAGTGAGGGCTTTGAAGAGCATGTCCCCTCAGATAACTCCTGAGTCCTTGAGGTGGTATTAGGTTGAGTGGGAAGGCTCAGTCCTGTGCCCTCCTTTCCTTCTCCTTTGCCCCCTTTGCCTCTGCGCTGCACACCACCACCTTCAGACTTAGTGGTCAGTGAAGTTCTGGCTTCACCCTCCCACAGCCCTTCTCTCTCTGGCCAATGATCTTAGATCTTTGCTGACTAAAAGATTGGTGTGCTGGATCTATTCTTGCTGAATAGACTTCCCCAAAATACTTTTTGATTTATGTATCACAGGGCAGTCAATTGAAACAGCTGGAAATGCTCTTAGAGAGTTCGCTAAAGCGTTTAAGCACTGTCTCACACACAGTTTTCATCACTGATCCACAAGGCATGTGCCACACTTTCATGGTAATTAAAATACATGCATGATAATACGCAGGTCAGTCACATTTTAAAGAATATTTGCTAGCTGTTTTATTTGTCTGTGTAACAGGAGCTAGTGGAGCTTAGTATGATCATTATCCAAGCATGGGCAAAGCGACCAGCCAGTGCTCCATACCTCTGTTAAATGAGCCAAACATACTGGTTTAGTGGTATTTGTGCTTCCGTATTGTGAATGTTGACCCAATGTATCTGTCACTGGTTGCACTGAATGCATTCAATATCATGATAGTTGATTATTTGTCAGTTACCTTTTCTTCGCTTGCAGTGTAGTGGATGTAATTGTGTTCTCATCCCACTGATACAGTGAGGACTGCACAGATTGATGTCATATTTAAGTATTCATTGTTGTGCCTGAACAGTAGTTTTCTTTAGATTAGGCTCATTATTTTAATGACATGACGTATTTCAAATGAACAGAGTAGACAACCTGTTTACTTCAGTTCCACCTGTGTTTAGCTTACCATGGATTCTGTGCCTCTGCGTGTGAAGAGCAGCATGCCACTTTAGTGACTTGTCAGGAGCATGTTCCTTTCAGCCGTTCGTCTTCAGTGTGACACAGTGCGTCTGAAAAATGATGGAGACATTCTCTGACTGCGTGGCAGCTTAAAGGACAGGATTTTTAGAGGATAGGTCATATTTGAAAGTCGCTCAGTGATTGTGTGGGACAAGTGTACAGGTATTGAAGGAATAACTAAAAACACAATGCAGTGGGCATTCATCAAACAGCATTTTCTTGAATCTAAAAATATGTTCAGTACTGTATTTGACCATCGTACATGTATTTAAACCCTTAAACACATCACTGCAAATGCTGCTGAGCTACTTCCAGGTTTGTGACACATCCTCTTTATAATCCTAGGCTTGGGGCATGTTTGGTCATAAGATGAATCGCTTCTTAGAACACAAAGCCAGGCAAGCTTTGAGTATTTATCTTCAAAGTCAAGCCCTTGCTGTTGGAGCCTGCATTTTATATTGTCAAACTGTAAAATAAAAATGGATAATTTACTTGACATTTGAGGTTAATTTGGGACTAGGTTGGGGCACCCAGCCCTGATGTTACCTTATTTATGCTTTGGGCTTTATCAGAATGGTCCAGCCTTCACTAGTGACACTGTTAATGTTTTGCTTGTTTTTTGCAAGGTCATGCTTGACGGTGCAAGTTTTAATTTCCAGAAGACAAAAAAAATATCCAGGACACTGAAACCATTCATGTTCCAAAGTCAGTGCAGTGTACAGCTAGTGGCCACAGTAGAATATCATCATTTTGTTGTTCACGTTTAGCATTTTATTGATAGCAATTGTTTTTACTTTATATTATCTGATTATTGTTTTATTGATCGATTATGTTTATGTTATGACATATTTTCTTGTTTGGGGGATTAATATGATACTTGTTTTCCTCTATGGCTATGGCAAGATTTTCTCTGATGTGATTTCTAAATAAAGATGTAGTACCTGGGTTTAAACCTTATGACAGTATTCACTGAATATTTTAATGTATTAATGCTCTTAATAGAAGGCAGGTGTGGTTGTAGTTGCTATCAATTGGCAAAACCTTCTTACGTTAACATTTCTGAAAATGAAAGACACATTGGGACATGAAAATAGCAGGATTTGGTACGTGCCATCATGAGTAAAACCTAAGCATTTCTCCGCTAGGTGGCAGCAGAATACAGAGAACCAGGTTAAAGATGTTTTCCTTGGTAGGGTGATGCTGAATCCCTTGCCTGCCTCTGACGTAAACCTGCTTGGCAAGATCTGTAGAGCTTCACTGCAGTCTGGCAAGACATATTAGAGATGTTATTCCCTGAAGCAGATAAAAACAAATAAGAGAACTCAAAAATGATATATATTTGATTAGATGTCCGACACTTGAAAATATTTAATTAACCGTTAGAGAGATGTCATTTAAAAAGGAAATCAAGAATGGACCACATTGAAACGAGTCCCATTTTAATCCCAGCTATTCACCACTCAGTATGAATCACCCACGATGTAAAATTTGACTGCATTTGCTTTATAAATAGGAAGTGACGACTAACTTCTGATCCACCCACTAATATTGCATCTCCGCTGTAGAGTTATTTATAGCTCAGCTCCTGTAGGAGGGCTTCTTTGTTGGTGTGTCTGTAATGGTCTGTGTCACTGTGGTGGAATCAACAACAGGTCTGCTTTTCTGCAGTCACTCCTGCAGGCACAATGCACTAAACTCAGCTCACACAAATATTAGTTAGCTGAACACAATATACTCTTCTGGTCACGGCTATTTTCGTACCCATCGTAGTTGCTTGTTCTCCATTTTTTGATGGATGTGCGAGGCTTTATGGTTTCCACAGCTATTTACACCCATTTAAAAGCTGGATAGAACCAGAGGCAAAAGTGAGACTCCTAGCTCCAGAGAACTCACGGTGCTACTTTATAATTCAGTAGTCTCTGACTTCGGCTGTGCCTAACCTCTGGATTGTCTGCTGCAGTCGTTATTGAAAAAGCTATCTGGCTAGATAAGGATAATTACACTGTCTTGATCCTATTAGCCTGCATGCAACTAGATAGTCTAGATGTGACAGTCTTTATGTAAGATGGCTGTATTTCTATTTGTACAAGTGCTCTAGGGGAGAAATTTGGGAGTTTCCTGAAAACTTTGACACCAGGCGCCTCCTACATATCCATCAAAGTACTGTTCTAATAAAAGAGTCCGACTTTTGGAAGCTAATCTAATTGAGAGAAAAAAAGGTAGATGATAGCCTGTGCGGATCATCCATCTTCCTTCCACCCACTGTCAAACCCATCAGGGCAATTTTGTTCAAGTTATATTCAGATACAGCGGATGAAGAGGTGGAAAAGGGAGGGGTGAGGGGGTGGGGCAAGAGAAAAAGTGGGTGGATAAATGCATCTGTAATTGTCCAATGATTCATCATCTGCGGACAGCTAATTTAGTATGTCCTCACTTTTTGTCTTTAATTCGACTGGATGTGTCCGCCCGCTCTCCCGTGCCCACAGGAGAGCAGAGATGTATAATATAGAAATAAACTTTTCTTTCCAGCTCTCTCTTCACACACACAAAAGGAGTGACATCATTCTGTCACTGGGAGAAAATGGCATGCTTTCCACTGACATCACTCCACATACTGTTGCCAGGAGACAAGGGAGTCAACATTAGTTACTATGGCGACTGCACTTCACCTTCAAAGCTCCTGACCTTTTTGGTTGTCTATGGTAGACTAGAATGTGTGTGACATGTATATTTTTGACATGTATATGTGTGTGTGTGTTTTGTGTATGCGCACAAAACACACGAGGCAGGACGGTCTTCCATCCTTAGTGTTGTGCAACATGAGCATTCAAGGTCTTGTTGAGTCATCCACTGCAATACAGTAGTTGTTACAGGACATGCAAGATTAAAGGACTGCAGTGGAAAAAAAATGCAATGAATGAAACTGCTGATCACATGACACTGGGGCACCAAAAGCTCCGTTACTACTTAAGTTGGGAGTCAATATTTCCTAAACTTAAAAAAAAAAAAAAATGACAGGAGACATCAGTGGGTTGATACAGCATATTTATTTAGATATATATCTCTTCATTTAAAAGACTGACTCATAACAGTGTCCACTGCGTTTACCTGAGGACAGTGATTTTTAAAGAGGTCCAGCATCGACAAGTAAATGTAAAAATGAGCAACACAAAATGGCACAGGTGAAAGAGACAGATTTCCAGCTGGTTTGGGAGTTTTAAGTGGTTTGAAAAAACAAAACATTTATATAGTACCATATTTGGTAAACAAACATGCTGATGATCGAGTTGTTAACAAAACTATATCACAGTGACTAGAAACAGCCCCTTTTGACATAAACTCGAGGAGCTTTGGATTTGCATAAACCAAACAAAACAAAAAAAGACCCCATTGTCGACTCTGTTGTGCGCCAGACAATTAGTACTACAAAAGTGGATTGAAGTCGTCAGCTAGATCACACATTTCACAGTGTTACAGAAACTGCTGTAGACCTCCAAACACAAAATGCTTCTTTACTCACTCAAGTAAAAATGTAATTGAGTTTGAACAGAGAGCAAAGGCAAAGAGAACAAGAGGTGAAACATGCGGCTGAAGAACTGCTTCAATCTTCTTTCAATTTCACTCCTTTTTTGGCACAACTGGAGTCGCTTTCTCAGCTGTCATTTGCTAATTGAGTTTAGCCGGCGCATCAATGCCAGTCCTCTGGAGAGGGATACCAGCAGTGGTGGGCATTACAGGGCTTTTTTGGATTAGGTTGAGTTCAGGGCCAGTTTTCCACTCCAAGTCTGGTTCTCTGTGCCACCCTGCACATTGAGGGGTAACGTTGTCCCAACAGGACATTCTTCCACCCCAGCACCACACACATCCTGTCTCTACAAGGCGTCTCTTCATCCCCAGAAAGGGCACAAAGCCCTCTGCTTCTACAGTAAGCCAGACTTATCAGTCAGATCTTTAATTTTGATAATAATACAAGTGCTGCCTCAATATAGCTACAGGCAACCCTGCCACTGACATGTGGATCTACCGCTTCCTCACATGACAGGCTACTTGCTTTTGATTGCTTTTTGTTTTTAAAGTTGACGTTTGCTTTTCTCACTGCTGGGTTTACATGGAAAAGCTGCATTGTCATATTGACTTGAGCAATTGAGACATATACAGTGAAACCACCATACAGGCTAAGGATCAAGGGCTAAAAGGGTAATTATACCCACTAAAAGTAAACAGTTTTACTCATATATGCCTTAATAACTCTCTGGGAATTACATCTGTCCTTTTTTTTCCCTTGCTGAACACTTCTAACAGAAGCTGATTGATTTAAACAATCCAGCTTATACTGCTAATATTCATATTAGCAGAAGTCAAATCATCATACATACACGTTCTGTACTATGGCTCTGCTCCATTCATGATTAAAAAAAAAAAAAGATTATTACAGCATACAATAAAATAAATTTCAAAAATATGAATATCTAACAAGTATGACAAATACCAACAGCAGTATTTTCTGACACAGGTTCACACCGAGGTCCCAAACAACAAACCATGATAAACACCTACTACATGAAACTGATAAAAATGGACAGACGGCAAGCCAAATAACAGTGACTACACAAGAAAAGTCACAGAAAGGGCAAGTGATACATCATTTACGATGAATTCCCTAAACCCAACACAGTTTAATATGGTTAACATTCCTTTTTCCCCCCCAGAAAGCTAAGCTCTTTCCACTGAAGCCATGCATACCATCGTGGGTGCACTTATTTTTGTCTTTCTAAGGCATGGAGCACTAGGTTCCACAATGGGATCCTTTAGCTCACTGGACTGAACAAGTGTAGACAAATGAGTCCTCAGTCTTTGCTGAGTACAGGTGGTAACACGTCATTGTTCATTCACAACTGTATTTCCTCACTTCATTTTTCCATCTAGCAATTTATTGTTCTCACTGACGTCAGCAGACATCGACTTCCAGTATCGATGACAGGCCATCTCCAGCATCTCAAGCCCTCCAAAGCGCTTGTGCTGAGCTATGTACACTCCAACCATGATCAGGGAGTAAAGCCTGAAAGGAGCCCAGAGCCACAGGCCAGTGAAACACAGAGCAATGAAGCTGCTCCAATACAGCAGCGAGGCCGCTTTGATCAGAGTAACTCGCAACTCTGACTTACAGGGTGGCACACGTGCAACGCCATCCCTGTCAAAGGCGCGGGGCTGCCCTGAGTAAAAGTCCCGCAACCGGACCTCCTTCTCGGCCCAGCGCTCCCGACACCAAGATTCTAAGTCAGAGGAAGAGGTGGGAAGTGCAGACACTGGATAGCGCCGGACATGGAAATGGATCTCACGTGGGAAATGGCCGGATACGATGTGGCGTTCTGTCTGTGGGATGTTCTTTGGGTAGGCGACTGTAATATCATGGACGGCATCCAAATTATCACCTGGGAAAAAAGTAAAAAAATATGCACAATTTAAAATGATCAATGGGAGAATAACACCACTTACTATTTTAAAAAAAGAAAACAGATGAAAGCAAATTCACTTAGAACTGTGAAAAACTCAACTTCCGATCCAGAACCACAAACAGTAAATCTTTTAGACATGAAGACAAGCCACTGCGGGGAGAATTATTATCTCTCTTACAAAACCACACTAGTTCACTGGCCCCGTTACTCAGACACCTCCAATTATCCAGTAACTCACTGTTTCAAAACTACCGTCATCACTGATCTACAGTGCCCTTGTATACACGGGGGGAACAAAATAGATTACCAAAAGCACAGGATGACACCCGCAAGCGCCTGCTCTCACAGTAAAAATAGAGCTTAGAGGGGCACAGTGGATATGGACAGGGAGAACATGATCAGCATGAGTATGTCAGTCAGTGGCATAAAGAAAGGGAGATGAAAATTGGCTTAGTCTGATGATATCACAGTGTTTCACAACACCTGCTTGGAGAGTCTGTGTCACTGCTGAGCATGCAGGGTCGGTGGGGGTGGGGGGTGGGGGTGAGACAGCAGGACCAGAGATGGTATTTAAGACCTTTGGAAGACTGCCAGGATGAGCTCACACAGAAATATGAGAATATCGGGTAGCTGTAATGACTGGCATTGGGATGAAGCATATGTCTGAGACTTTGAAGAATAACAGGTATAATCCCTCCTTGTATGAACAGCCTCAGTGGAATAAGTACAGTCATCGTAGCAGCATGTCATTTTCAGTTGGTTTTAGAGATAAAATATTTCCGTCTTCGTGACAGGCTTTGTGTCCTGGTTATTTTCATGTGAACACATTACACTGTCTGGCTGCCAACTATCCTAAACGTGTCTATTACAAGTAAACCGGTCACGTGTTTAATGTAGACGATTTAAGAAGCTGTTAATGTCCTTCAAAGCTGACCTTTTCGTAGTCGGTCCACAATGAAGGTGAATCCTGTGGTGCGGGGATGAAGAACATACTCAAACTTCGGCAGGCTGTTCTGTGCAGCAAACGCGTCGCTCTTTGTCCTTGTATTTTCTGCAGAAGACACACACCATAAAACTTGAGTAAAAACTGTAAAAACATATCATGTTACTCATTCTCTCCAGGATAAATGTTTTTACTGGGATACAATCAAGACTAAGTTTGTATCATATGACTGTTTTAAGAAGAGTGCATAAACCTTTATGTAGGCACAAAAAAATAAGGTAAATAAATCAAGAATTGCTTTAAGATGCTAGGAGTATTAGCTATCTGTTTGTATTCATTTTGACTTTGTACTTAAAAACTATTAAACTTAGAGTACCTTTGCGATGAAATTTATACTGTCAGACCAAAATACCATGGACAAGATTAACTGTTGCATATTAGATAGCCTTGATAATAACAACAGCTGAACTCATGGGGATACATAATCAAAAAATTCCAGTGTACTATTATAAAAATAGAAGTAACAATAACAACATGGGTTACGGGATATGATTAGATTCATTAATACACCCACTAAAGATAAACATTTATCCATTTATAAAAATCCATGGGGGGGTGAGGACATAAACACAGGAAAGGTGACTATTTATTAGCCAAACATTCCTCGGGAACTTGTTGCTGGAACATGTAAACTATATCATGACTCATAAGTTATATTATGCAACAAGAAGCAAATTCAGACAGAGTACTCAGACAACAGACAGCTCTGTTGATCACACCTGTTCTCTTAAACAAAGCTGTTTGTCATTCCTACACAGTTTCTTACTCATTTCAGTTCTAAAAGCTTTATTAAAAAGTTTGCTCTGACCTTGATCCTTTAGTCTGTATGCCTCTAGGATAAGTACTGCGGGACTAATGAACTTCCACGTAAGAAGTCAACATACCGTGTATATATTCCCTTGTTTCTTGCGTCAAATCAAGCCTTGAAGTCTAAGAGGCTTACTTGCAAACACACTCGCAAGGGTGCAAACATAACACCAACTGTAAAGTAATACTTAGACCCTACTGGCTAATTATGATGTAACTACATTCAGCTCAACATGACATCATGATATGTAAATGGGAGTTAAGCTTCTCCCAGTAATGCTACTCAGGACTTTGACTGGCTCAAATGGGATCTGAAGGGCCTTTAGGCACAAGTGTCACTCTTGCTTAGACCGAGAGATCAGAGCATTCTTGCAGAAATGGCAGTGACAAGAGATTTAGATATGTCTTATCACTCTGAAATTGTGTTTGCATAACAGTGTCGAGCGCAAAGGCGTGCAACAGGTGTAGCGCTACGCTGAGCTCTGGAAGCTGACTGGTGGGTAACACATTTTGAGAGTAATAACTGAAATATGGACAGACCGCCCCATGAATGAATTAAGCACTGCAAGGTTTACACTTCACCGGTAAGGTCAGTGCCTTCTGGGAAGAGCAGCAACTGCAAGGGCTCTCTGATGTCACAAAAGTAGTCCAGCATGTTCTCCAAATGCTTCTTGTCCTCCTCCCAACGACGCTGAATGAAGACAAAGCAGGCAACCTGCATTGCCCAACCTGCAAAGCAAATATTAAGTTGTCACATGTCTGCTTATCAAGGTAAACTGGCTAACATCTTAAAGTGTGAGCTGAACTTGTATAACACTTTAGTGCTCTAACTTTACATCATACTGTTCCTCTTTTACATTTACATTCAGCCAAGTCAGACTTAATGGTTTTATCTCCTCTTTCAGCATATATTACATTATAGTTTGTGTAAGTGTACACGAGTGTCTTTGTGTGTAGGAAAGGGCAGGGCACCCACTGTATACCCACCAAAGCCAGGAACAGCCTTAAGCGCAGCCTTGAGGCAGATCTTTTCCAGACGAAGGTAGCTGTACCTGAGCAGACAACACCAAAGGAACATCCAGTCCAGGCGGGTACGGTGGTTCATGATGATCACGCTCCGCTCTCCGGGAATGAAACCATCACCTGTTATCACCACCTTCACTCCAAATACTAGCTCCAGCAAGGACTATAAAAGAGAGACAAGGATGGAGGGAGCATAAAAGAACCGAAAGGGAAGCGAGGGTGACAGATAGGAAGGTGGTGATAAAGAGGAAACAAGAATGATGACAGAAAAATCATAGAAAGGGAGGAGGTGGAACTAGGAAGAGGTAAGGTAGAAAGAAAAACAGAAAAGAGAGCCGAAAGAATGAGAAGATAATAAGACATGGTACTGACTGGATATTACTGCCATTGTTCATGGTCATATAACCAATCACAGGTGATTTTAGATGGCACCACCTTGTGTTTCATCTGATAACGAGCAGGTATGTTCGAAATGTCACATTAATAGATAGAAATTAGAGCTCTGCAGTGTGCAAATTGTTGATTCTTTTCTAAGAAAATAAGTACGATCATTTGTTGCAGTCATGATACACAAGACCTCTGCCTTGTTCTCAGGCATAATTGGAATAAATGAAGTGTAGTTTTGACAAATTAAGAGCTAAGGCACATTTTCATCAGCCTAAGCACAGGTAACTTAAGACCATCTGTCGCACACAGAAGTAGGTTAAGAAAAGGGTAAGCTGGTGTACGCACCACAGGTAAGGTGAGCCAGGTAGCCACAATTCGATCAGTGAGCCAGCGGTACCAAGCAGGAGACAACAACATGAGGGGTAAAACTGGCCCCAGCATGAAGACGCTCCCGAAGAAACTACCCAAAAACAGGGTCACCACAAAGTACAGGCCCCGCACTGACACAGCCATCTGCAAGAGATGAACAAGACAAGATTAGCTGAGTACAAGTCCATACAGAATAAACATAACAGTTTTAAAGAAACACTGTTTTATTAAGTGGGTGGATGATGACAGTCACTGTATTCCAGACTTGGATCTCTGCTATGGAAAGAAGCTAAGAAGGAGAACATCGATAATATGAAACAAATGTGGTTTTTAGCGGTCTCGCCAAAAGCAAAGATTGCAGTTCTGTTGCTCTTTTAATATATTTGCCCACAAACAGTGGAAAATCCAGGGCAGACATTCCTAGGGTGGAATGTAAATAGGGGAACCTTTTGGTCTGTGGGTGACAGATTGTGGGTGCACAGTCACTAAATCACGTTTTGTTGTGGTTTTGGAATTATTCACTGAATGTACTGCTGGAGAAACTTTCTGTTATTCTTAATAAAATGGCTTTGTTGAATGAAGATCTTAAACTATCACTCAAGTATAATCAGGAACAGAACAGAAGAATTAAAATATTGTAACAGGAACTTGGATGCAATCAATATGGCAATATATGGAGTGTTAAGCCACTGAAAGCAAAAAAGCCTGGAAAACGATACTCTTACATTGAAAGTCTCAACTGATTAGGAATGCTAGGTATGTTTTTACTGCATTGGGTGTGTGCTTAGAATCACTGTCATGCTTAATAATGAAGCTATTGCTAGTCAGATGCTTTCCAGATGGTACTGTATGATGGATGATGGAAAACCTGACAGTCCTTTTCACTGTTCATAATCCCATCAGTTTTGTCAACATAACCAACCCATGACAGAGCCTCCACCATGTTTAACAGATGGTTGTAGCTGCTTGCTGTTGTACCTCTCTCCTTAACCTCCAAACTGATGACTATTTGAACGAAGGTGCCATAAGATCGATTGCCACTGATTTTTCCAGTGATTGCTAGTGATCTTTGGTTTAGTCCACTGAGACCATTTCTGATGGGGCAAACAGTGGATGGACTGGTTCTTATATAGTACTTTTCTGCTCTTTTCTACTCTAGCACTCAAAACGCTTTATACAACATGCCTTATTCAATTCATACAAGCACTTTTTTTCTACATCTATGTGCCTTTCTATCTAACATTCCTACTCCGATGGGGGCAATTTGGGGTTCCGCATCTTGCCCAAGCGTACTTAAGCCCCTTTCACATAGAAAGCAACATGTGCTGCGCTGACCGCTAGCTGGAAAAAATGGCCCAAAAATTGTGTTACGCCCCACTTGTACGTCTTTTTTTTTTTTTTTTTTGCACTTGCTCTACGTGTACTAGGATGCACAAGCTCCCTGTCATTTCAAAACATGTATCTCTCATCCATAAAGAATAACGCTCTGGCGCTATCCCTACTAGTGAAGAGTGTGTTGTTTCCACAACACTGCTTTCCTTCCGAGGTCCCTATATGCATGTAAACCTGTGTCATAAAGTTCATTGAACTTGAATATGCACAGAATTAGCTTTTCTTCCATGTTTGAACCACCAATCTTCTGATTAGTAGATGACCTGCTCTACCTCCTGAGCTACAGCCATCCTCAAAGTATCAACTGAAGAACCAAATGTATCTTTATCAGGTCTTTGCAGGATTCCTATTTCTTGAGAACATGATGTTCAGATACTGTTCCTTTGCTGAAGATCTGTTTTTTAGGCCTGTCACTTCTTCTGACCTCCACTGGCCCAGTTTCCTTAAATTTTTAAAGACACATTGCACATCATGTCGAGCTATGCCAAGTCTTCTTATAAAAGCTCTATGAGAATCAACGTTTTGTGCAAAAATACTATTTTATGCCCTTCAAACTGTGTCGTCTTTGACATTTTTCACAGATTCAACTAAAGAAATGTGAACAAATTCTCTATTCTTGGCTGCTAGCAAAAAGTGCTTAAATAAACTAACTGTATTTGTTTTTTCATCCCTTGCATTAGGCACCTTTTTTATGCTTGAATTATTTTATAAGTTAGTGTTAACTGGTCTACCAAGGAATAGAATGGAATGAAATGAGTGAAAAAGTAGCCAGTGTACAAAGTAAAGAACCTAAAGACTACTTTCACAGGTGAGAAGTAATGAGTACAAATACTTACTTACTTAGAATTTTCTGTAATTTACTTGAGTAGTTATTTTTCTGACAACTTTTTACTTTTACTCCCTACATTTTTAAACAAATATCTTTACTTTCTACTCCTTACATTTTCAAAACAGGCTCCTGGTTTTTGGTTTAACATTTAAGGGGAGTTATTATTTCACGTCACTGCAGGTCTTCAAACAGCAAACTGATTTGAGCCTAAACAGTAACACATGTATATTAATCACCAGGGGACATTGCATGAAAAGGGATCAAAGAGGCAAAACGGTGTGCCATAGTCATGGGTTAAAGTGGGCCTGGAACAAGTGCAGATGTCCATAATTTGCAGTTGTGGTACTTCAGCATTTAGCTAGCTCTAAGAAAGAGGAGTATAAAGGGAATACCTTTTTTTTTTTTTTTACATGGCAGGTAATTTCAAATGCAAAATTTCTATCAGCTTAACAAACATCAGCAAACACACAAACTGTTTCTGTGCAGTTTGTCACAATATGCCTTCTACCTAAAAGCTACAGCTGCTATAATTCACAGGGGAGAGAATGAGAACTAAAACCACTCATAGATAGAGAAAGACGGGACCGGAGAGGAAGAAGAGAGATTATATTTAAAGGTAATAACTGCTCATGATAGTTGATCAACTGGAACTTGAAAGCTTACATGCAAGTCCTGATTTTTTATGTCAGATGTTATCTGTATATGTGAAGCAATGATTTTTCATATTGTGAAGCGTTCTGCAAAACAAACTGAGGTATGCTAAGTTTGTGTTATTCAAAAGCAGCATGAAAATACTCTGCAGCTTAGTGCAGCATAAACAATTTAGATTTGCCGTACTGTGATGGATTTAAAGCAAAGAACTGTGTGTGACTAGTGCACAGTGGCTGTGGTGCTCAAGGTGAGAGTTAGGTTACATCAAGTGTAGCACAGATGAATCTGAAGTTAAGCTGATGAATCTTAGATTCATTCACTCAATTCCACCTTCATACCAACCTTATACAGTCTAGTATAAACATAACATGCACAATATACTGTCATCACAGATAATGCCAAGACAACTCATGAGACATATGCTTATATCTTGTTGAATTCAGTTGTGCAAATCCACAAAGAGGAGTAAACCTCAGAGCTGCAGTGGCCCAAATCACCTAATCACAGCCTGTACCATTAAGAAAATCTGCTGGAGTTATTACTCGTTTCCCCACATTGAGCCACTACAAACGATTTTAGGGTTCCCCCACATGCTGAATCCCACTTTAACCCCTAACTGTACTCATTTTTCAGTTTAAAGGTAAAGTCACCCTCTATTGTGTAAGCAACAGAAAACAGAGGAATTTCTTTATTTTTCTCCAATTGTTTGCTCATATTCTACATAACTGATTCAAACTGAGTGCATTCAGTAGAATTAAAATTTAGACTGAAATAAATTTTCATCTACCAATATTATTTTATTATTGCATTAATATAGCACAAGGTTCAGTTAGCTTTGCACAAAGATAGATGGTAGAATGTCCTCCCAGAGAGCTAGTTTTTACTTTCTTGCTTTGAGTACATTTCAGAACTTATACCTTTTCACTCGTTGAATAAGTACTTCAGCTTTTACTGGAGTATATTTTAATACTAATATCTGTATTTCCACATAAGTACAGAATGTCTGTACTTTTGCCACATCTGACTACTTTAGAAATTACAAGGAGGACTGGTTACTTGGAAACAAACTATCAAGAAATGACAAGTGGCTGCAAATTCTCCACAATACTGTACATGTACTTCCATACTGGAAGAATGGATTCAGTATGGTGAAAGACTGGGACACAGAGACTTACTCATTTGTGTAATTTCCAGGTAGTGGTTATTATTCATGAGATATACACATTTTTTTAAATGTGCTTTTATGAAGTGGTAGTTAAAAAAAGCAAGACTAAAAACTTCACAATGGAAATGACAAAAACAACTACACCTTAAACTTCGGCTGTTATTGAACCTTTGAGCCACTGACTCTGCTACTCTAAAAACATCACATGGTGATAAACTCATGGAAAAATTGGTTGAACCACACTTAAACTTTATTGTATTGTAAAGTTTTTCCTCTGCTTATCAGATTCAGGGTCTCAGGTGTAGGTGGGGTGAGGAGTGTGGGTAGAACCTATCCTAGTTACCATAAGACAAGAAGTGGGGTACACCACAGATAGCTCTCCAGTCTGCTGCATGGCTTCCAAAGAAAGACACACAATCATTCACCATTGTCTTTGGATTGTCAGGGGAAGTTGGAGTACCCGGTGAGAGCCCATGCAGGCACGAGGAGAACATTTGTAGGCCGTTAATGAACCTTTGACCCACTAACCCTGCTACCGAGAAGCATTAAAACATTACATGATAATGAACTAATGGAAAATTTGATAAACCACACTTACATTTTATTGTGTTAGGAAAATTATCCTTTGAAGTCATTATAAGCCCATGTACAAACTGTCATTCGCATGGTTGCAAACAAAACTGAAACCTGATGCTGTATGTACTTTGTAATGGTGTCAAATCACAACAAAACGCTCAAGAACAATCGCATCACTCTAACGAAAGGTAAAAGGGACTTAATTCAGCTCTTGTCTTTTCAGAGATATGAGAGATAAACATTTCAGCTTCCAATGGTAATTGAAAGTTGAATGTTAATTTGTGCTTCGCGAACTTTAACACAGGTGTTTTCACTTAGTTTGCCTGATTACACCCCTTCTCAAGATCAGATGCTTGACTGCCATGTTCCTCCCTCTCCTGTTCATTTTGTTCCACCTGATTTGTTGCACCTTCTTATGCTGCATTAATGGCACATCAGAAGGGGAAAGTTGGAAAATCTAATCAGGAATCTCATTGGATTTAACTGATTTATGTAATTTCTTGGCTGCCTCCTGGTTGGCTTTTTTTGCCATTTTGTGAATAACAACCCCCATCACTTAACTGAAGAAACAGATGAGCTAATAAGGCTTGTTTGTTTGATTTTCTTCCCTGGGGAGAGCTAACAGTGGATTCCCAGTGTCCACTGAATGCAGCATTAGTACCAAGACTGGAGACCTCCATGTATTTCTTAGTATGGTTCCACCAAAGCCTGGGAAAAGGCTAAATTAGCCTGAAATTTTTTAAACACCTGTTATTGCACAAGTCATTCACATAACAATTTAATATCTATTTAGGAAAAAAATCACCTTTTGAAAAAAAGAAGACGTGTAGACCAATGTCTTTTGATCAATCAAATACAAAATAGTTGGTTAATTTAAGATGAACTAAACCTGTCTTACAAAAGCTTCTAGGGTGATCTAGTCACACAGCCAGTGTGATCATGATGAAAGCAAGCATTATATCAGTTTGCTGCTAAAAATAAATGTCATGGCCCAAACTGGATTGCTGGTACTATCCCTTCTGATACTAAACACAAAACAAGAGTTCATTATTGATCTGTCAGGCAGTCATAGTGAAGGAGCAACACTGTGTCATGTCAGTCCTTAAGTATACAGTTTACATATTGTTGTGACTTGTGAGGCTCATTCTCCTTATCTTGCAGCCAGAGATGCAGAGATTACATTTACAAAACAGCTGGCCTGAAAAGAAATTCTACACAGTGATCTGAGGTCTCTGCATATTTTTTTCAGGAGATAAACAACAAGATATCAAGCCTCAAAACAGTGTGCTTTCTATTTTTTCAGAGTAGCTGGCACTAGCTGCCTATTGTTTTGTTGTAAATGCATCAAAAAATGTAAAAAAGAAAAGAAAAAAAAAGAAAAAAGAAAGAACAGCAAAGTAGAAGCTATACAATCTTATACACAGTCCATGCGTATCTTAACAGTAGGGCTGCGCAATTAATCAAATTTTAATCTCAATCATGATGCTGGCTTCTCACAATTAAAGGAACATGATTGAGTGCCACTGAAAATGTGTGCTCTGCCAGTAGAAAGTAAAAGCAAATCAAGTGGTCGCTAGATTAACATGCCTCCATGAGCCAATCACAGCTGTTCCCTGCACTGTGCAGCTTGAGGTTTCCTGGACTAGACGGGCTTAGTAAAAGTGCATTAGAAGAGAGATACATAACAAAATTCAAATGTGTGGCACGGCAGTAGGCAAAGAGCTTTTCCCTTGAATTGAATCGTCATTTGCTGTTCGGAAATATTGCAGATTTAGGTCAAGTGATGTTAACCAGGAACAAATTATATGCAAAGAGTGCTGTAGAGTTGCGTCTGCACCGCAAAACCACACAGGTAACTTATTCAGCCACCTGAAAACAAAGCACAAACTGCAGGCAGGTCAAGAAAAACACTGCTCAGCTCGGACTTCCATAAAAGTGAGCAATGATGCAGTGAAATCACCAACGCAGTCACATTTGGGCAAAGATACAAGGGTCAACCAAACACGGAGCATAACGATGGCTTCAGGAAAAGGTTTAACATACTGGTCAAAAGATGCTGGCCATCTTTTGATTGAAAGTGTCTTCCGTATCTGTGGGAAGACCATATTACACTCCATGACAGGGTGCGCACAATTATTTTTCTAAAGTGGAAATACCAGTGCCGTATGTAAAACACTACTGGGGAAATAGAGAGGGATCTCACAGCTGTCAAGCACTTTGCTATTAGTTTTATTCAGATCAGGTACAATGAATGAAGGGAAAGACTATTTTATGCACTTCACTTGGTGCAATTTTTAAAAAGATATATTTTTTCTTCTAATAAATGTGCTGAATTTAGGTATATAAGGAAAAGCTATTTTACTTTACTGAAAAAAAAAGCTTTTGTGCCAATAAATAAAAAATAATTACATTTATAATATTTATTTTGTAGACAAGAACTATCAGACTGCAAAGAAGATAACACAAATAAGTCTGACTAATTTAACGAAATGAGTTAGAAATGTTTTTGTATTGCTGATCAGACGGAGCCTGTCATTTTCCACCACACCCCGAGGTTTTGGTGGAAAGCAATACAAGGTACAGTCACCTAGATACTGTGAGGTTATCTTTACTGATATTTGCATGATTTCAGACTGAGTCACTAGACAGAAATCTAACCAGAAAACATTCCAAGGGATCGCTTGTGATCATCTCCACGCAAGCCTTGCTCATCTCAAACAAGCCTATTGAAGTTGGGCAAGTTGAGACATTACACACTTTCCTGTATTAGTAGTTTTTACCTACTAAAACTGCACGTAAGCAAGTAACTTAAGTGTCAAATATTTTGATGTGCTGCACCTTTGAATGCCAGGCAGCAAACCTGATTTGATGCTCGATGAGAAAAAGCCATGCCAAATGATTTGTGTACATTACAGAGAAGGGCGTGGAAACCCTTATAATCTGTAAGACTTACTAGTTTTAAAGTTAAGCCCTAAAGCTGGTCAATTACTATTAAGAAGATGAAGGTTTAAACGGAGAGGCACAGCAAGTCCCTTGCTGACGCTGGCATCTCTGAGCTCGTGCTACTGGGAGCAATTTTCTCCAGCAGGTGTTTTCCTCTCTTACGTGAACTTCAGCTCTCACCTTTACACCTCAATTACTGTTATGACTGTACAGGCTTCTGGTTCAGACTACCTTCCCCAACACTTTCATCATCCTGCCCTTGTTGACACCTTCTGCGGCATCATGACACAGCAGGTCTCATAGCACCAACCAAAGTGGCAGAAGGTGCATTTAAGCAATCCAAGAGTGTTTGTGCATGATTATGTTGGCATTTAGGGTTTAAGGGTTGCTGGTTTTAACAACGGAAAATGTGAAGCATGAGAGGGCTGAGGACAACAAGCTTGCTCAGCACAATTGCCACAATTAGGCTACGTCCCTTTCCACTCACACACACGCACACACAAATAAAACACACACCCTTGGGTGGCTGCTGAAACAACCAGACAAGGCTATTCATACATGCAGTAAAAAGGCCTGACACACCTGGAGCCAGGGATGTGAGAACTGAGTGGAATTATGAAAATTAAATTGTTAAATAAACATGTTTTTCTTCCGCTTGGCTTATACACATGGGGCCTGGTAACACTATTTGTGCAAGGCATCCAGGGAAACTTGTTTTCATACTCCAGGGCCAGCAGTGCTTGTGAGTTTGATTTATTCTCGTCTACTTGGTTGGTTTAACATTTATTTAATCACCATAGTAATGATCCTGAAATAATTTCCCAAAACACACACACACAAAGCACAACATACTCTTCAAGTTTGAAATTTCTGGCACTCATTTTACATTCCTAGCATCGAGCTAAGACCAGACATCCCAACAGAGCAAAGCAGAGTGAACAGGTCAAGCATGTCGAGGCTAAACAATGAGCTTAAGTGGTGTGTGTTTGTGTTAAGAGACAGAGACAGAAAGAGGAGGAATGAAAGGGGTAATGGTAACGATTTAAGTGCAGGTCCTGATTTAGAAAACTCAATGAGTAACTTGGCAAGATTAAACATGTCAAGAAGTTAAGAAACGAATTTAATTTCTTTACCTTGCAATTTCAGAAACCAGTTTCTCAACGTTTCACTGACTTCTACTGAAATCCATTTGCATCATTGTGAAATTTGGACCAAAATATTCATTCTAAGGGCAGAAAAAGAAAGTAGCGAGGGAAGATAATAAACATAAAATCAATACACAGGATACATTTGTTGTATCAGAAATGTGACAAAAGCTCCTGGAAAAACAAAATTGACTATAGAAGACTTAATAGAGGAAGCTGGTGGCTGTTGTCAAAGAGGATGTGATTGAAAATCTGGTCTAAACTTTAGTGACAAAACCATTTTTTGTCAATCAACTTCCACATTCTTTGCAAGCATACTTCCCTGCACGCAGGTGAGGAAGACATATTAAGTAGTCCTGCTCGCTTCTCTTTTTTTGTGCCCACTTGGCTCCTGTCCTCCCCATCTTTCTTTGGCACCACATTTAAGAGGTGTGGCAAGCAGCTTGCAACATTATGCCACTTTGCAAATTAATTAATTAATTGCACTATTTTGTACATGCAAAAAAAAACAAAAAAAAAAAACAAACTGAAATAAATTAAAAATACAATGCTATAAAAGTGTTTTTCAAACAAGTAATCAAAGAAAACAGAGTTGCTTCCACACAAACTAAACTATTCAGGCCGAAGTATAAATCTGTTTAATCACAGCTCCGGTCGAGTGGATTTGAGAGAAAGTTAGAAAGGCGAGGCTGAGATGGTTTGGGCTTGTGCAGAGAAGGGATAGTGGATATATTGGACAAAGGACTTTGAATAAGGAGCCGCCAGACAGAAATGGTAAATGGCCTGTATTTATATAGCGCTTTACTAGTCCCTAAGGACCCCAAAGCGCTTTACATATCCAGTCATTCACCCATTCACACACACAGTCACACACTGGTGATGGCAAGCTACATCGTAGCCACAGCCACCCTGGGGCGCACTGACAGAGGCGAGGCTGCCGGACACTGGCGCCACCGGGCCCTCTGACCACCACCAGTAGGCAACGGGTGAAGTGTCTTGCCCAAGGACACAACGACCGAGACTGTCCAAGCTGGGGCTCGAACCGGCAACCTTCCGATTACAAGGCAAACTCCCAACTCTTGAGCCACGATCGCCCCCAAGGAAAAGAAGAGTACCACAGAGAGGAATCTGAGAATATGCGGTGAGATGGTTAGGTTGAGAGGGAGGCAGATAATGAAGCAGGTCACCCCTAAAGGGAGGGGATTGACTGAGATGCAAGAACCAAAGGCAAGGAATGGGAACAGGGATGGACAAAGTGATAATTTACCATTTTAATACTGGGATTCTTTCTCTTGTACTGTAACTAATTTTACTTGCTGATTTCAAATTTGAAAACCTGATGTTCTAAGCATTTAGGAAGTAAGTCTGGTCCCAAGAAAAATGTAGCCAGAATTAAGGAAGGCGTTTTTGTTGGTCCTGAAATCGGTGAAATGATGCTTGACAATGAGTTCAGAAGCCAAATGAATCAGCAGCATGGGAAGCCTTCGTGCAGGTTGTCCAGAATTTTCTTGGCAATCACAGACCAGAGAATTGTGCTCAGCTTATGGATAACATGCTAAAGGCATTTCAGCTAACGACTGCCGAACGTCACTTTAGATGCACTTCTTACGTTCTCATCTTGACTTCTTCCCCCATCAAATCAGCGATGAGCATGGAAGAAAGATTTCATCGAGAAATAAACTGATATCAGGGGAAATTTAATCCTAGCATAATGGGCGACTACTGTTGGTTCTTGCTAAGTCAAGCGCAAAAGCAAATGACAAACATTTTTTAACACGTTTAATTTTGAGCTAAATTGACAGAAATTTGCTTTAGTGCCTCTCTCTGGTGTTGTGTTCTGGTTTATTATCAGAATACACACATTAACACTATTTTGTAGGGGAAACGTTTGAAATTCCAGATATTGTGTTGCTATATTGATATTCAAAAGTGTCAAAACGTCAGTGATGTGTATTTCAAAAACCTGACGCAAGTTGATTGTACTTCTGAAATCAGTGTAAAAAACAAGAACAAAAAAAAAAAAACAGATAAAAAGCAGGTGTGAGGTGCCTAATAGCAAACAAAAAAATGTTTTTTGTAGAGCAGTGTTATCAATAACTATAGCAACAATCTCATGTTAAGCAAGTCTTTGTTTTAGATAAGGAGAAAGCGCTATCGCCTCAGATAAAATCTATATGCTGGTTTGTTTTGAAATTATAGAAATTTATTAACCGCTAAGGCTGCCTGAAAAGGGAACTGGTATGCAGTTACTTTGGGTACCTGTGTTTCCAAACTACGATATCTTTTAACTAACATAATCCAAGAGCAACTCACAGCAATTTACGCCACCTTTAAAGCAACAATAAAAGTAGCTAATGTACCATCTATCGTACCATACTTTTTCCACTATCCCAGGGTGGGGCGAGTAAGGAAGGAGGACTTTACCCAGAAAGAAAGCCCTGATTAGCCTAGATTTAAGTTTAAGCTAAGAATTGTGCCATATTTTCTCTGTAAATAATAATGTTGCTACGTAAATATTGACCTAGCAGCAGACTTTAATGCAAATAAACCACGAGGAGATACTGCAGTCAAATGGATTGGCTAATGGAGAAGCTAATGTTTACATTCTGACAGTGCGTGCTCTATTACAGTGAACACATTATTAGGTAGGGGTAACCATAGAAGCATCATTTGGACCGCTTTGCCTTAAGCTGATGTTTTCGACAAACTGCCTTTATAATCACTTACAATTACAGAACAGCTCATCTCCCAACGTACACGCTAACTGCTACATTTATTAAACGAGAAGCTACCTTAAGGTAAACTACTAGACTTTCAATGGTGATGGCTAATGCATCGAGTTTTGTGAAACACATACAATTTTAACATACCCACCTTTCGTGCTTATCCCTCACAATCAACGATCGATGCGGGAGTGCTAGTCACGTTAGCTCCGGTAAGTCCAAACGCTGGGTTGCGACATACTAGCAGCTAGCTAACTAGCAAACATTAGCATGAGGAGCTCCGCCAGAACACGAGAGCTGGCGCCGGTGTTCTAGAACACCGGCTGAAACTGCCTCGCACCCGCTTTGTTTTGTGAAGTATTTGCTGCTCTAACTACGGAGCCGAGGCAGCTTAGCTTTATAAGAAAGCATTTACTCACTATTAAAACACAAACTTGCAGCATCAGCCTTAACGTTTAGCTAGCTGAAGCCGACCTCTCAACTTGTTACCTCTCACCTGTCTTTACAGACAGGAGTCGACAGGGGGTGCTGTTTGCACAGGATAGCTTCATTGAGAAAATGACGGTCTCAAAACCGCAGACCTGTGCCATGTGGAGCAGGTTTTGCCAAGGAGAGCCCTCATAGAGAACGCAGCGTAGATTTCGCAAGCTGATAGTGACTTTCACTGACACATTTCTTATATTTTTAGCAGCAGTCGAACTAGTTTGCACCTTTGAAGTCGTAGGATGTGCAAAAAGAAAGTAGTTGACAATAGAGAAAAATCCAGCTAACAAGTACTTAAGTACTTTTTGTGCACAGTATGGTTTTATGCATTTTTACGCTTATGCATCATATAATTTCAGCAGTATTCTGGTTTAATTAATGAAAAGGTCTGAAATGCTTTTTATTGCTGCTTGCCCAGGAAGAGCTGCTTCAACTATTTTATAGAAAAGCATGCAATGCACATTTAAACATTTTGCTCATTGTCTATTGTACAGGTCCTCATCATAACGCACTGAGAGGTCAGTGCATCATTAACAAAGCAGCAGTCACAGGCAACAAAGGGTAAGAACAGATCATTTGAAAAGTAAACAGTTGGAGCAGAAATAACCAACGGAAAACATAAAAAAAAACCCCTGTGTTTTGATTTCACTAATCAAAACACAATTCCTTTAAACATTAAAACTGGTTAGCAATAAACAGGGAAAGTACAGAGTACACTCAGAAGTTCAATCATTTCAGGCTCTTGGTTGAAGCTGGACCAGGCTTTCTTTCAAGATATGCAGCCTTTGCAGTGGCCTAAATTTCTTTAAATTTAAATAATGTTCATTGAACAGATATGTTTCCATAGGTAACTGCCTTTGTGCACATTAAATCTCTCTCTCTTCAGAGCTTAAAATCTTTTTACTTATGTTAAATTGTTCTTCAGCAGGATTCCTGTTAGTCATATATCAGACGTCATTCAGGTACTGATGATATACATCTCAAGTCCTCCAACGCAGCCTTTTAAAGTAGTGTAAATCTTTGCATATGTCATTTGTTTCTTTTACCCACAGTTATGGGCTGTTCTACTAATACAAATTACCTCAGCATTGAGGGATGTGTGTGCACAGAGCGGTCGATGCGTCTTAGTGTGTCAGAGCATGCACACGGCAGCCTACTCTGTGTGCTCGCTCGTGAGTGCACGCATGGGGAGTGAGGTAGAGATGGACTGACAGACAGCGTAAAAGAGAGAGTGCACTTAGTTAAACTCAAGACTTTTCCATGACTTGCTCCCTGTGGCATGCACTCTATCTGAGAGACTAATTGAACTGCATGGCTTTATCAGTATAAACTTTTCAAGGGTCAGCTCCATCACTTCAGAGGACGATGGAAAAACGTTGTGTTTTTTCAGAATGGTGGCAGCTCACCTTCGAATAAAAAGCGGCAGCTCCACAAGATTGATGACGGTTGTTTAAGAAAATTTAGCAAAAGAATTTTGCTCATTTTCTCCCAAACATATTCCCTAAGAGAATTCCCCTTATCTGAGAGCTCAAGTATTTTTAATCCAAGGAAAAGTTAAAACACAAACACTTGTTTGCTGATAAAAGACAACTTGGGAGGTAAGTGTAGTTAGTGTAAATCACCTTTTTTTTTTTTTTTACAGCGAAAGTTATGACCAAACTGACTGATAGTGCTCGACATGAGCAACAACACTGATTTAAGTTAAACATGCCTTTCCCCTTACATAAGTCCATGTGGGAGAGAGAGTGACTTTTTAGGCATAGTACGCTGTGTTTTGGTTTATTTTAAATAGAATCTATTGATAGCCCTTTAATGAGGTTTTACTGGAAAGAAAAAAAACCCCATTTGGTTTGTTTTTTTATATAACATTCTTGCCTCTGATGACCTATTGCGCTTTTTTGGTTTTTCAAAGAGGGTTAGATCTAAATCCTCTTCCCTTTCACTTCTCTTCCTCTACAAACCGACATGTCTCAGCTTTACATCTGTAACAAGGCACACACAACGCTGTCACTCCATTTTTATTTTCTGTCTGTTTAACCCCATGTCCCCGTTTCTCTGTCCTCACTTTTTCCACTCTGATCTCTACAGAATAGCAGCAGCCTGTGGCTTAGCACATTAACGCACAAAACTCCGACACAAAGTGGACGCCAGCGGTCTTGTATTGATCAAAGCTTTAAAAGCTTTAAACTGAGATGCACCTTGCATCACTGTTAAACAGAGAGCTCAGTCCCGGGGTGCTCTGACTCATCAGTCCTCTGGGCTTTTAGCTGTGTATCCAACTGTTGCATTATGTCTTGTCTGATGAGTTTCAGAGAGCGGATTTGCAGAGTTGCGCATGCTTGAGTCCGGTTATCTTTGCAGGGATGCAGGATTTGTTTCAAATAGCAATTTATGGTGTTTTGTTCTCGATTGGTTTATCACATGTATCAGTAGTGTAGTGTCATTTGGAAAGTACATTGGTTACATTTTATTGGGCAATAATGGCGCTGAACAAAATCACAGGTGTCACTTTTACTATGGTTGCCTTTTACCTTATCTCACTGAGCCTTATTTAGATTGGCCACCAAGAGAGATGAAAGGTCTTTGACCTATGATTTAGCAATGTCAAGGCGCAGGTTTCATTATGCTCTCCCTCCTCATCATCCTTCATTTTACCCCCCTGACTCCTTAACCTTTTAATCCCCCCTTCTTGTTTGCATCCCTCTCCATGTATCTTATTCTAACTCTGCCCTCGCGAACAGTGCCAGATATGTGTCTACGCTTGGTAGGCCGACTCCAGACAGGTTATAAATAACTATCTGAGTTTTTGCTTCATGTCCTGAGAGCTCTACTTTCTTCTCACACTTGAGGAACCATGGGAAAAGAATCTTTCCCTTACGCACATGGCGCTCATAATAACAGATACAGTTGTACATAAAACCTTCAAGCCCCTGCACCCCTTTGCAAGCTTCGCACAAACACAGAGGCACAGTTATGCATGAACACAAAGAATAAAACTCAGTGGCTTACAGAGTAAGGTTGCAGCGCTAAAATAGCAAGGGAACTGTTTATAATGAAACAAAACCTGAAGTGTGGGAATGCAGAGAGCATTTCTACTGTTGTGTAAGTATGGGAATGTTGTTGGAACAACAGAATGGAATAAAAGTACGGGATAGCGAAAGAACAAGAAAACAATCAAAGTGGAGCAAAAAGGGAAAAATCTAAAGGGGCGTAAAGGGTAAGCGTTTTGTTTAATGATATGTTTTAGGAAATAAAAAGGGGTTCTTGTGAGTTTATGTGCAGAGGAGTGATAGTGAAACAGTGTTAATGTGGACTATAGCTGGGAGTCGAGGCGAATTCAGGGGTTGGCAGGTCAGACTCTGCTGACACACCGGGATCAGCGATGGGATTGTTTCCATTGGAAAGAATTCCAAGAATGAGCTAGAAGAGCTATCAGTGACTTCACTCGGAGGACTCTGACAGCAGTTTTAATACACAGCCAGGCGCACACGCTCTCACACACTTTTAAAGATACTGCATCTCATGCCAACAATGGTGTGCGAGACACACTCCCCCCCCCATGTCACAGAGTTCTCAGTGACTCTGACCGAGCAGTCATCTTACCAGTTGCAAAATGAATGCTGTCACCTCTGACCACAAACGTTACAGTTAGCAAAAAAGATTTACAGTGTGAAGAAACTTTGACTGAATATAAGATGAATGTAGTTAAATTCATACAGGCCACAGTTAAATTTAATAGAAAGGTATGCTTAGAAATGATGCACATTTTGGGAAACATTTACTTTAATTTACCTAAAAACAACATAACTGAGTAAGTTAGAGCTGAGTTTTCACTGTTTTTTCAGGAAGCAAAATGTTGGTGTGCTATAGAAGTCCTTAGTGATAGGTTTAATTCACAGTGGCTTTGCAACACAACAAAACAATCTGATGCAAATGGTGTTAAGTCCTGTCTTTTCACTTTCTTACCTTTCAGCATTATTTAAAAAAAACACACAAATGAGGAAACAGCTTGAACTTGTTTCAAGGAACATTTTATGGTGTTACAGGTAAACATTCCTACAGTCAGATCTTAACTTGTCCTGATGAGGGTATTATAACTTTATTGTTCTGTCATTTGCTTGTCTCAGTTTGGTTTTCAGAGTTAGGTTTGAAGGGGAGAAAACAAATACAGTTTGCAGGGTTGCAAAAAGTCTAACTTCAAAGGTTCTTTACTGAGTTAATCAGCTACAAAGTGACTGAAGAAAAAGAGCTGAAAATAAGAACTGCTCAAAATGTCAAAGTTCCTTGGAAAGATGCTGGAGGGCCCGCTTTCATATCTCCCTTAACCTCGGAAACACAGGACCTTTCTTTATTAAACCTGAAGTATATTGCTTTCTTCAGCAATATTTGACGGACGCCGTGGAGTTCAGAGGTCTCTGGCTGACGTCATATGATTGCGTAGCTGGATGCAAGTTCAGTCAGCTTCCCCAAGGGCTGTAGTTATCCTTTTCTAACTTCTTGTGATTTCTTCTTTCCATGATCTCATGACTTTTTCCACTGAGATCAAGAAACAGCTATTAAGAATGTCACAAAGGACATTCATTTTCTAGTCTATTCAAAACCAGACGCGGCGGCTTCCTGGGCCAGACACACACATTCTGCAGCCGACCACCATTATCAGCTGGGGGGTATTAATAACTCTTTATGTTCCATTTTTTTCCAGGAAGAAGGAAGCAGGACAGAATGACCTTTCATTGTTCCATTTCCAGGAAGTGACCCTAAGGCCCCAAGAGTACCACCTTGGCCAGTATATGAGGCCCTTGGCCCCCAAAGGGCCTACTGCAGCAACTCTTATGAGCTATTCCCAGTACCAGGCAATCCAAGCTGACCTCAAGGGTCACAAATAGAGCACATGGCAGCAAATCACCTGAGAAGTTTCCATTGTAACAGTGATCAGAAAGCTTTTTGCTTAGTCCCTTAACTCCCCCCCCAGTTCCCGGTTACAGCTTTTCCACTCAACCACATTTTATTAGACTCGTTTCATTCTGGAGAATGTTTATGAGTAGTGCTTGAGGAGCTGCTTCCTCAGGGTAAGACAGCGTTCTATCCTTAATTTTGCAGAAAATGGTAAAGTCTTTCCAAAAAACTGGCAGGGAAACCCATCGTTCTTTATACTGCCGGATAGCACCACCTTATTTTAAACGTACCATTTAAAAAATAAATACATTTCTAAAGAACTTAAAATGAAATCGGTTCAGTGTTCAGGAATGAGGTTTTGCTTATACTAGGTGTAACACTGTGTGCAAGCTGTAGACAGGAAGTAACATGCGGCCTGCCCTCGCTTCTATATATACACACACATATATTTGATACATGCATCTGTTTTCGTAGAGAGAGAGAGAGAAAGAGATTCTGTATGCGAAGCAGGAAGTAATACTGCTTTTCTCTAACCATTGCAGGTGAAGTGAGTGGAGAGCAGGGGGGTAGGGGTTAAGATAGAGAATGTAAGTAAACACTGAAGTAAAGTCTCTTGGAAGATACTTCAAATGTGCTGGAGGACTACCCCTCTAAAAACAGCCATTAACTTGTACTGTAAACATGGAAGTCAGACTCACACAGCTGGATAGCAAATTCAAATGTTTATTTACAGCCTTTGTAATAGTCACTGAGAAGAGTGGTCTAAATACAAAAATAACAGGAAAAAAAAAAAAAAAAAAACAAGAGAAAGATGGCGGCTTATCTCCCTGAGCTTTACAAAAAAAATGTGGGACCTGCAGGTGACAGGAGAGAGAGATGTTCTGTACACAGCCCTAATGCCACAAAAATGAGAAAATACAAAGACAATATCTCAGACATGCTTCTACAACAGTTAGAAACTGACCCCACATACACCAAGTCATGATGACTGAGTGAAGAACACAGAAACACTGTAGGCAAATAAACTGACACATTACTACCAGAGAACCAGTAACAATATTAACAGCTTTTGGCAAACATCAGGAGTTCCAAGAACGACGTGAACAAAGATTACTTCTGCAAACTGTGGCCCACAGTGCGAATTCTCTACAACCTGTACTTCATGGTGTTGCTTCAAAAGTATGGCTGTTTAAAAAAAAACAAAAAAAACAAAACAACACAAAAGAGGAAGACTGGGAAAGACAATCAAATGTGTACAGCTCAGAGTGAATCTCAGACTTTGTCTTTCTAAAAAGTTACAAAGAAATCAAGAAAAAAAAGACGATCAGTGCACTACAAGGCCTCGGGGGGGGGGTCGGCTCACTAGGAACAAGTATTTACATATCCTTCATTGGGTCTGTACATTGCTTTATTAAGTGCTATTCAAAATTTAACATTTCCCACCCTTATTCAGCTTTTCTCTTTGAACAGCAGCCTGTCGGTGACACTTTTAGTTCTCAGTCAGATCATTTTGCTGCGTCATCAAAATACTGTCCATCATAAGGCTTTCAGGAGGCCAGTGTCACGAGGGGGGATCATAGCATAACTTGACTTTGGTACATAACGGGCAAAAATGAACTCGTCCCACATATATTTATCATGCATACCATTTTTCACCTCTTTGATTTTCACAACACTTCTATTTTTTCCCATTTATTTATTTTTTTATTTTTTTAAATGCGAGTGGCTGACAGTGAAGGACAAAAAAAACAAACAAAAAAAAAACCAAACAAACAAAAAAAAAACCTAAAACATTCCCAACAACATTTTGCACAAAACCCATTCAACAGACAAGTCACAAAGTTTCAGCTTCTCCAGAACAGACAAGTCTACAGCAGTGGCAATTACAATAATAATAACATAGCAAACCAGATTCTGAACACAAACATGGACAGTGTACTGTACAATAATTCCCACGGGTACCACAATAGTTCTGCATACAAGTAGGAAGCCTCTGGGGTCATGACGCCAGCCATTTTGAAGTTAGGTACAGAGCAGTAGTAGCCTCCTGCAGTGCGAGACCTGTCCATGGAGCACTGAGCTGCCGCTGTCCAACAGGACATCTGGTCTGGGCCGAGACACACACACGGTGGTAAGAAGTAGGTGAAGGTTAGAGGTGTGCATTGTCTGATCTCTTCCAAGTCTGTTTTTGATTGATTTGCAGTCCAGAAGGATAAGTTACGATGTCATAAAAGTGTGTTTATGTGTGCATATTGCTTCTCGCGTGGAGTGATTTTTTTTTTCTTTTTTGGTGTCATGGGAAACGAGACAGCGTCTGTCAGTTGAGTGAACTGGAGTGCTGATGTGAAGTATAACCAGTGTATGAAACGGGAGAGTCCATCAGAAAGAAGAAAGAGTGTATGGGTGCTATAACACAGCCTCTAGTGCTGCGAGTTCTGTGCTGGCTGTCCATTTTGAATGTTGCTATTCTGTTCCTCTTCCTCCTCTTCGTCCTCCTCCTCCTCACTGACCAAAAACTCCTCTGGAGGCCAGCGAAGCTCCCCGCTCTCAACTTCTCCTTCTGTCGGCTCAACCACAATGGATGGGAGGCGATCTTTGAGCTTACAGCAGCGATCAAAATCCGAGGGGTCTGGGAATATCTGTAGAGAAAATACACAAATGGTTATTAATCTGTCATTAGCTGAACGGGGATACTAGTTGGGCTCTGAAATGTAGAGGAGAGTCAGGTCTCCAAAAAAAAAAAAAAAAAAAATTATTTGCAAGCAAGGCTTTTGGATTCCTACAACTTAACTTGAATCTTGTACAAGTGTTGCAGGCACCACTATAGGGCTGCAACGAAGGAGGAAGTGATGTGAAGACTAAACATCTGCGATAGGAACGGGTTGATTAAAATCCCAGTGGCATACCTGTGCTTGCCCAACCCACATTCCTTCAGTTATACCAGCTTTCTGCATAGATGCTGCACAAGGGTCTGTATGGGTAAATGAGGCATCTCTCGCAGGACTTAGGATAAATGCTGCCTCATGTTTAATCTCAATGTCTTGGAAGGAATTGTGCCAAGCAGCTCATAGCTGCTTATGAACGTCACCCGCAACTCGGAGGATTATACAATAGCATAATCATAACATTTTAAACTAAGAGTTAAAAAAAGTAAAATATCACTGCGACATGATTTGTGCATAATTAGGAAACCTATCCCTGTAACAGTCAGCTTTTGAATATTGTACACTTCTGTGGATGTAAAGTCAAAAATGTCCTCGGAAAGAACACGAAATCTGTTGCGTTATCTGCAAATCCATGTATGCTGATAAATGTGGAGTGCCACACTAAAATATTTGGATCTGAACTGAAGGGCATGAGAGACAGACTGACAACAGAGATTACACGCATTCCCTGTCCTGGCAAGATTTGACATCAACCTCCGACTTTCTCTGTTCTCAGGAACAGGAGGAATGGCCCAGGGGAAAAAAAGCCTGCCACTCCTGGTCCAAGAACAGCAGTTTTTTCCCCCCTCTTTTTTGCTGTTGTTTGGATAAAGTGGATGAATATTTTTAGACCTGCATATTTCATTCCTAGACATTTGGGGGTGGGGTAAAGGGGGCGATGTCGCTGTCTGGGCATAGAGCCGAGTGGAAAGAAAGCATTAGATGAGGCAGGAGAGAAAGTGAGACAAGAGATAGAGGAGATCCAGCTGTGTCCAAGTCTCCATGAATTCCATAGGAGACAGATGAGAAGGGAGGAAAAAGAGGAAAAAAGCAAACGAGGAAAATCTCCCAGGTTATAAAAGGTTGTACGTGTCCATTAGTTGTTTTTTTTACATTCTTCAAACCCAGGTGCATAACAAACTGTGCCAAGTAAATGCCATGTAATTATGTGTGCACGCAGATCCGTATTTATGTGTGATGCTTGAGTCGATCTGCATTTCTGGCCAGCATCGCTAATCCTCACTGTGCGTCAGCACCAAGGGGAGTTGGGCAGTGAGTGACCTTGCCTTCGGACCCCTAGCTAACACATGTAATCACTTTCACTTCCAATGACAGGAAGTGAAGACACATCACCCAGGCACAATGCAGGCTATTTTAAGCTCTTCTAGCGCAGTTAGTTGTGGAGGGGGGGCACTGTATGCCTGAATCATGACATTGCCTTGTGATAATTCAGAAAGTCAACATCTACTCAGTTTTCACCATCTAGTATTATAGCTCATATTTATTTTAGTAGCTTTTGTAATAGCATCTGGGATTTCATGGCCATGGTTACTAGAGTCAAAGTCCTAGGAACTCATAATAGAGGAAGCTACTGGTGGAGCATCACCAGTTCATACAGGGCTTCTCTAAGGAGATCCTGGGACATTGGGCAGGATAAGGATAGAAAGAGTGAGGGAGTGACACACTGGCACCCTCCTTTTCTCTTGGCCCCTCTCAGACAGACTCACAGCTGTGGTGTGAATTGAGTGGAGAGGAAGCGGGCCTTTTCCTCTAGGTCAGTCTACATCCTCTCTGAGTCATAGTCTTCACACACAGCTCTATAAAGTTTATAAATGCACCAAACACACAGTTTGACACTATAATGAAGTTTTAAATGATCAAAATGAACTTAACAGGAGACGACCTCTTTGATAAGTATTTCATCTTCATGTTAATTTCCCTCCCGTAGAATGAGTATTGACAGAAAGCCTTTTAATTTTTAGACAGTAAAATAATGAAGCAGCTGCATATTCAAATAATTTCATTTCTAAGATGACTCTGCTCAGCTGACAGCAAAACAAAGCATTTGGCTACAACTTGTCAAGATCACCTGATAGCCGCTTTTAAAAACACTAATCTGTTGAGGGTTTATTTTTGTGACGGACCTCGGATAATTTGAATTTGCAGACCTCGCATAAGTCAGTCGGATAGACAGACTTTGAAGTTGTAACAACTATAATCTGCAATGTCCTTTCCATTACATATTAGAATTTTAAAAAAAGAAAGAAACAGCACATTGGCTGTGCAATTTAGCTGTAATGCTTTCTTATCATTGTAATCTCAGTATCTAGGTGGGCATTCTTGCTTTATCTTAAAACACAGATTTTTATCTGTAAAAATTCAAATATTTGCTTATCTCGTAATGGTGGAAGAAAGAAAATAATCACTATATCATTAGATGATACTTAAATTCAAGATAATAAATGGATAAAAGCAGGTATGAAATGACAATGCCGCGTAAAAATGCACAGGCTGGGAATTTGGAAGGAAGTGCTGTTTATCTGTCGTGCATGCACGTGTGTCCTACCTGGAAGGAGAGTCTGTCCTTGCTGGGGCTGAGCCTCATGTCCTCCATGGGGGTGCTGTTGATCATCACCTCAGTCATATCTCGGCTGGGCACAAACACTGGGCTGTAGGGTTGAAAGAAGAAGACAGGCAATGTGATTAGACACAGTGACGATCATAGCACAGTTGCCCGGCATCTGCAGAGAAAATAAAAACACTAAGAAGATTTATAGTGTTGAATTATCCAAATGTTTCTAATCAATAATAATGTAATCCCCGTGTATTTTGTATGGTATACTACTGCACAGACTGTATACAGTGAAGATAAACGGATAAAAGTTCAAAGGCTATAATAACTAACACAAGCATGCCAATGAGAGAGAGAGAGAGAGAGAGACTTATCAAACCATCTATTTGCAGCCCAGGTCTGAAAGTTATGGTTGATCTATTTCCCTGCTGATGTTTGACAGTTTTGTTTATACTCTGCACATCTCCACCACAACACAACACGCATCCAGTCCGTCTGCTTTGCTAATGCACTGCAAAGCTGCAGAGCTCATGATGCGGCTTGCATAAGGTGGCCGTTTCTCAATACAGAGTGATGTGCTCTTGCGCTAGCAACCAGAGAACAGTCATTGTGAGAGTGTGCTGGGGGCGTGCTGTGGTATTTGACTGGGGAGGAACTTGATGCACTCAGTTCCATCAAAGCTTGGCCAAACTTTCCATTTTAGATGAAAGTAGCAAGAGGTTGTTTATCCAAGCTCAGTGCATTCACTATCCAGCATTGTCGCAGTAACGCTTAAAGCAGGTCCCAAGACTCGCATAGATGCCGTCTTGAGACAAGATGCTGAGCGGCCTTCTCACGCTCTCTATTTAAAGCCTGGTGCCTAGTGGTCAGTGGCCACAGGCTTGTGGTTTGTGTGGTCACTGGCTAAAAAGGACAAAGAAAATAGAGCATGCCAAGAAGCTCACTCACATGCTCACATTATCCAGTTTGATGGGCTTGCTTATTTATTTATTTTTTGGGACAAGATGTGTGGGCTTCACTTAACCTACTTTAAATCAGAAATTCAGAAGGAGGGTTTATTTTTAGATGCATCAGAAGCATGAAAATTATATTTTTTTTAAAAGGTAGGCTTTGGTGAAAATGGTATTATGGTATAATTTTTCTTTTTTTAAGGATCTGCTGAATTCTCTGACAGAGACATCATATTTTATTAAAGAAATAAATATATCTTGATAAGGGAAAAAAAACTGAAGTCTCTCTAAAAACAAATCTGTCAAACCCTCACTTTCACTTCATCTGCCATTACATGGAATATATTATGTGGAATTTCTGCGTAAAGTACAGTTCTGGCTTATTATCTCCATGCATGACTCATTCAAAGCGCAGCGTCCTGACAATCCCCTCTGCATTGCTTCAACCTCCATGTTTGAATGGAAGATTTTTATTGTTGACCTTTGTTTTTGTTTGGGAAATTGTCAAGATGACACCAACCCACAAGAACTTTAATACACTTTGTACTGAGAACACCTAACATTAAAAAGGTAAGAGAGCCACAGGCTAGAACAGCACTCAGATCATTCACTGATCCCTCGTACAACCCAGGATTTCTAGGTCTCCACTTTGTGCATCTGAACCTTTAATCAGTACCGTCAACTTTTGAAAGTAACACATGTACCTATACACATACTGCAGTTTTTATGTAACCTAAATTAAGATGGGATTATTAACAAGGGAGACTGTTAATAATCTCCGATATGAGACAGTCGGAGATCTTTAACCCCTGGGGCATAGAAATAATCAATTTTTCCATCCCTAAATATACACAACCTCTTGTTGTTTCAGGAAGAAAGACTGCCATCATAGCAGGGTGTACAATGGCTCTGAAAATGTTAAAATTAAAAAGCTTCCGTCTGAATCACTGTTAAGTAACCTTTTCTGCGCTAGTGAGATGACTGGCCAAAACAATAGCTGGATATCCAGAAATAAAACGAGGAGGCTTGAGGGACACGCAAGGTTTAGGATGGGAAAAAAAGTCAGCTCAGGTTATTCTTTAACTAATATCATCGTTGAGTGGGGTTCAGACGAGCGTGAGGCAGACATGCAAAAACAGCAGAGGTGGAGACAGAAGGATGACAGTGAAGACCTGAGCAGGAGGGGAAGAGGGGAAAGGGAGGGAGAGAAGGAAAAGAAAGATAAACACTTAGGACTTGCCAGTCATATTTCTGTTCGGGGATCTATAAACATCCTGCTCAGCTAAGAATAACAGAACATCAGCCTAATAAAACACAAAGGGGCACAATGAGGAGGAAGTAGGGGTGCACAAGTAACAAGTCAACCTGGGAGGAAACAAACATGCACCAATAGTCCTGGAATTACTGCTTCGAGTGTCAGGGAGGGATCGACGACATGCCCCTCTCAAAGAGGACGCAGGAGTTATCCAAGCAACCAAGTGGTATAGATTAAATGCATTCAGCATGACCGCAACTCGCACGCTTACATGTGACCTTAACAGAGTTAAGGAACAGACCGCCTATTTCTGTAAGCAAGAAACACATTAAAGATACATGACCTCAATGATTAATCGGTGAGGCTGGTGGTGCAGATGGCAGTTAATCTCTTACCTCTTGACCCAGTCAGCCTAATGTATACCTGGTCCTGCCAGCTTCCTAATGCCTCAGCGAGCCAGGCCACAGATAGATAGCCAGTACCATCACGAGGCCACTACGGTCCAATATGTTCTTGACCATGTGTCCAAAGTTTAGAGCAATTCAGTTAATTAGTTGATTGCTGGGTTCAAGCATAGCTCTTTAAAGCGCTTGCTGTACCAAATCTGCTCTACTTTTATTCCTAACAACGCTGACCTTACGCTGGAGCCTTTCAGATACAATATGCAGCAATGACATACAAACGACATGAACTTCTTTGGGTTTCTAAAGGAAAGCCTTTCCAACTGCTGTCAAAAATCTTCCTTTTCAAAACATGAACAAAAACTGAGTCTGTTTGTTAAACAAATGTGACGGTAGTTTTATTCACCTGTCCCTGAACTACAAAGAGGCTAGCTCCATGCTAGTTCCTTGCTTCTCTGTAGTGACGCTGACTGGAGCCCAAATGGTCTTTGCAACAATCTCACGCCACAAGAGGAATCTGAAACTTGCATTATTAACATTGTTTCCCCTCTGAACACCCCCGCTAGTCCTTACTACTACTACTACTACGACGACGATCATAAATCTAAGGCAATGTGGCAAACACACGGGGCGAAGCTGATGACGTTCAGTGCCAAGTGCTGTGCTTTCCACCACCCAAGTCACACAGCTCTGCAGGTATGCGGATAGGGGGCTCAATGAGTAGGACCCTCAGAAGTGAGCAGGAACAAATGAGTTGAATCCAGATTCCTGTGGGCTGACCATCACTGAAAACACTTCATATATCAGTGTCCTCTGCGATGTATGTGGAAAATTATCTCTTTACACTGTTGCCAAGTGCTTACTCATATTGAATAGTTTGAGAAACCCAACCAATGGAAGACCTTTTTCTCTTTATATGTGATGTAGTATTTTATACAAGATGATGGTATTTTGGGAGAGAAATGTCTTCTTGTTGGCAGAGAGAAAGGCAAAGACTTCAGTGCAGCATAACAATCTTGTGTCGGACTCTGAAACAGTTACACCACTCTGATAAAACTAAAGAAGTGAAGGTTTCTGACAGTAGTAACATACAAAAGACAGAAGCGCAAGCCTACTGTAAGTAAGCTCAGGCGAGAAAGCAACGTGTGGTTAAAACAAAGAGGTCGATTTTGAACTTCCTGGTAGAGACAAACAGAGGCCTACTGAGGTTTTAACAGTGCTTGCAAAACCATTTTTTCAAAGCAGCTTGCATATCCTCTGTACAGAAAGGAAAATATTTGACAGAAGAGAATTAAAAATGCCTGAACAAACAAAGACACACTCCTTATTCCTCTATCAAAGAGTGAATTATGGAGTCATGGTAGGCTACTGATTGCCGGCTATGGAAAATGTAACACTGATAACAGATATTAGTAATAGATAGGGCGCACTTCTCTTTTTGCACGTGCAGTATTTAAGACCAAAGACTGAAAGCAAAGGTCCTATTACATTCACATACAGCAAAGTAAGCCTATATGTTCCGAGCTTCCAAAAATGGCATGAAAGTGAGAAGAGATCAACTTACATTTATTGTCAAATGGACTGAAATAAGCTAAAAATGATGACAGCACAGTGAGACTAATGCACCTTTCTAAACTGGCGCATGGAGTAGTACCTAAACCTACCGAATATCCTGGTAACTATTTGATTTTTTTTTTTTAAAGACAGAGACCTAGAATATTCTCGTTTTCCAATCTGAGTGCTGTGACATTTCCAATTTCAGGGGCAACACCCCACAGAAAATCTCAAAGGAAACATGAGTGGGTGTAGCAACAAAAAAAGGGTGGCTGATTTTAAGGGAAATCACCAGTCTAAATGAAACAACTAAACCCTTCATTGTTCTTGTCTGTCAGGTGCAATGCCGAGAAATCCAGGGCCTGACATATAATTAGTTACGATTTTGAAAATGCATAAACAAAGAGCACACATATAAACAGGTACGAACGGAAAACATAGTACTCACCAGTATATCTGCGGTGAAAATACAGACATGAATTCACACCTGCTGTCACTTCTGCTGGGGGATCTAATTGCTGCCGCTTACTTCTCTTTACTTTTATTTATTTATGTATTTATTTATTTTTTTCTCTTTGTCTTCACAAAAGCAAAACGGGATGCTCACGCAAAGCGAAAGTCACTGTTCAGCGAAGTCTCGAAAGCCTGCCCTTCAAATTGGTGCGTCTGATCAGATCCACAGCTGTGGCGGAGCATTTATGCGAGAGGCGTGTACTCGAGCAGCCAGAGACACACCTCTCCTCAGCACGAGCCAAAAATCCTCAATGGCAGCTCATTAACGACAAGAGCCAATCAGAGCACAGGCTGACTGGCGCTCATCCAGCCTCCAGCCCTGATGACGGCAAACGCGGCTGAACCCGCTCATTGGGGACGGGCGAAGAGATGCTGCGCGATGATTTGCAGTCTCTAAGGCAACTAAATGACAGCCTTACCTCCCCTTGAATGACAAAAGCACTCCGATTCGCCCGCTAGTTTATTCGTGACATTTATCCAAATGAGGAGGAAAGAAAGGCTCATTCATAAATATATTCCAAGGGCAAGTCAATGTCTGTAGACTTCGGCAACAACGCAGGATGGTATTTATTTATTTATTTATTTTGCAAGCCTTTACTGTGTTATATCATAGAATGCAAGCACAAGATGACCACAGATTGTTATCAGATTATTGTCAGCGGATTTTGTTTTCCATGACCTCACCATGCTTATTCTGTGTTTTTGGTCAATATCACATAGTCGACCTTCACACCTCATAGAATGCCTATTTGCGTTTTCCGAGCACGCCATGTACTGTACATTTATTTCAGAAAGAGCAGGTGCACTCTTCAGGGGCTGATGATATAATGCAGGTAGGACTCCACTGCCCCCTTGTGACCAACTAAAAACAAGTTTGATTTGTTGCCCCACTCATTCAAAACACTTTGAAATAAACGCCTTTATGATACAGCAATTAGTATCTACAATATTTCTTATATGGTTCTCCTATTTAAAAACATCTTCAGTATGCCATTGTCACAACATCTTGTTTGAGGCAAATTCATGTCAAACAGGCATGGCTTAGTTACTAAAAAAGAATTTGGATTGCAAAGTCTATATGCTATATTTGCCACTTGCCAGCTCATGCTCTTTGAGACTTGGGTAAAAGGTAATGCCTCAGCAACAGATAGAATGCTGAGCATTACAATATAGCTCCTCTGGGTATGAACTCCTGTGGTGCATGCACAAAGCTGTTCAACAATGTGTCCATATAGTTTTAAGCCCCTGCACTGTGGGCACTGTGTGTGTGTTGGAAGGGCTGCATATCTCACCGCAATTATATTTTATATAAAGCCCCTGCATGGTACTTAAAGCTGTTCTCGACTGTATATGTTAAAATCAAAAAGAATCTATCTATCTATCTATCTATCTATCTATCTATCTATCTATCTATCTATCTATCTATCTATCTATCTATCTATCTATCTATCTATCTATAGGACTTTAACATTCACAACCTTGAATAGGCTGGAGCTAAAGTTAGCAGCATTTGCCACTGATGTCATTGCAGCACATTGTTACAAATATAAACAGGTATTTTCACTTGATTCTTTGCCATCCTATATATTTATATATCATTAGCAGCTACCTTGGGTGTGAATGACTCAGCCAGTTACATCATCACATCACTGTCACATGATGTCATGGGCAGCACTGAGTTTGGCGTCCCCTAACAAGACATCAAGAAACAACATATGCAAGATTTAAGATTCACTGACGCCAAATGCCCACATGATGTCACCAGTGTCAAAGAAGTTTCAGAGAAGGGACTGAACAAGATGGGTGGCAGCCAACAGGAAATGCTGCTAGCCAGGTTAAACTCATATTTAGTAATTGCATGAACTAATTTAAACTAAAGTGATTTGTTTTACAGCCCTCTCAATAACTGCATGAAACTATAACTGTAAGATGTTACCACATTGACAAATAAAACTGGATGCTGTGCTGTAAAATAGTCATAATCAGTTTATAGTTACTTTTCACTTTTTTAGGATAACACATTTAATTTGAGTTAATAAAATAGAAATATAAAAAATATTATTTATGTTAATTGTCCTCAAAGTTTAGCCCTCAATACCTCTTTTTTCCTTTATTATTGCCCTTATGCCTTTTTTCTGTAAAAAACAATTTGATTTCTAAATATAGAAATAAAAAAACCTGACCTATCAAAGTAACTGTAACAAAAAAGGTGAAGGAAAATGTTTACGATGCTGCGAATGAATAGTTTAGAAATGATGTGTCTGTGAAGTGAGCGTTGCACTGTTTGTCAGCATAAAGCACAGTGTTTGAATACATGATTTATTTTGCAACCACACTGCAGGAAACAAAAAGACTTGCTTCTATTTGTGCATCAATGCCTCTCCTAGCCCTGATACTGGTTAATTATAATTGATGACTAGTTAATTGTAAATGATTTTAGGATTAATTACATTAACTTATCTCACAACCATGTAAAGTTAAATATGATAATTTGAACTGTCCAAATACACAGTAGAGTGGATAATGTGTCTATAGCAATCCTTTCCCTCACTTAAAAAGCACAGAATCAAGAGAATGGCGACCCCCACTGTTCATTTTGCAGATGTGCTCACCAGCTGCTTTTTTTTCATGGCTTCACAAAAACAGCTGCACATCTGGCCAGGCATGGATGTCTCGGTGGAGCAGAGGGGAGGCCGAGGACCGACTGCACAATGTGTAAATGAACGAGGCCCTGAAGGGGACGGCAGTCAACAAGCACCCGTTGTCTTCCTGGCTGCTTTTCAAAGTAGGCTTAGGTTTCTTCTTGGACTATGATCATACCAAGTAATGTTGCATCTGTCATGGTCTTCTTTTATTTATTTTCGTTCTCTTTTTCATCATCACGGTTCTCTGCTTTTGCTGACATTGAGCACAGCTTTGAACAGAAACCTACTGGAGAAGCACCGTAAAGACATATTTCTCAGTCTCAAGAATGCGCAGCAATTCTGTGTGTTACAGCCAGGAAACATGTTTTTGCAGAATAAATCTCTCCTCCATACATCAGCCTGAGAGTTTCCATTTTCACATTGCTTTTTTTTTTACTTTCTTTTTTTAAAATATGTGTTTACATCCATTAGTGTAAGCATGTGCATTCCTGTATGTTGTACCCTGTTTGGGAATATGAGTGCTTGTAATTTTTTCTTATTCATTCATGTGTGTTTGTGCATGTGTGTTGCTTAGGGACATCTGATCACCGGGCTTGCTGCACGCCACACCGCTTGCAGGTGGTCTGTCTGCACTTAGGGGCCGAGAACATTTAATATTTCATAGGAGCAGAGTACACCCCTGGACGCCGTCATTGAGTCCACATGTCCTGCAAAAAGAAAGCTGGTCTGTGAACACTCGGCTGAAATATGCTGCCTGCCGGCCCCCTCTCCACCATGCTGCTCGCTCACTTGCTGGGCCTCACAATTAAAAGCTAACCACAGCTACAGATGTTGGCAGCTGTCTTTAACCCTTGATGTGCCACTCTGTTATTACAATCTGCTATTTTATCCTGTGTGAAATGTAGATAAAGGTCAGGTAACTTACCAGAACATGTGTTGGTTTACAGAAAAGAAGAGGTTGTGCGCTGGAGAAAGAAAAGCAGAAGCCAAGAAAAAGCCAGACAAAGAAAAAAAAGGAGAGAGAGAAGAGAAAACAGCAAGAGTTTCCCAAAGCATTTCATTTTGAGAGGTTCCAGACTGAGTGTGCGAGCATGCAAGCTAAACCCTCAGCTCCAACAGTTTTAGTGCCCCCTCCAACCTCTATTCACCATATAAACAGGAAACCAAAACCAAAAGTGTTTATAACCACCTTGCAAAATCCAGTGTTAGGAATTTCAAGCTCAGGTCAGAATTTCTTTCACCATTCGTCACATTCCAGCGAGGCCAAACCTTGCTCTGTATTTGCCGTCATGTACGCTGTGGAGTTGGACTTCGGCCAAAGAGAACAGAAGGAACTTCACCGGCACCATTATTCAGCAAGGTCAAACCCGATTTAGGTTTGAAACCAAAGCCAAAACAGGGCATCTTGAAACTGTTAGGAAACTATTCCAGATCTTAAACAGACCAGGGGGACTGTGTACATCTCCCTAATTGCACATGTCAATTTATGTACAAGCACTTGGTTTAGTCAAGCTCCATTACCCCCCCACCCCCACCCTCCATCCCATCCCACCTCACTTCTCTTTTTCATCTTATTCACAAACTGAGCTCCGTGGATGGATATGAAAATTATAACACATGATTATGTGTGTCGCTCGCACCATTAAGGCGTGTATTCTTTAGTGGGGCAAACGGTGAGGTAAAGAAACACACACACACACATGCACACGGGCGCTCAAAACAAGTCGCTGAGACAAACCATTTCAATTCACAGCTTGACAGCTTGTTAATGTTGTGTGACTTGTCTGGGAACAAAAGATGCATTGCAGAAACTCAAGATTGCATGTAATTAATCCAATCCCAGCAATAACTCTCTCAGATGTTTACTGTATTCCGCTATCAGTGCTTAGGGAGACAAATGAAGACCTCACACATCCATGGGAGTCTGCTGCTTCCAGATAGAGCGGATAGCAGGGCAGGTGAAAGAGTTGTTGCTCGCTTCTTAAGCCGTCGAGGACTATATAATGTTTTAACACACTTATTATAACCCTTTAGGGATCTAACTACCATAATGCTGTCATCACCTGGTCTCAGAGCTGTGGCGTGTTTGTGTGACACAATCGTCCGTGAGAGAGAACCATGGGAGAGCGACCAAAGCAAACACAAAGCAGAGATTATGTAGGCTTTCCCCCATGATATTTGGTCTTTAATAGATCTTTAATTCACATTGATTGCTGACATAAATATATATATATTTTACCCAGTTTCATCTTTACATGGCAGGGCTGGAGCGCATATTATTTCAGACACCAGTCCTAAGCAATACTAAGTAAATACAGGGCCAGTATTGACAATACCAATCTCGATACCGATACTTTTAAGCTTTAAATGCAGCTTTTGTAGGGGAGAGCAGTGTGTCATGATTTATGAGATGAATCATAATCCAATTTGCAAATTCTGAACGCAATAACCACTAAATCACTGTGATTTTTACTTTCTATAATAATAAGGAAGTTAACACAAGAAGAAACACCTTTCAGCTTGTCATATATTTTGAAATTGTTTTATTTTCAGACCTTAAATGTAGATGTGCCTGGCTCTAAAGCACTTTCTATAGCCCATAAAAATGCATGTGACAGTAAGAACAAAAAGGTTCTGATATTTTTAAATAGTCCTTTAAGATATATTTTTAAGGTCAATTTGATATCAGTCTGATACCAATACCAGCGTCAGTATCAATGCTACCGATATTTAGATAGATCTGCTCAGCTCTAGCAATGGTTCATTATATGGTGCCCCTGCAGGTGGTGGATTACTAGTGGGAAAATTGAGGAGCTGAATAAAAATGGATTTTTATCAAATAAAGTTTACCGATGTGATCATGCAGACCTTTTCTCCAGAAAAGTTCAACCTGGATTTTTTTAAAAAAAATTCCTAATAAATGTAAAGAAAAAAATAAAATAAAATTGTGGCGTATATCTTGTGAAATTGTTCCTGCTTCCGAGGTGGAGCTTGCCAGGAAAAGTTCAAGAACTGCTGTATTTGGGGAAAGGAAAAAAAATCTGTCAATTAAAAAGAAATCTTTTCACAACACCTTCACAGTGTCTGTACCCCGGCTATTTTGGATTTTCGAGTAAATAGCCATGTTTGCAAAGCAATCTTCTGGTGGACACTTTTAAATCTAGATGTAGGATGAAAGTGAGGCAAGGCTCCGGCACGGTGACCTCAAAAACAAAAACAACAAAGCTGTAAAAGTCAGATCATCTTTCTCTGCATCTGGATCTGTAGGACAATAAGACAGAAAAACTAAACTAAATTTTAAAACTGTAAAAGTTGTATGCTTATTATGCAGGAGAGAACAACCATCCAGAAGCATAGCGTTGTTACAGTCCTATCTGTGATTCAGCTTTGGTGTGGTTCTTGATTTGTGGCACTACATGATTAATCCTGGTTGGTGTGGAGGACGGTGACTTTCATTGCCCTGTTGCGAGCCATAATGACTTCAAACACTAGGGTAGCCTATTCAAACAGGATTAGCTGTTTTCCCCACTTCACACAGACAAAATTACCCTACCCCACCAAATATTTCAATAGTGGGTACATTGGGTTGTTAAAATACCTTTAAAAGGTCACCCAAAGCCATCATCAAGGTTTGTTGTCTCACAAGTTCTGAGTTACACTGAGAGGCGGTCAGGATGTCTTCTGGGCTTTCCAAAGAGGGGAGTCACTCTCCCAGTTCACAGGAAAGATGGCCAAACATGTTTGCTCATGCCATGGGACACAGTGTTTTCAGGGGAACAGCAGGAGCAGCACAGGGTGGGGAGGAGTGAAAGAAAGAGCGAAGGAGTCTGGTGGCCACATGTCGCTGGTGCTGCTCAGTGCTTGGATATTGCAGTCTTTCGTGTTAAACATCGACACATAGGCTGAAAATAAACCAAATACAGGGTTAGAGTGGTGGACTGACGTAGACAGGCCTCAGCTAGGATTTCTTCACAGTTCAGGGCTGAAAACCAACCCTGATCTTCAAACTTTCACCTCAAAACACTCTGAATGACTTAAATGCTTCAATATTTCTATTCATCTCCAGATTTCACTATAATACCTATGACTTAGTTCAGGTGATGTTGCAGCCTGATGTTTACGAATTTGGATATAAATACTTACATGACAATAATTCTGTGTCAGATCTAAACATCTAAACTCTCTTAAAGTGCTGCAAAACACAGTTATTGATTCCACTATAGCTGAAAAATTATATGCTGATTCGGTACAATGCCAGCCCTGTTGCCATATTAAGAGCAGACATGCCTATATTAGTGTCAGCGACACAGAGAAGTACGTCTCATTACCACACAGTAAAACCGGTAAAAGAAGACTTTAATTGCTTGGTTGCTGTCCTTTGAAAAGCCAAGTTTTCCTTGGAAAAAAAAGCTTCCAAAAGCAGACAAACAGAGGTTAAAGCAGGAGGAGAGAGCCACATCAAACGAGGGGAGCACATGAATCTGTCAACAATGAAGGGCTATTACTGTAGTAGCAGTACCCAGCCTTTGGGAATATGCTGTCAGCTTTGTCATTAAAGGACTGACCTGCACAGGAGAATCCTCAGGCTAGCTCGCATACTGCTGCTGATTTGCTGTTACTTAGCAAAATTTTGTGATCACAGTCATGCAAAGAAGGTTTCAAAATTGTACTTTTTTTTTCAAGGTCTAGAAGAATGTGTGTGCGTGGTAAAGGGAGAGAGAACAACAGCGCGATTAACAGCATATGTGTGTGTTTGCATCCTGTCTGTGAAATTAGAAACACAAACACATCCGATCTTAAACAAGCTTACACCATCCAACTTCTGTGAGCAATTACAAAAGTATCGACAACATTACACACCGACTTTGACATGCTAGGCTTAAACCCTTCACCTTTCCCAATGAGTAAACACACAGATCGGTGATAAAGCTAATGGGGCTCCTGCAAACGAGCCACACGAGGAGCAAAGAGAGAGGGAGTGATCCATCTCCATTGTAGGTAACCTTCTCCTCAGTCCAGCCCGGGGACAGGGGAACCACCGCAGAGCTTGTGCGGTAGTTCATGAACCTGTCTGTCTGCTGTCAGACTGCTGTCACACACACATCAGGGAAAGCATCAATACACGCTGGCCTTTCCCCTCGTTTTTCCAGGTCTATATGTGCGTGTTTTGATTGCTGACGGCCATGTCAGGAGTCAAGTAGAGCCTCTTAAAATGTGGCCTAGGGGCAAGGGTCATCCGCTAATGAGTAAAAGCTTTTTTTCCCCTTTGTTGGCAGGGAGGGAGTAAGGAAATGTGCTCACTAGGTGGTAGCGAGGTGAAGAGGGGGAGAGAGGGGAGGAGAGAATGTGTGAAGAGATGGGTAGTGGCAGGGGAGAGAAAGGGTGAAAGGGCCCAAAGGGGTGGACGGTGGTGGGGGGTGTCAGGAAGTAGAGCGAAATGGGGAGACAAGAGGTGAGGTCTCAGGTGAGAGGGGGTGATAATGATAAACTCTGCTTCTCTGCTGTGTCTGACAGACAGATGGAAAAAATGGGACGAGAGAATAAGATGATTAAAGTGAGTTTAGGTTTAGAAAGCACTTGATTGAATTACTTTTAAAAGCTCAATTCTGCAGCACAGGCAGCAACCATGTGAAAAAGTCTGTTTGTCTGGTTCTCAGTCCCTATGACAAGTCAGGCTTTAAATGACCAAAATAACTACACTTGACTAGCTCACTAGCAGCTCAGGTTTTACTGTATCAATGGAAAATTTTGGCAATAGTCCATAAGATGAGGATTTTTAGAGCTTTAAGCCGCAGAAATTTACAGAAACTGTTTAAATGTCTAGTGTCACACTGAACATGCTTGCTTTTTACTCATTGCTTGTCTGTTTTTTACTTTTTCATCCTCCGTGTTTGGCGAGCTGAAGAAAAATTTCCAGAATAAACGGACAGTAAACGTATATTGTAATCTACTCCATGCTGTATGTGGATGTGTGATAAACAGCTACTATTATCAGGGATCCACATGCAGCACAACGGTTATCCCTCCCCGCTACACACGAGGTGTCGTATAGGAGCTTGTCAGAGGCCAGACAGACTGACCCCGACATACTCATAGTGTTTCACAAGAAGCTCCTCATAGCTCACGGTTTTGTCTGTATCCTATTGGGTCTGAGACCCTGACAGAGAAGCATGTATGAGGATGTGTATATGGGACCCTGGTGGAGAAGAAAGCCAGCCCTTGTGCTTGGAGAGTTAACCTAAAGTGCTGCAATATCACAGAGTGCAAAGAGATGCTTTTTGTTCCCTTGGTTCATGTGATATGACCTTTACCTCGGCAGCCAAGAGGTGTATGTGTGTGTGTAGCTTTGTGAGCGTGTTTGTGTTAGCAGCGGCGGGCCGTTTGAAGACGCCTTGATGGTTCTTTTGGTGCTCTCCAGGAAACGTTTGTCTGTGCATTGGATGAGCTCCTCCAGATGTTCCCATAACTCCACCGGTTGTGTGTGTGCGTTTGGCACAGTGTATATCTAGATGAGTGAATGCATGTGCGCGTGTGCTTATTCGTGTACATGTCTATGTGTTTAGATAGAAAGAAGAGGAAGGCGGGCCATGTTCCAATTAGAGATGGGTAAATTGTTGATGTAAAAGAAACTAAAGCTAACATTTACAGGCCGTGACTCTGTGATGTCTCCCATTGTGCCTTGGGTCTGCACTGTGGCATTGAGCCTAAAGTACTGTTCAGATGAGAGACGGGCCTGAAGGACTGTTTTTAAATTCCACATTATAGTTTCCAAAGTGCACTTTGGTGCTCTAAACACATTTTAACATACAATCACCACAGAAAACACTTAAGAGTACTCTTCTTTTCTTGTCTGAACTTTAAATGCCCTGCTGAAGTGTCAATGAGCAAGACACAAACTCCTATTCAGCTCCAGGCAAACTGATCTGTGGCTGATCTGGGACTTTGACCCCTCTGTGGACAAGGGAGCAAGTTAATATATGATTTTCCTTTGTGAAAACAGAGAACTACAGAAGAGCCATAAAATCACTCACAACTTAATGGCCAGTAAGAGACAAACCTGAATGCACCAAAGGTGCATATACGCTGCCACAGTGTGACGGTGAGAAAAAAACACACAGTCTTTTTGGAGCAGTGAAGTAGTTTAACCAGGAAAAGGTGGAAACATTTCTCACAGATGCCACTTTTGTGCAACACTAAACTATTAACAAAGTAAACATGCTGCCTGTGACCTTGCCAGTTCATTGTAGACCATTAAAACAACAGCAAAACAATCTCCCCTTAAGACCCATTTATCATATGGTCTTCGTCAGCAGTTTGAATTACCTCGTTATTCTGAACATATTTAGGACTTGAGTAGTTCATTTTGGCTTTGGACTTATCAATTAATAATGCAATAATTCATTCTGGAAAGTTCCAAAGCAATTGAGCAACATTCATCTGCTGATCAAAACCATGTGATGCAGCTGAAAGCTTCAGAGAAAAACGAAGTCACTTCCCTTTTCTCCCTTTTGCTTGCCCTTCTGTTTTAATCGCTTATATTTAGGAGACTACCTATCTTAGCGGGTTCCCCACCAAAACTTCCCGCATTTGAATGCTAGCGAGCATGACTGCTAGCAATGGGCATATGGTGTCACACCACAGACAGTCCTCCATTTTTAAACACGTGAATGACTTATAAAGTCATACAGAAAATAATTTCTTAGTGGCAAAGGATGTTTTACAAGCTACTGAATCATGGAATGTACTTAGTTTTTTTTTAAGCTTCTTCTTGTTCTTGATTACATATAGGAAATGTCTGTTTGCTTCATCTCACTGAGGTACAGCAGTGTGTCATAGAAATTATAACAGATGCAGGATTTCTAAAGACAAATCCTAGAAGAAGCATATAATAAAAATAAAAGAGGGCATTGGACTGAGGCATGGGGTGCACCACTGTAATGACTAATCTTGAGTGTTTACCACATCATTGAGATTTTTTTCAAAAGCAGGCCAAGTGAAAGGCCAAGTGAAATTAAAATGGCTTGGTTTCTGGCACTAAGAAACATCCAAAGCCATTTGGCTTCTTTAGAAAAAACATTTTCTTGACTTTTAAACTGGTTTAAACTGGAGGTGTAACATTAAAAAGAGCTATGATAGTTTTTATTTTCAAGACTCAGTGTAGTGGTGCAGGAAACATGAAGAAAATACCTGCATGCGATCATCAAAGGTACTGAACAATGACATTGAACAAACAAAAACACAATGCAATGATTTACAAATCCCATAAACCCATATTTTATTTACAAGACAACTGTCAAGGTACGGCTGTGTGGCAGGCAGGATGTGGGACCCAAACGCAAAACACTCAATGGAGGAATAAACTTAAAGAGGCTGCTTTATTGCAGTAGCATATTTTACAAAACAAAAACTTGCAAAAACAACACCAAAACTAGAAACTGGGAACTGGGAGGTGAGCACACCTGGGAGTAATCAAACACAATAAGAACAGGGGAAGCCAAACTAGACACACTGACATGAGACACAGACTTACAAAGTAAAACAGGAAACATAACACATAGACGTGGACTTGACAAGGGGATACAGAGCAACCATGGAACACAGAGACAAAAACCAGAATACTAAGAACACTAACACTGAAACCAAAAGACTAGAAATGATAAATACTGACAAAATCAAAATTCAATAAGAATGCGCAACTCAAAACACTGGGTCACCGACCCAGGCCCGTGACAAGAACATAGAAAACATCAAATGTTTAAACTCAGAACATGATTGCACACATCTCTAAAAAGTTGAGACAGGCTCATGTTTTCAACTGTGTAGCGCTCCATCTTTGTGTAACAGCAGTCTGTAAATGTGTGGGAATGCGGAGACTAGTTGCAGGAGGTTTGAAAGAACGGGAACGTTGTCCTGTTCTCGGATGATATAGGTAAAGGTAATGCAAGACATTCCATGACTTCACCAATGAAGGTACCTTTCCAAATGTACAAGCTGCCAATTCTATAGGCACAGATGCACCCCTATACCATCAGCGATGCAGGCTTTTGAACTTAGCCCTGATAACAAGTTGGATAGATCCTCTGCTCTTTAGTTCAGAGGATACAGCATCCATGTTTACCCCAAAGAATTTCAATTCACTATTCCTCTGACCACAGAAGAGTCTCCACATTTCCTTAGTCCATTTTCAACGAGCTTAGGCCAGAGAAGACAGCAGTGTTTCTGGACCATGTTCTTTGCATGACTTTGTCTTTGCATGACAGTTTTAACCCGCAAATAACTGGAAGTGTTCCTGAGCCCATGCAATGATTTGCATGACAGAATCAGGCCTGTTTTTAAAGCAGCACCACCCATAGTTCTGACGATCACGGGCTTGTCTTTTATACACAAAAAATGTCTCCAGATTTGAGGAATCTCTTGATGATTGAATGTACTGTAGAAGATGAAATATTCAGTCTTTACAATTTTACATTAATGAACATTATTCTGAAAATGTTCCACAATTTTTTTTTTGCTGATCCGTTAACCTCTGCCCATCTTCATTTCTGAGAAACTCTCTAAGATGCTCTTTTGTACCCAAATATGTCACAGACCTGTTGCAGTGAACCTAATTAGTTGTAAAATGTTCCTCCAGGTGTTTCCTTTTAGTACTACTTACTTTTTCAGCCTTGTGGAAAGTAAGTAGAACTAAACTGTTTTCAGACATGTTGCTTCAAAATGAGCTAATATTTTTCACAAGTTATACAATTTCTCTAATCAAACAATGTTTCATGTGATATATTGTAAATAAAATATGTACTTATGAGATTTGCAAATCATTGCTTTTGGTTTTTATTTACAATTTACTCGGCATCCTAAGATTTTTGGTATAAATTTGAGGTGCTAGCCTGTAGGACAAGCACCACATCACTGACTTATTTAAAGCACATACTGTAAATGGATCTATGTTAGGCTGTCTTCTCAACCCACTAAAAACATCTCCTGCCTGCCAATTTTTAGCCAAAAATTTGAATCCTTCCATACTACTGAAAAGCCACATTTGAGTGTGGCCCATAAGCATCTGTGGAGTACAAACAATTAATCCATTAGTATTAAGAACTGCTCTTGCTCACCTAAAGGAGCCCTTATCCTTGCCCACACCTTCTGTACTAGCCTCCGCTCCCCAGCGCACACACACATACAAAACACCTCTGTCCTCCAGACAATCTTGGGTTTTGCATGCTTCCACATCTGAGGCTGCATGGGAGTATCTTGGTATCTTGAGGTGGGGTAGTTCTCTGCAGGGGAGGGGGTCATGGGGATCAATGGTCCTCTCCTGCTTGACAAAGCGCAGACAAAAAGGGCCTTCTCTGACTGAGACAGGCGGGCCAGCCCACACACACCTGGATGGCCAGGAGAATCATAAGAAGGCTCACAGTGCTTCAAAGCCACTCTGCCACCTGGCTGTGTGTGTGTGTGTGTGTGTGCATGTGTGTGTGTGTGAGGATATGACACACACCCACACCAAAGAGGTTTAAATGTTAAGTCTCAGAGAGTGAAGGCCTACTTATCTCAAAGTGGTAGATACACACAGCCACCAACACAAGCAGCTATACATCTACATGTACAGACCAAACAAACACTTAACCACCAACGCACACACGCTCAGGCACATAACCATCCGCACACACACACAGATACAAATGCGGCTGGGAACCTGGGTGCAGGGCTGCTGTAGGAGCTGTTTGAAGCCAGCTGTCACAACCTGACAGCCTGTTGTTTTAGAGGCCTTTGGTATGGCCGAGGGGCCGAGGGGAGAAAAACAACACCAGGAATGTGTACAAGTCAGGACCCAACAGTAAATCCTTCGTCCGTTTCCTTTCTCTCAGCGCAGACAAAGGTGAGCAGGGTCGTCCGAGGGAGAGACCAGAGGGACGTGGGAGCACCTCAAGTCTCCCAGATGCGCCACCAAAGTAATTTTCTCACACCTTTTAGTCTTTTTGTCTTGTTTTGATTTCTTTTTTGTATCTCATATTTTCCCCCCAGCCTCTTGCTATCTGTGTTATACTTCACATAAAGTATTTGCTTACGTATAGAACTCTTTCATTATGCGACTGTATCCATTTAGATTAGACACACAAGCAAGTGCTTAGAGGGAAAAAGAAAAAAAAGTACGGGGAAGATAACAGACATTCTACACATGCACATTCTCCGATGATGCAAATGGGCTGCGCTAATCCAGCTAACGTAACACAAATGCACAAACAAACATTAATATACACGTTCCTCTGACATGAGCACGTACAAGAGCTCACAGATGTGAACTCTCGCTCTTGTGGGAAAACAGGTCCTGCTGTAACAATATGCAAATAGGTCAAGAATATGCATGGTCACAGAATATGAGAACATGCAGACACAAGACTCTAAACAGGAAGGTGGAGACCACAGTCTCATGAAAGCACCCCGGGAATTGGGTGTGATGTTGCATTGAGTGGTCACTTCACTGCTGAGTTTTTGTAACATTGTCAAAGAAAATAGACAGATTAAAACAACTAATATCAATATTTATGTAAATAGAGGGTGGCACAGTGGGACAGTTTGCCTGTTACTGATGCCTCACAGTGAACAGGTCCTGACTTCAAATCCATCAACAGTCCCCAGACTGTTGATGGATTTGGGGGGCCTGTCTGTGTGGAGTTTGCATATTCTGTGCCTGTGTGGGTTTGCTCCACAGTCCAAAGACATGCTTGTTTGGTTAACTGGGGATTCTAAATTGCCAGTAGTTGTGAGGTTGAGCATGAATGACTGTATGGTTCTCTATGATAGACTGGCACCCCTTCCTGGGTGTACTCTATTCACCCTATGAGAGCTAGGATAGGCTCCAGCACTCTCATGACCCTAAAATGGATAAGCAATTAAAAAAAATGGATGGATGGAAGCTACAGTGGGGGAGATAATTATTTGAAGCCCTTCATAATTTGTTTGGTTTGCTCACTTACGAAGAAATGAACCATTTCTAATATTTTAGTCAGTTAGTCATTGAGTAAATTAAGTATTTGATCCCCAAGTGATACATGAATTTGTACTTTGTGGAGAAGCCCTTGTTGTGTCTTGCTTGCTACTCCATAGTAAAGCATCCCTGTCCCTCAAGTTACTCATCCCATTGATTTTCTCTCAGTTTGTTCCAGTTTCCATTTTTTTCCAGTACATCACTGTTTCCTTTTAAACCTTATGGGTGTATATTCCAAGTAAAGGAACAAAACAAGCCACAGTGAGTATACATAAAGTATTCCATCACATTAAACTACATTTTCCTAAGTGGGGAAACACCACAAGAACACATGAAATTCAGTTTATAACATATGAAAACAACAAAATTACCCCTAGTTCCAGCTCAGCCTGGTATATAATGATGTTCAAATGATTTTATACAGTATATGAGATTATCTTTACTTTTTATATGTCTGACAGCATCCAAACATTTAATTCAGAGAATTAAAAAGTCTGATGGCTGATGAATGATTTTCTGTATTTCTGTTTTACAACGAAAAGAGGAGTACTGGTGTGTGTTTGGTTCATAAATATGTTATAAAGTAGTGTCTTCTAACATCGCTAGTATACATCTTTCCACCCACTTCAACCCAATTATATTAAAAAATGCATTTAATGATAGTCTCAGATGTTGATCCAATACGGTTGAACACATTCTGCAACAGGTTCTTGGATATGTTTAATGTTTATATGAACAACATAACTCTCCGCCCTAAATTGGATTCCGTTTAGCTGCCTCTAATCTTCACTAGATTATAAAATTTCTCGAACGACAATTAAAGTATAAAAATGCCACTGCAATAATGAGCAGGTTGTCATAGACTCTAATTCATCCTCTACAGTGGATGTTTAAGCAAGAGTATTAATTATTATTGTATGTGTGTTTGCATGTGTGTGTCATGGGAGAAGGTGTATTCACAGACGTAGACACACAAGTTCACAGGCACTAAAGCAATAGTCCTGGTGGTCCACTTTGCAATACATCATCTTCCTCTACACTCCTCAAGCTCCTCTCTGTGCTTTGAACTGAGCACAGTTCACTGAGCAAGCTGTCGCCTCCCTATTGGGATACATAGAAAAACCCGGAAAAATCACCACAACACTCGGTGGTGAAATTTTATGGGGCTCTCAAAGGAAAGCTGGACAGATGTTTAAGGCAGGCCTTAACTTTCTCTAGTGTATATGCAGCCCCACAGTAAAATAGGAAACAGCTTTTACTTCTACAAATTATTGTTGTTGTTGTGACTGGCATTCATCATATAACAAAGGAAATGATTCAAGTTTAGACTCATGAAATGGTAAATCCCATTTCCAAGCTGTGCCTGCTCCACGTCTCTCAATGACTGATTAAGTTCCTTGGTAATTACATCATGGTCATGAGAGAAAGCAGAGAGGAGGTGGCGCGGAAGGTCTGAGAATAATATTGCCGTATGCACAATTACAGTGACAAATCTTGGTAAAGTGTGAGTATGCTGTGCCGTGCCTGCGTGTGTGGTCAGTGAACATTTGTTTCCACCTTACCCTCCACATAAATACAGCGTAAGTGAGAGCTCTGACAATCAAGCACCTGAGCTAACATGACTCCCTTTTCCCTTCATTCGCCAACGGGATAGAATGAGATATTCAGGCAAAGACAGAGGGAGGGTGCAAAGATGGAAAAGGGAACATAAAAACTGATATAGAGAAACAGAGGACGAAGAGGCAGTAGGGGAATTTCTTTTTTCTTACAGAAGGACCCATATGTGAAACAAAACTCTGCCAAGAAAAGAGCTTTTAGCCTCCCCTGGTTATAGCAGAATCAATACCATCCACCATAACTTTTTAAAGACCCTGGTTTTGAACATAAATCCATGACTTTGTCTTCAGGCATCAATTTAAAATGTGGTAGAACGCAAATGTCTGACATAGCTGATTAAACCATTGAGCTCAGACTTATCTCTGTATTGTACAGCTGAGCCTATGGCATGGCTTATTGTCCTGTGACTCTGACTGGATCTGTGTGTCCTACCTCCTGCACAGAATACCCTCACCCCAGTGAATTAGGCGAGTAGGGTTATTTTGGGGCTTAAAAAATAAAATTTGGATAAAAATGTATAAGGGTGCATTATTTGAGAATCTTAAGCTAGTGGTATGCTAGACATATATATAAGTACATTGTTTCCATTGCTATATTTAAGTCTAAAATTATCTTGACCACACAAAACACAGTATTTCCCATTGTGAAAATGTATCTGAAGCAGACTATCTCCTGCTGCGCGCTATTCTGTGTATGTAAGTCTGGACTGCTTCAGCTTGATTCTTCTAACACTGTCTGGAGTTCATTTGTGAAAATATTTTTGACTCTCTTGAAATTTGACTTGGTAAACCATAGGCCAGGAAATAACATCGTAAAATCAATTTACAGCAGTAGTGTGTATTAATGAAGTCGTTTTTGTTCCAGGGCATAATCACATACCATTGGTTTGGGTGGCGTACCAGTCATAGGTTCGATCTTTGTCTCCTCCTATCTGCATGTCAAAGATATTACACCACAAGCCATAGGTCAATTAACATAACTCTGCTTTATACTACAAATGTTGCTGGAGCTTTGACTTTTTCACATCCTTGTTCCTCTGTCTGTGCCTAGAAGTAGGCAAAAATGTGCAAGAAACTTCTCTTCTGTTTTCAAAGATACTAAACCCCAAATTTCTCCAGTGCATCTATTGCGGTGTACAAAGTACTCCACATTACTCACGGGGTATCTTTTGTCACCAGTGCCTTGAGGCATCTGCTGCATCGATGTGGATTGTAATACTGATGCAGATAAGATAATGACATCATTTTAGAGATCTACAAAATCAGCATTAGGAGGCTGGGTAATGGTGGCATAAGTTGCAAATTTATGAAGACTTTGGTTTGCATCCCATTTGGATTTGTGATTTACACAAAGTGCCACGTTTTTTGGTTTCATTTCATTATAATTCACTCATCAGGTTAGTTGCATCCAGCTACCTACGCTAGGATGAGGAAAATATTGTGTTTGAGTAGAAATGGAATTTTTACAACATTAACACTTTGTCTTAGATAAACGCCAGTTTCTGAGCCCAGTATCACCAGTGCCATAATCAGATGCATCCCTCACTACCGCTAAAGGACACCATTATTTTATACCCAGGGAATAAGAACAAGCCTCCTTGCTTCACGGTAAAATGGATAGCAAGGTGAACAGTGCTAATGGGACTGCTTCATCTAGCATTGAAGCGCTTAAAAAAAGGAGATAGATTGACATATAAACTTTTCAATGTCCTTTAATCCCTTAAAATTTTTCACTAAACAGCGTGCTTGCAAAAGTCCACTAAGCTTAGCAAAACACTCAACTTTAGGCAAAAGTGTCATGCCAATGCACTTCCTTCATGACAGAATACAGTCACTGATGATAAATCAATCACTAATGATTAATTAAACGACATGATATTGTTGTATAAATTCGTTTATGACTGAGTCCTTGAGCAGGAACTAATACAGAGCGCTTACTGGTTAATATTTATGAATATATGTAATGCAGAGCCTTCCGTTAGAACTCTAATGACCTGTCTACAAATACATACAAATATATTTATTTAGAAAGTAACACTAGCCAACTGTTTCACAGCCGCATTCTTAATCATGATGTGAAGCCGTCTATAGGGACACTGACAATAAACACGTACCATGAGGATACTGCACGCTCTCGCGACAGCTGCTCTCAGTTGTTTATACGCAGCTTGTACATAAATGCTAACATGGGGGTCTCCAGATTTTACAGTCTCATATCGAAGCCTGACACTAAGACTAAACCTTCTTTCCAGACTGCTGCACTGGTCTCAGTCCTGGGGGATGATTGCTGGCTTCAACTGCTGCGCCCCGGCCCACCCCTCTGCAGGCTCATGTATTGCCTCGAGTAGCCTCAGTCCTCGGGGAGCCATGTTAAGCAACCCCCCTTGTCTGTGGCTCTCTCACCACCAGGAAACAGGGGCCTTCTCGCACACCTCTTGGCTGCAACATTTGACAGCTAATATTTTTCTGCCAAATCTGCGTCTGTAATCCGCACTTCCATGTAGGGATCCCGTTACGACCTGTCTTGAGGAGGCCAGCTGTTCAAACAAGGTGATTAATTAAAGGAATTCTGTTTGTAAAACAATCCCCGACCTCTCTCTCTTGCCATCCCATACTCTCCCTTCCTGCACTCTCTCTCTCTCTTCATCAACACTCATTTTCTCTCTCCTCTCTCTCTCTGGTTTTCTCCCCTCGGACTCCCTGTCCAGTTCTGGCCAAGCTCGGCGAGTGGTTAGTCTTTATTAAGACCACAGAGCGCAGAGTTTGTGGTCTCCTTGCATTAACTCTGATTCTCCCAGAGGTTCTGCACATTAGCAAGACAAACATCTCAAATAAAGCGGGTTGAGCTGGTGTGTGTTTGTCTGTGTGTATGTGTGTGTGTATGAGCGTGTGTTTCGTCCATCTGTGCGCATGATAGTGAGGGTGGACCCGAGCTCTCAGGGAGGCAGGAGGGGAGGTTTGCAGGGAGGCTGTTTTTTATTGCTCCATGCCTTATAGCAGGTGAGGTCTCTTGTTGCCAATTTCAGAGCTGAACATTTACTTTCTTCCCTCCCTTCATCTCCAGCTCTCAGTCTTTCTGCTTTCCGTGAGTAGTGCAGGTGCTTGCTATTCATCACTGCAGACAGATGCCTCAATTCCCATCAGCCTGTAGCGCACGGTGACCTTGCTCGTTCACACCGCAATTCTGTGTCAGAGCAAAAGGTCACATGGACGATGAGCAGGACCAGGGCGGCGTGCTCACACGATCACATTTTTTATAAATGTCGCACACTCCATTGCACAGCTGACTCATCACAGGAACACTGAAGCGCACAAACCCCTGCCTGAAGTGCTTAGAGAAACTAGACGCTGGAGTGCTCACAGTACCACTCTGGGGAGAACACAGCACAGATCCAAGATGTAAACAGCTTTGGCCACACCTAGCACACACGAGACATGCATACACCCGGTGCTCTCAGCTGTAGTCTGTCCACAAATCGGCACAGATGTTTCATCACAAGACACAAAAGAGGTCATAAAACCAATTGGACCAAAACCCATAGCACACACGACCTTACACATGCCTCGCAGTCGGTTCTCTCCCTAAAAAGCCAACGGGGAGTTTTTGAAACTATTTCTATTAGGAGTCTGGGTTTTGTCTCTGTAACAACATCTGTTGTGAAAACAGACTTGGTGAAAGAATTAAGGCAAGGCCCCGGATGAGGGGCCTCGCTACCAGGGTTACTGAACAATGCTGCTTATGAGCAGCGACTACACCACCTGGTCAGCTCAGGGCTCACACACATCAAACACATCACGTCACTAGGGTTGTGGCTGAGACTGTGCACCTGACCTCGTTCACACCAGTGTAATTAGGGAGATTGTGCCAAGTGCCTGTCATGGAGTTTATTAGCAAAATGCCCAAACTTGTTACAAATAAGAATCCAGCCTTGAGAAAAGCACAAAATAAAAAAAAAAAAAGCTGGGAAGTCATATGCTTTGTGCTTTTGTTCATTTATAAAACTCGAGAATTTACTTTATCTTTGTATTCTTGTCAGTGAAATCCACTGTTATTTCCTTCATCTGAGTTAAGCTGCCAAACAGGGAGATGTTGAGCCTGATGCTAAGCCTAGTTTAATGCGGAAAGGAGAAACTTAAAAGTGGAATTATATTGCTGCTTTGTGGCTTACAGCAGCCCGGCTCTTCCACAACTCTGGATTCCAAACCTCTGAGATTCCAGGGAGGTATTAGGTGACTCTAACCGGAAATCCCCTTTCTGTGACCGCTGGCGTTTGTTTTCCTTTGCTGAGCTCCGAGATGGGTGGCATTGTGGGTCTAGGCCTCACTCGTTCTCTCTCTCCCACTTCCAGATGCATAGGAGGGAATCGTTAGAGCTGCCTTCATGCCCGGTTGGCATCGTGTGGATCAGGTCCAGCTTCTTACATGCTGGGCTGCTTGGTTACATTTTGCACCCCTCCCTACCTCACTCCCTCCCTTCTTCCTTTCCTCCATCCCTCCCTTTTCCATCTGGCCTTGTAGCCAAGGCTATACCACCAAAAAGGAGGCTCGCTATTCTCAGTGTCTCAGAAGCTGTAAGACCTTCGTGGATAATTACAAACACGCACATATTCATGATTTTGGCAAATTGGTGATATTACGCCTCTGCTCTGTTGGCTGCCTGACTGTTCATGAGGAGTTAGCCAAGGGGCACGCACTGATGACTGGTGCAGGAGTTTATTCCCGACTGGACAGGGTAGTTGGAGGGGATAGAATCCTGTTTTAATCAGGGTGAATAAAGGCAAACATTGAGGGTTTAAAACAAACAAACAAGCAAAAAGGCAAAAAAATAAGCAAAAAACCCCCCACTATGCTTGGAAAGAGAACAAGACTGAGATATGTATTAGGAGGCAATCGGCCAGTTTGGGCAATCCTTTATTTGTGAAAAGTCACAACAAACATGAATAATAGAAAAAACCGCAGGATACCAGAAATGAGAAAACAAGAAAGGGAAGGGAAGGAGCTGGTTGAGGAAAAAAGAAAAAGAGGGGGAAAAACATCTTGAGCTGGAAACATTCCTTTATCCTGGCCAATCTCGGCTGCACCTGTGATGACAACCCCTTGTGTGCAGTGCAATGATTGTGTAACCTGGAATAAAAGGAAGGGGGACTGTGGATGGTGTAAGGGGCTACAGAGAAGGAGAGAATGACACAAAGCATCCCCCTGACTTGTAAATCCGTGACAAGACCCAAACAGTCACCCTGAAACACCCACCCAGTGTCCCCCTGAAGGGCATAGATGGGAGAAAAAAGGGAGGGTGTCCAGGCACACATCCAATGCATTCCTTCTCTATTCTTGTTACCCATATTTCTCCCCTTGCAGACCATCTCTTACCCGCCAACTCATGCACACACACACACACACACACGCACACGCACGCACACACACACACACACACACACACACACACACACACACACACACACACACACACACACACACACACACACACACACTATGGGGCAGTGCGTTTCTTCCATTCCACACAGGCTGTTGTTTTAAATCATAATAGTAACCAGACTGTAATCACATTATTGCACACATGGTGATTTTGACAAGTGGTGGGAGTCATGTGCTGAGGCTTTGGCAAGGTTAGCACACCATTCTCCCAGCTGTGATCTCAGCCCCAACCCACCCCCCTACACACACACACACACACACACACACACACACACACACACACACACACACACACACACACACTACCTCCATCACTCTCTACCCCCCTCCCAGGCAATATGTTGCTCCACTGTGTTCCACTGCAACCTACATGCATTAGTGCAGCCTAATCTAAATCACATTTCTGTAAATTGTACTTACACATGTGCCTGTCCTCTCCTGAAAACAAAAGTGTCAGTTGTTTTGCTCAAACACTTAAAGCAAGATGTTTTACGTATTACTGTGACGCGTCCTCTTGTGGTCAGGCAAATAATGATGGAGGAAAGACAGAAATGTTATAACATTTCTACAAAAACACAAAACCTTACAAAAACGGAAAAATCTGATTTATTAGAACTTGGGCTTTTTTTTCATAGCTGATTCCCTTAGCACTTATTGATACATTATATCATGAGAGATTTCATTTACTGGTCACCTTAAAAATCCAATTACAGATAAACTGTTTAAGCTGTTTCCCCATACAATAGTCTTGTGCTTCTTATTCAATTCGATGTATTTTTAGCAGTGTCATTTGGACTGTCAGCAGTTACTTCTTTGACTACAATATTATCATAACCAATAAGGCTGATGGCCCAAGCTGTGAAAATTAAACCCCTGCAATAGACAAATTTTGTGCAAAGTACACAAGTGTTATGCTGGAGTGTCGTTGCATGTGACACACAGATAAGAAGAACTCAGTACGTGGGCTGTACGGGCATGTTTAGACATGTTGGCAAAGACCGCAAAGAGCTGCAAAGAGTTGCAAAGATTTGTAAAGATGCGACTGGTGCGTAGGCTTGCATAGAAGGTGCTGTGTTTTGACAAGCATGAAGCCAGTGTATTGTCATGTAGAGCACAAAGTATTAATACTGATGATGGCAGAGTGCATCATCTTGTATTAACTGTGAAAGACAGTGTCTTCTAGTTGTGATTACCATCTTCCTCTAACGTCATCCAAGCAGTTTAATATAATTAATTAAACCTAAAATGCATGAGTCATCTTTCAGAACTCGTCTCCGGTAATGGTGAAACTAAACTGTTTTTTAATGAAGCGGTTGTGTTAGTGACTTTCTTGATTCGTGGGAACGAGTTCAGAGCACTTAAGGTAAATCTTTGGCAGTTCTCTGTTTTCGTCTCTCATTATAGCCTCTTATTTTCATTTACAGAGCTGTTACCATTAAAATTGTATATAATCAAAGGAAATGCTGAATGAAATCTAGAATGTAATTTATTACTTTGACATGGATAATGTGCTGTTGTAACAATAAGTCAGTTAAACACACTTGTATACCATTGTTTCTGGCATTTGATGAGATGTTTGGTTACTATGGTAATCCAGGTTCTACGAAAACTGAGCATGCATCTAACTTTGGGGCCCTTTCTAACATAACGGATAATTAAAGTCTACTACCGTCACATCTGCCAATCAGTCCAAGAACATGGGGTTCCCTGAACCCGTTAATAATAGCCGCTGGTCCCACCCCAGGCACCCGTGTATTTTTTCCACATTTACATGCAAGTGGAGCAGTGCAGTGAGACGCCAAACTCAGTTTTCAGAGAACAGGAGTTATCCCGGTAACCGAACATTTTCTCTCTCTCTCTCTCTCTCAGCCCACTCCAGCCTTATGCTTCCAGGCCTGTAACACCTTGACACAGGCAGGTCAATGCCTCACACACAACCCAAAGGTCAGGATACAACTAAGAGCTCACACTGTGGACTGGGTGTGCCAAATGAAGGAACAGTCACACGGAGACACTAAGACCTGGGTGGGGATGCCCAGATAGCAGCTGCACAGATTTCCCCCACCAAAACACCTTTAAAAAGGGCCCTTGGGTTAGCCATTCCTCTGGTGGAATGTGCACAGGAGGACGCACTCCCTGTAACTCTATTACAATAACTTCTGATAGGACATAGGCATCACTGTATGGGTAAGAGCCCAGGAAACTGAGAGCGGGTTGCATTTCCTAATCTGCTTAGACCTGTATAAGTAAATGCATAATGCCTCTTCTGGCTCTCATCTACAAATTACATAGGGTCAAAAGCTAACAGCTCCCGTACTTGGCAGCTATTTGGGGTTTTGCAGATACATGACCACTAACCATGTGACATTAACTTGTCTTTACTTCAGATGTGTGACAATCACAGTGACAATGTAGAATCAAGTGAAAAATATTCCAGTCACACAGGCCTATCTGGCAATCACCCGTCACTAAAAAATTAGTGTTCACTGACTGATTTTGAGTGATTGTCAGATGTTGATGGGAGGTGCTACGAAATTATTGTTAATGCCTCAATGTCCTGGTAACCACATGTCGATAGGGAAACATTTCTATTCCTCAACCAACTGGCAAAAACCTTCTTGTGTTTGTTTTGTATTATTAATAATTAAGACTTCTCTGCAAACACTGTTGAGCTATTCTCGAAGCTGTAGTGAAAGTGTAAAAAGTGTGACACAAACAGGAAGCTTGTTTACCTTCAAAGTCAAATTTCCAACTTTTGAAATGTTGTCTGTATCATTCAGCTACTTTTGCTTAAAAGGCTCCAAACTCCAAAACTCCAAAACTCCATTTGCACTTTCTCAAGTTTTACTGCTGGGTTAGTAATTAGCAACGATTTTCAGAAGAATGGGAAAACTGAAAAACTGCAGGCTACTGTCCCTATCTGCTAGCAACCAAAGCAATCACCAATAGGCTTTTGGTGCATCATCCTCTTTGCAACTGATTACACCCACTGATAGCAGCAACCTCCATGAACTGCTGGTCAGTTGTGGAAAACACATTTTTTCCCTAGCAACCAATTGTTGTGCCTTGTCTAATATGCTAGGCAACTCTTGAGCAGCGTGCCCACGATCTTATGTGAGAAAGCTCAATTGCCTAAACTTAGGTATGAAGGCAAAGTTTTGGGGAAAAAAATCACATTTCCAAAGTTATTTCTTAGCGAATAAAACAGAAGACGTGCATTTTTGCACAGTGCAAACAGATCTATTCCAATATGTCCCATAAAGTAGACTCCCTCTGGAGAACACAACTGCTTTCGTCTTCAACATAGCAGGAACTTGCATCATGTGTGATGACGGTGCTTGTTGCTCCACATTATCAGACTGTGAGCAAGCATGGGTAATGTCAAGACGCGAGTGCCTCCATGACACTTTATATACTTTTGTTGTACTGTGTCTTGATGAAGACATGACAATTTTTCAGCACAGCAAGAAGTGCCTCAAAGTCAGAAACACTGCCATGAACTCCGAGTAATTTTAATATGTGCTCCAGAGCCTTTGGCGAGGGAAGGTAGATGTGAAAAGTCTCATCGTGTCTTCCTCAGGTCACTAGTCTGCAGCCTCCCCACTCAACCCCCTGGCTGTGATAGCTCATGTTGAGAATAAATAGTGACCTGATTATCCTGGCCAGGACATTTGGAGAGACTGAACCAAATCAATCTTTCCCCTGCCATTACCAGGCCCGTGACACAGCCACAACCATGCACTGCATCCCTAGAGAACCAAAGAATAAGATAGATATCTCCTCTCAAATCATAGCAGGTGGCCCATGCCTTGAAACAGCCAGGTAAACTGGGATTATGTGGTTATGGTAACCAGTGGTAGCCATTAGCTTGGACAGCTAGCAAATAGCTAAACAAACAGAAGCTTAGTTGATGTGCTAGCTTGATAAGATGCAGTTCTCCAATAATACAACAACTTATCAGAAAAATGTATTCTTGTAATGAAACTATAATTACAGTGTAATAAAATTAATCCTGAAACCAGTAAAACCCACATTAAAGAACTAGATTAACAGCTTCGTGTTTGTTAACAATTAAACTGATAATCATGGTCCAGACCTCCTGAGGAGCTTTCAAGGACAGAAAACGAAAAAGCAAGACTATCTGGTGTCGAGCCAGTGGCTATTATAATAAAGGGGGTCGAGGAAAGCCGTGTCCTTGAACTCACTGTTCTGTCTTGGGCTTCTGTGATTGGTCACATCAGAATCCCAAAATAAGATACGGAGTGAGGTTTGAAAGAGAACAACAATAACACAATACTGTCACCATGAGGTCAAACTGAAAATTAAATTATTGGTTCACATTATTTTTTTTTCTCCAACATTTACACTTACTGAGATAACTTGTGTATTTTAGGTTGCAGTAGCCATTCAGTTTGATCACTACCACATGTATTGGTGTACATTTGCTCAGTAAAGAGCTCACAAGAAATACAGAAAATTAGCAGTCTTTTTGACTAATGAACACATTCATCTAATGTTGGCCTAAATCTAAATCTCTGCGGATCCATCCAATACCAGAATGAAGAACTCTAATAACTGGGGGATATTCTGAGTACAACAATCTAACTGAGAAACAACCCGCAATTCACACATCGGGATAATGTGAGAACGCCAAGGGCTCGAACCAGCCGCACCGCTTTCTTTCTACCCCATCTTTTCTCTTATTTCTTCAGTGGTGTGGTTGTGCTCTTCACTGCACCGCTAAAAAGATCAGACTGTGGAGTGGGCCTCATCCAGCTGGCTCTTTATAAGTGTGTGTTTGGAACAGACTTGGATATTGAAACTAGTTGTAAGAGAAATTATACTGAAAACAGCTTTGTGCTAGCGAGACAAAGAAGAGAATAACTACCAAAACAATGGCTTACCAGATCTTTCCACAAGCTTAATGCCAATCAGACAGTGGGCATACAGTTCAAAGTCAGAAAGGAAAAATGACGGAGGGCAAATTGATGATATCCGCCACAATTTCCCTAAAACATTTAGTTAACAAGGAGAATGAATTTAATCATCTAAACTAACAAAGGCATGCCAGTCCACTTCACCCCACTGCAGTGTTTACTTCCTGAGAAAAGCATGCCAAGTGTTTTTAAAATGAAGATATTTTAAAAGATGGATAGACGAGGCCGACAGACAGACAAGGAGTCAGCACAAACAAATGTATGAAAGCATAAACAGACTTTGCTTTTGCGAGTGAGATGTACAACAGAGCTGTGCTGTCCCTGACTTTTATTCACTGTGCCATTGTGGTCTCTGATTTATAGCGGAAGAAAGAGATGAGAGAGAACATTTCCGTCCAAACAAAGAAAGCAGATGTACTTTATAAACTCACCGCACTAAAAAACATACAGTCCCCCTGGTTGTTAAAGGTTTTCACTTGACACGTCAAAAACATTTTGTGCAACTCCAAATGCTTAGATGTTCATCTTTAAAAGGTCGCCTCCTTTTTTGCACTCTTGCTGCAAACAGCAGATAATACTCAGAGCCCAGGAATCCCTGGAATGGTTTTGTTAAACTTTGTCTGCAGGGAGAAATATATTGTGACGATCCCTGGAAATATGATGCCTATATTTGCCTTCTATCTGAGAAGATGCAAAGTGAGACCATCAGTCTATCAGATTTGAAGAACCGTAACGAGATAGTAACGGTTTTTAGCACGCTAAGAGTGTAGTTGTTAACATTTTGAACCCTCACAGGCTGTTATCTGGTCTCCAGCATGCAGGATTGGCACTGTGCATGCCACTAATCTCAAGCAGTAAAGCAAAGGGGAAAAAGGTGTCAAGATAACTCAACACATGTGGGTATCCTAGCATTAATCGAGAGAAACATTAATGTGTAGCAATGAAATGTCTGGAACGTTTTTTGCCACAGATTGCGTTTGCTGCTATCACACCAAGAAATCACCTGAAATAAAATAAAATAAAAAAGCCCATATCCTTTTGAAATGAAAGGAAAAACAATGTCTTTGGGCTGCAAGAAAAAAAAAAACCAACAAAAAAACCCCATGTGTTTCACTGGTTTTGTATTTGCCTGTTTTATATTTGTGGGTGTATTTATTTCAGATGAAGGAAAGCCAAGGAGAAAGCCAAGGAGAGTATGCCAGGCCCCAGTTAGTATGCAGGCTATAATTTCTGTTTCCTTTGAAGTCTCTGTATGTGTGTGTTAAGCGCGTATGTATGCCAGTCCATTGTGGTGTTGGGTTATGTGGTGTGGTTTTTCTGAAATACACTTTCCTTACATTAGAGTAAAGGTATTCGGTGAGGGTATCCTTAAGATCGCTCGTGTGTAGGAAACTGTGTGCACTTAAGTTGTAGCAAGAGCCGATCGAGTAAAGCGCACATACGATACAGTGCTTTACGACATAAGAAGTGAAGAACAAAAGTTTCTATGGAGACAGAATATCAACATTATAACCTTTACAAAGAGGGCTGTAGCGGAGTCTTTTATACAATTGCACAGGTGGTTATAGTTTTGTGTACACCTTGTATATGCATATTGTCTATTTTATCGTGTCGAAGCAAACACTGGACAGAACTGAATTGAAACCTAGTCTGTTATTAATGTTAAATAAGAAAAACAACAAGAAAAAAAACAGTTAGCAGCAACAGCTCAACTACTTCAGCAGATGGGCCGATTCTTCCTGTCTGCAGCCACTCAGCCTGTGATGATAGAGCCAAAATCTCTCCTCTCGGCACCCCAGAGATAGAGGTGCATAAAGGGGATGAAGTGTGGGAGGGTGCAAATATAGGTGACTTGGGTCATGTCAAGAAAGCTGACTAAATTTATAACTCATGTTTTCCTCTCTGTTTTGGCTTTCCATCCACATTGGGCAACCATTATTCACACCCAATAAATTGGTTAGTAGATGTTTATATGGATGCAGTCAGATCAAATTACTGTTGTGTACTCATTTAGGTTTAAAAAAAGGGTTTTGGAAACAGGCACATACCGAGAAGAGATAATCAGATGGTTTGTGTGATCACACTTGAGTCTGCATAGAAAATGATATTTTACATAAGCTAATGGTTGTCTCAGTAGCCTTAATTGTTTCTGGTATAAAGATGAGAGCAACAGCAGTTTGAGATATATTGTGTAAATGCGTCCAGCTGTTTGTCTTATGAGTTGATAATGGCTGTACTCTTTTCAGTTCGCAGCTTAGACTCTCCATGTGACAACGGCAGCTGCAGAAACATCACGGAGCCTGATCAAAGTCAGATACACGGAAACATTTCAATCAAATAAATATCCGAGCAGTTTACAAGACAGAAGTTTAGTTCAGCAGGTCTTATGAAGCAGCTTCCTATCTATTTCATATCATCAATATAGTAATGATAGTAAGATAATATTAGTAAGATATTTGGTGTATTAACCTTTCTTTATGATTTATGCAAAAACATGTTTTTTTCATGTATACATGTGGTTTAACACAGAAAAGGTTCACAGTGACTTGAGGCATATTTTTTTTCCTTTGGTAACATTTAACCATGCTGTGTTCATTAATGAGACGATATAGAGGTCACCAAAGTGCAATCTTAGACTAGCACTGCCATTTGGCTCTTGTTTCAGCTTTTAAATTTGGGTAGAAAACTCAGAAAACAACTTGAAATTCTGTTTCCATTAAAAGCAATATTCTCTGACAAATAAGGTTTCCAGATGTATCCACCTTAGTGTGGATGTGGCTTCAGTGACTGTTTACTTACTCACTTGGCTTACTAACTTACAACAACCCATGGAGTATTCATCTAATTAATGTTGCAGTTTTGTGGCTGTGGCTTTAGGGTCTCCTAATACTTTAAAAATACCCCCCACCACACCGTACCATTCAGAAGTGAGAGGGAGAGACTGTCATTAGTTCATGTTGCCTGCTGAGTGACACAACACAGACAAAGCCTTTAACTGGGAACATCAAAGGCGAGTCAATTAAGGCAGCCATTGTGTCCCGACTGTGGGTACCTGAAAGGAACAAGAAAGTCTTTTTGTGTTGCGGGAACAGCTATGGCTTGTTTAGGTGACTCAAAGAAAATGGACCCAAAACTGAGTCACAAACACTAATTGGCACTTAGAATAGAAATTGACTCACCTTCTAAATGAACTCTACGTGACCCTGAGAGGGAAACTACTGCCTCATGCCGATGCGGTAACTCATGTCAGTAGAAAGGTGTTATTGAATAAAGACAGGAGATTAGAAATATATTGTAACCATGACACACATAATGTTTTAAAAGCATTATAGCAGCCTTCAGTAGCATGGAAGATGGAATTATGATACTCTACTGCAAATATGTGGAACAACAAAAATGTGGATTAGTGTAACACATCTGTGTTTGTGCGATTTTTGCTTTGTAAATGCTTCTTTTTAGGTATCCATAGTGATCGATACAAAAAAAGATAAAAACATGCATTATAAAATATATACATTTTCCACCGGAGCAATTGCCTGTGCATAAAGTTGCCTCAACATTGTTGGAATACCCATAATCTGTACTCTGTATAAAGGGAGAGCTAGACAAACAAACACCAACATAGTGATTATGATTTTTTTAAAAAGTATAAACAATAATTGGAAACTTACATACAATGACAGATCCTATTTTAATTATATACGCATGCTCTCAGACAGATTTAATGATCAACTTCGACTTTGCTTATTAAGTACATTTCTATAATTAGCTCGGTGTATTTGAATGATTTTATCTTGCCATGTTTGGTCTTCGTGGGATTTTTTAAATTCCAGCTTTGGAACTTTAATCGCAGCATTAAGCAAAACGATTTTTTCTCAGTTACTCAGAAAAAAAAACAAGGTGTCAGATAACCCAAATAATGTTCGACTTCACAACCTAACATGTCGTTATTATTTTGGAACCCTTGCCTATCTCAGAGTAACACCAACCTGCCTCATCACATGCTTGATATCGTCAATCTGCTTATCTGTGAGGTTTGCAACATCGCCTTAGAGGAGGCATATCAGGGCACGGCTTAGTTCTGTGTCTGATCTTGTGAGCTGTGGATATGTCCGCCCTCTGGCCCACATGTGAACACAGTTGTTTAGCACGAGTCCAGATAGTGGCCCCTGAGCTGTGAAACCCCACGCTTGGCAGGATGCAGGACTGCAGCGATAACACACCTGTGTACTGATGGAAGGGGAGACAATGTCCCAAACAGATTAAACGCAAACTGATTGCAAAACAAGATGCATAGTTTTACTAAAGGGATAAACACGAGATGGAAAAATTATAAAAGAAACCAGATGAAAGACGCTGCTGGATGTTTTTATCTTACTGCCTTTGATTCATTTCTGTATGTGACCATGAGTACATGCGCATGCCTGTCATTTATATAGAATATCAGGGTCTATTCAGGTTTCGAAATCCTAAACAGCCGATAAAACGCGAGACACATTCAAATCTATTTTCCACAGCTAAACCTCAGAACCACAGTGTCAGTGGCATATTTTCAACAACCACATTCTGACATGATATAAAACACTCTAAAATGTCAACACTGATGGACGATGGGAGCGGAGAAGCTGAGAGTCTGATCTCAATCTTCTCTTTTCTCTCCTCACCTCCTCTGCAACCTTCAGGAGATGCTCTGTTGTCACGTAAAAGTCTTTACAGTCTGCTGGCAAAAATGCCATTTTCAAAGACGTATCTCTTGAATCCTGTCAGAGCAGGCAAGAGATAGCCCAACTAATCTCTAACAACAAGGGGTGTATGATGTGTTTAGGAGTTTTGCGCAGAATGATGTGTGAATATTTGTGTTTATCTCGGCAGTAGATAAACTGCAGGTGATATGATACAGATGGTGTCCCTGAACTTCTCTGACATTCCTCTGTCACGATCAAGTCCAAGTTAATGTCTACAGCTGTCAGGGTGATGTTTCGCATGAAAGGTTTCATCTGCTCATACAAAAATAGTTTGACAATTTAGGGAAAACAATTTAGTTTTCTTGCCAACAGTTTGATTAAAAAAAAGTATACTACTTTCATGACTGTCAAATATAAAGCTTCTTCCCATCAGCTTAATGTAACATAAAGATTTAAAACAGTGGAAACAGCTGCCTTCCATTGCTTTTTAACTCATTAAAATCCATTTATTTAATAGTTTTACATTTAACATGTGTGCAAGGATCTTTATTTTTTATTTTTTTGTCAGGGCGAGTGCCCTCCTGGAATCTCTGCACTTTGGCTTAGTCCAGAACTGTTAATGAATTCATTTACTGTGGAAAAACAGCAGCATCAGTTCACTTCCCCTCAAGGTCTGGTCCTTGTGCACCTCTGGTTCTCTTTTTACCACTAGTTCTAGACTTGCATCCGTGATTTCATCATAAACCTAATATTTTTGGAGATTTCAAACATTAACTGTTTCAAGCTGACCTGGCTTGCATGTCATGGATGATCACTAGCGATGAGCTATTCACTCAGAAGAAATTATTATTTCCCCTCATAAACATGAAGCTGTAATTTTAGGTGAAGTGCAACTGGAATATATAAAATGTAAAAAAAAAAAAAGGTTTTTCTTTAAATAATTTAGTTGAATTATTTGAATTTATTCACATAATAAATTATTATGGTGAGTATGATTGAATATATACAAGTACATTTCATTTGACCTGATTCCATAAACTTTCACATTACACATTTTAACTATGTAACAAAATTATCTGGAATTTGCATGTAATCAAACTACTAGTCTAACTGGCAGATTCATGGAACTATGATAACAACTCTAGTGGTGGCAATAGAACTTGCCTGTGATGTCATTAAAGGATGTCATTAAGGATCTGGAAGTACGAATATTCAACAGTCTTAGGTTACAGACACAACGATACCTCTTCATAAGTTTCACCTCACCCTGAAATAGACTGGTGACCTGTTAAGTGCATACCCTGCCTCTCACCCTATGACAGCTGGAATAAGCTCCAGCCCCAAGCAGTTAAGAAAATGGATGGGTGCACATTGCCAGTTTTGGGTTGCACACCCTTTTAGCTTCAGAACTGCCTTAATTCTTCATGGCATGGATTCAACAAAGTGCTGGAAACATTCCTCAGAGATTCTGGTCCACACTGACATGATAGCTTAACACAGTCGCTGCAAATTTATCAATGATGTGAATTTCCTGATCCACCACACCCCACAGGTGCTCTATTGGATTGAGACCTGGTGACTGCGGAGTCCTTTTGAGTACAGAAACCACTTTTAGGTGATTTTAGTGTGGTATAAAGGGTTGGACATGGTCAGCAGCAATAGGCTATGTCGCTGAAATTATACTCATTTGGTACTAAGGAGTTCAAAATGTGCCAAGAAAATACCCTCCATACCGTAACACCACCACCAGCTCCCTGAACCATCGATACAAAGCAGGATGGACGCCAGTTTCTGAAGATACCATCTAAATGTTGCAGCAAAAGTTGGGTCAGACCAGACAACAATTTTCTTCTGTTGTTCCATTTTGGTGAGCCTGTTCAAATCATATCACCAGTTTCCTGTCATTACTGACAGGTTGAGACACCTGGTGTGGTCTTCGGCTCATGTAGCCCATCTGCTTCAGGTTTCGGTGTGCTCTGCATTCACAGATATTCTTCTGCATACCTTGGTCTTAACAAGTGGTTGTTTGGGTTACTATTACCTTCTTGTCAGTTTGAAGTAGTCTACCCATTTTTCTCTGATGACATCAACGGGATTTTTTACCAAGAGAACTACCGCTCACTCGGTGTTTCCTCTTTTTTGAACCATTCTCATTAACCCCTTGACATGGTTGTATTGGGAAAATCAGCATTTTCTGAAATACCTAGACCACCGTTCTTTCCAACTCTGATGCTCAGCTTGAACTTCAGCATGTCGTCTTGCTGCCATGCGACTGGCTGATTTGCATTAAAGAGAAGGTGTAATGAACAGTTGCAACTAATGAAGTTGATACTAATCAAATAATTCATTTGCATAGGGCATATCTGAATATAAGCTATGGATAACATGCATTACGGCTGAAGTAGAGGATAAATGTTGATCACATCATCGCATAACTGTCAGACTGTTTTTATCATTTTATTACTTATGTATCACTTTGTTGCTTTCATGGATTAAAAGTGACATCCATGGGAACACAAACAAATAACAGGAACAAAAACTGACATTTGAAATCACACATCATCCTCTTCGCTGTGGTGCTAAACCAATCGTGGCACTGCATTGCAGTTAAAATGGTTTGAGGTCATTCAATGAGTTAAAGGAATATGTCAGACCGCACCCTTGCAGTGTACATGAATTTTATGGCATTTAACATAATGCAAAACTAAATTACACAACGCGGCGTGACATCATTGCACACAGGCGTGGACTGCAGCTTTGGGGATTGTACAAAGTCATGAAGCCATGCTGACGACCAAAAATTAGTGGAGGTAGCTTCACCGCAGGTTTAACCACTGCCGGAAAACTCAACGGGTTACAGTAAAAACCCTTAAGTTTAATATGTGAATGCTGCCACACACACACACACACGAGGTTAGGACAGCTCTTAGGGTGGCTCAAAAGACATTTGGTAAATCTCATAAAACAGGCAGCCAAATAAACAGCACTGAACCAATACACACGCAAACAAACAAACAGATTCCTATTAAGAAAGGAATTAAGGAAACTAAGTGACTGCAGCCTCTGCGGAGGAGAACATCACGCTGCGGGCCTGCCTGAGTCCTCAGAGTGTGTCTCTGTGCATCTGAGAGTGTTTATGGACTGGCTCTAAGTGGAAGTCATTATGGGATGTTTGAGTACGCTTGCGCTGATAGCAATGGTTCTGGGTCCACCCAAGGCTCAGAGCGTAGGTGGTCTGAGCTGGGGAGGAAGATGAGCGACAGAGCGAGGGGGCGGGGTGGTTCAGTTATAACGAGTGCAGAGACAGAAACAGAGAGAAGAGAAAGACAGAGGAGAGCTAAAAAGTTTGGCCTCCACCCTTTTCTACTATTTGCCTCTGCTGCAGATGTGGTTGTAAGAAAGGGAGGGGAAAAAAATCAACATAAAGTTATAATTATCCACATGAATGCAGACTGAATTTTGGGAAACTGCAAACACACAAACACATACACACACTTTTACTTGTGCCAAGAGTGGCTGTACCTTTGCGCATACTTTAAACACACAAACAGAGCTCTTATTTCCATAAGACATATATAATACGACATTGTGAACCACAAAGAGTAAAAGCTCCGATCCCAGGCTGTTGATGCATCATGAGAAAAAATCTGCTATTTTTGATGTTGGAAGGTTTGAAGCAGACAATGTGCAGCACGCTATTCCAGTGCAGGCAGCAACCATTTCATGAGCGGTTACAATCTGTTAACTATTGCATGCCTACAACTGGTTTGTATCAGCTAAGTTTACTTAACAGTATATTTCACCTCAGGACATTTGGAGAGATAACCAAATAAACCTTTCAAAGCAGGAATGTTCCCTGGAGCTGCCAGGTTCAAAGTGAAGCCCTTGAAGGCCCCAGAGCAGCTCAGGGTAGGTGCCTATACTCAAGGTGGACACGTTTTACTGAGGTCTCACTGATCACTAAGACATGGCAGTGTAATGGGGAACAGGAAGTACACTTAGCACTGAAAAGAAGAGTGTAGCGGCACTGAGGGTGATTTGGCTTGAGGGAATTGTGGTGGTGATGCTGGATTGTCGGGGGGGGGGGGACATTACCAGCAGCAACCACCCCAGCTTTGACACTTTGCCCAGAAGAGCGCACTGAGAATTCAAACATAGTCTCTCAGATGTTCCACTTCCTCTTGTAAATTTCAGGAATTCTTTCATGTTACAAGTGCTTTTGTTTTATGGCCACAGCACTGGAGAAGTGGCTGTGCAGAGCCCCACAGCTCGCAAATTTCTCCTTTCTCCCCAGGTTTCAAGACGGGTGTGTATATGTATGTGTGTGTGTGTGTGTGCGTGGATTAATTGTGGGCGTAAAGGGGAAGAGAAAGAGGGAGGAGGTGAGTTTGTGGGCATATCCCTTCCTCACTAGCCACTCTATTCATCACTTTGTTGTCGCAGCTGCAGAAGAAACCGCAATGTGGTGCATCCCTTTTGAAAAGTCAACATGATAAGAATTCCTGGATTGAAGTGGCACAGCCCACACTTCCTTGGCATATGGGTTATTTCCTCCTAACACTGGTCTGCACGGTGGAGTGGACTGTGACAGGACTCTGTGGTCGGCTTTGTCACTCCCTAAACACATCATGTCCTGCCTGATCACACCAATGATAGGGTGTCCTGCATCAGACTATGATGTCATCTTGCACAGAGGAAAGGGAAGAACCCCGTCTGGCCTTGGCAAACAGTCGTCTGGGTCCCCCAACCATCTAATTAGGAAAATGTATACATGCGTCAGCATGACGACAGCCACCAACCACCAGAAAGGGTGGAGCTGATACTAGCCAGTCAAACTGCAATCAGAAAATAGAGAATATATGAACCTCTTGAAAAACAAAAAGATGTTGCACTTCTGGTTTAACATAAAATAGCAGCTCTCAAACCATCCAAATCCACATGAGGAGAACATTTAAACAACTAAGATCTACAGTCGTCTCCCACTTTTGGGATTTCCTCAACTTACTGACCTCAGCCGTTCTGTGTTTTGGCCTTTTTTCCAGATAGAATCCATCATTTTTCCCACAGACAGTTAAGGCCAGACAACGGCCAGATGGCGTATCTATTTGCTTCTCTTTAACTCTAGTCTGTACACCAGCAAGATAGACGCAGGTCAGCCGAAAGAAGAACTCTGGCACAGCACCAAAAAGCCTGTGCAGTACAGTTTAGAGAAAAAGGGGGCTTAATTCAGGTACATGATGACAGGTGGGACTGTGTCAAAGGTAATCTCAGGGCAGACTGACGTATATTCCGCTCTCTTCGACTACTCTCTTCTTTGTTAGACCGTGCTGTTCTCTCCCTCCCGTTCTTGCTCTCTTGTTTCTTCTTCTGTGTGCCAGTGCACCTGTGCTCAGCAGGGGGACGTTCAGAAACGAAAGGCATTAACAGAGACTTCCAGAAAGTCTGCTCTCATGATTGATCTTTCACCCAAGTCATTTGTAAAACTTGTACGGAGTATGGTGTGCAAGAGTGTGTGTCTATCGGGGGTGTACAAATATGTAAACTTGATGTTTATTTGATGTGTTGTGTATATGTGCGGGTGAATTTGTACTTTTGTGTAAGAGATCGAGCATAGCTGAGTTGTGGATGTGTGTGTGTTCTTGGCCATCCATGTGCAAGAAGCCGGGTGCTGGAATCTATCCACTGCCAACTACCCAAACACAATAAATCAAAACAGGTGTTTCAATATGTCGACTGCTGTAACATGAAGGCCAGATGCTTGCCAGGCAATTCTTTTCCTCTCCTGCTGCTAAATCATAAAAACAGAGTCTCAGGATGAAGACAAGATGTCAAAGATCATGTCTTAAATGGCAAACACCAGGTTTGTTTGCCTCATAGATTCTAACCACAAAGCAGAAATTCTAAAATTACCTTAATAAATCAACAATCAACTACTCTTTGTTACAATTAAATCTGACAGTTTGCTGCTGTTCTTCAAATTTTCAACTGTCTGGATATCGGCACACCGCCTCCTCGGTGAACTTACCAAAATCTGTTTGAATTTTTGCGGCTGAATGATGAACAGCAATGACTCATATGCTTCTTTTTTTTAACCCAAAAGCAATACTATTTTAAACATGGAGACTAAAGGGCACACATGTTTACCAGGAAAAAAAAGCTTTTGTCTGGTGAAATGGCCATTGTTGTAAACAGCAGCATCCCAGCTGTGAATTTTACGGCTGGTGCTAGATGAATAAGTATATTTGTGGAGATATCCTGCAGTTTTTTCTGCTTGAGATGACTTGGCGCAGCACGAATCAGCTCGACTCGTTTTCCATTACAATTGAGTACCACCTAATGTGCGTGAGGTCATTATAGCAATGCGGCTGAACGTCCCGTGACGTGATTTGCATGTGACACAAACGCCACATCAAAGGTGGATCTAGAGGCAATGATATACCTGCTGCTCGGTCTGTGGCTTTTCGTCAGACTCGGGGACCACGGTGTTGGTTTATGTGCCTCCATTTCCTTCGTTGCCAGGTTTCAAAAAATGTGTTTTTGTTTTTCGTGAAAGAAATGCTCTCATAATTCATTGTGTGACGCCATTGAGTGGGCAATTGGTGACACACAATCTGTTGACATCACATTTTCAGATCGCCTTGATAGCTTGGAACCCCAGCCAAGTAGTACCTGGTACCAGGTATTATCACTTAATGAGAAACTCTAAAAACCATGTCAATTCATGTTGCACCAACCCAAGCAGGTAAAAATGGAAAAGGGCTATTTGAGATGTCATATTATTGTTACTGAAGTACATTATTACAGTGAATACTTAACCCTGTTTGGCAGCGGTGGTGAGTGCAGACGTCTAGGCACCAAACACTTCTTGGCTGGAAGAGTTTGTGGTTTTGTTTTAAACACAACACCTCTCAGGATTGATCCTGCTAGTTGAGAAATGATGCTTATAGCTACACACTTCAAACTGTTGAAGACTATAACCAAGATTATTGCAACCATGTGAAATGAACCTGTGTTATTGTTGCCTATGAAGTGGTTACTTCACAGATAGGGACCAGGTCTGCGAACACTCACAGTCTGTTGCTGTCTTCAAAGTGGTTTCAGTCATCAAGACGGTAATAAAATGGCAATAAGACGGAGTCAGGCTGCTATCAGTTTGTCATTGAATTGGTAGGCAATTACATGCAATTTGACTGTAATAATATGGCAATTAACAGTGAAATCTGTTGCTGTCTATATATTTAAAATGTAAGTGTGAGTGTAAGTCCAACTACAAACTCACAGGTTTGAAAAAAAAAAAAAAGATCAGAAAAATGATCACAAAGTTGCTGTAAGATGGTGATTTTACTGCAAACTGTTAACTCCTTCTTGGCTGTTGCTCAGATGGTAGACCAAGTCACCTGCTAATTGCAAATGTTGGTGGTTCGATCCCCCGTCTGTTCAAGGAGGAAACCACTACTGACCAAAACCAGAACACGAGGCTCGTTTCACATTTCCCCCCACAAAAATCTAGATGATCCCCAAGATTTTTGTGAAAATATTCTGTGGACTGATGGAACAAAAGTTGACCTTTTTGGAAGGTTTAAGTCCCGTTACATCTTGAATAAAACTAACAAAGCATTTGATGAAAAGAATCTCATTCTAACACTCAAACTGCATGCAATCAGTCAAAGAATGACAAAAAATTCAATGCAATCACTGGCCGACCCCCAATTTCTTCTCAGAGGTTGCTGTCCTACGTTTACTCTAGAGTCACTGAGACGCCAGCATTAACAAGCATCCATATCTGACAAGTTAGGTGTGAAACCTGTCGCACAGACTACTTACAGCAATTTATTTGTTCATTAATTATCTCATAGATATGCATCACTTCAAGAAAGTTGTGGCTCAGGAGGTAGAGTAGGTCGTCTACCAACCCAAACACTAGTGGTTCAATCTCTGGCTACTACAACCTGCATGTTGAAGTGTTCTTAGTCAAGATACTAAATCCTTGCGTGAATGTGTGCATTACTGGGTAAATGAGGCTTGTATGATCTAGAAAGTTCCACCAATCGGTTATTTCACTTACGGCAAACACACCATAGGCTGCTGACTTGATCATGATCATGCACTGTGCGTATCTACCCACCTTGAGGACAGAATGCACTGCTAAAAGATAATCCAGTCTAGATCTGTGCAGATGTTTGCTGCTCCTCTTATGGAGTGCTGTATTAAAGTCTAAAAGGTGAACAACAAAGCACAGGAACCAGCTGTTCCAGTGTTACATAAGGCTTTCTGTTAGAACTCATTTGGAGGTACTCACCAAATACCATTCATATTTTTTCCCCATGTCCACTGAACGCTCTCTCTTTTCTTTTTGTTCATCCTAAAGTCTTTTGCCTGTATGCTACACTGCACATCTTTTTCCTTTTCTCTCAGTTTGACTTTCTACGTATGTTCTGGGCTGAATCATGTCCATTTGATGTTATGTCCAAACCTAAACAGAGGTAATGTAAACACTTATTTGACACGGAGGACCAAAACATGTCAAATTGTTGAGAGCTGCAGTCAAAACTTCCGTTGCGGTTTGCACTGCAGCACTGATTCAGCTGGGGCTTTATCCCGCTGTTGGTCTATAAGCAGCATTGCATCATATAGCCACACACTTACCCTTCTATCAAAGCTTATGCGAGTGTTTTCCATCGCTACCTGAAAAACACTGTTGTGTTCTTAAAGCACTCCCACTTCCTTTTCACGCATTCAGCTCTGTGCATTCCTTATTCTCCGGTGTTAAAATGTGTCTATCTGTGTTTTATCCCAAATTTGTTGGGTTTTTTGTTTGTTTTCAATTTCACACTTTTTCCCAGTAAATGTTTTCGATAGGTGTGCTGAACGATACCTGTAAAGTTCTCTAAATCACAGATATCTGACACAGATATGATATTTTTTTCTCTTCAACCTCTTTCTTGTTCTCATCATCCTGATTTGAGAGCATCCTCTGCTTGTAAGAGTTACTGTACCCAAGCTATAATGCACACCAGACAGCCTGACTTCCTAATGACTGGTTGTGCTCCAAGCCTTTCCGGGCACAGCTATGGCCGGGAGCCTCACACAAACTCCCACAGAAAAAGAAATGAAGCCACACACACACACACACACACACACATCATAGGGACATGTTGCTAAATAGCTTTAAGTTATGTGTCGTCTTACCATATCACTGTATTGACTCCCATAATTTGTGCTTTTCTCTTTAAGAGCAAATTCTTTATACCATTTCAAAAACCTCGATCGTTCATCTCTGAGTTGTTTCATCTATTATTAGATGTTGGATCGCAGGTAGCATAAGGTTAGCATGTGCCAGGAGCACATGTGAATACCAGGTGACGTGAGTAAGTGTGTACATCCTTTCCAAAACTTAAAGGACAAATAACTGGAAGTATTTTGCAAATCCCCTCCCTGTGTCCAATAGAACAGACCATCCGCTGTGATAGCCTGGACTTAATTAGTAAGGTATTCTTCTCTACCTTCCCTCAGATTTTTGCAGGACCCCAGAACCACAAGAAAAATTTCGTTTCTCTCTCTCATTCCACGTCTGTCAGCCATTACAACTCTTTCCTGTAGTGATCTTTTACTTTTTAGATATAGCTCATTTTGATGGCACACGTGCACCACCTCAGCAGGGGCTTTGCTCATTACCAAGGCAACATGTCTGTTTGTTTGGTGTGACTGTTCCTCTGCCTTTTTATTACTGGCTCAAATGTTTAATTGTATGTTTTCAGTGTTTTCCTCTTTTCCACGTCTTCACAGTCAGTCAATCCTGGGGAAACAAAATCCTGCAAGAAAGGTAATTTTGTGAAGACTTCAAAGGGCAAATGTTCAGTTTCATAACATTCATCTTAGACAGGGGTTAAAGTGGGATCTGGCAGGTGGGGGAAACCAAAGATTGGGTGTAGCAGTGCACCACAGGGAAAAGAATTACTTAGAAATAAGTCATATAATAACTTGTTTTGTGAGCTCCAGTGCATTTTTCTTTCTGTAGGCTGTGATCAGAGGACATGTGAAGCTACTCCAGTATTCACGGCTCTTTGTGGATTTAGTCAGCTGAATTCAACAAAATATAAGCAGATGTTTCACAAGCTGTATGGCTGTTTTCCAACCCCTAGATACTATAAAGCTGCTATAAAAGTGTAAAATTCAGTGAGTGACTCTAATCAGCGTCATCAGCTTAAACATGACTTGATGTCTGCTACCAGTTGTGACCACATGCTGCATGGCTGGAGAGCAGTGGCCCAGATTTGAGTCTGACCTGTGGTCCATCGCTGCGTGTCTTTTCCATCTCCTTCCTTTGACTGTCTAAAAAATTATGTATATTTTTTTGAATTTTTTTAAACTATATTTTTTGATCCAGCTATTCACATCAATCACATAATTTCATTGAACAAATTTGCATTTGTGGATCAAGTTTGATTTTTCTGATTTTAGCATGCAAATAAAAAGGTGTAACCAATCAGATCCCTGCATTTTGCAACAAGTGCACTCATAACTCATAGGACGTGGCACTTGTTGCCATGACCGCTTGCCCAAAATTTGTGTTGGGCTACCTGTTGTGCTCTGCTGTACATAATTTTGTGTGTATGTGTGCCAGCTCATTGTGTGTACTAGATGCACCCTTTACCTAAACTACACATATTGCATACCTAAATACAACAAGCTACTTTATTGGCCAATTTAGTGGAAATATTTTTCCACAACACCACTTTCCTCCCTTAATCCATATAGTGTAGTGGTTAACATAGTCGCCCGACATTTGAGTGATCCCTAAGTCAAAACTGAAAGGAAACCTAAAAAGTTGCATCAGGCAGGATGTGATATAAAAACCTGCAGCAATGCAGATCCATGTCCTGTGGTGAAATCTTGTGAATAAGGGAGCAACTGAAAGAAGTTTATAGCTGTTATGAGGAGATATATTAGCTTGAGAACAAAACCAGTTTATACAAGGCCGTAAACATGTTTATTTCTGTTGTAAGGTTGGGCATTTTAATGTGGGATTCTATGGGACTGACTCATATTTGGAGCCAGGAACTGTAGTTTTTGGTTTTCTGACTTCATTTCTTAGCACTGGAGGTTGAGACTTGGTGGCACATTATTGTAGGAACCTGTTCAAACTTTTACAAATCACTGCTGGACAAATGAAAATCAATTTTATCACATGACATTTCTTTTTGTTGTGCAAACTGACATGGTTGAGCTTCAATATTTTCTTGTTTAGGTTTGCTGTCATAAGATGTAGAGACTTCACCTTAAGCTTATAAAGTTTGTCCATCATTTGTAAGGATGTTAATGGGTTTTGTCTCTTTAATATGAACATATGTTTGAGTAGCACAGTGTCACTAGTTTGAAAGAATGATAATTATTCGAGCAGGAAAGAAGTACTGGTCATTCACATAAAGCCTGAACCCTTTCTACTTTCCCAAGAAAAACTCATAATAATCCAAATGCATGTTGGATATCCTTGTTTGTCTCTCACTAGCTCGGTCGTAGGTTTAAGAACTTAGTGAGCACGATTTTTCCACAAATGTCAGGGGATTAATATCTGAAGCATATGATCAGTGTTCACTTACAAAGCCACGGTGTCCCTCAGGGCTCACGCCTGCACGCTTTTACTGCTTAGACCATATGTTCATGATCTCACTTACACATGCCCCAAAATCCACGCTTAAACATATACAGTTGTGTACATTAATGCCAAGATCAACAAACAGCCTTGCGACGGTCACTTGCAATGAAGGGAGCTTAGAAATGGTGGCTTATGTTCTCTTTATACTTGTATGCATGTGCAAACACTCATATATTGTTGGTCGTTTTGTAGAAATCCATCCATGATTAAGCTACAATATATTATAAGTTGTTAAATAATGTGATGACATTTTCTCCCTGACCCTACTGAACTCTCCAGGTGGCTCTGGACCCAGTGAAGGCAGTGCTTTTTCACTAAAATGAATCATGTTTTTGGCTGAAGCAAAAACCTCTAATTGTAAGCCAGGTCTCCTATCTTTGTCAGGATATGCAACTTATGCTGGGTGGCCTCCCCACACAAACACAGAGTATTGTGCTGTCATCTGAGGAAGCAAGTTCTTCTGCTGTCTCCAGATTAACACGCAGACGAACAAACACCCTTTCAGAGCGTGCGCACACAAAGGGCAGGTTGTGCTGTTGCATCCTGCCACCAGAGGGTGCAGACAATGTGCCCCCATCACCCCTGGCTTCAACCCAAGATTCCTTTAGGACCAAAGAATGAACCTCCGGATGTTGGATGGGCAAAATGAGCCCACCAGACAACAATGAGCTATGATAGGATACACACATACATTTTCCACCCATACACAATCAAATGTTCAAAGACGTGCCTACATATTTGAAGATGTGTTCGATGATACAAGCCTTTTCAAACAAGCTGTCCTCTCTCTGTCTCTGTCTCTTTTTCTCACATGTTCCAATACAATGAAAATTATTTGATAACCCTTATGCAATCCCCCATATGAAGTCCAAAAAACCTCCTGGCCGTTCTCTCTTTGCCTGATGTTTTCTGTTTCATTCCAAAGCATTTTTACTATAAAAGCACAAAGGAACGTTGTTGAGGACAGTGAAATAACAGAAAATGTGTATGATGTTAGTATAAAACCCTAAATGAAGAAAAAAGATTAAAAAGGATAAAAAAGCACTGAGAGTTCTTTGGGTATTTGACGTTAAAAGTTGTTTCTTTTGTCAGATGACTGAGCTGTTGCACACGTCTTTTATTACAGGCCTTACTTTGTTCTGTTTATCAGTGTTTTCCTTTTCCTCCTCCTTTCTACAACACCCCTGAGAGGTTAAATGGACTGCAACCTAAGGAAGCACCAGCAAATAGGAAAATGCTGGTAAAACACACAAAACACAACGGAAGTAGTAAAGAACCAAAAACTAATAAACAGAACAGAACAACAGAAGTGATTTAGGGGAGACAATAATCTGACAGAACAACTGTGGAAGATACAGAAACCAAAACATGCAAAGAATTGCACTGAGACACACTGAAAAGAAGCTTTTGTAGCTTTGCTTTTTCTATATCTATTATATTTTGTTCAACTTCACTTCCATTGTATTTTGCAAGTTAGTTTTGTGCAAAGCTAACTGAGCCTTGTGTTTTATTATTGTATTATAACAATAAAATATTATTTAGGATCCTGTACACTCTTTCTTATGTCTTTCTCCATCTCTGAGGGTGAATGTATCACACATTACCCTTTATTTTCTCCTTGTGATAAATACAGCAACTGCATCTTTAGCTTGCCGGCACATTGTATGACAAACTGCACAGAAACAGTTAATTTGTTTGCTAATAATTGATGAGCTGTTAGAAATGTTGTATTTGAAATTATCTTTGAAATGATTCCCCACTTAAAAATGTTACTCTGTGTACGCTTGCTTCTCTTCTGTAGTATCGGGCCATAACCTTGAATGCTGTTCTTTAACCTCTTAAAGTATTGCATTAAATAATGAAGAAATTTTTTCATCTTTACATCTTATACGTCACACCAATAGGATTTTCTTTCTAATAATCTCTCCACCAACTGGGTTAGAATCAGTTTGAACATGACAGTGACAAGAAAATAAAAATCCATAACTCTCCTCAAATGCCTTAAACCTAAAATTCTACTTATGAACAGAAACCAAGCAAAATTAACACTAAAATGATCATTTGAGCTGGTGTCTAGATTACAATGGTAACATGTAAATTTAAAGTGGGAAAACAATTAAGAGGTTAGACCAGGCCCACACCTCCATTACTACAGCATGAAAAAGTGTGCCAAGCATCACCCAGCAGCTGAGGCTGTAGACTTCTTAGGCACTGCAGAGCTTTGAGTTAAAACAAAATATCGGTATGATAACATGCTAAGATATCAAATGTATGGGTTTATAGGCACGCTAACGTCTGTAAAATTAATGCTAAGCACCTGTAAATCAGCACAGTTGGGGCAGCATTTGTTGCTGCTCTCACGAAAAAACAACAAAAAAACCCTAAAAAGTGCTGGTGGCTCAAGATGAAAATTAGGATTTGTCATCTGAGAACCATGACCACCATTCAGATCAGTCCAGAGTGGCAGACACGCATACCAACAGACCGCTCTTAGTGCTAAAAATGGTTCAAATAACTGGTTAGAGATATACCACTCGTGCTCATTTTAGTTCCAAGATGTAAATAATCTATGATAGAAACATCACAACTTTCCCAGACTAAATTGTTAAAACTAGCGTATAGTAAAAGGGTTTTGGTATTGGCTCTATCAGCGTAGTGTGTGTGTGTTTTTATTTATTTATTTATTTATTTTATTATTCTTTATTCGCTCGGGCTGTGGTGTTACCAACATTTGTTTCACATTTGACTGTCTGTGACCCATACAGCACAAACATCTGCTTGTAGCCCTGGAGAAAGTTTTGGGGCTCATGTGTCATCAGATTAGCATTTCACCCTGTGTGGAGTCATACAGACGCACATGTGCACCCAGACATACTCACACACATCACTGTTACACATTACTCTTGCCCTACAGCACACGCAAATATTCTGAACATCCATATGTACGCAGGCTAGCACACACATGCCATCTTTTTGCATTTAGCTGCAGGAGCACCGACGCAGCACAACAGCAGCCATCTCTAGTGGTCTCCTTCACCACAGAATCTTGATAACCTCTGGGGCTTTTGTTAGCTCAGAGCAGAACCAGACCGCCACTTTAAAACACACACGCATGCACACACCACAAATATCCCACCCCCAGCGTCCCTAACTGTGGCTGACACATCAAAGGCCAGAGTCCGAGGAGGCAAGTTAGGGAGGGTCGGAGGAATCATGGGAGACAAAGGAAGCGATTAAGAGATAAGGATCAGTCTAAGATATGACATTTCATCCTGGGCAGATCCGGTAGACACACTCCATTCAAGGAAGGGTATATAGCAACTAAAAGGGAGGAGGGAGAGAGGGCGGAGGGAAGGAGCTGCAGGGTCTCTTGCTCCTCTCCCTCATTGCACCTTTCTCAACACCAAAGTCAGCTTCTGAACAGCTTATGTGCACGCTTCAAAAAAGTGCAGGACAACAAGGTAGGGCAACTTCAAAGGTGAGCTCTATGGATTTTCCTCACTTATGTACAACAAGCAGCCATTGCTCAGGAACAAAAACTGTTGCTGATTTACCACCTGGTTGTACATTTTCCTCAGTCTCACTGCCAAAGCACCCAAGGTTCCTCATTTTATTTCCTCTTAAATACTATTTAGCAACACAAAAGGAGCGAATGCGAAAAAAACGTCCTCATTGTGGGCCTAATTGCCTCAGGGTCATGTTACATCTCCAGTTTCACGTTGTTGCTTTCAAACTGTAGCCCGCAAGCCCGAGGCACAATCCACCTGCCTCCCAGAGTGCCACACAAAAGGGTCAGCGTATGAACACAGAGGGAGTCTGTTAGCAAATAAACACTGAGATCGAACTCCAGCCGTGCCTCACTCAAACACCGGTTCTCTTTTCAGATATATATTAACCTGAAAGGGAGACATTGCCTGTGGCCAAAATAAGGCTTCTGTAACTAACCTGAGCAAAACAATGAGAAGTCATCAGATGACGCCATACTGTATATCAACTATTGTCGTTGTGAAAGCCAATTTGGTCTTTCATAGAGAAGGGAATGAGAGAATGAGATGGAGCAGTTGTGCATAAACAGCTTTATCTAATTACAGGCGGCTTTTAACAATTTCTGAGCTTGCCAAAGCTTTCAGAGTGGTGGAGATCCATACATGAACTATGCTTCTGTTTAACTCGCGGTCTTTAATTTACTGCCTTATATACTTAGGAATATAGAGCTAACACGTAATGTAATATGATGCACAAGAGAACAAAGTTGTTTTAAGGCAATATCTGAATGAAAGAAGTCCTAAAATCCACTCAGGCACTGAATCTATGAAGATGCACCTATATTGTAATTTGAATGAATCTATGAAAAATGCCAAAAATAATGTTTGAATGGCATAAAATAGCATTTCAATCTGACACAGGACCTGAGAGATGTCTCAGTGGAAGAGGAGCTGTTAAGAAGCAAAACAGGAAAGAAAATACTAATGGATAACAAATTTCAAATAACAAAAATACATTTTTATTTTATACTCTTGGTTTGGCCCTCTTGGCGCCGTGAAGAGGAAGTAAGTATCTTTGTTCTAACAGAAAATAAAGGGAGGCCTCTTTCTTCTGTTTTTGGAAAAGGGAATAAAATCTTGAACAAGTTGCTTTAAATGAAAATAATGTTGTGAAATGAGCTTGTGAAAATAACTTTCCAAAGCCTCAAGCAGATGAGGATGAAACGTGTTTTTGGCGCATTGGTCTAGCACTGCAGGGCCAGCCAGCACACCTGTTCAGTTGGAGATGCAAGGCAGGAGCTCTAAATACAGGCCAGGAGAGTGTCGGGGGGCCAGGCTGCGGGGCCAGCCATCTTTTCATTAGCCGTATCTAATGAAACTGCACAGGGCCAGAGGAAGAAAGACCTACTGCGGGGACACCCTGCCCTGCCCGAAATTACACCAGAGACTCGCCCACAAAAGAAGCATTCCGTCCGCACAGCGACACTGGCACTTGACACCAAATTTTAAACCTGCGCGTTGTTTCTTCGACAAATGGAAATTTCCACTGTGGGCCCTTCCCAGGCCGAGAGGCTGGTGAGAGAAACGACTGCTGAGGGGGTTTAATCACGGAGTCAGTGTGTAACTCAGAGAACCCACGCTCCATGCCCCCACCCCCCGGCCCACAATTCCTGTGTGCTTTGTTTGGCAACAGTTGTCAAGATGCAAAAATCCAACTCTCTTTCTAATCACACAGTCAGCAGATAGTATTAAGCTTTCTTTGAGAAGGCTCCATTGTTTTCTTTCTGCTCATAACACAACTGACAGACACCAAGGGCATTAACAGCCTCAATGGAGTGATCACATGAAAATTGGACTTGCCAAATCTGCAAAAGAAGGCATGCTTACATGTATGTATTTACTTTACATCTTTTCATAGCAAAAGCTGTCCTTTCTTTATCCTAAATGTTCTTACTCACCTGAATCTGATCCCTAACAAGTAAAATATCCCTCTGCTGTTACCTGTTAGTACCTCCAGCGTACTCATCATGCGTCTGTGCATGCATGCGTTTGTGCCAGTGACCCGAGGTCAAACTGTTCCACCGATGACAGCCTTATCCCCTTTAATGCACCATGGAGTGTCCCAGCTGCCATGTGCCAGCACAGAGGTGTGCGTGATGAGTGGAGATGAGTCACAGACAGGGTGAGAGGAGGTGTCACACAGATAACCCCTACAGATGGACAGCGGGAAGGGTCTAAAGTTTCAAACCTGAATGTGTGTTTGTGTGCCCTTTTGTGTAAAAATGATATATCCTGAAGAGAGTATAAAGAATATGTGTGCATTTCCATGCACGTGTGTGGAAGTATGAGGGAGAGGGTGTAACAAGAGGCCCTGACCTCGAGCAGCACTGACATGAGCTGTCACCATGATAGCCCCTCTTGATTCAGGACAACAGAATAAGAGAGCACACACAGTAAATGAGTCCCTTAATATGTGGACTCATTTAATATTTCCAGTCCAAAATTTCATTTTATAGAGCACCCAAGCTGTTTTTTTTTCTTTATATACAAAGCCTTCTTGTGCAGTACTTTCCATAAAAATATTTTTATAAGTGTATATTGTGTCCCTAGTGTTAGTAGTCTGGCTCACCCTGCAGATAGTTGTGGTTTTAGATGCTATTTGGAGATCTCCTCTGTTCAAACTTCTGCTAATACCTCAACGAAACAGAGGTGAGCAAGTCTTCTTTGTGGTGTTCGAGGCTTTTACGTGATATTTGAAAAATGCTAAATCAGCACGAATTTTCAAAGATATGCAGAAGCAACAGTGTTTATCCAGCTAATCTCAGAAAGGTTTTGCTCTGAAAAGTTCTCTTTTGAACTTGACACATACAAAACTTGCCAACTATGCATCGCAACCATTATGCATGGCTCTGTAATGAATGGAAAGATTAACAAGGTATTCAAAACAGTTTAACTGACGTCAAAAGATTAAACCTCTGTTCTCTCTCATCTATTTTGTGTTGTTTTAGTTTTAATTTACCTTAACAGACAATAGGCATTTTAGGTATCTTTTATTTATTTTTTTGTTGGACAAGTTTACTACCAATCAAGTAACTACTTTCATGCTTGATTTGGATAATTTTATAAAGTCTCTTAACTGGAAAAAGATAAAGGATGCCAGCGATAACAGTATTAGCTATGGTTGGCTGTACAAAATGAAGGATAAACGGAGCTAAACAGACTTCTGGAAATCTTGGTTTCTTAGTTTATTCTGCAACATGAGCCAGTGTAGTGCAAATTGATCTTAGCTGTGGTGCGAAGAGAATAAATCTTTTGGGGTTTTTTATCGTATTTTCTTCACGGTGGTTAAATTTCTGCCACATTGGCTTATAGCTTTAGTGTGAATAGAAGATTTTTAATTGAATCCGAAACAGTAAATTTTAATCGGTTTTGTAGAGTATTTGTAGCTCTTTAAAAACATGTTTTATGTAATTTGACAGTGAATATTGAATTTCTGAGCACTACCGGTATCACAGCTTTTTGGTGTCACACACAATTGATATTAATCACCTTAATGGGGCCTGGTCCACGAAAATGACTCAGGCCTAAGACAAATATAAACTGTAAAATGCTTCTAGCTTTCTGTCTCTCCACCAGTACAGTTAAAAGCTAATGTTCTAGTAACTTTATGTCCTTTACTAGTCCTCTCAAAGGAAGGTGATTGTTAGAAGCAGAGTCACATGACTTGTCTAAAAGATGCACTCAAACACACTGAAGTCTCTAAAATCTTGTAACTGGGGGGGAATTTTAGAGATAGAGGTATGGAGTGCACCCACTACAGCAAGGCAATGTAAGCAAGGATCATCTTCCTTTGTTCCTGCGGGAGGGCTCACTGTCTGTAAACACACGGCTCACTTTACGGTGGAATGTCCAAATAAAAAGCTTTTTGAAGACTTCACCCAGTCAATTAGTCGCGCAGTGTCAATAGACCTCCTGCATAATGACTCACCTGTAATTGCGTGAGAATGAGTACTTACAGGAAGCAGCGGGGCACGTCACATAGGAATGACAAAAGCCTCAATCTGTTTTTAAGGACTTGTTCTTTAATTGACCCCCCACACCCTTTACCTCCATTCATGCTAACACACACTCATGAAGTCCTCACTGTTATGGCTGACTGCTCTCAGTGAAGCTTCTTGGACTTGATGCTGCTGAAGGTTCTGTAAAGGTTGATTCACCTCCACCAAATATACATTTTAAGGGCCTGCTTGACGTTAACCAAAATGTTAGCCTCACTAAGTTAGTTGAGCTCACATAAATGCAACTCGCTCTGGGCTTTTTAATAGACACGCAAGCTCTTTGTGTAGGGTAGGGAGATAATGAACAGGCAAGGCGATTACCGTAACTAGCTGATGTTATCTCAACTTTAGGGGGGAGATCAGTTGAAATGTTGTAATTGTACTGTCAAGCTGCTAAAAACAACCCCAGCCCCCTTCTTTGCGAACACACACGCACACGCACATATACATACCTCCCGTCCTCCTGCAGCTCTTCTTCTGTGCCTTCAGCCACTTCAAAATTAAATTCTTCAACGTCCTCCACTCCTTTAGGAGTCACCCCTTTTTGAGGCAGATATGCAAGCATCAAAGAGACGTCCAGCAGCAATTGGAGTGCCTCAGGGCTTGCACGTGCTCCAGTAGTAAAAACTAACAAACTTGTCTTTTATCATTAAATAAAACTGAATTAACGTCATACCTAATTTAGTTGATTCATCTTAACAGTTATGGGTTTTTTTGTGTTTTCTGTCCATCGTTTTACTGACTTAAGTTGCTTTTAAAGGTTACTTTAGAAAAAAAACCCCATCAAATTAAAAACCCTTTAAATGTAATTATACTGTTCTTTAGGCATTTAAATAATGCGCAGTGATTTGCCAGAGACGAATATGTACAGGACGCTGTCTAGGCAACAATGCACAGCCAACGTCCCCCCAGCAGTTCAAAGGAGACGCTCTCCCTAAACATTATCACATAATTTGGGACAGCTGTCAGCTTGTAAATAAGTGATGTAGAAGCCTTTTGTGTGATGGGGCACAGGTTGGAGACAGGCGTCTTTGCTCTGCCGGCATGAGACGCTGAAGACAAAGGCAGGAGACAGAGTGTCTAACCTTTGATTCTTCTGAGGACTCAGCCGCCTTGTATGAGGGCAGGACGCATCAGCCACAATCATGCCCCCAATGTGGGGATGTCAGGAACAATAGAATCACTCTCACGCAGTTGGTCTGAACAACCCATCTCGACTGCAATTGGATTAGCAAGTATCCAACCACCAAATGTTAGCCTAATTGACATTAAAGTGAAATTTGAGAACAATAAGGCCCTAACCCTAATCTCCTATGTGCTGTGAAATGGCATACTGCTTCTCAGAAAACAAAACAACAACAAAAAACTTCCTATATTGTTTTAAAAAGATGCAGAAGCAGTTTTTCTGCTGGTTTCTGCTCTTCCTTTGATGAGCTGCAATCCATTGAAAGCTGGCGAGATAGCAGATAACAAGCCAAACATTCTTTTATTTGGCAAAGACAAAACAGAGAGATTTCTGTGCTCGTCTCTTTTGTTTTAGTAAAATGTGCTTACACCGCAATTAACGTGCCACGGGGAGAAATTTCAGCCTCATGTTTAAATCCAAATTACAAAAGTAATGGGAGATTTAAGGTCAGATTGTAGTTTTTATTAACTCCTTTTTGTTTCTATTACATATACTTTACAATGATGTTTTTACCTTTATGATTTTGTTTTAAGGGCCTTTTCAAAATAATCAGATTGATGTCGAACTTCTTAATTAAAGCCAATACAATTCACCATTGTAACAAATTCACTCAGTGCTCTAATTTATGCAAATACACAAAGGATGCATCATTTGATATTACTGTATGTGTTACTGGAAGCAATTCATATTTTTATTTTTTTTTCTATATATAATATGAAAGCAATAAATATTACCAGTAAATAAACTTTACTTTTTAGAGTTTTTACTATTTTTCAACAAAACAAAACAAAAACAAAAAAACCTTATACAATCTAATGTACATTATGAAAAGTTGTACAGCTTTTTTATGTTTAAAATAAGGATTTATTTTTATTTATTTATTTTTAATATGTAGATATAAATATATATTTTGTCAAAATATATGATATAGTCAAAGAAAAAAAGTGAGACAAACATACACCTCATAAAAGTTATAAATAAGGGTCCAAGTGAACATTTTTGGGAGTAAAGACCTTCCGATTTGTTAGCGCCCGTGTTGCTTTTTTCAGTGCCGCAGTCCAAGCCCACACTTTAGTACGTCTGTGCGTTAGCGGCAGCCGCAGCCCTCCACTACCATTTCCTGGTAGTTTTTAAGGACCACCTTGTCATGTTCATCTAGGTAGAGCATGGAGATCGCGCTGAGCTCTGTTGGCACACAGCAGGCCTTGGGAATATTGTTGTTCACAGAGTTCACCAGTGTCTGAACAATGGCGTGGTTGGTTGAATTCAGATGATCTGCCAGAGGAAAGGGGCATTCCCCGTGGCAGTAATAGGCCTGGTAACCAGGAGGCGCCACTATCCAGTCATTCCAGCCTACATCGCTGAAGTCCACGTACAGCGCATGGCGCCGGCAGTTGCGGTTGCGTTTACGGCCCCGCTGTCTCGGGCTGCGCTTGGTCCGGCGAGTCAGCGGATGACCCTTTCCGTCGTGACCAAAGGTTACCAGGAGGGGGCGTAGCTGCTCCCAGTCTTCACCGGGCTCTTGGTGTAGCGAGCGGCTTATGCGAACATGTTGGCCCTGGTGGCGTGGAGTCTGGTTGAGGTGCAGAACCTCCACAGCCAGCCCGTAATTGGGAAGGCGCTCACGAGTCCAGCGCAGCACAGCGGGGCTGACGTCAAAGCTCTCCCAGCGCGACGAGTTGTGGCACACGAGCCGCGTATCCAGGAGCTGTGTGATAAGCTGCCCGGGTCGGGGGGCTTTGAGCACCTCGTACACATTTATTCGGTGAAGTGCCTGGTCGTCTGAGATGGCATCAGCAATGGCCTCATCAATCTGATGACGGTAGAGCCTCAGTTCTGCGGAAGACAGAAGCTCGTCCTCTGGGATGCTGCTGAGGTTAAACATAAAACGAATGGGCATGGGTCCTCCGTCATCCAGCTCATGTAGCTGCTCCATGTGCTCTGAAATACAGCAAGAAAAAAAATATTTACTGCAAGCTTAACTAAGAAACTCAATAATTTTGAGACTATGTAAAATAGACTTATACATCCTGAGCAAGGGCAAAAATAGCAAGGGTATGGAATATGTGCAATATCCTGATTCAAAATTGCACAAGTTTACAGTCATTTCCTCAGTTAAACAGCAGAATGTTTACTCTTATATGTTATCAAAAGTCACTACATGTTTGACTACCAAGATTTACATTTTATACTTTTTCTGTAATATTTATATCAGTATCAGTGAGTTCTAGCATAATCCTGTTATTACCAGTTGCCAGTGACAGGATGAAATGAATGTTACTAGGTTTTGTCTAAATTTGAAGCTAGGGTAGGCAGCAATTTTCCAGCATCTTTCTACAAAGTAACCACAATAAGCAGACAGAATGTGATTTTTCTTTAGACAAATGCAGGTTCTTCAACAAAATGTGAAGCTGTAAAGTTAAAGAGTGAGGCACCTTGACAGCTCTTTGAAAAGCGCATGTGGCATCAAAGTGTCACTTTAGGGTGCAAAGATTTCCGAGTTTGGTTCCCACCACATCAGTCTTTCAATGTTTTTGGTGATTTTGTTTGGTGGATTTTTGTTGTTTAGTGTCACTACTAAACCTACGAAGAATCCCTGAGAGTCAAAGGATGTGATAGCAGAGTTTGGCGAGTCACTGGATCTTTCAGACCTGTTCAGGTAAGGTAACATTGTATGAAGACAGCAGTGATAACAGTGGTAGTATGTCGGAGATGAATGGGTTAGAAAAGGCTTTCACGTTTAACAAAAGGGTTTGACGTGTCAGTTAAATATTACTCAGCGAAAAGTGCTGTGCTTATCTGTTGGGAACGCACTTAGGATGGAGAGTGAGACCTGCAGGATAGCAGTGCATTGTAGTTTTTTGTCTTTGCTTTTTCAGGTTTATGCAGTTTAAATGACTGATCAATATTAGTATGCCTTAAGCATCTTATGTGTTTTTCTTTTAATGGCACTCTGTGCAGCAAACTCAGAGTAAGTTAAACATGAAGAACTCTGGTGAATATCTTTGTGGCTGCCATGGCTCAGGTGGTAAGGTAAGATTGTCCACTAACCACAGGGTTGAACGGTTTGTTCTGATCCCAGCCTGTTGCTGGATGTGTGTGCAGAAGGGCTGCAGCAACTTTCAGCAATTACAATGCAATTTCTCCAGGAATTGTTTATCCTGGATTTATCTAACCAAATAATATGCTTCCAAAATCATCATTGCGATGTGCACCAAGTTCAGTCTTGCAGATCTGTGCCGGAGAGCCTGCAAGGTTGTTGTTTTTTTCTTTTTTTGTTTTTTACTGGCATGCATCATTTCTCTGGACAAGTCTGATGCTAGATTGTGCAAGCAGCTCTCTGTCCCTGGTGTCATTTTAGGAGGAGGGTACTGTGGCTCTAGCGGTGGTTTATAGCCCCTAATTACGAACGTTTAAGTGTGTTTGTGAAGTCTCACAATCATATTTTTTCAATTCTTCTGGCAATTCTTTTTTCATATAGAGGCTCAAACAGACAGTAAATACATGCAGCCTAATTGGAAATCACAAATATACTCATTTTTTGTTTCGGTTATTAGGTTTATCAGTGATCACAGGTATTATTTAGGATTTTTTGGAATTATTTTGACTCACATCACATTTAAAGGGTTTTGAACAGGGGTGCACTCAGTTTTTTTGGTATACTGCGCAAGCATTGTAAGCTTTCTTAAAAATGATTAGATATAAAATCATTTCTTTGTGTAAAGATATCATTTTGTACACTGGAAATATGTTTACTTTGAAAGGTCTCCAGGGTATTCAAGAATATAAATGTATATCGTCCGTGTTTTCTTATCTATCTTTAAGGATTATCCTGCCCTTCTTTCAATGCCTTTCTCTGAGCACTTTGCTGAAACATGCATTACAAGGAGGGTGGTGATTAACGTACCACAGCTACAGTATAAACACAGTGGAGGCTCCCTATTCCACGCACAGTCTGCAGATTTCTGGCAAGATCATCATTGTTGGGGAAAGGAATGTTGTGTCTACTATTTTCCTGCTCAATCCACCCCTGTTATTTCACACCCAGGCCCTAATCTTACCCAGGTGGTTCTCATTATTAAAACCTGCTGTGTTTTTGATTAGCTCTGCAGTTTATTCACTTAAGACATTTATCATTTTCATCACGAATAATCATTAAAGAGTCAGACAGTACAGGAGAATCTCATTTATCTGAAGCCGGTGGGAAAGGAGGTGTTGCGAGAAGACGCGGTGCGTATTCAAATCCTCCACCAAATCAGATTTGAAGTGGGCACTAACACACTTCGTAACTTATGTAAAACAAAGAGATGCCATCAATTAGACCCAGTCAATAAACGCGCCATCTGAATTCAAGGTTAGAGGTTACACAGTTTAACTTGCCTATAAACATGTCTCTTCACATAATCATCCATCTGCTGCAGGCTGCAGTGCCTCCCTATGTTTTGGACAGATCATTTAACTGAGTCATACCATCACACAATGGCGCTGCCATGAAAGCGAGAACTGCCACTCTTAAGGCTTCAGAGCATATTATTAACATAGTTTAGTAAATCAGAAGAAGGGTAAATGCTTGTAGAGGAGTAGAAACCAATGCACAAGCACACATGTGCGCGTGTTCACATTGCATCACATGCAGAAGTTCCTGTATTAGCGGTGGTGCGCTTCTTTTCTTGCTAGCCTTGCTACGCTACCGTTTGAGTTTATGTGGCCGTGTGCTACCAATAGCAACACGTCTGGCAAGGCTGACTCATCCCTCCTTCCTCACTCCCCTCTCTATCCATAAATTCTTCCCAGTTTTCTCAGTTATCCATGCTACAATTGAATTCCTTGCTGACTAACGGTGATACATCATTTTCGTTCTTTTCCAAACACATTATCTTTTCAAACTCAGCTTACGTTTCACAGATCACTCAAACTGGACTTTCTCCAAGCCCAGAGAAACCTCTGCATTTGATGCTAAAACGGATCAGTCACAATAAACAGAAACCCTTCTAATGTTCCACTCTGTCTATCACACCAGCTTTTTGAGGCCATTTTTCCATCTCGCCAAAGAGCTGCGAGCATCTGCTCTCAGCACCCACATTGTTGGCAGTAGGGGCTTTATTTAGAAGTCTGCAGAGTAGCATTAAAGATAATTGTACGTTGAAGAAGGTCCTTCTAAAAGAGCCCTCCATATAAACTGGAGACATGAGAGAGGAGCACACTACAATTCCCGTCCAAGAACGGGCTTTTTAAAGCCGTGTTCTCCTGGGTGGGGTGAGAAGTGTAAGTCAGTAATATGGAGGTATGCTTTTACTTCAGCTGCTAACCAAACACACAGAGCTTTGTCAAATTAGGCTCTTGAGAGCTTGTCTAGCAGATTTTTTTTTTTGCCCCTCTGTAGACAGTGTTTGGTGACCACATCCTTAGATTCCTTGGTTATGGTGAGATGGGTGGAGCACTCTTACAATCATGTTTCAAGGGATGTCGGAAATGTGCTTTTTTTAAAACCCCGAATACTAAGCAAGCCTCACCCATGCCAGCGCACTGCATTACCACCAAAACTATTGGAATGCCTGGCAACAGCGACCTTGCTGTAAGAGTGGTGTAATGTTTTGTGTGCTGACACTTGTATTTATCATCTCTCCTCCTACTAATGACATTCCTTCTTTCAGTTTTATGCTCCTTAAAATTGTTTTTCTGCAGTTCATGTGATGCGAAAACCCCCTATTTTTTTGCTTACCTTCATGGTGGAAGCCCCTCACAGTGTTGGCCCGACTGGCTGACCTCTCTGGGTACTCAAAAGCAATGTCGTGCGCTCCGGCCTCCTCAGCCTCGCCCGACTGTAGCCGATAAAGGTCCAGCAGGTAGCGGGGCACAGTGGCTGAACGACTGGGCCGCGGCCGCCTTCTGAGGCCGAACATATGCAGCAGCGTGGCCTCAAAGTCCCGCAACAGTTCATGGCTTTGAGCGGCCGAACGACCCTGCAGGCCAGGTACTTTCTTTTTTCCTTCTTCAGGTATCAGACTAGCATGGTTGCTCTCTCCCAGCAGGACTTGGCATATTAAAATGACCATCAGCATTCGATTACCAGGAATCATGATGTCTCTGGTGAGAGCAGCAGATGGAACAGGGAGATAAATGATTAAGAAAGGGCTAAATAGAACAGATAGGAAGTAAACAGAAAAGAAAGGAAGAGAAAGGCAGCTATAAGATTTGTCTTACCCTCCATCCAAAACACCATTATTTTCTCTTGTATAAATGTTCCCACTAAAGGCAGACTAATTAGTTTCAATAGTCCAGTCTGCCTTGTTTACAGTAAAGTAGTCTCCGATCAGATAGACCATTTAGAGTTTATCTTTATTCTCCAAAGGTAAACAGCTAGCTCAAGAACCCATCTTTTTTTTTTTTTTGAATGGAATCTCAGGGCCATTCCTCCCCACTATCTCCCTTCCTCCTTGTCTCCTCCACTATAATTAGACAAATAAAAGAGGCAGCCCTGGGGTCTAAGCAAATTCTTAACTTGATAAAAAGTCTCGGTCTTACACATTCTGCTCAAACAAACCATGGCCCAAACCTGGGACTTTGTGCCACACACTTATAAGAAAAAGCTCTTCCTCAGGCACGTGCCTCGCCCAACACCCCTTAGGGACCTTCAGTCCAAGTCTGGATAGACGCCACATAAATGAGTGAGTCAGCGGACAGAGAGAAGGGAGATGCAAGATGTAGCGGCGTGTCACATGCCGCAAATTGAAATGGCATGGCCCACTTACTTACCGACAGAAAATAAAGCATGGGGAAACAGTCCATGTTTGTTGGGAGCAGGCAATGGACCCGTTCTTCTAGGAAATGTCAGGTGGCGTTGGGCGGCTGCAGGAGAACTTTGAAGTGACCCTGTTCCTGAAAGATGAAGGCAAAAAACACAGGGATATTGTGAACTGACACTTGCAAACACTTGAGGTTGTTACATGGCATTTCTTCAAAGAGTAGCACAGGAGCTTGTGTGTCTATCTGTGTCAGCTTGTGTATGTGTGTGTTTATTGGTGAGAGAGAGACCCAGTGTCTCTTTAAGGCTTATCATTTTGGCTGGTGGGTAAGCTAGCTATTTGCTGTAAGTGGAATGTAAGTAGGCATGTGCTACAACACAGACAGCAGATACCTAATGCTTGACACCCACCTTTGTAAGAAAATACAACTTATTCAACACTTACATCTATTTCAGAGACACCCATTTGAAAAGCAGCTTCCTACTTTACATTAATGACAAGCTAATAATCTGATTAGCGCCATGTTCAACAGAAACACGTCAGAACCCACAGAGCACAAAACAAGTCTGATCACAATTAGCAAACTCTTTATTCAAGATAAGAGGGCTGTTGGTTTACTAAAACTGAAAACCCACTCAGCCTTTACCCCTCCAAGCAACTGAGATGACCTATTTTAGACAAGGAACTAAACAGATTCTTCTTAGAAGAGCTTCTCTTCCATTTTAGAGCTCACATGGGTTGTGACGCTGATGGCAGGACTTCTCTACTTTGATTACACTGTACATACAGTAGTACATTCACCACTGATGTATGCATGATGTACTGAGCAGAATGTGCTTCCAGAAGACTAATTAAAAAAAAAAAACCCACTTCCACACACAAAAAAGAACCACTTTCCAAAAAAGAAAAGTCGGAGCTTTAACAGGCAGGTTTAACAAGAACAATATGGATCAAATGATTCAGTTTGTACACCTCATTTGAAGTGTTAAATGCTGCTGAATCGCACTAACAAGGTTACTGAATTTTAAGTGACCACAACAACAGCATCATGGAACAAACACTCCAAAGTGACACAAGGCTTCGGTCATCATTTGGATCTTGTTCCACTGGAGCACAACCAAGAATTACTACACAGTGAGGATGCATATTAGCACACACTCTATCTGCGTGTGTGTGTGTCACATACAGTTTGTGTTTTTCAGCTTGCTAGCATGCCTGGCTTCATATCTATGTGATTAACTTGACTCCTGCATGCCTCACTATACATGCAATCTAGGATCTATTTCCCTAACGGTATTAGACTTTGACCTCCGGTTGACCCTCCTTTTCTCGGTCATGACACTAGATCCACTGTGCAAGAAGAGAGGGTAGCATGCAGTGTGTGCGCACACGACTGCAAAACGCAGCGCATGCATTGACGTGCGTGTCCGCATAAATGTGTGCCACCATTTGCATGTTCGTGAGAACTGCAGCAAAAAGAGTGAGGAGGATTCAGAACATGATCAGCTCTATTACCCATGGGGTGAGGGGATAAATGTGTGTGTGTGAGAGAGTCTGTGTGTGTACATCTCTGACAACAAACGTTCATTGTACAGAGAGGGCCTCTCCCATGATTACAGGGATTCATAGCACTCAAAAACACTGACCATACAGAACATCTTGTAACTGTAACCAGCCACTGACAAAGCTGCAGGCTAAAACAGACAGACACTCAAAATGGTGTGATGATGATGAAAGAAGATGTAAGGCAGACAGGGAGTAACTCTCAGCTCTGTGTCTCTCAAGCCAGTGTGCTCGTGTTTACTGGCCTGTTTTCACCAAGAGTGATAAGAAATAGTTTTACACCAAATTCTTAAAAAACAACAAGAACAGCACACCTCTGCACTTATCAAAAACGTGCAGTCATTTATTGCCCTCTCAATCAAACAAATGAAAATAACATGAGATTATAAAACAAAGCTGGACACAGAAAAGCTTTCCACTAAGTGACAGAAATACATTTTGCAGCAACCGTTGCAGACCAGGCTGCAATTAGGCTGCAGCAGTCAAACTGCCCTTGGCTTTGCTTGATCCCCCTTGGCCTCTCTTGTTCGTTCTCTCTCTCTCTGTCTCTCTCTGACCAGAGATAATGTGATCAGACTATGCACATGGCTCTTCAGATGTGTTTCCTGAGGAATTTGACAGTGATGGTGGGAGGGAGGATGGGAATGAGGGAGCGAGAGAGGGAGGAGAGCAACAGGTCACTGTGGAACAAATCTGAGGCCTGATTTTATCATTTTAGTCACGGGGATTCTACTTATTGATCAGCGGCAATGTCTATGCATGATTCTGGTTGCTGCCTGTATAATTAGAAGACATTTATGTCTTTGAATGGTAGTCCCAAAATAATGCCCTGCTCTTGGAATGAGCAATGGGTAAAGAAACACACACACACACACACACACACACACACACACACACACACACACACACACACACACAAAACCCCAAAATGTCAAACACTTTCTTTTTTTTTTCTTGTCTTTTTTTTTTTTGCTTTATAGTAACCAAATTAACAAAACTAAATAATAATATTTAACCAGTCAGCCTAACAAAATTCAATATTTTATGTGCAGGTTGGGATATTTTTTTAATTTCTCAAGCTCGAAATTACAACATACAACGATGTTTCTCTGGCATTATAAACGAAAGGCAAAAAGTCTGAGGGAAAAGATGAGGTGTGTGGGATTTTTCAATGTATCCTGTCGGATTTTTTTTCCTTTTATTGAAAAATAAAGGGGAAAATGTCAATGGCACGTGTTTTGTTTTAAATAAAAAAAAAATGATGTTGTTAATTGTGCGTTAATAACGGAAAACCCAGAACAATCAGACGGAGGCTGACAAGGAAAATGACCGAAAAAAAAACTAAAGCCATCACCAGAAGTGACATGTGACTTCCTTAATATACTTCTTTAAAATATATATGTGTGTGCGTGTGTAAAAGTAATTCTAAAATTTATTTATTTGGCCATTCTGCTCCTCTGCAGTTCACGAGATGAATTTGAGTTGCAAACTAAACTGAGTGCCAAGGAGACCGGGCGTCCGCAGGCCGCAATTTTCCCTGCTGCAGTTTTACCGGATTAAATGACAGGATTTATCTTTACAACGACTTGTTACAAACAGGTGAAAAACACGTGAGTGGACTACAAACCGGGCTCACATCTGCAAGACTCTGCAGCTGTAACGTATTAGTATTTCATGTTTTTGCAAGCATTATGTCATTACTGGACACCAGCTCAGTCAACTGGCGCAATTATTGTTCAAAACCCGTGCGGTAAAATGAAATGAACTTCATCTTTTGCGAGAAAACCCCCCCAACTTATTTTCATTATGGCTCATCTCTGATCTGTCAACCTCCATCGTTCATACAAGCCTTCATACTTGGATGACAAGAAGCAGTTACAGGTGTTTAATCAAGGGAGATCAGTGTTAAACTGAATTATAAAATGCATACACGTGCGCAACGCTGACGATTTCAATGAAAGACAGAAAAAAAAAACAGCAAAATCTGACGCTGTGTTTGGACATGACCTCATCTTGATTTGTCATCGGCTCAAGTCTCGAGCACAATAGGCTTTAACCTGTTACTTGTTTGGCCATGATCACAGCGACATTCGTTCCAAAATGCACTTTTATATTGGTTTTTGAATGAGTTCCGAGGTTTTTTTAATGCCCACTTATTGTCGCACATTTATCCCGGAACGGTGTTTAAACTCTCAGCGGAGTCGCTTAAATGCGCACGAAGGAGAGACCCAAACTTAAAGTAACAACACTTCAGCGAGAGCCTCTCTTGCTCAAAGATGTGTGTGTGTGTGTCTGTGTGTTGTTGTTGTTTTTTTTTTAAGTTTCGCTGTTGACTCTTTGATGTGTGTAGTCTAAATGTGTCGTTTGGTGAGCGCTTACCATCAGTAGAGGTACAGGTATCCTCGAATGAAGCGAATATGAAAGGGGAGGTGTAAGGCAGTCCAGGCGTAACGCCGAAAAAATGCCGAAATGAGCCTTAAAGGAGAAATTATGCGCCTTTTTGGCTCATTAATCCTTTAGCGACACCTCAGAACGGACAAGAGGAGTGAAGGCCGGCGCTCGGGCTCTGCAGCGGGGCTTCTTATTTGTCTCCAGTGCGGCTCACTAGGGCGATCGGCGCGCAGGACGGCAGGCTTTCAAATGATCCAGCATCTATGGCCCCTTGCAGTTTTTATGCGTCCGCCCAATTTACCCTCTCTTCCTCCTCCTTCCTCCACGACCCCCACCTCCCTCATCTGTCTCAAACACCTTGGATAACCCCCCCCCCCCCCTTCTCTCCTCCTCCTCCTCCACTTTAAATAAAGACAACTCACTGCGCTTTTTTCCCCTTTTCCCTATGTGAAACTTTGCATTTTGACTTTAAATAACGCCCAGCGGGTCAAATGCCCAGTAAGTCTCCATATGCAACATGTTAGTGACTTTACCTAAAATAAATAAATAAATAAGCGCCTTGCATACCTGCAGATGTAAACAACTGGTCTACCGAAGTAAACTTTAACAATGTTATGCATATTTAATTTTTTTTTAAATATATACACGTGGCCACGTGCGTACATTTTTATTGGTCTAAGGTTTTTTCTTTAATCCTTCATCAAAATTTATGAAATGTATTCAAAGTGATTGGCTTCCCCGATATAAGCGATGTGTTCCCACTAATGTACAACTTTACAAACTAGCTTTTCTGTCTCTTGCACTTCTTATTGTTATCGTCATTTGAAATTATTCCACGATCGCAATCACTGCCTAACCCCACAGTGGGCCATCTGTCTGAATGATTTTAAAATGACTGTCATTTTAGAACTACGGATGTGGAACGGTGATAAAGAAAGTGATATTAATAAAGCAGATAATCACAATTAATACCACGTACTAAAATAAGATGTAAATTCAGCCATCATGTTCTTTTCAGTCGTGGTTTTGCAAAAGTATGACTGAAATTATTTCTTGTATGACTCCGTTTGGCGAGAACCGCTGCTTAAAAAGATAAAAATCCGTTTCCCCGTGTTATGACTAAAACGTTTCTGCTCCTGTATATGTTTAAAAAGCATTTAAAATGTGCCAGAAACATTACAGATTTGTTTTAGTTTGTTTGCAGTCTTATTAATATTATTTCCACTTGTTCTTTCCCAGATTTTAGTCTTCCCGCATTATGCACTGTATACATGTGCATTTTGTCTTTTTGATAAGACCTTGCTCATTTATTTTTGGTCAGGCTTAGAGCTTTTTTTTCTTTCCTGTGTGTGTGTGTTTTTTTTTTTTGTTTGTTTGTTTGTTTGTTTTGTTTTTTTTTGAGGATCCATATTTAACCAATTTTAACTGAAGATTTAACAGCTTGAATAATCACACCAATGCCCAAGAGTCTTATTTAATATTATAGGTTTGTAGGGTTGGCAAGAGTTAGAATGCATAGATGAGTGTCAGATAGGTCGTGCAGTTTCAGTTTTACTACAGTATTACAGTTACTGTATTATTCTTTGTATAATGTAACTTAAAACTTCCTGTTGTCAAAAAAATAAATAAAATAAATGATGCACCTGCATTCATTTGGTTGTGGTTCCCCACTGAGTTGCAGTATTGTTAAAATTGCATGTGATGTACTGTGTATCACACATTGGTGCAGGATGAGTTTTAGACTGTAAAACTGCTTTGTAAAGCTGTGCATGGTAGAATCAAGAAGGGGTTGTTGTATTGTTTTACAAAAAAATCCACGGCGGTCACTCTGGATATTTAGGAGTGCTATTCTGCCTCCTTATTTTCAATTTCTTTGATTTCTAAGGTGCATGGAGAGCATCCAGTCTTCTATCAACAAGTACTACTACAGCATAGAAATCAGAATTACGTGAGCAAGCTTGTGTGCAGTAAGTGGTGCTAGGCTAAAACAGACTTTATAGCTGGATGGCTTTCACATTAATCCAGTTTTCTGATTGTTGCTTGCTAATATCTCCACTTCCTGTCTTACATCATGATTGACAGCATGTCAGAATAATACACACTAATAATTCCCTCTCTCATGATAGACTGAGTAAATACTGGATGGTACATTATATCACATTTTGAGTTAAAAGCTGCATTGTGGAATGGTATGAGTCAGTGCTGATACAATGTCTGTAATACAATACAAACATCTTTTCCATATTGTTATAGCTTTAAATTCTTTACTTTTTTTAAATTAGTTTTTAAGCTAATAATCTTACAGATTGCCCTTTTAGAGGTGTTTTTGCTATTAAACTGGTTCATCTCAAGTCCTTAAGCCCTCTTCATTATGTTGATTGCCATTCAGAGATTCAGTCCTATTTGACTTTAGGTTTTATGATTAATTAAAGCAAAAAAAAAAAAAAAAGACAAACCAACAAAAAGAGTCTGTTTCCTCTTCGACAGTTTATTTAATGTGCGGGTGGAAATTCCAACATAATAATCCTCTCGGTGTTTTTAGGTGAATTAACAATGGACAGGATGTTTCTGTGAGGTCACAAAGATACAGAGATGTATAAGACTGCATCAGGGTGATGTACGTAACCTGTGGTTGTCTCATCCATCAAAACAAGATTACACCAGCATGATTTTGTATTGCAAGTTTTAAACTGAAGATAAGCTTCAAACTAGTGAAGTGAACACAAACAAGCGGAAAAAAATAAAAACAAAACCTGAATTATGGCGCAATTTATTTTGGACAGATAAGATAAAACTCAATCCATCCTGTACCAGTGAAAAAAGAAAAGTTAAACAGTTCAAGCACACGTCACCTGTCAGATATGATAGATGTAAAGTATGTTAGTTGCCTGCATGAGAGAGGATTTCATTTTTTTTAGATGATTAAAAAACAGTTGTCTCAGTAAAGCTCTAAGATCTTTATTATTATTATTATTATTATTATTATTATTACGTAGAATGTTTTTTACTCATACTCATTGTATGGGTATGAACACACATATATTCACACTTTAAAAAATATTCTACTATATTCTTAGTAAAAGTTGTGATCCTTTTACATTAAAGGTGGGATTTTTTAAAATCCAAAATACACCACAAGTCACCCTAAAGTGGACTGAAAGGTTAACTTTCAAAACTGTCTTGAGTGCAAGTAATGTGGTGGATGCCCATTCCAAGCTGGTGACTGGGTTTAGCATCTTTGAGCTCCTCAGTTACGAAGGAGATTATCAAATGCGGGCGGCTTAGAACCACAGGTAGTCAGTGAGGAGCTTTCCCACTGCTTGCACCTCTGAGTCCAAAGTTTTCTATAGATGGCAAAAAATTCCCGAAATGTCAAATTCAGGCATGTAAAAACATCAGCATTCTGGTAGCGCAAACATCTATTGAAGAAGGTAGAAGTTGCATGGAAAGTTCACCCTGTTTTTCTTTTCTTTGACTAAACTGAGCAGGTCAAAGAGCTCACTTATCTTCTGACATTTGCCTGCAGCTATTTGTGGGGAAAGGTCAGCAGCTTTGCTGTTTTAACGTAAGCTGGGAGAGTGGAGTGATTTCACCTACCTGTGTCACTAAATCCTGCTCGGAGCTGCTCACCTGTGAACACCAGCCCTTAATCAGCAGCAGCTCAGAGGTGACCCGAGCACCTAGACCTCCAGCCTGATGTCATAACACACCTTAATTTTCTCTTTTTTTCTACCTCAGAGGCTCTGCAAAGTGCTCACTAGTGCAGACACGCGCCACAGCCATTGATCAAACCTCAGCTTTCACTGCTAATGCTTGGATTTCTCACTGGAACATTCTTCAGCACAGCTGCCTCGTGTTTCTTTGGGTTCTCGGGCTGAGGGTTGCTTGTCCTGTAATCCCCTAACCCAGCCTTGAGACCTAAAAGTCTGTAAGTGGTGTGGGGGGTTCAGGGAGGGAGACAGACAAGGGAAGCAAAGTCTGAGGATAGATTGGACAAACTATTTTAATCCCTGTAATGGAATTGGCATGTAAACTCATGAACCTAGAAGTAAACAAAAAGAAAATGGAGAAGGATGGATGTTGAACTGGTCTGAGCCTCTCTGGGGTGTTGAAACTCTTCTTTCCCCCACCAAACTGCTTCCAGTCTCTTTCACGAGAACAAAGGTGGCCCAGCGTCTTTTCCAGCCCACCCCGTTCAACAGATGTCATGCTTAAATAAACCCTATAACTCCCCTTTTACAAAGAATGTTTAAGCAAAAAGTTGCCGACCTACTTGGGGTTTTGTTCTTCTGTAGTCAAAGAAACACACAAAACTTTAGCAAAGACAGTATCAGTGACCTTTTGAGTTCACAATAAAAAGAAGCCATGCCAAGTCACCATCTTATTGGCACTCTTGCTGGAAAATATCATCAGACCCGTAACAAAGAGAGATCATCAGTGACACTCGGGCATATGAGATTGAGGCTCTGTGTGTCAAATGATGTGGAGCTGTGAGTGAGAGGACTTTAATGTCTGTCCATCTCATGCTGTCACTGGTGCAATCCTGCCCCAGCCAGATGTTATCAAAGAGACCTGGTCAAGTGAGCTGCAGAGGGGGGCTTTTTGAGCCTTTCCCTCTCTCTGTCAGGGTGCAGGAAGACACACTTGGGCTTCAACACTGTCCAGACACAGCCTGAGTGCAGCAACGCCTGATGCCGGGACTCTGGGGGGTTAGCTGGGAAACTTTCTCAATGGATTAAAAAGCTTTTTTTATCACCATTTGGATTGGCACTTGAAGATACTCCTTTAATCTGAGAGGGGGAATTGACTTTGGCCACACCGCAGCCCCTAAGAGGCCAAGCTAAGAGGTAGCAGAATAAATTCTCCAGTGGTGAGAACTTCACAAGTGTTATGCTCTGGAGCTTGAGAGAAAAATAGATTAGACTTGAATAGATGGAAATCAACCAGGAATAGAACATAATTAAATAACATGCATGCAGAAGGCTGATACATTGCCCTGAGAGATCCTGTGACCAGTGTTTCAAAATTGAATATCTAGGATTCTTTTTGGATAAGAACAACTGTGTAATATTCTCCAAATCAAGTTATGAGGTCACCATACAAAGTTGCCATTCAGCAAGAAAACTGCTGCCATATTTTACTTTCTCAAGCCATAATAAAAAGAAAGGCAGATCTTTCCAAAACTTTACTAATCCATTTTTCAGAAAGTTACGTACCACCTTCAGTGACCCCGACTGAAAGCAGAAAGCTGTATCAAAATGAAAGACACAAATCAGACTGCCTATCTACTCTTTAATTCTATCAGTGACAAAGAGCCTAACCTCATAAATCATAAATGGGCCACAGAAGAGCCGCAGCTCCCCCAAATGAACCAAAACAAAATTCAAAACTTACCAGAAGTGAAGTGCATTCAAAGCTTCTGCCCTAATTTCAAATGTTTCCACTGTGTTACCTTTTTGCTCCAAAAACACACGAGTGTTAACAGTATCTTTTTGAAACTTGACATTTAATGTAGTGCGTAAATCTCTCCGGCGACCTGTTGTGCTTTTAAGAATATAATTACATACTTTCAAATAAAACTTAAAAGGATCTGACAAGTTTTAAAATGAAGTGTGTGCTCTCAAGACGGAGGGAAGGAATTCCAAGCAGTTGGGATATGCTAACATCCCTGTGTGGGCGAAGAAGACATGATAGTGTTGAAATTAAAGAAGAAAAAAAATGAAAGAAATATAAAATTAAAGGTAATCAATGCTGCATTCACCAATATTATCGTGAATCTGGGTTCTATTTTTTTATCATAAATGTCAAATACTACTATTTAGGGTTTACTATAGTTGTGAAGTAGTGAAGATCACAGTGGTAGGAGATACTCTCAGACATCAATCCCACCACCCCATTTAATTATTTATAATGTACGAATGATACAGTACTGTGCAAAGGTCTTAAGTTATAGTCATTTCTTTATCTTTTAGTAGGCAAATGGTTAATAGAAATTTATTGAAACATGTGTAAACATAACACGCTTGTAATTATTTCTAACAATTGGTGTGGCCACCTTTACTCATCAGGCCGAGACATGTCAAAGCTTCCCTTTTTGGTTGCCTTTTCTTCCATTCTCTGTCAAGATGGTCTCACAGTGCTTTAATAATGTTGAGGTCTGAGCTCTGGAGAGGGCAATCCATGACTGACAGTTTTTCGTTGTGTGTTTTTCCATCGAGCTATGCTTTTACTGCATTGGCAGTGTATTTGAGATCACTGTCATGCTGAAAAAAGAAGCCTTTCAGATGATTTTGCACGGTGGATCAAAATCTGGCCATAATTTTCTGTGTTCATAATTCCATCAGTCTTGATAAGATCTCCAACACCACTGGCTGAAATGAAGCCCTGAACCATAACAGAGCCTTCACCATGTTTTACAGATGGCTGTAGACACTCACTTATTGATGACTGACAACGTTGTGATGATGTGATGTGACAATAAAAAGTGATTTGATTTTGATTATTTGAACCTAAATTTCACATTTGGATTCATCTCTCCATGAGAACTGGTACTACTGATTTCCTGTCTGTTTGTCTTTGTCTTGTCTTCTTGAGGATAACTTCTTGACAGGCACTGAGACAATTTTATATGAGGCTTTTTCAAACAGTAGATGGATCAACTAAAGGGCCAGATGCATCTCGCAGGTCCTGTGCCAAATCTTTGCTGGGTATCTATTTCACAAGTACATGATTTTCAGATGCTTTTCATCTGCTGTAGATAGTTTTTAGGCACCACGCTTTTTCTGTTGTCCTCCACTTGTCCAGTTTCCTCAAATTTTTCAGGACGCACACCATTTTAAGTTTTTTTTTTTTTTGCCAATAACTCTTTGGGAATTACCTTGGTGGTGCTAAAATACTATTTTAAGCCTGTCATACTGTGCTACCTTTGGCATTTTTTAAAAAGATTCAGCTGAAGAAATTGAACAAATGCCCTATCTCTAAGCTGCATTCTCTTTCAAAAGTTTTAGGAAAGATAGTTTATACTCAGTTGAAAACTTTTGTTTTTTTGAAAAGCATGATATCCTGAGGTTTAAAATCCTTCCTAGCACAGAGTTACACTGTTACAGGTCTGCAGTGATATTTTCCTGGTATCTGATTCTGGTGACTACGTGATTTTTCTTCTGCTTGATCTAACTGTGATACATGGACCTGGTATTTCGTTTACAGCATCTTGAGAGTGTCTGTGGGCGTGCTTTGGAAGGATTTCCGTCAGCCTTGCTGACTCTGATTCCTCCTCCACTCCCCTGCTACACGGGGTTCCACAGGGCTCAATTTTAGGGCCACTGCTTTTTGTACTTTATCTACTTCCACTTGTATCCATTCTTAGAAAGCATAGCATCACCTTTCACTGCTATGCTGATGATAATCAGATCTATGTGTCATTAAAGCAGAGGGATGTTTCTCTCTCTTAAATACTGCATGAATAAGTCTAGCTTCTTTCATTTAAAGCGATTAGCAAAAAAAAAAAAAGTTGTTCTAGGCAGCATTTTCAGAAAGTAATTTATGCCTTTATTAGGTCTCAGCTATATTACTGCAACACACATTATGTTGGACTTAGTAAATCTAATCTTCAAACACATTTGTACTCTTTAGTCTTCAACTCAGGAAAAGCCACTTTTTTTATTGTATCCCATTGTTTTTATTGGTGTCGTTTTTACTTTTCAGTGCATTTATTTATTCATTCTTGTGCACAGCACTTTTTTTAAAAAAAATTTTATCTTAAAGAGCTTTATAAATGAAGCTGGTATGGTAAGATGTGTTTCTGCAACAGGCTGCTCATAAAAAAGTGCCTAAAGATACAGAATAAATTGGTTGTTTGCTAATTGTCTGTTATGTGTAGACACAACACTGGTTTATCCCTTGAGTTAGGTGCCTTTTTAATGTTTAGATGATTCATAGGTCAATTTTAAGTGACTTACCAAAAACAAGAAAAGGGAGGGGGAAGAAAAGAAACTATTGCTCAAGACCACTTTAAAAAATACTTTTAAAGTCTGGCTCCTTTGATCCAGAGTGTAAAGAAATGAGGAGTGGTTTATGAATTTTGCACAGCATTGTATGTTTCTTAACACTAGGGTAAAGAGCTTCTACTAATGTAGGCTGCTGCTGTAAGTTAAATAGCTAGACTCATTATTACAGCTTACTTTGGGCAAATAAACACACTGTCCAAGTCATTTCCTGAACTGTTTCTGGTTTGTTTTGGTTAAAAAAGAGACTAACCCCCCAAAATATTTAAATGTCAACTTTTGTTCTTACTAGAGATCATATCTGTTCTTACTAGAGATCAGTATTCACCTCTTTGCCTGTCAAGAATTCTAAATCTTAACAGTTTGGGGCATTTTTGCCAATTATTAAGCTATGATTAATGTTCTTAGTTTAGCAAATAGTCATTTCTGATCCATGTCAATATTAACGGACTATTGGACTCACAAAATAGCCAAATTTTTCTTCTAAATGTGGACAAAATATTTAAAGTTTCTTTTCTGTTTGCCCTACAAGCCTGTTCATGCCATCAGTTAAGAAATTCTTTTGTAATATTTCATCTGTTTACATGATTTTTATCTGTGTATTTTAGTGTCTTGTTCCAAAAAAATAGTTCCTGAGTATATGTTTCACAGGTCAAAGTGTTTAGTGGACTACTGGTTGCTAGCCACGGCTTTACTTTCCAAGTAATCTGCAGATGTTGGGTAGTCAGCTCACTGACTGATTATGTGCTTGACTGATATGTCAAAACACTAATAAAAGCACCATCAATTGATTTATTAGGAGAGACCGATCTGTTTATCAAACTTGGGGTCTCCAGCTTGGATATTTGTCAAAGTGAATTTGTTTGCAATGTCAACAGTGCACAAAAGCTGGATGCTGAATCATAGTGCAGCATGTCAAAGAAATGTATTTGCGATCGGCTTATTCACTCCATATAACGTGACACTGGATGTTTAGACCGTTTATTTTAGTAACAAGTTCATAGAGGGGTTTTTTTTTTTTTGGGGGGGGGGGGGGGGGGGCAGCATTTAATAGCATCTGTTAAATGGACTAGATAAAGTCCATTTGGACCTTATCTGAAAAGTATGGAAGCTAGAAATGATACATTTCCTGTCAGTGATACAGTATATTCACCAGTTTAATCTAGTCTGAGCAAAGCCCCTGTGTTTGTGAGTTTATAAGGCTGAGTGAGGCTCAGTCTCCAATGACTCACTCCTGACGTAATATTTCATGGTGCAGTCGGATGTTACTCTCAGGGGTGTCTGGCTTGCTGCTTGGGATTTGGAAGTAGGTGGTGAGGCGATTAGGTCACCGCACTGCTTAGAGATCCAGGAATGCTGTAACCCAGGTTTTGGGATCTGCTCCACTTATGATCTCTCTGTGAGAACCAGTATGTTGCATGCTTTGCCATACGCTTGTGTTAGAGCAGAGTAGCCTTCAGGTTCCACCCAGCACCATATTTCTAAACCAAAAGGGATTTTTACACACTTTGAAGAGAGAACCTTTCAACTTTACTTTGGGGGCAGCAGCATGTAATTGCTTTTGCTGGAATTGCTGACGTTTTAGGAGCGGTCGGAATATCTTGGCGAAGCCAGTGGCAACAAAGCTCTGATACTTGGAAGCATCAGCCTGTTGTGGTTGCTTTGGGAGGAAATTCTACAAATATCACCATAAAGTGACATAAACATTCTCAAACATCATGTCAGTGTGAAATGAAGCTATATAAACCCTTTTGCAAATACACAAAACATAAAAAGCACGTTATTTAAGCAGTCATAGGATATGGAATTTTAGGAAAAAAGCTACAAGGAGAAGGGGAGGACTACTGAAGAATTCTCTTTTGTAGGATATCCTATGATCTTTTTCTGGATGGCTGACTGAAAACTTAATTTCTAGCTGGGCCTGTAATTGTAGGTCATTTTGCTCTATGAGTGCAATTGCAGATTTGATAAACAAGATCCCCTGGCAGTGCAGTGTTTACTTTCAGGGCCTTGATTTGAGAGCTGAAGTTCAGGGGTGGGATACAGTTTGCCCCACATACACTCACACAGACTGGCTAACATAGCATACTGCACAGTATGAATGCAAAGACACATGATCCCGTGGCAGGGCTCATTCCACTTTCTAGCCTGCTGTTGAGCTCACTCCCAGCACATTTTTCTACTGTAAAGATTCAAATCTTTAAATGCAGACTGCAAATTTAAAAAGTAAATAACACTGTATGTTTTAGCAAACGTTACCCAATCATGAGTAAATAGTAAATCTGCAGGGGAGCTATTTTCAGACACAAATTAGTTGTGCTACTGACTATTTATGGCAACAGGACCATTCACTCACAGTAAAATAACTGTACCCATGCTCATGATACTGAATTAGCATGTCATTTAGTACTAAAAAAAAGCATCAAGCCTTCGGAATTGGAATGCCAGATCTGTGATGATGATGAACTGAATCCCAGCTGGAAATTAAGTATAAGGTGATGTTTGAATTTCCTGATTTAAATTTACGGTTTGCACTTCTAGCATCCTTTTGTGTAGCACAAGTCAGAAATTTATGAGGCCGGATGTAAGCTGAGTTGTTGAGTGCTGGGAAGCTCTTAAATACGTGCTTAGTCATATTACTTGTTTTCACGTCAAATCAAGCTTTAGGGTGAAAGCATGCTTCAGAGGAGCCTGTAACGCAAGCGCGATGGAACATGAGAGGGAGTTTGGTTGTGTTGTAAAGAGATGCTCCAATCTCTGCAAACAAACATAACTGAAACAAAAATAAAGCTAAAGAGAGGAGGACAAAGCGGGCAGATTTATTCGCCGGAGTTTCGGAGACATCTTAATGGATCCAGTTAACTGAAGCCACATTTTTCTCCTCTCTGTGCTTAACCGCTGGGGCTGGTTGACATGACACAAATTTTCCGTGGACAGTAAAATAAATAAATAAATAAACAATGGGTCGGTGATTCTAAAATGAGTCAGGAGCATTAAGAGTAGTACGTTTTTGTGTACTCCATCTGCTTTGGGGCTGCCGCTGATGATCTCAAAAATAACAGAAACTTAGGCAGAGATGGTCCATCCTCTCACCTAAACTCAATCCAGTTATGTTCATATTATACCAGGTACAGTTGCTATATAATGTAAGGTAAAGAGCCTACAATATTAGAGCGAGAATCCCCACAATTAGACCACCGGATCCAGCTGTAAACATGAGTTTCATTAAAATGAAAGTTTAATGTAAAATTAGGATCAGTGTCTGTCTCTCAAACCCGAAGCTTTGTGAGTTAAAGAAAATGTTCTAGTCAAAAATGACTCCAAGATTTTCCAAGTTAATGGAATTTGTATTAATTCAATTCAGTTGTATTCATGTAGCACCAAATCACAACAACAGTCACCTCAATGTACTCTATATTGTAAGATAAAGACTACAATAACCCCCAACACTGAGATGACCCCCAACAAGGAAGCACTTGGTAATAGTGGGAAGAAAAACTCCCTATTAACAGAAAGAACAAGGCCTAGGGTAGGGACATTAGTAACCTTCACCAGTGCTGTTTCTGTGCCATGATTCACTCTGAATCCTGACTGAAATTCTTCAAATAAACGATTCCTCTCCAAATGGTAATTTTAAACAAATCTTTTGAGAAGGAATTTAAATGAAGATCAAAAGTTTCTAAAACTTTCACTGACATCAGTGAAAAAGGGTGTTCGTTTTTTTCTATAATGGTTCTATAATGTTTCCTGTTTTCCTCTATTAGTACCGAACGGTAAGTAGTATGTATGTGGTGAGCTTTTTTTATGTGTAAGAAACTAGCTTCCCCAGGTTGTAATTCTTTCAAATGAAAGCCTTACTTTTATAAGGAATAACGTCGATTTGTGAATCGGATGTTCTTTTCCAGGATCTCAAAGAAAAAAAAACTTCTGCAAAGTCCCTTTTCTTGGAAAATCTAACTTATAAAGATTGTGTGTTTGTGCGCACATCAATAACCCTTTATCATCCAGGAAACACAAATATGCCACTTCTGTACTGACGCATGCAAACATCGTATTCTTTTAACAAAAGGCCAAATGTGCTCACATCCAAGCCACAAAATAAAAGCTTGCTGGAAAAAAGTTAAATAAAAACACCGCAGTTTTAGTGATATTAGCCAGAGTAATGATACATGTGTCCGTGTTATTCCATGTGTTGTTGTCTTTAGTGGTTTGGCTCACTTTAATTGTACATGAGGGCTCATTTGAAATGTTTTGTTTATTTATGTGTGTGTGGATATCCGGGAGCAGGATCTAAAAAAGATATGTATAAACATCTTCTCCAAAATTTGATCTTAACCAGAACACAACTACAAATCTGAAAAACAGTGAATGCAAGTGAAACTTCCTCCCTCCCTTCCTCATTGTTGTGCAACCGACACCTTTTAAACCAAGCTGCTTTTACTCTTCTGGAGCTGTAGGTGCAAAAAAAAAAGAAAAAGAAAAAGAAAAGAAAAAAAATCGATTGTGGGATAACACTGGTTACCATGGCAGCTACCTAAACATGCCAGTGGTTGGTTTGGGGTTTGCTGCCAAATTTGTTGCCTTACTCCTCCAGTTTCCTCTCCAGGAACCTGGATCATACCATGGGGTGGGGGGATTGTATGCTAAGAACCATCTTCTGCTGCAGGGCTATCAACACAAACTGCTTCTGTAATGACTGCAGCAGAAAATAAGCAGAAATATGATGCGTTTCATCATCTCATCAACATGCACGCTTACACTATGCTGAAAATGCAGGATTTTCTTTTCTTTTTTCTTTTTTTTTATCCACACCAGTACAATCTTCATTCATCACCTGCCTTGCTAGTTAGATTTGGCCTCATCCTCTTACCTAAATGAAATTCAGCTTAAAAGGGAAGGAGTTGTAGACACACAATTTCAAGTAATCTGAATTTAACTTCAATAAAGCTAAAAACTAAAAACAGAATACGTGGCGGAAGTGGTGCACTGAAGGTGATGACCCATAAGAAGAAATTTAATTGGAGATTATGTATCGGAATTTCAGGAGCGGGACCACGCCTCCAAACACGCTCCTTCCGGCTGTCATCTATATAGGTTCCCCCAGTTCTGCAAGCTGTTCATTCTTGTTTACGTGCCCCACCCTCCTTGTTCTCAATTCTTTAACTTCTTCCCTCCTATTTAGTACATGGGGATCTGCCAGGCCCAGCAGCCGTCGCCAGTCCCCTTCGAGGCCTTCCCCAAACCGCAGCTCAGTTCATGTCCAAGCATTCACCTTTACCTACTAAAATGCTGTCAAACCTAAAATGAGGACGTGGGCCCAGCTAGTGAAATAAGGTATGATTTTTTTAATTGTCCAATCACACTTTGTACTTCTCTCTGGTACAAAAAGACTGCTGGACTATGTGTCTTTGTCATTGTTCCTTTAGTCAAAAATTTAGCACAACCCCAATTCCAAATCAAGTTGCCACACTGTGTGAAATTTAAATAAAAATCGAATGATCTGCAAATTGCAAAAACATATTTTATTCACAATAGAACACAGAAAACATATAAAAAACGTATTGGAGAAATTTTTCAATTTTAAGAAAAATATAGCAAAGTTGTCCCATTACATTGGATAACATTGGATAACATGGACCCCCCATCTTATAGATGGAGGGACTATCTGGCTTGTTATCAGCACTTAGTTCAAAAGCCTGCATCTCTGATGGTATGGTGGTGCATTAGCACCTATGAAACTGGAAGCTTGCACATGTGGAAATGCACGATCAGTGCTTAAAGATATACTCAGATTCTAGAGCATCAAATATTCCCATCCAGATGGCATCATTTTCAGGTAATGCATTTCATATTTCAGCACTGCACACTGCATGCAATACAACAGCATAGCTTCATAGTAGAAGAGTCTGGTTGCTGAACTGCCCTGCCTACAGTTCAGAACTTTTACAATCTGAAAGCATTTGGTGCATTGCAAAATGAAAACTGCAACAAAGAAGATCCAGGACTGCTGAGCATGTGCTAGAATCCTCTGTCAGACAAGAATGGGACAACATTCCTCTCCAAACAATGGTACATATTCTCACCATAAATTGATATGTTCTATTGTGAATACCATATTATTGGCACTTTAGTAAGCATCTTCTTTTTTTTTTATTGAGGCTGTAAAGTGTTTAGAATATCAGATGTTTTCTTTTAATTTTTTGCCCCCGCAGGCTCAAAGACACTTCAGCGGGGTTGCTAAAGGATGGCAGAGAAGAACAAAATTGTCATTTTTTTTCAGTAAAGATTAAATCTCCTTCCACTGTGTAATCAGTATTACATACACTTGGCTGACTCATGCTTAAATTTAGTTGATCCACCTTCGTGTCACTTCGGCACGATACCAAATTAGCAAACATATTTGAATGCAAGGTCCTCAAGAGGGGTTGTTGACAAAAGAACAACAAACATTTACAGAAGCTGCTGCACCCTCCTTGGCAAGAAGAGCAGGAGATGACATCAGAGGGGGAAAAAACACAGAAATTCACTGTTTACGTGGTGTATTTTTGGGGCTTGATTATGTGGGACTCCACAACGTTTTAGAGGCTTTAAGAAAACTTTAACCATTGGAGCCTCGGCAGATCTTATTATTGCCTGCATCTGTTGAAAACCAAATAATGGCGGGTGGTCACCTTTCATCATGGAATGATGAGAATGGGTTCTGTAAGGTAAAACCACACAATGCAGGCATGGCTGTGACATCACTGCTTTTAAATGTGTTTTGTGTCCACTGGCTAGTAGAGACAGGAACCATCTGGGCTAGTTAGAGAAGGCTGGATGATAAATGGAGTAGCACTGTGACCGTGTGCATGTGTTTGTGCCTCTGCACTTGTGATAATGCATGGAGAGCAATATGGAATGTTTGAGGCTCACTTTTCCTCAACACTTCCATTTTTATTCCTTTCTAACCCATATTTAACTACGAGCTTTAAAGGTGCAATACGTACGTTTCTTAACAGTGCATGAAAAAGCAACAGCTGAGACTTTATCTTATTGACATATATGTATTGTATTGCAGAAGTAGCTGCTGAGTTTAGGGATACATGGTTGTGGCCAAAAGGATTATAACAATTATTTTGGCCTGTATTGCGATCACAACTATTGTAATGATTATTCATTGATTTTAGTGACAAAAGTTAAGAAGTTTTTACTTTACCTTCACATAAACACAACATTGCACTCACATCCATGTTGTGTTGCATTTGTGCTAATGTACAAATCTTTGCAATAAAATAAAACTGGTCCACCTTAAACATCTAAAATCATTGGATCTGTTAGAAAAGAAATATAAATACAATTTTAAAAAACTTTAATGGTACAGTAGTAAGTACTACTGGAGACTGAGTAAACCTAACACCAGGAACTGTGAACACACCGCTGCACCACTGAACTGCATCATTGTGTCTGTCTGACCTCACACTCATATATTTTCTTTTCCAAAACATATGTGATGCAAAGATGATGCCAACAGTGGAAAGACAAAAAAAGATTTGGACATAGGAAACACTGAAGGACCGAGATTAGTTTGAGGATCTGCAGTCAATAGACAAAAAAGTAAAGGAGCAGTGGGAGCACTGGATTTTTTGGCATGTGAAGAGACAGAGAAGATTATGAAGAAATCCTTCACTTTGATGGAAGCCTTTTAGCAAACCTGTCAGAGATGAACATTAAGTACTTAGTAAATTACTTGAAAGCTGTGAGATCCCTCTCTGTTTCCTATGTAGGATTTTGCATACAGTACATGTACTGACACTATCAAAGTTTTTGTACAGGTTCGCTTTTATGGAGCAGTTGTGCTGTTTTGATTGGCTTTAATACATTATTATACTGCAGTCTGCAGCATTTTCAGGCAGCTAAATAAGTCTTGGTTAACTTTCCCTTTTGCTAATTCCAAAATATTTCCAAACAGCGGATTAATGATCTGTTCCAAGTGACAAGTTGGTTCAAGATTCTGTGCCAGATATTGACTGAGATCCAAATTGGATTACTTGTGCAGCTCTAACTGAAGTTAGCATGCTCACCAGCACACAGGCCTGCACCCAATTGTTACATTTTTTTTTCTTTTATGCATTCTGTAGCTGGTTCCATACATGAACTCTAGAAAATGTTCTAGGGAAATATGTTCTAGAGAGTAGGCAGTTTGAAGACCAAGGTTAATGGTTGCTCACACAAGTACCTGAAAAACTCATGGCCACAGTGCATGTGTTAAAAAACACTCAGTATTCAAATATGCTAATGGACAGGCAACGAATAAAATGGTAAATATATCTATTATTCGTGATGTGAAGTTAATAGAAACACTGATCAGCTAGGGTTAGATTTTGGTAAAGGTCCAATTAGTTCACTTATCCTTCATCACACCTCTTGCAATTATCAAGAAGACAGAGGACTCAATGGCAGGACTCAGAGAGGTCAAGCTTAGAGCATTTATTTACAATGAAACACCAGGGAGATATATACAGGTTGTGATTCGGGAAGCAGGGGATCCAGGGAAAGGGACGCCTAAACAATCCAAACTCTCCTCACTCAGCTCAGGCAGTTTCTCCGAGCACTCCAGGGCGAAATCCAGGGAAGGTCTGTACATGAAGGAAAGAACAATGAGATTAGTCACAAGGGGAAAAAGGGAGGGAAACCACACTAGACTAAAGAGCTGAGGTTTTACTAACAGCACAGTTCAATGCTCCAACAAAGAATGAACCTCAACCGCCCTCTTAAGTAGTACCTCCTGACGAGATCATCGGCAACAGGTGATTGATTATTGCAGGTGTGTTCAGCCAGAGGTGGGAACCTGTGATGAGTCCTGCCCATGAATCCAGATACAGACACACAAGCACAGAGAGACGAGAGCGAGACACAGAGAGAAAATAAAGGTCAGGAGGACTGAGGGACCGTGACAGCAATGGCTTCTCACTAGTACCAGCATCAAGAGATGAGTGCTGGTAGCCTGGAAGCCTGTGAGCATGAACATGCTGTTGAACTGGTTCAACATTGTTCTATTACAAAACAATAGCAATCTCTTCTTGAAATAATGTATTCTACACATTGCACCTTTAATGTATTTGCAGGACTGTGATTTATAGGACTGTCAGGGATGTCAGGTTTTGGGTGAATTTCAAAAACACTGGTGCTTGTGATAACACAGGTCTGGAATCGCTAAGAGATGATCCACCTTAAAACTCTCTGACACTCTTCCGGCCTCTTCAACTAGGCTCATGCTATTTATGCAACCCTGCCTACATTAAATACACATATAACTGCACACACACAACCACAGAGACACACTCACTAGCACACACATAGCTACCCACTACCGCCACCCTGCCCACACTCTATTTCAGTCTGGACTTTACCGTTCCAGAGACCACAGGCCCCACCACATAGAGAGGACTGTGTTGGGCTCTCTAACCCCAGTCAGACCAGGCGAGCTGCTGGGGTGGGGTGGGGCGGTGGTGGTGATGGTGATGGGGGTGAAGGTGGTGGTGTAGGTGGGTGGTGGTTGTGGGGGTGTAGTGCTATCTCGCAGCTGTTTCGCTAAGGACGGCGAGGTCTCTCAGCATAAATTTCACTGATATCACCTCCATCAGAGGGCCATAAAGCTGATTTATTATAAATACAGCTCTCATGTGTTTACTGCGCGCATTCTTGAGCCTGCAACATCTTTCAAAGTGAGCACTTGCAGGTGCTCTGGCTCGGTCTCCATGGGGCAGACTGGAGGAAATCAAGAAAAAAACAACAACTGAGAGACACACCGTGAGGGGGGCCGATAGACAGGAGGGAGAGAAAGAGAGGGATGAAGCCGGTGAACTGGGAAAACATGGCAGCCATTATGGCAGTGATTTAAGTGTCTCTGTGATGATACATATGTGTGCTAAAGGATTGAGTTACTTTGCATCACCTTGCATTACGCTCTGAGAAAATAAATCTGGAGGTGAGATTACAGCTAATCAGCCTCTGCTGCAGCTCATACATTCCTCCAGTTGAGAAAGAACTAACAACTTTGGCAGATGATGGATCATGGCATAGTTTATGCCAAGTAGGCTTTAATTGTTTTTAGAGATAAATGAGAATTAGGCACTGTGCTTGAATTTTAAATTTGTATGTGCCTTATTACACCTTGGGCTGTTTGATAAAATGGTAATGAGTTGTGCTAGAGTTGTGCTTTTTGTTGTTGTTGTTTAACACTGATATTAAAACTTAGCAGATGTAAACAGTACGGCGATGGATCCTTGCACTCTAACCGCATTACTGTTGGTATCATAAGCTTTTACGTCTCAATTAACAAACTGCATCTCTTCTTAAACGAGCAGCATTTTAGGATAAAATCTCATGTATCTGTTTCTTGTGTACCAGCAGTGCTGACAAGGAGCATGGGAAAAAAGAAAACATGTTTCAGTGATGACATGAAGTGGCATTTAATCTTGTTTATGAAATAAAGATTTGGCGCTGCGTTTTAGTGTTGAGAAAATGAGCACTTCTCATCTTACAACCCCTGTTTATTTTAAGCTGTTTAATCCACTCACATAACAGGGTTTCTCTCCCTTAATCTTGTCACTTTATTGTTTGATTGCAAAGCAGCATGACAGGAGGATAACATCTAAAGGAAACAAAATGGAGTCCAGATGACCAAGAAGGGAGTATCCTTCACCGCAGCTTGGTGGATTTGCTTTCTCTTGATCTCACCTCAGTTTCCGACAGTGACACAACGGTGAAAGGACAAGTCAGAAGGGAGAAAGGAAAGAAGGAGGGGGGGGGGATCTCCAAAACATCTTGGCTCTATTTTGGAGATCGGCAATAATGAAAAAGATGACAGAGGGGGAGAGAAGAAATGTGAGCCATTCCAGAAATGCGAGGGAGCTGCTTGCTTTGTGGATACAACAGGAGACTGAGTAAACCTAACACCAGGAACTGTGAACACACCGCTGCACCACTGAACTGCATCATTGTGTCTGTCTGACCTCACACTCATATATTTTCTTTTCCAAAACATATGTGATGCAAAGATGATGCCAACAGTGGAAAGACAAAAAAAGATTTGGACATAGGAAACACTGAAGGACCGAGATTAGTTTGAGGAGCTGCAGTCAATAGACAAAAAAGTAAAGGAGCAGTGGGAGCACTGGATTTTTTGGCATGTGAAGAGACAGAGAAGATTATGAAGAAATCCTTCACTTTGATGGAAGCCTTTTAGCAAACCTGTCAGAGATGAATGTGTTCAATTCGGACTCAAACAATCCGCTGCAGCTCTTCACTTCTGGCCTTCGTCCCTCATCTCTTTATTTGCCCAACACTTCAGAGTAAAAGCAGGGGAAGCGGCTTTGGTAAACAGTAACATTAGGTTACAATTGTTTCAGAAGCACCTGCTATGCCAATTTAGGGTGGTTAGCCTTGGTATTTATGCATACACACACACACACACACAGGCAGACACACATGCACACAGAGAGAAGACATGTAAACAAATACCCACAATCGTCCTACCACTAGTCCACAATCTGGCTTGTGTTTGCTTTCCGGCATTTTTTTTACAGGGTGGAAATATTTAGCCCTGATGAAACGTGCATTTATCTAGTGTTTTTTTTTTCCTTCCCAACCACAGGCCCTAAAATCAAATAAACGAAGGAACTCTATTCTTTTTTTTCCTCCATAAAACCCCATCAAGAGGAATGCTGGTAATCCATGTCTACTCCTCCATCGTGCCCTGTTCCTCTCATTACCAGCCATGTTGTTCCTATTACGCCTCAACATCCTCTGCTCTTATCAAGATAAATGTGCTGAGATATCATTTCATGTTCCCTCATTTTGCTTATTGCCTGCCCAAACAGAGAACACAGGTTCACTGCACTAAACCAATTTACTGCATGGCTGTGGTGTAGGATATTTTTTTCTTCTATTCTTCTCTTTCTTTTTCTCAGGAAAAGCATTTCCACTGACTTTGTGGGCTGTACCGTTTGCATTTTTTTTCTAACTTTAACATGAGGAGTTGTTTACTTGGATCCCATTAAACAGGGAACACAAGCCTCCGAGACTTGAGTTAGTTAAAGTGATGCAGGGGAAAAAATGGTATAAACATGTACATGGAAGCCGTCCACACAGAGGAAGGGCAGTGAGCAGAAAAAGGGACTAAGCTGACATAAGATGTATTGTGTCTCTTCCCAAACCATAGTTTGAAATTCTTCGTCATTTACACAGGAGAAAACAGCTCAAGACCCCGAGGTATTACGTCCACGTTGGGCGATTCCACATCTCAAAGTGTAAGTCCCATGCCAACATCCGTTGCTAGTGAAGGGAGAAATGTATCCATGTTAAGTTTTCATACATATATCTGCATTTTTAACAACTGCCACCACCATTGCAGTGTTTTTGCCTCCTGGGTTCAAATATGCGATCTGGCTGGGCCTTTCCGTGTGGAGTTTGTTCTCCCCATGTGTGCATGGGATCTCTGAACACTCTGGCCTCCTCCACCCATCCAAGAACATGCTGTTAAGGGAGTTAGGTTAACTGGTGATTCTAAATTGAATGATTCTTAAAGACTGCTATTATACCAATAAATGATTATATTACCAAGCAAATCAATTGAATGTGAGTGTCTGTCTTCCTGTACTAGCCATGTGACAGACTGGTCCCCTGTCCATGGTGTACCCTACCTTACCCTGTGGCAGCTGGAATGGTCTACTGTCCTGGACTGGGCCATTTGAATACCTTGATTCTTTTCTTTTTCAGTCATTCTGTTATAGAGTTCCTGCTTCGCTCAGCAACATTGTCCTGTTTCAGCCAAGTATTAGCTGTCAGACAGATGGCTCACATTTGACTCTGGCCTTGTAAAGCCAAGTGTATCATATTTGATACTTGAGTTTTTGTGAGTTTTTAAGACTTCCACATCATCAGTGTGATGTTCCCTCCCCTCAAAAAACAAAATTAATTCAGCAATACATGTGTAAGCATTAAATTACAAAAATAAATCTTTTTTATTTCATCAGAAGGTTCAACATATACTCCATTTTTTTTTTAAATGAATTTTTTTGGTAATTATTTCATGGTTCAGGCTTTAAAGGGCTAAAATTCTTTGGTATACTTAGTTTTTCATACAACTACATCTTGACCAAAGTCAGATTAAGCAAGTAAAACAATTCCCAAAAAGAAACATAGCAGGTGTATGACCCAAATGTAATACATGGCTACCCACAACTTGCGACTAAAATGACTTGTTGCTGTGAATGGCATCAGACAGCTGCTTCCTTTCTGGGAACACTAGAATATTGACTAAAACCAAAGCCAGGAACTGTGACCACACCGTAGGTCATCACTGTCTGCCTTGTTCGTTCTAATTCACACGTACAACCTCCAACACTTTTAGCCCCATTTGAAAACCTTATGACGATAAAGATGATGATGCAAAAGTGACGCTGAAAATTACAGTAAAAGAGCAGCAGAAAAGCTGCAGTCAGTACTGTGGTGTTTAACCTCTAACAGTCTGGGACTTGTGGGAAACAGTGCTTCTTAAAGACTGCTATTATGCATATAAAAATAAATGATAATATCATTACTAAGCAAATCAAGTGAACCATGTTAAGGAAATTATAGCACAGGTGTATAATTTTAAATGGGGTTTTCCTACATCTGGGATAAAAGCTCAAAGACCCAGTTTTATATCACGTCCTTCACTTTTTTCTTGTCTGTCCTCTTAGCACACGCTGGAAATTTGGAAATGGACCATGGCAAAGAGAGAGAGCGAGAGAGCGAGAGAGGAAGGACAAGAATGAGTACAATTAGCCAGTGTGTGAACAAGCTCTTGTTTATTGACTTTCAGGGGGAAACTTTATTAACCTGCCCAGCCTTGAATGGAAGACACCTGCTGTTGGCACTTAGGCCGTTATTACTGAAATAGCCACAGGGAGGGTCCTTACTATGCCCAGCACTGCCTGCTGTTCCATTGTCCAGCGCTCCATCGTCCAGCAATTGAGTGCTACAACGTTTATAATGAGATTGCCCTTTGTTAGATATCGTCACTAGGCTGACAGACCTTTTTCCCCTCACTTGTCAGCAATCAAATTATAGTGGGCAAACCCACCGACTTCGGTTTTGTTCCTATTGTCCGTCAGTAAAAATAGACTCTGCCCGTGATTGACTTTTTTTGTTGAGGTTGCCACTGGTGAAGTGAATGAGTGCAAAAGAATTAAATTCACGACAATGCAAACACAAAACAGCAAGTTTGGAAGGATAAAGAGCCCAAAAGAGAGATACTGAGTCACTGTAGGCTACAAGTGAATCAGTGTGGACACCATAGATATGGCTGGTCTTTCTGATTTGACACAGTTCCATGTCAGCCAGGAATTCAATTGTCTGATATTTGCTTAAAAACCAGGTTTATGGTAATTTACTACAGTTTGGGTCTCATTTTTCTTGTTGATCACTGTAACATTATATGGACTGAAGATATTTGAGAACACATCATCATCAAAAAGGACACACTCAGAGATTCAGGTGGGCTGTAAAACAAAGTTTGTGATCACACTGATTACTGATAGAATGTAAAAAAAATTATGTGTATTTTCTCAGCAAAGCCTCAGTCTGCAGCAAAAATTCTTGTAATTTCTTTGGTCACTACCAGTTTGTCACAGCTATTCGCAGTTTGCATGGAAAACACCAACTTGTCTGCAAAGACTTGTCCATTACCTTACCATTACCGGACTATAATGACACTTAGAAAAAAATGCAATGCAAGCTGAAAAACAAAGAATGTTTGCCTGCAAAGTGACTGGAGCCCTACCGCTGCAACTAACACACTTCAAAAGGTGCAACTATAACTTTGAAGTGAATGGGCTCGATGTGCAGTTTGCTTCGCACATAGACTCACTACTGTTTGGTAAGCAGCTTTCAAGTGTTTGCAGACAGGTTAGCTTGTTCTATGCAAACTACAGAAAACCATGCTAGCACCTGCTAGCATCCAAAGCAAATGCAAGCAGACATTTGCATAGATTCACATGCTATTATGTGAATCTTTGTGATGAATTTCAACTAGCAAATGCCAGGAATCTTCCCTAACCAGTCAAAGAATATACACTTAGTGACTAGTGGGGCTTTAGCGATCAATTTCGCAGTAACTGGCAGCAACCACTCACAACTGGTTAGAGAATACTCATTTCTCCTTTGCTGACTGGTGGTTGCCAGATGGTCCCTGACAGATCTCCAGACCTGTGTGACTATGGCCTTATGAGCCTCATTGATAGATAGAAAAATAAGGAAACCTTTGTATAATTGCATGAGGAAATTTTACAGGTAAATTTCAGGGTAGTGCTCGATGACTGAAACCTCACAAGTAAGTTAAGAACAAAGAGGCTGAAAACTAAGAAATTTCATGTTTGGGTATTGCAAAGATCCAAGTGATCCCAAGTAGACTCCTGAGCTAGTGTACAGGAGTCTACTTATCTTCATTCTGTACTCCATTCTGCAAAAAAATGTAAATTAGATGAGGTGTCAGACAAGACTTTATAACTAATAAATGTATAAATCATCTACATGATCATGGAATAAACATGCTAAGTTCATTCTGATCTATGCCCAGAAAGGGGACGTGTCACTGAGGAGATGAGAGAATTGATGAGTCTTCCTACTGAGTGATACTTCCTCTAAAGTGCATAGTGTCAATGGCTGACTTTCAGCAGAACCGATAAAACGCAGCTACTCTGGCTTTTATCGTCCTTCCTGAGCTCAGGGAGCGCTGATACCGCCCATTACAAGGACAGCACTGAAGGCGAGCCTGGATGCGTGGGCTTCAGCATGTCTGCAGCTAAAAGTAGTATCTCTGTGTAGACTTGTGTGAGTTCTTGCCTGCTCATTGATGATAGTCTACTTAAAAAGATGGAAGGGGAAGGAAAATTATGGCCATAAAACCAGAGTATACTTAACCGTCTAAAGTCTCTTTATGTAAGTGTGTATTTATTTATTTGTTCTTATTCAGGAAATTAGGTAACTGGAAACCAAAAGCAGTTTAGAACCAAATATCCACAAATATACAAGCTGTGCACATCCAACTTTTAACCTTACTGGGGCCAACATGTACTCTGTAGACCCCTCAGGCAAACACAATGTTGTGGATCACAGCTCAACAAAAATAATGTTGCAAAGTCAGCCACTGGCTTGTCCTTCCGTCCTCCCGGTGCCCAGCAACAAACTATTCATTTGTTTATACACTGTTGGAAATTATTTGATAGCAGACACTTAATTTCCTGCTTTTGCTTCTTTGTGTGTAACTTTTGTTCTCATTCCTATCAGATGGACCCACAGTTCTGAGCATGTATAAGAGCTGAAATGATTAGCTGTAGCAAATTCCCAAGGATTACCAGTCAACTAACAGCTACAGGTCAGCTATGCCTGCCTTCAGAAATGCCAAACTATAAACAAGTCAAAGAATGAGATAAGTGTGCATTTTAGTCCAGCTTTTCTGCAGAGCTGGGTTCTAGTAGACCCTCAAACATGCTGCTGTATGATTGCATTTAAAGAAAATGACTATAGTGCAAATGAGCCGTGAGTCTCTGTGCCTGCATATGCTGTGTGAGGAGTGTTAATTAGGTGTGGAATGATGACCTTTGCCTGGCCTAAAGGGACCCTTATGCATAGCAGCCATGGAGAGATTAATAGCTATTGCTAAGCAACATGAATGTGGGGTCTGAAAATTCTGCCTCAAGTCATTACAAATTCTTAATTTGGCCATGCAAACACCAAAAAACTGCACAGAGGGTTTAGATGTGGATCTTAAAGCTATGATTTAATCCATATAAATTATCGGCATGAATTCTGTTAATTCTAGGTTATCCAAAATAAGTGACATGTAAGGCTCCAATAGTTTGTGCTTGTGGCTTCTTTTTGCCTACAAAAAGTAACTGCATGTTAAACAAGATAACAGAGTGTATTTGGGCAAATGAGGAATGAAAGGTATTGTTAGAGCCTTAGCTCATTGTTGTCTCTCATAGCCTCATCCTAACAATAACATGTATCTTCCAGCAGAAGCCACGTTAGACGGATTGATGTCTGTATAAATATAAATGCATTGTTACCTTCTAAAGGCATTCATTTGGTGCCTCTTAAAACCTCCCTTCCACCATTTGTCTGCTGCTTGCTGGCCAGACACTGCTAACCAGCCCTCTCAAGAGAAAAGGCAGAGGAGCTAGGGTACTGAATATGCCTGTATAAATAGATATTATAACATAAAGGCACCGCCACTCTCTCTCTCTTTCTCACTGTAGCTTCCTGTCTTTCTGGAGTCTTTCGATCTTCTGCATTACGTGTTCGAGCGGCGCTGAAGCCACTTCTGTGGTGCTTTTCAAGAGGAACCCCTTTGAGAGGCAGCTCCTCAGGGACTGGGGACAGGCAGTCGGCCAGCTTCCAGAGTAAACATATAATCATCCCTCGGACAGCTATAATTATATCTGGGACGTGAAGGAACAGAAGCAAGCGAGAGCCAGGCAGATACACAGTAGCAGAGGTAATGCAGAAAGCCATGCACTTAATATTTGTTTTCTGCTGGAATATAAAGCTGGGGTTGTGTTCGTGCAAACAGTGAGGGAAGAGCGGCTGATGGAAAAGCAAGTCAGCGCTCAGCCTGTTGTGGTGGGTTTGGGGCAGTGGCAGTGTTTTGCACTCATGTGCACACACCGGCTTTGAATGTTAGGACACGTCTGCGTTGATATGAGCGCTGAAAAACACACAGGCGCACACACACACACACAAACACACACACCTTGCATGCACATCTCCACCCTCATGCAGTTGAACCACACATGAAACAGTGGGTGGTTTCAGGGGCAGTATGGAGAGTTCCCCTTAGGCCTGTTCTTTAATCCAGCATCTCTCAACAGTGCGACTTTAATGCGGTTAACTAACTAGCAGGCTTTGTGGTCAACTACCATTCCAACAGTCCATGCTGAAGAGCAATTGATTATAGTGCCTGGCTGGAAAAAATCTAATGACTTCCAGGATGCTTTTTTTTTTTTCTATAATTAAAAATGAATTTGTCACTACTGAGCAGCAAAAAAATGAACCCAGCCTGTGAATGCCTGTTTTCCTTTACATCACCTGACTCTCTTCTAAACCGGCCAAGCCTTCGTCTTTTATGTGAAAGTTCCCCTCTAATTTTCCTTGTCTGCGGTGCCCTCGAGCCAGGTTGGATGGAGGTGGGAGGGGTGGGGGGAAGGGTGACATCACAGCATTTAGGCAAATTCCATATGTAAGAAAAAAAGAAGCTATTCTCTATAAAGCAGTGGAAACACTATAAAGTTATAGGAAGCGATTAGCTGATAATTAAGCAGCCTAAACAAACCCCCACCGTTCTCACACATCATTACTGCCTCCCAAACAGACAAAGCAGCACACATGTGCACACAAACACATGTTGCGGAGGCTGAGAAAGGGCTGTCTCTAGGGCTGCAGGTTGAGGCATCGGGAGCAGCAGGGACCAGGGAGGGAGGGCTGAGGGACCAGGCTGCAGCTGGGGTCAGGAGAAGGCACGTTAATCACTGCTATCCTGTCAACAACAAAGAGTGGGCCTCACCCAAATGCTCTGCTCAGTAGCCATAATAACGCCATGTTAGTCAGGCAGAGGTGTCACTAGAGAACCAAGAAGAAGGAAGAGGAGACATGGTGTGATGATGCAATTACAGGAGTAAACCTGGACAGGGGAAACAGAGTAAGATGGGAAAAATTCTCAAGTGGTTCCTTCTATTGCTTGACTATCACTTGTTAAAACCACAGGGTTTTTTAGAAAGACACCCCCCCTCCCAAAAAAAAAAAAAAAAAAAAAAACCACACACATGCACACCCCAATGAAAATGCAATAAATTATCGTCATTGGCTGGTATCTGACATGACTTATTACTTGTATGCCCCACCCATCCCAGTAATCACAGCTAGTTGTTTCATCTGCACCAGACATGCAGACACGCTGGAGTGTCGGACGCAGAACTTGAACACATGCACTGATCCGTTGTCTTATTTCTTTTCTGATAGCTCGATCTGGCTTTGCTTCAAATGATTTAAAAGGATGTCTACATGCTGAAGATGCTTCCTTACCTTTTATTTTTCTTTATGTTTCCCCAGAAAAATGTGTTGTTTCAAGCTCCGGTAAGTGAAATGCAAACCCTTTCCTGCAGTGACCAAACCGTGACCCCACATCAGGTCACATTACTGAGCAATGGACATGTTTAGATGTTTTACTCCAAAAGAAAACATCATTAGGATCTGGGAGCGTATTTCACTTTTCCCTCATGTCTGCAGCTCAGAGGTAATGGCCACCCAACCCCAACCCCCATCCCTCGCAGGAAGTTCGGCCTTAGACCTGACCTTCAGCCCGCCGGCCTTCCGCAATACACACATATACACGTGCACAGACACACACAAACACACAGCACAGAATATACATTTCGTCACTTGAATTTTGAAAACGCATTTACACGAGTGCAAACTATTTTGAAATGGTCTTTCTTTTCTCACTGTTCCATCTGGACTGTCTCTGCTTCAGCAGTTGTCTGATCTGACACAGCCTGATAATAGGGTCGGGCCCAAGTGAAACCAGAAACAATTTGTTTTGGTCTGAGCTATCATTCCATTTCCCATAAGCCATGCCTCTCCCTTCTCTCCTCTCAGCCCCTCTTTGTATCTCTTGCCAAGAATTAAAAGGCATGACTTTAGACACAGTTACAAAAAGCAGCTGCTGAGTAACTTTCCTCTCAGAAACATACTAAAAGACCATTCCAGATTTACATATCTTATTCCAAATCACAAACTGCATGCCTTTTAGAGAGCCCCAAGGCCCGCTGCTCGCTCAAATGGAGCAGCATTTCATAGCCCACCTCTGGAATGAATAAGGGAGGAAGTGGAGAGGCCACACTCACCCTAAGGCAGGAAGTGACATACTCATGATGCTAAGCAGCAGTTGTTTTGAATCTTGTAAGACAAAAAGAAAGTTCTTAAAAGGAATAGCAGATTGAAGGAGAGGGGATCAGGAAAGGAATAAAGTAATCTGATTAAAGTCGTTGCCTACAGCAGCATTTCCAATTCTAAACATGTCCATCCTAAACCTGCTGATGTAAACACGGCATGCTCTTTGACCTTAGTGGTAAACATCTGCTCAAGGATAGGCTTTCACTCTTGTTCAAGCACTGCCTGAGTTAACATTGACGAACTTACTTTTAATCACCCAAAGTTACACATAAAATGAATCTTGTTTATCTCTTTATGTTAAAAAAAAAAAAAAAAGAGAGACCTGCTGTAATACGAGTCCAATCCACTGCAAAAGAAACTGAGGTTTCAAGCTTATGATTTGTTTATTGTTACGTCTCTGATCTGTAAGAGCTCCAAATATCAGCTCAGAGGAAAAGGGATGCCACCTTCTATATAACTACTTTTACATGTGCAAATTATTCAAATCTTATTTTGTCTTTATTTCAGAAGACACAACTGCAACTACTGTGCTTTATACAGACTACTGAAAACAATACCACCAATACTCCTGTTTAACAGTGCACGCTCAGGTCAATGTGCATTCTTGGCTTTGTTTAATAGGAACTGAGGTCCTGATGTTTTGCTTATCACATCAAAATACTAAAAAGTAGAGCGAATGGAGACTCTTGTGCTATTTTGGATTTTGTGTCAAAAAATGATACTTTTCCCACATTCCACCACTGAGGGATTTGTCTGACTGTGCGAACACAGCCTGCCCTCTTTTATGTCTTCAACTGCCTTCTTGAAAAGGACAGTGTTGCAATATTTGCATGTATCCAAAACCTGTTGCTATCCAGGTCTTTCATGATGTTTAAAAATAGATCACTCTCCTTTTAATCTGAAATGTGGGTTATTCTTGTAGGCATGCATCTCTACCACAGCTTTGGAAAGTGTTGGTTTTGTGTATGCTCAGAGCTGACTGTAAACAAGAATCCATGAGCTGAAAGCTGCGGTAAAACCCCCAATTGAGACGCATATCCAAAATGTGCTAAATACATCCAAAAAACCTCCTAAAAGTTCTAAAAACAGAATGAAAAAAAAAGGATAAGTCAAACGTCCAAATGGAATATCCTGTTTACTTGGCGCATATCAAATTCAGACTATTGTCATATTTAGAATGACAGTGGAATTGTTCATTCATAGCTATCTATTATTTGAAAATGAAGACATGCTTTAGGAGACATGCCTTGGGGGAGAAGGAAGACCCTTGAAAGGGTGAGCAGCAGCCGGTGGGTCCGGGGCCCTGGGGCTCATAAAATTGCCGCCACCAGTGAGGAAGGAGGGGGAGGAAGGAGGCAATTAAAAGACCTGCAAGTGGCCTGAACGCTGTGCACCAGCTGACTTTCTTTCTGCTGTGATATGAGTAGATGCAGAGGTGGAGGAAAACGAAGTGAGAGAAAGAAATGGGGAATAGCGGTACAGTTGATAAGTGCTGTGAATTCGCTCTGGATTGGGGCTAGACCTGGCCAGACCACCACTGAGAAAGGGGCAGACTATCAAGACAGACGACTTCCTACTACCACTGCAGTCTGATTATCCCCTCGAGGCCCAGAGAGAGAGGCCTATAAAAGCCTCCTCATTAAGACTAGACCATTTATAGATGGCTTAATGAGTCTAGGTCTCTAAAAGAATAGAGGGAATGAGGGACTGATAGAGTGTCCACTTACTACTTTGAGGTTCTCGTCTCCGCACCTCCCTGCCCTCGGAGGTCTCGTCGAAGAAATCACAAACATGAGTGAAAATCAGACACAGCAAAGGTTAGTTTTCCTGTAATCTTTGTCTATCTCAGTTAGGATCGTTACCTCAGAATGGAGGTAGGCTGTTTTTTGTTATGTTCAGTAAGACACCCTTCCCCAATTTGTACCCTTTCAGAGATTCTCATCAAAGTGTGTGAGCCTAACCCCTCTCAGAAATGCACCGAGCATGTGCATTATACGCTTGAATGAGCACCCGTTCTAGAAAAGTTGTGATAGCGGTCTAACTAGGTTGGACTTAACATTTCTGTATCACTTTTAATGCTGCATAAGTCAAAACTGGATAGTCAGAGTAGCACATAGGCACCTGCAGGATTACACATAGCTGTATTTCATGTCTGATCAACTGTGTCTTGTAAAAAAAATTTAAAAAAAACAGTCCTCTATGATGCATTTTCAGCACTGTCTCTCTGAGCCTGTGAGAGAGCAACGTGTAACTAGTTAGAACGAACATGATCCGAATGACAGAATAGCATAACTTTAACAGGTGGAGAGAACTGCTGTATATGCCATATTTAAAAAGGATGAACATGGCCACAGCACTAGTTGTTATTTAATGGCTTATAACACAATGTACTAAAAGGATGAATAGACCGTAAAAACTTGTTATGTGGGTGGCAAACTGTTCTTGATGACAAATCAAAACCACTAATTGCTCTGTTAAGTTATCCAACAGGTAATCTTCACAGGTTCAATCATCAAAATTCACTGGAAGCCATCAGACATTACTTTTAATTAATCATTCTTGGAAAACTCTACACAACAATTTACATTTTTTCCCTCAGAGACACGAAGAAAAAAAAAAGAATCTCAACCAAGCGACTGGATTGGTTCTCAACATCTGATAAGTTCAACAGTACAAACACAGCGATAAGCTCCTGTAGGTCATTCATCATACCACTCCCCCCTAAGCTCCATGCATCCTGGTCACCGCCCTCCATGACTGATAACCCACACTGATTCTATCTAACCCCCCAAGAACAACAAAAGCTACATATTGATACCATGTCCCATCAAGTTACCCCATGTGCGTGGGCATGCGTACACACCTGTTGTAAGCACGCACAAGTACTTAGATGCTTAAACGCACGCAATTACAAAGCACATACAGCTATAATCTTTATGAGAACGAAATGCTATTTAGCGAGATGTTTTAAGAATAGCTTTAATTTGTTCAATAAGCGAAGAAAGCTTGAAAAACGAACAAAGTCGTCCTCTTTTAAACTTAATCCAGCACTATTGTTGAGACCACATTGTAAAATCCCTGTCAGACTAATCAAGCAATACTTATAATAATGTAATGCCCATAAATGGTGCAATAAAACTGCTGGCAGTAGTCCTGGAATCCTTTCACAGAACACTTGTAATGAGCGCAGATGGATAGGTCTCTGCCTCCTCACTTTCTTGGTGGCACGGTGGGTGTTATTCTCTTCCCCACAAAATAACGAGGTGTTTTGTTCTGTGAGAGAATGGATTAGGGATGGTATCAGTGCGCCACTTTGTGCCAAAGCAGAGAAAAAGAAAGTGAAAGCAAGTGAGACAGGCTGAAGAAGAGCCTGAGAGGAGTTAAGGATTAATGATTGTCCTGCAAGCAGAGACCTGTCAGGTGGGAATGAGCTGCCAAAATAACACAGGGTGATTAAACTCTTACACATTTAATTAGATAGTTCCCCTCCTACAGATCTCTTTAGCATATGAATCCAGGTTCCAGCGTAATGCTGCGGAACCCCAATGTGACAGGAATATCATAAAGAAAAGTAGTGTCTGACAATCGAATAATAGCTGGACCTAGGAGAACTTTTTTTTCTTTCAACCAAAATGGGAAGCACCTTGGAGCATGAAATGTGGCTCCAATTGTTTCTCTGTGTGTGTATCCACCCATAGCGCTAGAGAAGGGTTATTGGCAGGCAGGAGGAGGGGAGTTTCGGGAGGGGATGCTGAGCTGAGAATGCCAGGAATGTCCAACCCTGTTTACAGCTCGGGCCGGTTCACACCTGCAGGTCAGGGTGCTATCACCAGCCCCGGCCCCTCCTCTCCCTTTGGCCCCCCCTCATTACAAGGGGGTCAAACTCAGAGGTGACCTAATTAGAAGCTCATTACATCACAGACAATCTCCATTAGCATGCCAAGCCGGCCTGTTAATCCATTAGCACCACAGAGGCCCCCAGTGCAGTCTTTACATTCCTACCCCTGTGGCCCTCACTCAGGGCCCCTGCCACACACAAACACACACTCCTATTGCTCCTATGGGAGATGCTGAAATAGCCCAAACATTCTTATCAAGGACACAAACAATAACAAGAACATTAATAAACTGCTACCTATCCTCATAAGCAAAAATTAAGATCATACATTCCTTCAAGTGAAAATCTAGTTTGTTGGTTGCATCTCTCACCTTCTATTCTTTCGTCGTCCTTGAGCTAAGTGTGTATCTTTTTACGAAACACATTAGTTAAAATTGAAGCTGCTCATTGAGCAAATTTGTTTCAGGGTTTTGTGAAATCACACATAAATCACTTTTTATTTATTCAGAACACAGGAGATTCATCCTGATGAGGCAGTGACATCCTGACACGTCAAGGTGTTATAGGCACACTGGGACAGGTAGGAGAGGACGACTGAACTTTTATACCACAGTGGTCTCTGAGTGGGTCTACACCTGCGGGTTTTGGCTGCCGAAATAAGCTGTTAGATCCAGTGTGTCTTTCTACATCTGCTGATGCGCTGCTCCAAGATAAATCCTTTCTTCTCCCATTTTGACCATTAGAGAGAAATGAGAAAAAATGAAAGTCATATTTCAGTGAGCTGCTTTTGGCATTGAGCTCTCAGCGTTACAACCTTCTAAATACTTTTGTCCTAGGTCTGCTTGTCATTAATGTACAAAGTTTTTTAAAAGTTTTTAAAAATTACAACTTGTCTCACAGTGAGAAGCTGAGCTGCAGTCAAGCATGTGTCAACAAATTTCCCTGCTTCTCTTTTCAACTGTTCAACCCCATAAATGAACTTCCCTCACTGAGTCTTTGTTGGATGAGGCCTCTAAAGTGCTGGATGCAGCTGTGGGGTTGTGGCCCAATACAGGAGACTGAATGAATCAGTTTCTATCTCATCACTGGGGACCTGGGAGACACTGAGCCCCACTACCTTCCCTTTGAAACCTCTCCCCTCTGGTGACTGGCAGACCATACAACGCACAGGGCTTTGTAAGTGACTCCATTGTTAGGGGCAGATTGAGAGGAAAAAAGGGGACTAGCCCTAGGGATAGAAAAGCAAGGTGAAATAAAAAGGTCTGGCTCTGCGGTCTGAAGAGGGCAGGAATGGATCAAAGGACTGGGTACTGACCTGCGGCCTTTGTCCATCAGACAGCCATGGCTTCATTTAACCTCTCTCTGGAGGTCGACAAAGTCCATTGGGATATCGAGCTTCACAGGAGCTGTGCCCTATGGGCACATCTCAGTGCCTCCTCTCCAACCCCTCCACCTGGGACAATATCACAGGTGAAAGTGGGTGGGAGGGGTTGGCCTGTGCATCGCCCCAACCTGTCAGGGATCCACCACAAAGGGAGCTGAGCCCTCTCCCCGGATGCCCGGCGGCCAAGTCTTACCTTACTATACGGTATTCACATGGTCTTGCTGCCTCCCTGCCCTGGCTCCACTGGGAAAGCCACAGCATGGAGGGAATCAGAACAGAGAGGAGCTCTCAGCTGCTCACCTGGGGATGGTAAACCTCAGCTATGTGGCAAACAAAGGTGAACTTAGAGGCTCTCTGCTGCATTGTTTAGTTGTGGAAACTTAAATCTTCTAGCCTTAATGAACTGTTGAATAGAGAGGATTTTCCATGGTTCAAGGGGCCATGTGTGACTTTCAAAAGCACGTCTATCATGCTTTCTACAGAGCCAGACCTAACAAACAGGCTGTGTGCAATACATACAGGACATATTCTGAAATAGCCAACCTATTATTTTTTTTAGTAATTACACAAAATGTTCACAGTTTTCCATGATACCATAAAGCTCGTTGCCAGACGAGCTGATGCTGAGTAAAATATTCACATGCAGAAATAATGAATTTGTTAAATGTCCATGTTGCTTTTCATTACATTCACAAGTTACTGTTTTATAGGAAATGCTTAACTGTTGCAATACGGCAACTGTTAAGCATTTCCAAACATTTGCCCAATTTGTGGGATTACCAGGTCACTGTGCCCCAAAAGGAGAGGAGAAGGAGAGGGAACCAGAATAGAAGATGTGGAGCAGATGAACGGGAAAAGCAACACTGCGGATGGGAGGCAAATAGAAGCAGGAGTACCTGCACTCAAATGAGGATGGGGGTCTAACTATGTTGGGAACGAAAGCGGCCAAATTGTCCTGCTTTCATTAGTGCGCTGAGTGAAGCCTCTGCCGAGGCCTCGATTCCCAAGACTCTCAGATAACAAGTGGCTTCCCACACTGAGGCTTTCTGTTTTCTGTTTCCTCTCCAATAAAACCAGCCACAGAAAGAGAGCGAGAGAGACGGGGAGCAAGAGTGATAGACGGGTGGGGAAAGGGGAGAGGGGACCCCCGTGGTCTACGGTTATCTGGGGCAGTTTGGTTTATTTTCCCCAACCCCAATGAATGGCTGCCGACAAGGCATTTCTGATGGCCATGATAAGATATCCCACCCCCGGTGTCCTACCTGTGTAGCCTTGACCAGACCTCCAGCTCCATCCTTTCAAGTAAACAGGTTAAGCATGCCATCAGGAGGTGGAGGTACTGAAAGACAAAATAAGGTGGTCTTGTGCTGAAATGCACAAATGTAACAGACTTGAGTGAAAGCGGAAGGCAAAGAGTGGAGGTCACTAATATGACCTCCCACACACAGTAATGCACAGACTACGACAAAAGCATTCCATAGGCATCCTGTTAGTGATAGGTCTAGATAGGAACCACTGAGCACTCCAGTGTATGCAGCTGGCTAGTGGATGGAGAAAATGTTATGTTTCTCTGAGGCCCAACAACAATCAAATTGATGCAAGCGATTTAAATGTCTGGAGGCCGGCGCTGCTGTATGCTAAAATCAATAGCCGTGTCACTAATCATCTACTGCCATACTTATCCATTTGCTGTTTTGAGTGAATAAGAGTGAATATTTTTCAGGTAGGCTACAGCTTTATGAAGTGTACCCAGAAGGTATACAAAAAACAGTCAAACACTTCAGTATGAAACACTGTAAACTTTTCACAGTCAGCAGCTGCCATCTTCGCCACACAGTGGAAAGGGAGGGTCCACCAAAAAATATGTATCCATCAGAAGTAGAATATATTGTCAGCATGAATGATGTCAGCAGGTAGCGAGCTAACAATGGCAGATTTTATATCACATTAAATGGGCTGTGACATATTTTAGTATTTATGTGTGTTAAACGGTCATCTAAATTTTAGAAAAAAAATTGTATTATTTGTGATCTGAGGCATGTTTTTTGATAACTTGTACATAGAGTATAGTACACAACATGAACATATAGCAACAGAACTATCTTAACTGAGGTAGTAAATATGACTTCTATACAGTCATTAGTCACCTTGTTAGGTACACTTGTTCACCTTCTGGTTAATGCAAATATTTAATCAGCCAATCACATTGCAGCAACTCAAAAGACAATAGCCAGGCTGCATCGAGCTGATATAGAAGAGCAACAAGAAGCTCAAATAGCCAGTCGTCACAACCAAGGTATGCAAAAGAGCATCTCCAGAACACAGACGTGCTACAGAAGCAGAACGCCATATTGGGTAACACTCCTGCCGAGTAAGAACAGGAAACTGAGGCTCAATTTGCCCAACAAAATTGGACAATACAAGAAAATGTTTCCTGGTCTAATGAGTTTTGACTTACATTGCAACATCAACTTTTGTTAAACACAAAGTCAAAAATATTAGTTATATAAAATCTGTATATAAGCATTAATCATTATAACATTAATCTAATCTTTGTGAGAACATGAATGGACAGTTTCCTCCAGTCTTTAAAAATGACTTGTTTAATACCACATAAAAAGAAGTAAGAAGGTGGGCATTTAGGGAAGGCAGAGATAAAATCCACCTCGTGTTACCTTATTACTTCCAGTCATAACAGCTGTCCCTCCATCCTCACAGACACATATTTGTGTATTGCCATAAATGTGAACTAAAATGTATGTAACTGCACATCACATAGCAAAACACCACACATAAACATCCAACGTAACTGGATGAATGTAAGATTTTTAGTACTTTTTTGTCCACACTGAGAATACAGCAAAAGGGATTGTGAGCATTCATGGTTGTAGAAGCTAAACACAAGTACACAGCCACAGCATACTGATGCAACTGGATTCAAATTTAAAGGTTCCACTCTCACATCTGCACCAAATGGTCTTCACCAAACCTTCCTGCTCTCCCCTCACCTCTGCTGATAGCAACTCAAGGACTCTCAGCCAGCCGGCGGAACTGATGCTGAAGGTGGAGGAAGAGACGGAGAAAATACCAAGAGGGTGTCTGTGTTGGAGAGGTAGGGTGGCAGGAATGATAAACTGCGACCTTCTCCTCATACTTGCAACATGCCTAATGGCTGTTCTGAGTGCCTCAGCTCAAGGTGTCTGAGCCTCTAAATGGAGGGGTATTTTTATCCTCATCACACACTCACTCACATATTAACAAACGCTGTGAATTGTGTGCATATCCATGGCTGATGTCCGGGTGCACCACAGGGTGAACGAGGGCTGGCGAGTTGGCACGCAGTGCTGGCAGTACTCAAGTTCCTGATAGCTTTCAGGGGCCTTTGATGTTCTTTGCATCCCCCGGCCCCTTAACCGCTCCATCCCCCGGGCCTCCCCCTTGCAGGAAATTGCATTCTGTCCACTGCCATAGCAGATAAATGAGGCAGGAGAGGGTGCTGCACACTGTCACCAGCCGACCTGGCCTGTCTCACACCGCACCGCAACCTGCGGTGTGTTAGCCGCGTGTGCTCTTATTCAGCACCCATGGCAGTCCTTGGGGAAAGAGAATGTATTTAGACACATAAATGCAGTCCTGCACCTACACACTGAAAAATACAAACTGCAGGCAAGCATGGCGTTGTATACGATGCAAAACATTGTGAGTTTAAAGTTTATGCTAGCAAGTGGATCTCTGCAGGCTTAAAACATACAGTATATTATTATTTTTACAGTACAAGGTCCCAATCACACCACAAGCACATGCTCACTTTGACTCTGTAAGATTAGCTTTAGCATCCAACAAGGATAACAATGCATTTCACACTTCAATCAAAAGTCAGTGATATGTGATTACATCATTGTTAGAGTCCTGTAATCCCCCCATTGACATTGTCTGGGAAAGTCAAGAAATAATACAGCTAAAAAGGAGCGCTCACGCAATGGGGACCCCAGTGGTACTTAGAGGGATGGAGGCGGCTAGAAATTTATGACAGGTTGAACGTACTTGGATGTGTGAGATCATGCTTTTTGTTGTATGCAATGACGTGTAAGTGTGCACTTGTGAATATAGGTGCATGTCATGGGCGTATGTGCAAATATGTTTGATTAGTGTTTCACTACATGCAGCACAGTTAGTGGTAACAGAATGAGTTAGAGCTATAAAATGATGTCAGTCCTATTGGTACCCAATGGTACAACCCCACCCTAAATCCTATAGGTTTAGATTCCCTACACTTAACAACCAATATGTCAGAACGAAAAAAACAAACAAAAACAAAACTGCTGCACTAACATGCTTAAGCTGAACATGTACACTGTATATAGATGTGCATAGATTTCGCAACAGCTTTAGCCACCAAAATGATGTAAGAATCCTTTCAGAAATTATGCCACAAATATTTTTATTTTTTGCACAGAAAACAGTACATAAAAAGGGAAAAATAGTATGACCATAATTTGCTGTGACACAGCACCAGTTATTTGAGGTGAACTTGAGTACAATTGGCCAGTTATATGAGCACTTTGCTGAGTTTCTTCTGTGGATTTAGCCTGTCTCAGTTGCCTCTGTCCCTTGACTTATCTACAACCAAGTTAGGGCCCAGGACATCTGCGTTTTGGACTGCTTTATATGCTGTTTCAGGAGACAATTCTTTATATTTCCTGGTGTACAGTTTGTGATTTTGACATGGTTGCTGTGAAACCAACCAGATGCCTTCTGTATGGTGCTGCATATCCATCAGATACTTCACTGAATTTCCATTTTTAGGCCAGATTTTAATTACTCTTATCTTCCTGAGGTTTTATCACAGTGTTTCAGAGTGAGTCGTTGTTATTACACTCTCCCACATCACACGTTGTGCACATCAGTATTTACAGAATTACTTATCATATATTGTAGTTCATTTGTAACTTATAAAAAGTGAAGATCTCAAATAAGTTTGGTTTATGTTCCCAAACATGTGTGGCCTGAAGCAAAACAGGAGGCTCCAGAGTTTTCAGTCATTCTACTCTCTGTGTTGTTTTCCTTTGATTGATCTCTGCCCACCATGTCAGCATTAAATAAACAGGAATGCCAAGTAGACCTCTGTTCAAAGGTAGATTTTTGCTTTCATTCTAAAACCCTATGCTGTACCCCACCCTGTTGTGTTTCTTTTCCATTTAACATGACAGTAAAAGCAACACCAAATGTATTATACTACATGTCGGTTACAGTAAGAGTTACAATAAGCATTACAGTAAGCCTTTTTTCTTCCCTACGTGTAGCTTCTGGTGTTTCTCGGGTTTATGTTTGTAAGAAAGCAGGTGTCCGAATGACACAAGTCATCTAACCTAAAAGAGCTGTCAGTAAGACAATGTAGGTTTCATTGTTAATTTTTCAATGAGTTGTGATCTTTTCAGTCCAGGTTCATTTGAAATTTTATTTTAAAAGCTGAAATAGAGCGACAAAGTCAAGATAGGTTAAGTCTATTCAACCAACATCTTTCCCTTTTTCCACGCCAGCAGCACACTCCTGTTGATGTGAGCGATCCTGCGTGTGGTGAGTGAGGAGAGCAAGGACACCATGTGGTTCTCTGCTGTGTAACACACATACCACATGCACACACACACATTTATGTACACACCAACCCCATTACCCACCACCATCTCCACAAGTGCCCCATGTGACCCTTCATCCTATCCTGAGCTGTAGCAGAGCCCCCCTACACATCAGCAGGCTTCTGATTGACAGGCCGTGAAGATACACCAACATGGTCTCCATTTAGCTCAAGTACCACACCACCATCACCTCAGACACCCCCACCCCGTCCTCCTCTTCGAGTCCCAGGAGAAAACACACTTGAGCCAAAGTGTTTCAGAGCAGGATGTTTCCTGGGGAGAAAAGGTTTCGTCTCGGGTCAGTGTGCACTGCTGTGATGGAGGGTGCTTTTTCACGAGGGTGTGGGGGAGCGGGTGAGGCGGTGCGTTGGGGGGGAGGCGGTCAGCTTACGATGAGAGGGAAACGAAGAAGAGGAGGAGCGGTGAGAATTAGAGACAAAACTTGTGGATGTTTGAAGAAGCAAACTGCAGCACAGCCAGGGTGGCAGACGTTTGTGTGTGTTTGGAAAGGGCCAGAAGTGGAAGTTGGGTGAGTGTGTGATGAAGTAGTGGGGTGTATGGAGGGGGGGTTACAGAGTTTGGAGAGGCGAGGTGGTGGCGAGGGGTGCTGAGGGTGTTTAGTCCTGAGAGGAAACATTAGCAAAGCGAAGAGGAAAAGCTGCCAAATTAACTTCTCACCCTTTCAATCACACCCCTGAGAATTCTTGCCCCACTTTACCTCTGCTGATCTGGCTCCACTTTTTGGATGAAGGAGTTTCTTTTTTACTCTTTTCCTTTTTCCTTTTTCTTTTTTCCCCCCCAGCTGCACACTGTGGAGAAACATCACACCCTCACACCAACCCAAGCGCAAACTTACCCCTCCCCATGCATCTTGTCTTGTTCCCTCAGTTGCAACCCTGTTTCATCCATTGGCCAAAACTACAAACATGAGTACCGCAGCCAATGAGTTCGCAGGACCTCCCTCTGCTTCCGTTCCCAATTCGGCAGCAGCAGAAGGGCTTCAAATATGTCCCCCCGGAATAAGAGTAATGTATTAAGAATCAAACCCGTACCTTGTTAAGTATGTCCACTCCCAAACACCGGCCAATAGAATGAATCAAGCCCCAGAGAAAATTTTAAAAAATCACTCAGTGTATTGCATCATTCTGTGAAGAAAATAAAAAAACCTGCATTTATGTGGGTTTAAAAGATCACCAGAGAAGTGGAGCAGATGGTCTGTCATGACTGGTGCTTTTGTAAAGCTATCCATGTACATTCAGCTCAACTAGCTCCAGCCTGTAGAGCAAGATCTGGAGTGCGGTAATAAAGTTCAGACCTCGGTCCTCCTCTCTGTCATTCCCTCCCACCCTCCCTGGCATTCCTACATAGAGCCATTCTGCTCTAATTTGTTTGTATTTGTGCATTTTTCCCCCCAATCATCTCCACTTTCTGTTTTGCCTCTTTCCTTTTCTCTCTCCCCCTCTATCATTTTGCAGATTATGTGGTTGGTTCCTCCTCTTCAGGTCCTTTCAATCTAAAATAGATGATTAGAGTCATTCTGCAAGACAAATGTAACTTTTCTGGACGCTCTAAATCTGTTTAGGCACATTTAATAGTGTCAATTATTGTGGGGCCAGACAGGGGACTTGGGCCTTTCTGTAGTCAGGGCCCTTAATAACATTGGCTACAATGAGAAGCAGATGCCGACCCTCTTGGTCCCTTTGAAAAAAGACATTTGAGTAGCTCTGCTTCTAATTTATGAGCCCCCCTCCACATCTGGAATTCTTTATAATTAAAACATAAACCCCAAAGTTCTACTTCCACCTGTCAAATGTTGAGAAGATGAACATAGTAATAGGCTTCTCCTGCACTGGTGGAGAGATGGAAAGACTGGTTTTGCTTGTTCTTTCTTAAGGGAGGGGATTGGGCTGCTAAGGTGGTGCAAAGAGAAGCCTTCTTATATGATTGTTTTGCTTTAAGCCCAGGTCTGGTGTGCCGCATGACTTTTAGCTCTACGAGTTTAACCCAAGCAGCTACACATGCATTCAAAAGTGAGCTAGCAGTTAGTATATTAAATTACACTCTGGTTGTGGGAGTGTATAAAATCATATTAGTCAAATAATTTCCGGGTCAATAATGGGCAAAAAGAAACAAGAACAAATGTTGAGCCATTTTTCTTCTACAGTCTTTTCCTCTGAAAGGTTCAAAGTGATGTGGGACAGAAGTATTACAGCCAGACGGAAACACAGATTTCCGATCTCACACCCAAAGTGAACAGGAAGCATCACGTTCAAGCTTAATAGAGTTCCTTTCCATGTATTAGCAAGTAATGAAAGCAAAGGAATGGATTTGCCACGGCTGGTGAATAACATAATTGTCCATAATAGGTTTGTTCCAACAGATCAATAAGACCTACATGAGTGAGCGCTGAGTGTGTGTGTGTGTGCATGCGTACGTGTCCGTGGAAGTGTGTGAGTATAAAGCCTCTCAGACTTCAAGCTCCCTTCATTAAATCGAATTAAGATCCTGCACCCAGCAGATTAATTTTCTTTGTCTTTTTCTTCTTTCCTCTCCTCCCACCTCCTCACACCCTCCTTCTTTTGAGAGCAAGACAAAAGCAGCTGTGAGAGGGGTCGTCAAGCTTGTGGAGGTTGGAGAGTGCAGCTCGTGCAGTTAATCCTGCTGTGGGTACAGCCATGAGGACAGCATTCTTTCTGTTTTCTCCTCTATTGCCAGATCACCGTAATAAGGTTTTTGGTGTTAAAGGTGGAACAAGCCCTGAAAACAGCTGATCCACACCAGCCTCTTGTGCCTGCACACCCGTAACACCTACAGTAGATATAAATGGCTGCATAGATAACACTTTCAATTCCCAAAGAGGGGTTTAGCATACTGCTGATTTTGTGCTCTTACAAGGGGTCCCTACAAATCTCAACACTCACTGGAATACAACTACTCTCTGTTTCTGTAGGTAACTCATGCCGTCAGCTGTGATGAAGAGAGTCAACATTATCTGCAGGTGTAAGGCAGTTAAAGTACTTCCCAACAACAAGCATAAAACTGAGAAGGAGGCGGGTGTTTTTTAAAAAGAAGGAGGTTACGCTGCTGTCCTGAGGAAATGAAATGAGCACAGTGTGTGACAGGTTTGGGAAAACAGCAGGGCAGCAGGGAGGGGAAAATGAGCTAAACAAGGCAAACTTAGAGGAGAGGGTAGACTGCACCAGAGAAAAAAGGGGGGGTAAGTGGCAGAAAAATAGGGTGAGAGGAGAGCATGAGAGGGCAAGCTACTACACAGGGAGGAAGAGGGAGAGGGAGTAAGTGAGAGGAGGGCCTCTTTGTGGATCATTGGCAGATAATGGGCTCATTAGGCCAAACGTAGCTTTAAAAGGCTCTGGCTCTCTAAACAAACAGAGCAGGCGCTGAGGAGACGGACTTAAGGGCCCGACATGGAGAGAGATATAATGAGGCCCTCCGCCCCCATCCTGCAGAGCTTACCAACTGGCTGCCTGCTCAAATTCTCCAATGATCAGGCAACCTGCATCAACCCAAGTGGTCTTTACCTTCCACCTTCAGAAATTACCCTCTCCTGATTTAAGCTTGTCTGTACTTTCTCTGTTTCGGGTTTTAAAATGAGCATATTTTTCCTCTTCCTTTGGTTTTGGCATTCTGTCTACACTAAACTTTCCGTAATTAAGAAGTCTGGTGCATGTTTCCTGTAACATTGCTCTTTCTGGCTATGTTAGTCTATTGAAAAGGTTATGACTGAGCGCTGCAGAGATAACTGGTTTAGATTAAGGGTAGGCTGGATTGAGTACATGTATTACAGTAAATGACTGGTTTTGGTTAGGAAATAATTTGGGCTCAGGTTGAAGTAGAGGAAAACAGAAGTCTATGTTGGAGCAGATTCCAACACAACAAAAACTGTGCTTTATTGGGCATGGGAGAGTTTTGGAAAACTATGGCATCAGACCACTTAGTCACCACCAGCAGCCATGTGGCATTACACAAAAACTGGTTAACAGTTTTGTTTAGTTTTTTCACTTTTACATCCACCTCTGATCCTCTGTGTGATCACTTATTGTAAGCTAATGATGCATCGTTATTGTTTACTTTACATTATTTCCATTTGTGTTTGTTCAAATTAAGAAGCATTTATGATGATAAACTCTGTTCGCCTGGTTAGCAGAGGTTAAAATGCAATCAAATAAAATTTCAATAACTCTGTCACACAGAGAAAACCCGGATGAGTGGGAAAATTATTACATGCTTTGACTGTGTTAAAAGAGGTGATGACATATATAAGTAGGTACTCATATCTGTATGGACAGAAGAAGAGACCGCCTATTAAAATAGAGGTTGTTTCTAAAAATCAGAAAACACTAGTGTGGCTCATTTAGTGTGCCAGATCACCTGATCTCACAAACAGTCGACATAGTCTAACGGTTTAGCTGATATACTTTTGTAACGGGTGTATTAAAAAATAATTTATATTTCACCAAAGATCCATCCTGCAGTGTTATTTTCTTTGTCAGTACTGGTTATGTATATGTGTTTATTTATATATATTTATTTTCTGTATTTATATTTTGGGAGCTTTTATTTTGTTTGTGTGACCTTTGACTTCCCGCGAAGTCACTTCCTGTAGCTGCGCGCTATTTTCCTCAGTCACCTAGAGGTCCCGCTGAGGAGAGGTGAGCGTACGCTAGTGTTCTCAGTTACAGAGTGAATAAACACAGTTAAAGTAACTAAAAGTAATTCAAACACTGCTTGTTCCCTTTGTACATTTTGTCTCACAGTTCTGTTAGATGTTTTAGTGTGAATTATTGTTTCTCTGTCGAGTACAGCACTTTATTGTAACATGCTAGTTAGCCATTCTCAGATGAGAGCATATGAGCATGCAGGTGGCTTCTCATGTGGTCCGCTATCCTTCTCTCTCCCTTAAAGGTGTACATGCAGAAGTCCAGTAAAGTGAAGTCGCTGTACTGTTTTATTTTTATTTTAAACAGGTATGTGAGCTCCCTCTTTTATTTTTGTGTTATGTGTACTGGTTATATCTTTTGTTTGTGATTCATTTTTACTGTTTCAACTTACTGTTAGATATATGTAACTAAAAAATATGTAAAATTGCCACTGGAAAATGAAGTCTCCCTAAACTATAATTTTGTTGATGAGGTACTTGTCACTATATGTTCACGATGCAGTGCATTTTCATTTGTTATATATATGATTATAAATACATTTTAGCAGTATTATTTGTTAAGTAGATTTGTTGTGATGTTGCACCTCAGTCACCTAGAGGTCCCGCTGAGGAGAGGTGTACATGCAGAAGTCCAGTAAAGTGAAGTCGCTGTACTGTTTTATTTTTATTTTAAACAGTTCAGGGAGAATAAATCCGCCCAGCTGGCAAAGTGAGAGCTGACTCCTCTGGTCATTTGCACAACACAACGCAGAGAACTAGCGGCACTCAGAGTTTAAGGCCAGACCGGCTACAGTGGTGCCGTGACCCGGATCCACACCACTTCAGACTTGCTCATCGTGGTTCGTGGAGACGCGATCAACATCAGTTTGGTCACCAGAGGTTGCTGTAATGGACAATGTAATGTAAGCTCTGAACACAAATCCGAGCGTTCTAGGAGACACTTGCACCCTTTTTTTGGACTGTTGTTTACAAAAAATTTAATTCTTCTGTTTGCATTGTATATATATTAGAACAATGGATGATGAAAAAGTTTCAAGTGACGGGTTCAGCCTTGCCATGGGAAGAGGGAGGGTAATTGAGGGGTTGCCTAATACACCAGTTCGTAATGCAGGCTCCCCAGCTTTCTGTTCCACTCGCATACTTGGTTGCACATCTGCCAGTAGTGGTAAAGGTAAATCATTCTCAGACCCTTCAGCCACAGCAGACCCAGCATTAAATGACCTGATAACACACATAGCTCAACAGGTGGGGCAGACCATTAGGGATCAGTTGAAAGGGGAATGTGGGGAAAGGGATGACGGGGCCACACAAGCTCAGAGCAGTGTAAGCCAGCCACCCAGCGAGCCCACTTACCTCAACCTGACTGGGGCAAAGCTAGTCCTGCAGTCAGATGTGAGGGAGCCTCCAGTCTTCAGAGGAGATGGGTCGGATAAACATACAGTCTGTGAGTGGGAGGAGTTGATGAGAATGTATTTCAAGAAGCGAGCAACACCTCTTCAGGAACAGTACCAAGAAATAATGTTCAAGTTGATGGGCAAAGCTAAGGACATTGTAAGAATAACTCTGAGAAGCACCCCATCGTTGAAACCTTGTGAGAATCCTGATGTTATATATGACATACTGAGGCAACATTTCAGTGACATGACATATTCGTGTATGCCTATGGCCGATTTCTACAGCACAGTTCCAGCGCCAGGAGAAACTCCTGTAGAATACTGGGTCAGACTGAATAAGGCGGTTGATGCAGCAGAGGAAAGCCTGAAGAGGCTCGGGCGGCACATAGAGGATCCGTGCCAGGAGGCAGCCATGATGTTTGTGAAGTACTGCCCTGATCCCACCCTTGCTGCTGTTTTCAAGTTCAAGGCACCAGATAAGTGGGCAGCCAGTGAGATTCAGGAGCATGTGAATCGGTACCAGCTTGAGATGAAAGAACGTATGCTCCCCCGGTCTAAGTGTCTCACACCAGTTAAAGCTAACATCCAGACCCCTGCAGCTGATGGTCTAGCAACATCAATGCACCCTGGAGAAACACAGGTGCAGGCGGGATCAAATGAGACAGTAAAGGCCCCTTGTAACGACAGTTGCCTGAAATTACTAATCAGCCTTTTTGACCATGCTTTGTCGCAGAATAACCAGGTTGCAGACAAGCAGCTTCCTCCAGGTCTGGCCCGACCCAGATGTTGTAGAGTATGCCAGTCCCCTGAACATTCTACCCTTGCGCATTGTAGGCAGAAACACCTATGCCTTGCATGCTTTGAGCCAAATCATATTAAGAGAAACTGCCCTCGTCGCTCACCTATTCAAAGGCACCCTGCCTCCCAACCTCATGACACCCAGCCTTTAAACTAGCTGGCCCGCATTTGGTGAGGGGATGTGTGGGCACAGATGTTGAAACCCTCGGCAGTGATGATGTTGAAAAGTATTACATTAAAGCATGTGCAGCCGCACCAGATGGTGTTAAGGTGGTAGTACAAAACACACAGAGAGTTGGCCCATTTGACAAACTGTTTTACACTCCTGTCAGCATTAATAACAAACACCACATGCAGGGTATGCTTGACTCTGGTTCCATGGCGTGCACACTCAGTGAGCAAGCAGAACAGAGTATGCTGAGTGAGAATATACTGCCAGAACCCACTCCCCTGACTCAAGAAATAGTGCTAGTAGGCTGTGGTGGCACACTTACCAAGCCCAAATGCATGTATGAAGTTGAAATGAAACTGTATGGAGAGACCTGTATTGTTCCCATCCTTGTAGTGCCAGGTCAACGTGATGATATAATCATTGGCACAAATGTCATCCGGTTTCTCATGCACCAGTTGAAAATAACCAATGACTATTGGTGTGAGCAGTTTCTTGACCTCATGGCTAATTCATCCCGATGGAGAGGTGGAGAGCTCCCAGACAAGATCGGCACAGTCAAGCTTCAGCAATCAGTCACCTTGTTAGCGAGACAAGAGCATCTAGTCTGGGGCAAGCTGCCGAGTAATGTTTCTATGTCACCAGGGAGCACAGTGATTGTTAAAGCCACTTCATCAAAGTCCATGCCACGTAGCATCATGGTTGGCCGCATCATAACGCCATTGTGGGGTGATAGGTGGGTTCCCATGAAGGTCACTAACCTGTTGGATAAACCAGTCACCCTGAAAAGAAACAGTAAGTTGGCTGACGTGTCCCCTTGTGTTGCTGTTGAGGATTTTGAAGTTTTCCAGGGCACCTGTCAACCCCAGAAATCTGAGCAGGAGGAAGAAAAGGATGATGCCCACCTCACTGATCTTAAACAGAGACTAAAACAGGTTGGGCTCAGCGAAATTGATATTGACCTGTGCCATGTTGGTCAAGGGGGGAAGGAGAAATTGGTTAAAATGCTTGAGAAGTACAATGACATTTTCTCGAAGCATGCACATGACTGTGGCAAGGCCGAAGGCTTTTTACACCGCATCAGGCTCACTGATGAGAGGCCGTTCCGCCTTCCTTACCGCCGAGTCCCTCCAGCACATTACCAAAAGCTGCGACAAGTTTTGTCTGAAATGGAAGAACAGGAAATCATCAGAAGGTCCGTGAGCGAGTATGCCTCTCCACTGGTGTTAGTGTGGAAAAAGGATGGTAGTTTGAGAATCTGCACTGACTTCAGATGGCTGAATGCAAGGACCCTCAAAGATGCACACCCACTGCCGCACCAGTCTGACTGCCTTGCCGCATTGGGTGGAAATACCTACTTCAGCACCATGGATCTGACCTCGGGATTTTATAACATCCCAATGGCAGAGGAAGACAAGAAATACACAGCATTTACAACCCCAGTGGGATTGTTCGAGTACAACAGAATGCCCCAAGGACTCTGCAACAGCCCCGCCTCATTCATGCGAATGATGCTCAGCATTTTTGGGGATCTGAACTTCAGTAGTCTGCTGTGCTATCTCGACGATCTGCTTGTATTTGCTCGGACAGAAGAGGAGGCCTTGGACCGGCTAGAGACTGTGTTTCAGCGCTTGCGTATCCATAACCTCAAACTAAGTCCTAAGAAATGCCATTTAATGAGGTCATCAGTAAAGTTTTTAGGCCACATCATAGATGGCAATGGAGTGGCTGTGGACCCGGCAAAGGTTGAGGTCATAGCAAAGATGACAAAGGCTGAATTGATGGAGGATGATGGCTGCACCCCATCAGTTAAGAGGATTAAGTCATTCCTGGGAATGATATTCTACTATCAGCATTTCATCCCTAGCTGCTCCTCTATGGCGAAGCCCTTGTTTGCCCTCACTGCTGGACAAAAGAGGAGAGGGAGAGTTAAAACAGGCACCAATGCTGGTGTATACAGAAAACTGAGGCCCTCTGACTGGACAGATGAATGTGATGCAGCTCTGTCTAGTCTGAAAGAGAAGCTGTTGAATTGTGTAGTCCTTACACATCCAGACTTTTCTTTGCCTTTCATATTGTCCATTGATGCTTCATTAGATGGGCTCGGTGCTGTATTGTCACAAATACCAGCTGGACAGCAGAAAGCCCGTCCAATTGCTTTTGCCAGTAAGACCCTGAGCAATTCACAGAAAAAGTACCCAGCCCACAGGCTAGAGTTTTTGGCATTGAAGTGGAGTGTGTGTGAGAAGTTCAGTCACTGGCTAAGAGGTCATTCCTTCACAGTGTGGACAGATAACAACCCTCTCACCTACATCATGACAAAGCCAAAGCTTGATGCTTGTGAGCAGCGTTGGGTGTCCAAGCTTGCTCCTTACACATTTGATCTGAAGCACATACCTGATACCAAGAACGTCGTAGCTGATGCTCTCAGCAGAGACCCCTTTGCAACAACAGTCAGCCATAGGCTGATGACAGAGCATTACAGTCACCTCCTTGCTGAATCTGAGAGTGTCAGTTCTGAGGGAATACAAAATACATTCCGGTTGAAGGTCCAAGGTCAACGCGTGGACACACCACCTTTCCGCACCACAGGACTGCAGCCGCCCTCGTCTCAGCCTGGATGTGATGCTATGGATGTTAAGGCAATCTTGGATTGTCACAGTGACTGGGATCTGGCTGCTGAAACAAGGGCTGTGGAACTGTTCCAGTCAGTTCAGGACCTAGTGTTGCCAGGACAGGAGTCATTTCCTGTGTCCACACTAGAGGAACTCCAGCGTAGCCAGGAACTTGATCCCAGTATTTCAAAGATCTTACCATTTGTCACAAGGAGACGGCGACCTTCCAGGCGTGAAAGGGCAGGATTTGATGCGAAAGCCATGGTGTTATTTAAACAGTGGGAGAGGCTTAGGATCCAAAATGGAGTTCTCTATCGGATCACAAAGGACCCCCTGAGTAAACAAAGGAGACATCAGTTTGTTTTGCCTGAAAGTCTCAGAGCAAAGGCATTGAACGGTGTCCATGATATTGCAGGACATCAGGGGCAAGCGAAGACTTTATATCTGGCAAGACAACGGTTCTTTTGGCCGAAGATGGAGTCTGATATAAAGGAGTATGTCAAATGCTGTCAAAGATGCATCCTGGCCAAAACACCAGAACCCTCTGCTCGAGCCCCACTTGAGAGCATCAGAACCTCCGCTCCTATGGAGTTGGTGTGTTTGGATTTTTGGAGTGCAGAGGATAGTAAGCAGCGCTCAGTAGATGTTCTAGTCCTTACAGATCATTTCACTAAGCTAGCCCATGCCTTCCCTTGCACAAACTAGACTGCAAAGCAGGTGGCTAAGAAACTATGGGACCATGTTTTCTGTGTGTATGGGTTTCCTGAGCGGATTCACTCCGATCAGGGGGCAAATTTTGAAAGTGAGCTCTTGGCAGAACTGCTCAAGTTCTCGGGGGTCTCCAAATCCCATACTATGGCGTACCATCCCATGGGAAATGGAGGGACTGAGAGGTTTAATAGGACACTTGGCAACATGCTTAGGTCCTTGCCCCTCAGAGAAAAGAACAAGTGGCCTCAACAAATACAGAGTCTGACATTTGCATATAATGCAACTGTACATGAGACCACGGGTTTTGCCCCATTTCAGCTCATGTTTGGCCACATCCTGAGGCTCCCTGTTGACGTGATGTTTAAACAGGTCCTCTGTGATCCTGTAGTTGTGGATCACAAAAGTTATGTGAAAACACTCATGTCACATCTTCATGAGGCAGCTAGGATTGCCCAGACTCATGCAATCAAGGAACAAGACAAACAGGCAAAAGGATATAACAGAAAAGTAAAGGGCACACATTTGAACATAGGAGACAGAGTACTCATTGCAAATAAGGGCGAGAGAGGAAAGAAGAAACTTGCTGACAAGTGGGACGCAACAGTGTACACAGTCAGAGACAGAAATTTGCAGACTCACACATACAAGTTGGAAGATGACAGTGGCAACATGAAGGTGGTACATCGCAACCTGGTTTTGAATATCAGCTTCCTGCCAGTAGTGACAGTTGAACTGGGTGACACTGGATCAGAGGAAGGGTCATGTGCGTCAGACCTGTTAGATTCCTTGGATGAGGAGACTGCAGAGAACTAGCGGCACTCAGAGTTTAAGGCCAGACCGGCTACACTTTGACACATCCTATTAGAGAATGTCATCTAGTGTGGACTCCAAAAGCCCCTTTGCAACCCATCTCTTCCTTTTTCCACTATGTCTGACTTAGTTGTTAGTTGTAATTTCTGTCATCACCAACGCCTGTCCTTTTCTCAGACTTTCCATTATAAAAATGGAAGGGGGAAGAGTTCTCAAACCAGAGCCCTACCTCCAAATATAAATTGCCGCAGATGGAAATAACAGTTTTCTTTTGACCATGCTGGTCCTTACTGAAATAAACACTTTTCATCTCCTTTCACACCACTTAGCGGTTTGGCCCATGCACCATCCCCCCACTTGGTCTTACTCACCGTAAGCAGTTCGGTTTGTTGACGAGTGAGAACTACTCATATTGACTCATTGGTACTCAATTGCAAAACACATAGTTTCAGTCACCTTATAAAATGCAACAAACACCCCATGCTGTATTTTTCCCTCATTTAGCTTAGCAGTCCAGCACTATCCTCAAGCCCTCCCCGAGGACAATGCTGCAAAGAAGAAGAAAAAAAACCCTCAAGCGATACAAATAAAAAGTTACTGAGAAGTCACAAGAAATGTGAGCTGGAGTGTTTAATGCTTGTGGTAAAAGAGTGCTGTTCCAACAAAGAGGTCTGTGGGAAAGTTGAATTCCTATTAAGCAATTGGGATGTGAGCTCCATTGCCAGGAGGGGATGGCCTTTAGTTGAGCTCATTTGGATGCCACTCATAGCAAAAACAAAAAAAACAACCTCTGTTCAGGAGTAGCTTTGGTGAATAACATATTCCCGTAGAGGTCCAAATTGATATTGTATGAGAGTGCATGCGATTGAAGTGCTTCACTGTAGCATATTATTAGGTACCGTGGCTGTAAGCAATAACAGAGCAGTTTGCCTTGAGCTCCTTTGTAATCAACTGAGGGAAACAGTGCATGGCTATCCAACCATTGAAACTGCCACAAGATTTATAGTGAGAAAAACTAAAGAGACTGCCGTCTGGTTCTCCAGGAAACCAAAATATCTTCCTCTCCCATTACAGAATGTTTGCCTTTGTTTGCCTTTATTAATGCCAATATATTACAGTGTGAAAAGCAGGAGAACATTACTTGGAAGGACTGAAGTAGGGATTAAAAATGGAGGTATTGTTGGGGCGAGAGGCGGTTTCTGTTCATCTCCAGCTGCTTCCCTGCTCATCATGCTGAGAACTAACATGAAACACACTCACGCTATGGCCTCCTCTCACACACATCTGACATCCATTAAAAATACTGTGATGGAGGACCAAGCCTCTGAGGGGACTTGCGGTCCCATCTCTCAGCTCTTCTCATAGAAAAGTAAAGAAAGGAAGGGGGAAGACGAAGGAGATTGAAAGAAGGGGGTATTTCTGACAACTGGAAACCAATCCAAATTTGGACTGTGTATGGGGTTTTTTTGTCTCTCTCTCTTCTGAACAGGAATCCAACCAATTCAGCATGTGCATATGTTTTTAAACCATGCTTAGATACCAAGATATGTACAATTCACATTCTTTGTATTGAAAACACCATTACTTACCATTAACGTAAACACTTTATCATATCATCATAAGCACAGACCATGAGACTAGGGGAAACGAATATTGTTTTGGCATGTCTTTTCTGCTTTACCAGCCATCACGCCAAGATTTGGTGGTCTGACTCTACTTGAGATTATCAGGTTAAATATTTAAATTGACAATTTAAAAAAAAATGCCTGATAACTGAGAAAACGTGTGCAACACTTAAGAAACGTCTTCTGGACAACACAACTCTTGCCCTGATTGTGATCCTGTGCCATAGTAACAACATTCCAAACCTTTCCAGAGGATATGTCTATTCCCTGGTTCTTTTTCCCTACTCAGATAAGTTAACCCCGACAGTGTGAAACATCATTTAAAAACACAGAGGTTGGTCAAACACATGTAGGTCTCTGTGTAGGTCCACAGAGGTCCTAAGGGCAAAGTACTCACCTTGTAAATGACAGCCAGAGAAATTTTACTCATGGACTGTGTAATAGGAGTGCAGAAAATGATGCCTAAGTCATAATCAGGGCTGGAGAAGAAAACAACAGGTACTTTCTTGGAAGTAACAAACCCTAAACTTTAATGCAGGTACAGACAGTAACAAAGAAAAGAAATGTGTTTGTGCTTATAGCGATACACCCTGAAGTGTGTATTAGGGTGTATCGCTACAAGCACAAGTGAATTTGCAATAAATATTCAATAAAGTATCATAGCAAAATATGAAATAATCACAAACAAGCAGTATCGTAAAGAGGGTTTCAAAAGATTTTTTTTCTTCAAACCTAACACAGTAGTTTTATTGCCTAATCCTAACCAGATTATTTCTAATTCTCAAACTAGAACTGCATTTGTGATTAATAATGTATTAAAAATGAATACATATGTAATATGAAGATCTGTTACATGTATGAATTGAATTGCCTGGTGTGAGTGATTAAATAATTCACTCCACCACCACTTCTTCACCCTCCAAATGTGACCTTTTTTACTCCATGTAAGTGGAAAATATAAATTTTGTGTGCACAGAGACAAATTGGTGCGTATGAGACTGAAAAGATGAGCAATCAAAAAAGAACACAAAAATAATAGACTATAGGTTGAGTATTTCATGATCTGCCACGATATTCTGTTGCCGCAGATTAATTACTGTGCTTTATTAAATGTACTTTATACAAAAAAGAGAAAAAAACATACATTGAAGTTGTAAATATATCAATATTTCACTGTTTCTATTGGACTGACTGCTTGCTGTGGTATTTTGATTAACAGACATGTGCTACACCTGTTAGCAAGAGTGAAAATTAGCCCATTTTTGTCACGGTCCTTCGTCTTCGACCCTGTTTTTGAGTTTGTTCTGGACTCCTACTCACTTCTTTGGATTTATGAAATGTTTACAATCATGTTTTGTATTACCTAGTCTTGAGTTTTGTATTCTCTAGTGCATCTGAGTTTTGTTATCTGTAGTCCCTGGTTCCTTTTTATTACATTAGTTCACCTTCGTGTCCAGTCTGTTCCTTGTCTCGTCTCCGTATCTTGTCACATGTGTCTCCTGTTGTAGTCTGTCTGTTCTCCGTGTTTTGTTATCCTTTCTGTCTCCCTGGTCAGTCCCCTGTGTCTGTCTCTGATCTGATCTGTAGTCCTGGTCCCTTTCTTTCTCCCTTCCTGTTACTGTAATCATCCATGTTCCTTTTCTCACTCGTGTCCTCATGTCTGTTTATCTCCAACCGCCATATGAAGTTCACGTGTCTGTCCGGTCTCAGTGTGTGTTATTTCCTGTTTTGATAGTCTGTCTCCTGCATGTGCTGTTCAGTTTTTGCTTCCCCTGTCTTATCAGTCAGATTCTGTTTAGCTGTCTTCCACAGGTGTGTCCACTCTGCCCTATTCTCCTCTTGTACATATATTGTGTGTGTGTGTTCTTTTGTTGTATCCTTCCTCATGGTGTGAGAGTTTTAGTCCGGCAGTCTTTTTATCTCTCAGTCTATTTGGCTTTCTTTTTTTAAGTCTGTTACAATCCTTCTCAGTTACGGTTACTGTTTGTTTTCTCTGCCTTTTTGCCAGCATAAATAAAGCTGTGATTTTAAGTACACTTCCATCTGTTGAGTCCTGCCTGCCACACACCCAACGCAATACAATTTTCCAAAATATTAAATTATTAATGTGCCTCTTTCAGCAAGAAAATTATTTAATTTGGGGAATAAATTTATTTGTCTGGTGAATACTAAACAGTGTCGTTATTGTTACTCCAATAAATTAATGCATTACATCACTTACATTCCTACCCAACATTTTAACCCTAGAACACTATCGCTGGGTGATTTTCACCCGAGCAAATACATTTACATGATTTCTCTCTCCTGCAGCTGTTAGTGTGTCGAGGAGATTGTGCCTTCACCAGGGAAGTCTCAAATGTCCCAGGAATGGGTGTATCAAAAACCAGCTTTCCAGCGTCATTTTTATTTTTATTTTTTTGGAATTTTTTGTTCTTGAATTCCAGATTTTTCTGTAATTTTGGAGCATTATTTTAGCATCCCCCCATGACACTTTTTTTCATTTTGTTAGACATGGCACAGTTGAAAGTAAAAGCTGACCACTCTGATTTGTCATGTGTTTGATATATTTTGATAACAAGTACTTTTTGTTGGTCATATTATATCGGGTAAAAATCACCCGGCATTAGTGATTGTGTTACTATTTATAGCGATAGTGTTCTAGGGTTAATGACGTCAACTTTCTCCGTTTAAATCTTCTTCACTTAACTAAACCTACACTAAGTGTGTAATAAGGTAGAATAGCAAGGGTGCAGATTGAAGATGCTACCACTTGGAAAAAATAAGCTAGAAAAGATGTCTAAACAAGGCGACACAAGCTTCTTGTTTGATGTGCATAGAGCTAAGTGAGAGAAACATCACCCTGCTGTGTTCGCTGCCTGTTTACTTCAGCACGTTACCCCTTACGGCCACCCTACATGGACCCCCACACACATCGACCCATGGCCTGCGCACTTAAACAAAGCGAATGAGCGAAAGGCACACCTCATTAATCTTCCTGGCACTTTCCTCTCTAAGGCTGTCTATTTTACCAGTAAGTTTACTTTTACATGGAGGTGAAAGTGACAGATACTCAAACGGCAGCCTTAAAACACGAAATGTCCAACGTCACCCACAAGTAATAACTTACATGGTTTGTAATTTACCCAGCGTTCTTTTTTTCTGAATGCTTCCATTTCCTCTGCATTGTGCTTGTATCTTAAAATGGAATATGGAATTCCAATATGTTTGGACACATAATCTATATTCTCTTGGCTTGGTAAGGAGTGAGGCTAGTCTCATGACATGCTTAAGAGAGTATATCAAACTTTTCTTGATAAGTTTCATCGTCTAAAGACAGCCTCAGTGAAGTATGCTGACTCACCCACACCAAAAGGGTTCTGTCTGCAGACACAAACCAGGCAGGCTTGGGCCTTCAAATATGTAAAAAGGTGCTTTCTGTAAAAGGAAAATGTTTAAGGAAGTGGTGGTCATTCGACATTTAAGGTAATATGTTCACTCTGTTTCTTACCAATAGAATCCCTGCCCTTTATAAATGCTAAGAGCCAGATTTCTTAACCTTTGTGTAGAACCAGGGTAGCTGTTTCCCCTCTTTCCTGCCTTTATAGAGAGCTAAGTTTTCCCTCTTTTTAAGCCACTTTGTTTCGGTTCCAACATAAATAATTTTGACTAGAGAGGAAGAAAGTATTTCTCAAATTGTCACACTGTTTCTTTAACGTTGCTTGCATTAAACTTACTTAAAGTTATGCTTTGAACTAAGTTTTCCAAGTCAGATAACAAAAGTGACACCAGCACTGACACAACAACAAACAAGAGGCCTGAATATTAAAAGGTGTCACTGCTCTGTCATTGTAATTAAAATCACACATGATGTAAAGACGTCTTATTCTCGACAAGCTCACTTTCACTCACACAAGCAAACACAATGACAGAAGTCAGGTAACAGTGAACTGAGGCATCAGACTTATAAACTGCAGCAGGGAATTTGAATGACAGTGGACCCTAAAGAGCCCCAGAGGAGAGAGATGTGCCTGCCGTGTGCTGGAGTCAGCAAGCCCAATCCTGAAACCTTGAGCCCAGACAACTGACCTCATCTACAGGCTGCTTGGATGGAGAATCCCTGGCCAGAGAAAACAGCCTGTAGTGTAATATGCAGCATCTCTGGCACAGATCTATTCCCAATAAATCATATTAGCACTAAGAGAGACCTCGAAGTTCTTTACCCATGAAAAGAATGATAAATGTAATGAAAAACAAAAACATCTTTGTTTAAAATAATACCTAAAAGAGGCTAACTACTCATTCCACGACTGTAATTGTTGCAGCACAGCATTAGCCTAACCTCCCTATTTGCAACCCTATTCAAATGTTAACTATGGTTCATGCTGTTAATGGAGGAGGAACGTCATGCCAGAGAAAAACTCTTTTGTTTCAGGGTGTGGAAAGCAATTACCTGACCTGTGAACTCCCTTTGCATATGCAGTCTAAAAGACCATCACCACACCCATTCCCAGCTCGTGATCCCAAATCTGTATGAATATGCATTTTTAGAAGAAATTCCAATTCACAGCAGAGCAAATTAATGTGTTTGAACTTTAACAGAACTACCTACCATTTTTTTTCTAATGCAAAAACTTAAGATACTGCTTAAATAACATTCTAGTTGAACTTGGGCTGAATTCCAAGAAGCATTTCGCCAAGACTGCTTGTATTTGTTTAAATTGACAGCAACTAGTGCAGCACCCAGTGTCACAGATGTCATTATGAGCTGACATTCTTGATAATGCACTACTTACTTTGATTCCTGCAATATGTCCGCCAGGTATGAAATGGATCAAATGAATAGTTCTTAAGACAAGCAAAGCACTTTGTAGTTCTTTAGGCAGATATCAGAGGATGCCAACTTTCTCAGAATTTCTGAAAATACTCTCAAACTGAGCCCAGGTCCTGCACTGTTGGTGACCTGCATGAGCCCACCCTTTCCATTATATTTACCCCAAATCAGCCCAGTTAAATTCCCTTCCATTTTGCTCATCTACTGCCAGCTCCTCCTCTTCAGAACTCTGTTGGCTGCACCCACCAATCTCCACCTCAAACTGCTGGGCTCCAGTTTAATCACCTCTATATGTGTGTGTGGAGGATGGTGGGGGTGGAGGCGAAAACCACACATTACATCATGTATTTACTTATCCAGGTTAGCTAGCGAGTGACATGGAGAGTGGAGCTGGGGGTGAAAGGTGAAGGATTCAGGAGTAAATGAGTCATGACCAAAACCAAAGGGTTGGATTCTGGGGACAAGGTTGCTTAAACACCAAAAGGCGCACAACACCGACACAAAGACTCTGGCGTATCTGCGGTTTGAGCGTAAGAGCGCTAAAACTTTTCACCTGAGCTTCATGTGATTGTTGCAGACAATTTCTAAACTAATCCTCTGAGACTTCCCAGATGTACACATTTTAAACATAACCCCATAATGTTTCCCAGAATACAGAGTAAGCACTTTGAGATTATTTGCTATTAATGACAACAATTAGGGGCTCAGGCTTTTGGTAGGCTGCCAACTACTGTTTCAACATTTTTTCCTTCCTTGCAAGTGGAATTTGAGCTCTCCAAATTGCTTCCCTTTAGTAACAATGCAGTAAACACCCTCCAATCCTCTCTCAACCATCTGTGCATGGTCAACATCACCTCAGTAACTGCTCGTGACATGTGCTGAAGATTGGCCTTGTAGTGCATCCAACTGCTCCACCTTAGCGAGGTGGTGCAACTCAGAGAAACCGAGCAGATCCGGGGAGGGCAATCTGCAGGCCATTCCATTTAGTGTGAGTGTGGGATTTCTTTATTTTAGTGGGGGGATCCATCATTATGATGCAGTTGGTGGCTAACAGTGTGAAACAGAGTTTAAAAGAAAGAGGGACAGGATGAAAAAAGTAAAAGAAAGAAAAAAAAATTAGGTCAAAAGTAGAGATCAGTGGATGAGCTTCCACTCATTTGTCTGCTATGTCCCAGAAACCATTCCCTATCTGTTGGAGTGGCAGTGTCCCCGCGCGGGAAACATCAAGCACATTCCAAGAGTAGGCCCAATTACGGGCAGATGAGGGGCAGTTCTCTTTGTTTAAGAACAAAGCCAGAAGTGACACAACTGATCTTTAAAGGGAGCTCTCGCAGCCATGGCTGGGGGGTTGTTGGGGGTGTGTGTCGGGGGGGACATCAGTGGGTAGAGGAGGTGACCAGGTGGTTATAAATATCTATTTGGTCAGTTACTGGAAGGAAAAATGTGCAGTTTGTTTGTCATCCACTCATCCAGGTGGTGGGCCTGGTGGTTGCAAAACATCAAGACAGGGGGAGAGAGAGCAAGAGAGAGAGAGAGAAAGAGCAACCTGTTTAGACTAATTCTCATATGAAAGCCACATGTCATCCTCTAGTGTAAACCTGCAGTAAGAGAAAGCTCTTGGCAAGATCGGGTTGCATATTTAACCTGGTAATTATTCTGGTCATACACATTACCACAAAGTGAATTATCCTTGCACTTATGATTACGCAATGTTTGAGCAATTTTTAATGATTATTACCAGGGAAATACCAATATGAGAATGCTCATGTGGAGTTGACTAGAATTTGGGGGGGCAATTTTCCATAATGCAATGTATAAGTAAGCAACAAAAATGACAGAAAGAAGTAAAACACATTTATGGTTTTATAAGACAATGTGTCGTGGCTCAAATAGTCTTCATATGCTGCTTTTATATGTCTCTATTGCACTCAGGAAATCCACAGTTCCTCCGGAAGCTGATTCTGTGTGGATGCCCCCCCCCCCTTTTACAACCACCTCTCAAGCCTATAGGGGTTGTTAATTTGATACTAAAAAGACAGAATTTGGGTGGAGTAACACTTTAATAACTCACATTGTGCAAGTAGTTGTTGATGGCCAGAAGAAAAGAGTGCAGAGGGGCGGGACGAGCTTAAAGTTTAATTCCCACTCTGCAGTAAATTAGAACACAGCAGGGTAATGTCTGTTTATTCCAAATACAGCTGCCTGGGCCTCTCTCCTATCTCTCTCTGTCTCTCTCTCTCGCTCGCTCGCTTCTCTCCCCACAAACCGCACCACGGCCCCAGGATCACCTGGACCAGCAGTATACACACACAAGTATTGCTAAACAAAACACACATTGTGCAAACACGCACACTCTGCCTAAATAAACAGGCACATGCATACATGCACGCATAGGCAGACACAAACTCACACTGCACTGATGCACTCTCATACAAACACACCAGTTAGCACTATAACAGATATGTTATAATCCATGCTGGCAGCAGTCCAAATAGTTCAACTACTTTTTTTTTTTTTTTTTTTTGCTGTTTTCATGTAGTTAACCACTGAAATGAAAAGCTATTGTGGGCCATAAAATTATTATTATTTTTTTATTTACTTTAGCATTAATTCTCTGATGTAATCTAACTCTCTTTGACAACCCCCGCCCTCTCCGCCTGTTATGATACTGACCATAAAGGCATGAAGACATGCCCAGGCAGTGCATCTTGGCAGACACCACCATACTATGTAGAACATGTGCAAAAGGGCAGGCACTAAGCGTTCACATAGTGAAGATGTGGATGAATGGGTAAACTCCTCAGAAGTATTGGTTACTGCCGGGCTATTCATTAGCAAATGTTCAGAGAAGCTTCTGAGTTCTACCGTAGAAGTTACCTGGCTAGAAGGACATGCTTGCCTGATGGACATAGTACAGAAAACTAAAACTAGGATTCCTTACATGTTCCTATAAATAAATAGGTGTTTGATTTTATTTCTTTTGCATTTATTTCCCTGCAACGTGGCCAGGGTGTGCCTCATCCCTTGGCTGGTGAAAGCAGGGATCCAGCCCACCAATTCCCCTGAATTGCATAAGCATTTTAAAAAATGGATGAATTTATTTCAGGTTGTAATTTTGTTTGCCTCCACTCTGGTAACAGATGTGGCCAGATGAGGCCTTGTGCATTCATCTCATTCTCATCAGTGTGATATCTGTTTTTTGTTTTTTTTAAAGAAAAAGAATGCAGCTAAATTAAAAAAAAAACAAAACAAAAAACTAAACTAACAGCATGGCACCAAGATTTCTGATTAGATACATTTAGCTTTAACTCAGGGATGAAGTGATTAGAACTGATGGTCAAAGGTCAGGATCACTGATACTTTATATTATTAAAAAGAGATATGAACACCATACCTCTAAAAGATATTCCCACATGTATTATTTTGAAGATGGTGGTAGAGATAGCTGTGGACACATTGATGCAAAAAAAAAAAAAAAAAAAAATCATATATAGCTGTTCAAATGACTAGAGATCTGGTGACTGAAAGGCAGTCAGCAGGCACCATTTTTGTTGTAATTACTTTATTAACCTATATTTTGCTCTAATTTTGCACAGACAACAAATAAGGCAACATCTGAACTCAGAGTCAGTGTAAATTAGCATAGACTTGTTCAGAGTGATGACCTGATGGTCCTCTTTCAGGATAACAATGGCCCCATCCACAAGGCACGAGGGGGGTACAGAATAGTCTGATGGATCTTAAAATTAAGTGACCTGCTATGTCCTTTTCAGTCACCAGATCTCAAGTCATTTGAACACCTATATATGATTTTTTTTTTTTGCATCAATGTGTCCACAGCTATCTCTACCACCTTCTTCAAAATGTGGGAATATCTTTTAGAGGTATGATGTTTCATCCCTCCATCAATGTACTGATCAACTGAGAATCAGTGTCAAAGTGGAATAAGCTGTTCTGTTGGCTTGTGGTTGCCCAACACTTTTTCCTTTAATCTGTCAGCTGTCTGTAATTGTCAATTTTAAAAAGTAGTATGAGTTACTTAAAAAAAACTAAATGTGTAACTGTAGTTTAACATATTTAAGTGTGAAGTAGCTCGTTTGCAAACATATGCTTTTAAAGGGCCTTCAACACTGTGTCAACTGTTTCTATTAATATGTCTCTATAATAGTTAATTGTGTATAGAAATGTGTTTTGAAAGGGTAAACTTACTACAGTTCCTAAAGCGGTGATATTAGGAATCTCTTTAAAATAAACAAGTCTTTGCTGTCATCTAGTGGGAATTAGAGCATTGTCATGATCATTGCAATAGACTCGTGCCCAACGGCTATTATAGGTTTCTATCTCCATCTAGTGCACGATAAGAACAATGCAGTTTTTAAACAGAGGGCGGAGTGACGTAATGTTCTCAGAGTTTCTACGTGCGCGTTCATGAATCCCGTGACCTGCTGTCAAGCACACGCATGCTAGCGCACTATGCGAGATTTGTTTGTCAACGAATGAATCGGAAATTCCACAGTGACCCGGAACACTCAAAGTATAGTGACGGTAATATTTACTCTTGTCAAGCAGCGTTACAGCAAGTCGATAACAGGAAAGTGGTTTGACATATTTTTATTTCACTTAAAGGACAAGAAAACTCGTTTCTCGTTTTATCGCTGCAGATTCGCTAATACGCAATTCTCCGAGTTCTCCAGCCGGTATTAGCTTAGCCAGCTAGCAAGCTGGGCTAACAAGGTGATGTAGCGACAGCTGTGGTGCGCTCAGGAAATGTGATGGAAGTTGGTCTAGGCGTGTTTCATTATGAAAGTTTCATTTTTGGACTAATATGAAGCCTGACGATAGCTGCCGCGGAGCAGTAACCGCTTTCTGAAGGTGCAGTGAGCACAGCGCTGAGGTCGGGTTTCTTGGATAGTTATGAGCAGCATCAACATTACAACCAAAATCCCTCCATTAAGCTCTTTTTATACTAAAAGGTCAGCGCTGACACTACCGGCAACAAAGAGTGGGTTTTGAGAAGCGATGTGTTTTCGTGCTGTCACGAGATGAGTCTCGCCGATGAAACACTGCAGGCTGGGATGTCCTCAGTCCAGTCGGGACTGGAAGGGCAGCTGCCGCTTTTACACGCCAGACATCACAGCGCTCAAGGCGGTCTGGTGTTGGACCTGAACTCCCAGCAAGACTACCTCAGCAGCAGCTCTCCTGAGTATGACAGCTATGGGAATAACACCGGTCCTCTGTTCGAGAGGAGAAAGAGATCTAGATCCAACAGCTCCAGACATAGGTTCAACGAGGTGGTCACGGAGCTCGGTCCGGAGGAAGTGCGGTGGTTTTACAAAGAGGACAAGAAAACTTGGAAGCCCTTTTTGGGCCACGATTCACTTAATATTGAGCTAATGTTTCGGAAATACTGCGAGCTGAACCCCGGTGCAGCATGCCCCCAGGCCAGTGGAGGAGAGGATGAGAGCGGGTCTAGAGATCTGGAGAGCAGAGGGATGAACGGTGCAGTGCCAGCAGAAACGAGGACCAGCAGTGTGCACGGAGGCCGCGGGTCCTTGGACACATCCACCGTGTCCTCTGATGAGAGGGACGCTGAAAGCATTGAACTCAATGTAGAGTCGGTGTGTGTGCGAGGAGGACTCTATCAGGTTGATATAATACAGAGACAATGCTGTCCTGTCTACTGGAAACGTAAGTATAATCACCCCAATGCAACCCAAATTAAATCACCTCTGCACCAGTCACATGTAAAGTAACTCCTGGTAGAGAATAAGAAACACAACTTCTATTAGTCAAACCTCACGTAGAGGGTATGAAAACTACAGAGATCTGCAATATATTAGCTGCCAAAACACTTCACACTGTTCTGTAAAAGGTTCTAGTTTAAATGTCAAACTTGTAGCTGAGTATGCATTTTCTATAGTCACTTACTGTAGACTGCATTGTTTTCTTTTTTTCGTTTTCTTGCAAGCTAAGTACTTCATCTGGCCTTTTTTTCTGGATGTCAGTGTATTGAGCTCAGCTGATCTGCATTAACTAATTCATGGATATTTCCAGGAAAAGGCAGGGAACAAAGGAAGGCAGTTGCTATAGAGCTTCGGAAAACCTGACCTGAATGAATAGGGTTCATGGCTAGCTGGGTCTTTTGAAGCTTAATTTCAAATGACATTTACAGAAGAGGTTATTTTCACAGTTGTTGATGCTGTGGATGTATTGAGACCCTCTCTGTACTCTTTCAGCATGGTCTGCAGGCTACGTTAACAGTTAAGAATGTGAAATAGATACTAAAGGAGGACGTTTGAATAGTCATCCAAAGCATATCAGTTCACAAGTGAGAGATTAGTTTACACAATGGAACATGTATAAAGGTCATTGATATACTATAAGATAGAAAGCATCAGAATATTTTGAAAATTAAAAAATAAAAATCAATGTTGTGTTAAATAGTTCTCAGCTTTAGTTTGGCATATTGCCAACAAGCCTAACAAACTTACTTGACTGAACTGTACCTACTGTCAGTCTATGTGTCTACATTAGCTTTAGAACACTTTTGTCTTTAAATAGAAATAGACAGACTTTGAACAGGCTCACTCTGTAGAGAGAGAGAAGTTCTCTTTCTAAGGCAGCCTAATTTAAGATCCTACACTCTTATTCACCACCAGAGAATTACTTAATGATGTCACTCAAGACTGTAATCAAACATGGCCTCTCTGCATTAACCACTGAGACTTTGCCCCCCAGGATTTGTCAGACTTGTTGAGTTACAATGAAAGGATTCAGTTTCCAGAAACTGACTTACTTTCATTTCTAGTTGCTAAATAAAGCAATATATTTATTCCTTACCAAAAAATTGAAATTTCATGATTCCCATCCATGCAAGGAGCTATTTGTTTTCTTTTGGATCTGATACTAGATAATCCTACATGTCCTACATGTAATGTCCTACAGAACAAGACCATATCCCAGTGATGAGAGGCCAGTGGTTTATCGATGGTACTTGGCTGCCATTAGATGAAGACGAAAGTGACCTCATCGAAAGGGAGCACCTTAACCATTTCCGTGGGCAACACGTACAGGATACCTTTGAGATGGATTTGGTTCCCAGGACCATTGATAGTAAAGATGGTGAGCTCTGGGGAAGGGCAAGGGCAGGACAGCCTTAACTTTAGTGCAGTAAATTCTGTAATATAAAGCGTTTAAAGACAAAAATGCTTTAAAGAACACAGCACTGAAGCATCCATTCTTATAACTAACACAGTAAATGAACTTATTAACTAGATCATAGCTTAATCTGATGCTGAATGTTGCAATAGCCAGAATGTTGTTGAGTAATAACCTTCCAATGCATCTACTGATGACTGCTAATGCAAGTGAGAAGATCAAATGCTCTCATAAATTATAAATTCCTTTAAAAAGTAAGTCAGTGAAAAACGCACCAAATCTTTACAGTGAAACTAGAATAAAAGTAACCAGAGTCATAAATGAGCAATTTTGAGACAGATCAAAATTGCTAGTGTAGATGCACGCTCAGTTGAAATGAATGAGGCAGGTGTGTCCATTCATGTGGGTGTAGGTTTTGTCATGTCACCCTTCTAGTATATAGCAGGTGCAACTCGTACATTCTGGCTGGTCCTCCTCTGAGGGCTGGCTCAAGCGAAATGTAGCAGCATTTAGCTGTGAAAGGCAATAAGAAAGGGGTTCTTTGATTCAGCAGTCTCCTTTACACAGCCAGATCTACAGGACCTTCACTGGTGATAAGTGTGTGGGTGTGTGATAAATAGAGCAAAAGCAGAGAGAAAAGCATGCAGCAGCTGATAAAGATGGTTGGAAAAGTTTAGTCTTTATTGTAAAAACAAGACTCACAATATCACCAAGGTAATCTGGGACTTGTGTACTACATTACATACCTTGCTTCAATCTTAGTGAAACTATCGTTCTTCAATTTTATTTAATCTCAATACATATAAGAGAAAACGATGTAAAGTCGCTCATGTTTGACACGCATTGTGTAGACGGACGCTAAGATATTTAGAAGTATATGGATAGTGTATAAAGTCTTAGTGGAAAGGGGTCAAAGTCCAGTTCAGGGCTCGCAGAATCGCTAGCCCGACGTCCCGGGGCCCGCCCGCCCGGAGATATCGCTAGCCCCAGGACGTCGGGCTAGCGATTTTGCGAGCCCTGCAGTTATTTGCAAGGTGAGAGAAATAATGTACAAGGCCACACTAATTGGTTTTGTGACACTTGGCAGACTCTCCATTACTCAATGCATAGATCATAAGACCTAAACTTGTCTAATGTACTACTGCAAGGGAGAATAACCTACTCACCCTTTGAAAGCCATATGTAAGATATATATGTTAATAAAACCTAAAGAACCATCATTTGCATGTGCATTCATGTAGTGCGTATCTTGGGAACATTCAAGATCTGCATGAAAAAAAAAAAGTATTTTCCTCATATATTTGTAAAAGCATTAAAGCAAAGTGAATGGTAGCTCCTGATAATTCACCTTGTTTGAGTTCCTCCTTCAGGCAGCTTTTAAAGAAACATGTTTTATCTTGAAACTAATCATTTGAAGCCCTGACAACATTAAGGGCTAGCACCACGATCTATAAATGCGTCATTAAATGAGGCAGCAATCCCTGACAGTACTGCAGTAAATACATTCTCCAAGATATCGCTGTCTCCTTTACCTATTGCTACTATTTTTATTGTGTTCCCTAGCCTAGACTAAATGTTAGTGCAGCAGAAGACATGTTAGGCATACCAGTATGCTCTGCAGGTACATCGTCATCAGTGTGGTGCAAGTGCAAAATATGGGCTGATATACTGCTTCTGCTGGTTCTTCTTAAGTAATAAACAAGGAAGAGTTAAATTTGATGTGTCACCCATGCGTGATATGGTGTATTTTATGAAGTGAAGATTCATTGTGATTGTTACTGTTATAGAAAATTAAACAGTGGCGTCACCCCCTATTATTTTTTTTTTATTGTTACTGTTTGACACTTTCTTCAAAGAGTGCCTGCTGTCATTTGAGTCTTAAGCTGACAGGAATCGCAGACGGTGATCACTGGTGTAAGCCAGTAGTAAAAACTATAGGGCGTGTCCAGTATGTCAGCCTTAAAAGACGTCAGGGAAAAAACAAAGCCTGCAGGCTGGACACTGTGTCATCTTTGAGCAATGCAGTTTGTGTCGTTTGACGTAGGCAAGCCTCATAAGTTAGTTTGTGTGCTGCATATTCTGCTACATTTTATTAAACACCAGAGTGTAAGAACACCATGGGATAATTGATGACTGACACATACTTAAAAGAAACAGAAAATACACACCTAATAACATAGCGTACATTTGACAGATGTATGGTACTGACTTGTGCTTAGGATACAAACAAGTCTTGAAGTCATTGGCAGGAAGAGTCAGTTTTACAATGTTTACATTCACAGCCTACTGTAACAAAGAGTTGGTAAAGGGATTTGTTTTATCTTATCCGCAAAGATAGTTTTATATTATATGATGCAGAACAGATGAAGGTTATCAGTTCACTGTGACCTGTTTGGACTGCTTCCTCTCATAGTTGGTATCTCAATCATAAGGAACCACTTAGTTATGAATGGATCCATCAGTGCTGTAATGCCCAAATGCACATTACTGGTAGCTTTTATAACAAAACCCTCCCATACGCTCAGCAGTTCTGTCCTCCACAGCTTTTCACCTCTGCTAGTATTTGCAAGTCTGATGTCTGTGTTGTCTTTGATTGAATGTTTTAGTGAGACATGTCTCGTGCACTTGCTGATTTGATTAACAAATTTGAGAAAGCCTACATGTTTGTGGAACTAATTTTGTCACGTAGCATTTTTCTTACTAATTAAAATACTATCATAATTTTAGTAATAAAATCAATAGAGAAAAAATTACCCAGTCATGATAAAATATTATGAATAACCAAGTTTTAGTTTCTATCAAACAGTTGACATATGTGTGTGGTTTTATATGGCTGTTTTCACAAGCTGACACTCATTTATTGAAGGAGAAAATGAAATTAGATCAGTCGTCCAATAAGATATGGCAGTAAATTATCCTCATTCTCACCACTTCTAAGCGCTTGCAATTAAACTAAAACACCTACTTATCTCTAACTAATTAGATTATTCACAGTGAAAAGAAATACATCTTCTAATCTGTGCTGCTCCAGGTAAGAGAGGCATTGGAGATAATCTCCCAGATACTTATTCAGAGCTCTTTGTAAAAATATAGTCAGTAGGTTGGTTTCAGCATCACCTCCTCAAAATGGTTATAAATAGGAACGTATGAATTATTCATTAGGTGAAATGGAAAAATAAGTACTGTTAATGTTGTTAGACGTGAACTTATGTAGTACACATAAACAAAAAGAAATAATGGGGATTTGTAGCCTGTATAGTCAGAGTCATGACATGTGTAGATATTCTCTGTACTTCTTTGATAAGTGTAAGAATGTCGTCTGTAGCACATGTCAAACAGTGCTGCTTTTTCGGCCTGAAGGCTCACAATAAGTTCGCGTTTTATCAGGACATTTCCTATAGCCACCAGGTCGCTGCGGTAACCAGCGCAGACTCTTAGTCTGTCCTGGTTAAAGTGGTAACCTGACTGCAGCACTACTTGATAGAGCTACTTGTTCAAGAGTGATGACAGCAGTAGTCTGTGTGATACCAGGGTAATGGCCATTACTCACTCACTGTTGGTTGTTAGTTCTCTCCCACCTGCCCCCTTTCTACCTCCCTTTTCTGTTCAAATGGAGTGGATATCAGACGAGTACTAAACCTACATGTCACAAGCGCAAACGCTGCCAAGGTACTGTAAAATACAATTTTATTTTTTCTTCCCCCTAAAAAATCTGGTGTATTAGATCTAGCTTGTATCCCCTTCTTATAGCAGCTTGGTCTCTTTGGAACTTGAGTTTTCTTTCTTGTGTGGTTCAAACCTTTGAAATAATTTGACTATTTAAAAGCTAGAGCTAGGCTCAGTTAGCAGTTGTTTTAAAGGGAATTTAGGCTGCTTTCTGTGTTGCAGCCTTAACTGGGCCTAGTTGCTAGAACGTCTTCCTTTGTGCAAATACTTAGAGTTTTGTGCTATAGTTGTATTGCTGCTTTTTGGGGAATCCTGCATATGTGTCTTTCATCTCCTTGCTGGAATAGTGAGTAGACAACAGGATTCACTCAACTACCAGAGCAAGATCCCTAATGCCAGTAGACATGGAATAAATAAGCTAGTCTTCAAAAAAGCCTTCTGAAGGCTTTTTGCTGTCTTTAAAAAAACAAAACAAAAAAAAAAACTCCTTTCCTCTCCGTTTCTTACTTACTTTCTTTGCTCTCTTTATCTCAGTCCTCTGGCAGTATGACTGTACCATTAATGAACCACCATCACAAGCTCCCACTTTAAGGGCCATGAACAAAGCTCTTTGTTGAGAGCCAAGCACAATTGATGAGCCAAACAGAGAAGCCATTTATGGACAGTTACTATTATAACCCTTAACAGCTTCTTTCAAGTCCATCACTGTCCTAGTTCTGGATTTATTGAATAGAGAAGTCCTGGGGTCTGTGTCCTCATCTTCTAGTAAATCTGAAGCAGCCGATCTAAAGCCTAGCTGCTATATTACATGAAAATTGGATTGTCTTTGCTGCTCTGAGGCGGCCCTGGATGAAAGGAATCTGTTATTTTTGTCAAGACATAGCCAATAAAAAAGTTGAAACTTTTCATCAGGAACAAATGTCACAGTCCCAGGCCAGTTTATTTCATTTTATTTCAATTTTGCCTTTTATTCTTATTCCCATTATTTATTTTTTACCTCTCTCCAGATTTGAGATTCTTGCATACATGAAGTTTCTTTCTTCAAGAGTTTCCTCAGTTCCTTCACTCCTTGCCCATCCCTGTATAACACATAATCTCATCCTGTGTCCCTTGGTAATTCTTGACAGGCTGTTAGAGATCTAGCTCAGTGAGTTCTTTTTTTTTTTGGTTGTCTGTCTGTCCCTGTGTACATTTTAATCCCCTCCTCTTTTACCTTCATTTCCTTATCTGCTGCCTTTCACTGTAAAACAGGAAGTGTTATTTTACAGCACTTAAACATCAGTCAACAATTTTCACTCAAACTTTTGATATTAATAAAACCAGTAAAGTGGAGAAGTTAGGCATAGTTCCTAGTTTTTTCCTGTTATTAAGTATCTCCTGTTTTACTGTGGATTTGGCTACAGATAAGTCTCAACAGTTTGAGTTGGCCTCAAACTACTTTGTTTAGAACTGTGCAGCTCTTATAGCAAATGCCACCCTCCTTTTCACCTGTATGGTGTCTTCTGAGTACAGAGATATGAGGTAAGGAGTCTGTTTGAGATGAAACCAGCCTGGTTGGCAAAAGGCGCTCTTCTAAGAAGAACTGCTCGTTTCCCTTGTTGATTACTGTCAATATTTGGTGATGCAGTTTTAAAATGACCGGAAATATATGTGACAGAGAAAACCTTCTAAGAATTGCCTCACCTGGAAAGAATGTCACAACAAACAATTTTTTATCTGCCAAATAAAAGTGACAACCTGTCACTTTGCCTGTTCTTTTCAACAAACTTTTCTTTTTTCAATCTCTACAAGCTATCCTCATTTCTTAGAGGCAGTCATTCAGTTTTGGACTGGTTACATTCAAAGTGAACAGGTCTTTGGTACAGTTTAATAAGGGCTTGTCATCACATTACATTACAAGCAACAGTAGACCAGTTTAACAAATGCATCAGCACATTTTAAATTCAGGTGTATTCGAGGTAGCTGATAAATTCTCAAATTTATTGACAGATGTCTTATTTACTATGTGTATCTTTCCATTTTGTTAGGAATGTTTAATTAATAAAAATATGGAAATTATGCATAGTTGTGACACATGTTCATTTTTTTCAGTACTCTGTTATTAAGTAAAAACTGCATTTAAACTTTAAGAAATTAGATTCTCTGCGTAATAGTAATGCAGTTCCATTTTTTTCCCCAGGGTTTGTGTGACCATATTAAGAGTTTGAAACTAGAGAACATAATCTGGAAAATGGCATTTTTCCAAGTACTATACTTTTTTGTTCTTAAGGGTTTTAATTCCCAGTTTGGTTCCGAGCAATGTGAAGAAATGTGACCTTCAGCTGCTGTACAATAGTGTGTGAACCAGACAGTGGACTGTGCACTGGACCAGTGCCAGAGTTTTCCACCAGTCTTGTTCAAATTAATTTGATTGCACAATGCACTTAAAGGACAGAGACATAAATAACTGTTGAGTGAACCAGTCTCACCTATTGCTCTTAGCTTCTGTAGCAAATGGTGCCTGCTCTCTAGTCTACCTCTGCTCTTACTTGCTCTAGTCACTGCATTACACTTAGAATTGAGAACCAGGAGGAAAAAAAATAACAGTAAGAGAACTAAATGTAGATATCAGTACCAAATATATCTTCAGCTAATGATGCAAAAGCAGGGCAACAAGCAAGAGCTGAAATCTGCAAACATAATTTGTGTTGGTTTGATGTGTTTTTCTGTCTGCAGATCAATGCTCTATGCTGCATTTTATCAAGCCGTTAGACTAGTTTGTTCCTACTTTTGCTAATTTGCGCCACATTCCTAACTGGGTGTAATTACCTCTTCTGTCTCTGCTTTGTAAATTTGATTTATTTTGATTTTTCCTGTTACCTAAGTTTTCCTTCTATTCCCCCCACCCCCAATGTTTTTTTTTTCCCCCAAACAATCTCCTTGTGTCCTCTCTTTCCTCTAACTGTTCATGTACTCACTCCTCTCTCTCACTGCCCCCTGCAGCCATCCATAGTCTAAAGCTGAGTCGATCACATGTGGATTGGCACAGCGTGGACGAGATCTACCTCTACAGCGATGCCACAACTTCCAAAATTGCAAGAACAGTCACCCAGAAACTGGGCTTCTCCAAAGGTCTGTAACCACTTAAGGTTTTCTTTATTTATTTAATGGCATTTTTGATGAAAGCATGGTACAGAAACTCATCATATCTGCTTAAATGATTTCAAACTACAACTACTAGGATCCCTTGACTTTACATGCATGTGTTGTACTGTGTGGTATTCAGCCGACACTAGCTTGCTAACACATTGTTACGGTAAGCATATCTGCTAAAGGTTAGGCATGAAGTAACTGACTCAAGCCTTACAGATTTCAACATGCAGACTTGCATAGGTGGAGATAAACTTTATTTCAATAAAGTTTATCCTCTTTGCTAAGGATATGCCTATAAAATGTGTGAAGCCAAGTGTCTAGTCAGAAAATCGAATTGATTTCCTATTTTGTGAGTTTGAACAAGCGTCTCGTCCAGTGCACAAAACGACCTGTATATTAATGCATTTGTAGTTTGCATCAGGTATTTAAACGCAGTGTCCTAACTGGATTAGCCCAGGAGGCCACTCTGTGTCCATCTGCCATGTGCTACTGAAAAGATGACAAAAAGCAATTGATGTTTGATCCGCATGGATGACTCTAATCTGATCTACAGTCTCCAAGCCCTACAGCACATTAATCTCTCCTGCTTTCAGGTTATTGGACAAGATGGACCTGGTTATTTCAATTTTAACTGAGATGTTCATTTAGTGCTAACCAGGCAGCAGTCCAGTAGATTCTATTACCCTGCTGTGTAACACATGACTAGACTAGATTATAGATTCTAAATAAGGTGACACACTTGGCCCCATTGACACATTGGCAGCCACAATCACAGCAGGGTTCCCAGGTTTCACCTACTGGCCTCTTTGGACTCCATCACTGCAGCTTTTTATAGCTTTCTGTAGAACATAGTTGTAATGTGTTTTTAAATAATGTTCTACAGAAAATACTAAGTTTAAATAGCTGGGTTTTTCTTTTTAAAGCTTGCTTTTGTAAAATGAAACTCCAACCCCGTCCTTACTTGTCTTTTAGCCTCAAGCAGCGGTACGCGGCTCCATCGGGGTTATGTTGAGGAGGCCTCACCTGAGGACAGACCCCCTCAGACTACGCACATTGTCTTTGTGGTTCATGGCATTGGACAGAAGATGGACCAAGGGCGCATTATTAAAAACACTGGAATGTGAGTTGATACCTGTATGTTTGTTCTTTTTATGATAGCAGTACTTTCAATTTCATTCCAATGGAATCCGGAATAAAATTGAAACCTAGTATAGATGAACTCAAACGCATTGTAAGAAAAGTCTTCCTGGGACGTACTGTGGTGTAATGTTGGAACTGTCAAAGTTCATGTTCTGTCTGCTAAAAACAAACAGTCTCACTTCTTGTTCCTCTTTTGTAGATTTGTAGTTTCTCTGTGTGTTAACATTTCTGTGCTCCTAACTAAGCTTACATCATTTTGTTGTGGGTTTTTTGTAATGTGATATGATGGATTTGACATATACCTGTCTGTCTTCTTTTGTTGCCAATTATGTAGCTAGTGCATTTCTGAAGTGTCAGAGTGCATAACTGAAGCACTGTTGCATGAGCATTATAATATGCTCATGCGACAGTATCCACTAAATCATTCAGTTTTTCCCCCCTCCACTCCTGCAGACTCTTTTTTCTTCTCCTGCCTGATCTCATTTTCTCCACCCATCTTTCTCACTCTTGGTCTGCTCATGCCGTTCTGTTACTTTACACTTTGCGTTGTTAATGTGTGATCACACAATGTACCAAACCTTAAAAATAACCTTAAAAATAACACACATAGACACAACAGAACAGGGAAATGCACTTCCATAAAAGTAAGTAAAGAAAAATGACAGGATTCATGTTGCAGAATAAACCCAGCTGTTTCCAGGACTGGAAACATAGGCAAAAATGTGGTTACAGTTTTTGCCCATGTTTCCAGTCCTAATCAGTTCCTAATCAAGTCGTGCCATTCTGTCTCAGTGTTTTATATACTCATTGGTTATATAACCTTCATCTGTCCAGATTTCATGCCAGTGGGAAGATGTAACTCTTTTATTTGGATCTTCTATAGAGCACTCGACACATAAAAACAAAACAGTCAGCTTGATGCTGTGTTGATACGTTACTTGAATAAGCCTGCTGAGTTTCTTTTGTCTTTCAAAAGTTACATCTTGTTATGAGGAACTTAGAAAATTGTAAATTATGTAAAGCTTAAAATGACAGTGCACAATAGACACTTCTGTCTTTAGAAATCTGATAAAGTAAGTTATCACAGCATCAGTTTCTCTTTTAAACTCAGTGGAGTTCAGCTGTATATACAGTATTGATCATATGTTGCTTAAGCTAGATGCAGTCCTTTCATATGTCTGTTTTTATCTAAAGAAATAACTGAAATAGCCTTGGACCATAGGTCACTGTCACTGTGTCACAAACTAAGGAGTTAAAGCAGATAAAGTACACAAAGTCAAGCTGCAATGTAAACATTTACTGTAAACATACTGTAAACATATCTTCTATCTTCATGTAGATTATAGCACACACACTTTCTCAGCCAAGAGAAACAATCATCCTGAAAACTTGATGTATTTGTTTGATTTTTGGTTGCTTCTTTTTACCTTAAGTAATATTAGGTATTTGTCTTTTCAGTCTCTTACATCCATATTGATGAAGCAAATTGTGGTGAGATTTTGCAGTTACAATGTCCTAAAACGGAATCAGACAGTGTAAACTTGCTAATCCTCAAATGCCAAACCTAACTGTATTCATTAAAGCCAATCTAAAAGCAAGGAAAACCTTACAAAACTTGGGAAAGCTGTAAAGCAGCACTCAGACCTTTGAGCATTTCCCCTACACACAGCTGAAAGTCCTGTCAAAACCTGCATTAGGTGCTCTATTCACAGTGGAGTCATTTAAAAGCCTCTCCCAACCTCCATTTATCCATGTCAACAACCTGCCTCACCCCTCTCTCTTTGTGTATTTAGTGTATCCTGCAAGCTAATGGTGCCCCATATAGGGCTAATAGCAGTGTAGCCTTTGTATGCATGCTGCACAAGGGAAGCAGCTGCATCAGTAAAATGGACATCATTCTTTTCTGTCTAACAGTTGTATGAGTCTAAGACTATATAGATTTAGACTTCGAATCTGTCATTATGATAAACTGCTCCCGAGACAAAGTAACAGTGACATTGTTACTAAACAGCATATTCCCAAATGCACTCTTAAGTCCTTCAGTTGTATATCTGCAATATTGTTGTTAAATACATTATATACTGTTTTGTTATTGTATGTTTAGGCTGCGGGAAGGTGTGAGGAAGATGGAGGAGAAACACTTCTCAGAGCACAATGAGGAACATGTGGAGTTCCTGCCTGTTGAGTGGCGCTCCAAACTCACACTGGACGGAGGTGTGCATGCATGTTGTTGTCTTTCCTGTAGTGCAGCTGTGCAGTCTGGACGGCAACTAGTGAAAAATTCCTAAACTGGCTTCTCTCATATTGGCCAGGATTATTTATTCAACTAAATTATTCTGATCTTTTGTGGAAGAAATACATTTTTGATGACTGCATATATGAACAATAAGTCTGTTGTAGATAGCTCTTTTTTTGTGCTCAGATGTGGGTATGTTTCTGCAGATACGGTAGACTCGATCACACCAGACAAAGTGAGAGGACTGAGAGACCTTCTCAACAGCAGTGCCATGGATATCATGTATTACAACAGCCCTCTTTACCGGGATGAAGTAAGAGTCATACAGATTGAGTAATTAGACTCCCTGGTGCTCTCTCTTCGTCTCTTCTCATTATTTCACATTCTCTCTCTCTCTCCAGATTACCAAGGGTCTAACAGAGGAGCTGAACAAGCTCTACTCACTTTTCTGTTCACGGAACCCTGAGTTCGAGGAAAGGGGTGGCAAAGTGTCCATCGTGTCTCACTCTCTTGGCTGTGTCATCACGTATGACATCATTACTGGCTGGGATCCCGTGCGGTTTTGTTTGCAGGAGCATCGTGTGGTGGAGGAGGACCTAGACCTTCGCTGGATGTCCTATGAAGAGAGGTGCCTTTTAGAGCAGCAGAGGCAAACAAGGAACAGGTAGAGCTTTCCTTTGTAGCTTAATGACTCTCAGGGGCTGTATGTATAGTTGTGTTCAGTTCAGTTGTGTCTGTTTGGATCTCAAAAGATTTGAGTTTAAAGCGGTTAATGTCAAGGAGCCTTGAGAATTGAGTTTTGATACATTAATTGCAACCCCCTCCCCAGTTCAGCTTTGTAGTCGAATTAGATTGGTTAAATTTAACATGTTTATTAAAATATTTTTTAAAAATAGCCACTCATACTGAATTTTAGCGAAAAGCTCATTATTAAATGTTTATTTTACCTCCAAAAATCTGATTAATTGAACTTTACTTTACTCCGAATGTTTCCCTTAGTCATTTATGCCATAACATCAGTGACTCAGTGTTACTGTCACTCAGTTTATATCTTTAGATTTAACATCAAGCCTAGTATTTGTGTGTGTGTGGGTGCGTGCGTGCGTGTGTGTGTGTTGGGTGGGCAGGTATGTATTTATTTAAAATAAATACGCCATGTGCTGCATGCTGCTCTTCTCGTGCCCTATTTTAAAGTTATACTTTTGCTTGTTTGTTTTTGTGTGTGTGTGTGTGTGTGTGTGTGTGTGTGTGTGTGTGTGTGTGTGTGTGTGTGTGTGTGTGTGTGTGTGTGTGTGTGTGTGTGTGTGTGTGGGCTGCAGAGTAATACATCTGCTGGGCACTGGCCATCACGCTGTGTACACAGTGCCATTATTGTGTGCACCATTAACTTTGTAAGACAAGAAAATGCTGTAATAAGGTTTATTGATCTGACTGAAAAGGGGACTTTTTGATGACTGGCCTCTTTTGTTAATGGGTCAATGGGTATTAATATTGAAAGAGATTTTCACGCTGGAGTTTAGAAGTTTCAAATTTCTTTATAAGGTGTAGTTTGGGCTTCTTTACTTGCTTCTTGTTGCAGGCTACAAGAGCTGGAAAATCAACTCGCCACACTTGAGGCCTCTAAACCCTCAGCCCCCCCAGCCCTCAAATTTAAGGTACTATATTGTTTTGTAAAATATCACTACTGTAATGTGTAAGAATCTTTGACAAACTTTCAGGTGTTAAACTAATATGTTCTGTACCCCTAAAATAAATGAATATATGTCCATATATATAGGAAATAAAACAGATAGCCAGGGATAGCTCAGGGCAGGGATAGCTCAGTAGGTAGAGTGGTTGCCCCATGATCGGAAGGTCGGGGGTTCGACTCCACTGAACGGTTACCCTGAGGTACCCCTGAGCAAGGTACCGTCCCTACACAGTGCTTCCCGGGCGCTGCATTGGTGGCTGCCCACTGCTTCACTGGGTGAATGGGTTAAATGCAGAGAAGTAATTTCCCTACGGGGACTAACACATACACATTATTATTATTATTATTATTATTATTAGAAATTAAATGTGGCATTTACACAACAAATAAATCCTGTCTGTATAAATACCAAAGACTTCTACATTTACAATAAATAATCTTGGCACCTTTCATTTCTCAGGTAGAGAATTTCTTCTGCATGGGTTCTCCTCTGGCAGTGTTTTTGGCCTTAAGAGGAATCCGCCCTGGCACCAGTGTCCACCAAGACCACATCTTACCCACCTCAATCTGCAGCAGGCTCTTCAATGTCTTCCATCCCACAGACCCTGTGGTCAGTACCCTTACTGTACCCCCCACTGTCTTGTCCTTTATAGATGAGCAGGAAAGGAAATCGAGAACCGGTTCCCAGTAGTTCAGTTCCTTGGAATTATCGGTCCGCCTACCTATCGCGTCGGCTTATCAGTTCCATTTACACTACAAACAGCTGATTTCAGTTCATGTGTCTGAGGAGGAAATTAGTGGCGCAGTTTACAGCATGGATATGGACGATACTTTAATTTTTATTTACATTCAGAACAAAAACAGCGGCATTATGCTGCTAACAGAACTTCAGGTCTTTGCAAGCATCTGCACAGACAGCATGCTAATGCTAAGCTAGCCAAAATCCCAGAGTGATGATAAAGCTTTTTTTTGTAGCAGGTGCATTTTTCCCTTCCGATTAATCTGAATTGGCCTCCATTTGCTGTATTAATTATTAAAGTGAATATATTAGCTGATGAAATTGTTACATTTCAAGTTGATCAATCTCCATACAGTCCTACAGCAGTCCATCTTGACACTTTGGCTGCTCTGTGTCTGGGAAAGTGCACTTAAAGAATAAAAGTTAGCTGTGAGAGCAAACTAAAACTCTGCTGGTGAGCAAACGGTTTTTCTGAATGCACATGAAATGTGGTGGATGTAATGTAACTGTGCTTAAGTCAAGATTTAGTTTTGTCTGCATGAATTTAGAGCGCGCTTTGTTCTGAAGATTTTGGGGTTTTGTTTTTTCCACTGTGCAATGTCAATAACTCCTGTTTTACTGCCTTTTGTAGGCCTACAGATTGGAGCCACTCATCTTGAAACATTATAGCAACATTGCACCTGTTCAGATACACTGGTAACAACCTGAATTTTATCACCCTGCTATTCCTTGAATGGACTCTTAATATTTTCTAAGTAATTATTCTCTGATTATTTGTGGTCTGTGTATTCATCAGGTGTAGCGCCACTAACCCCACACCTTATGATGAGATCAGGCCTACTTTTCTCAACCCTGTTAAAGATCCCACGTCGGATACAGAAAGCATCCCCAGCCCCAGTACATCACCTGTCCTACCCCGGAGGCACTATGGGGAGTCTATCACTAATTTGGGCAAGGCCAGCATATTGGGTAAGTCCAACACAAACTGAGCACATGTGTTTATGTTATTACAAGTGTTAGTTATCCAGCATCAGTTATACACTTTGAAAGAAGTTTAAAATAATCTATAAGGAAGTTTAGAGTAATGACTGTTCAGGATCGAAGTGTCTGTGGTTGTTCACTACTTCAGGATAAGATTAGATGAACCTGAAGGAACAGACTACTGTGGTAAAAGGTAATTGATGTGTTAGTCTGAAAAAATGCTTAAGTGAGTTTTCGCTGTTGAATTAATAGCCATGTGAATGCGAGGATCCAAGGATTTCCAGCTGAACTTTGCATTGTACTGAGATAATTTTATACACTTCACTCGTCTGTGTTCGTAATACTGTCGCTGATCAGTGCAGGTTGTTGACTGTTCTTTTAATTTCTGATGACAACTTTGTGCTCAGAGTGAGAGCTGGGAAAAAATCCCTGTGCTATTTGTACTCTGTAATTAATGAATCTATTTTATCCTAAGAGGTCATTGTATGTAGGTAAGATGAGATTCTTTTTTCTTTTTTCTTTTTTTTTTTAAATCACAGTTTTAGCTCCACAGTGCCATCAAGTGGAAATGAGGGGAATATGCTCCTTTTATAATAATGAATGCATTTATACTTTGAAATCATAATATAGGCGCTTTACCTTTATCTTCTGTCTTATTCCGACACTACAGGAGCAGCAAGCATAGGAAAGGGCATTGGAGGAATCCTCTTCTCACGTTTTTCCCGCTCCAACAGCCAGCCCTCAGTGTCTCTGGGACTTGAGGGTGGAGCAAGTGCTGAAGAAGAGGAGCAAAAGCGCACAGAAAGTCAGTCAGCATACGGCCTCTCTATGTTGACTCGACCCACCTCACCCACTGCTGACACATCCTGTAAGTTCACTTATCCCTCGAGTAATGTTTATATTCTTTTTTTTGGTTTGTAAACAAGGCAAAAAAGTATATCATCCACATCCATCTGTTAACTTTCTTATTAAGTATTTTGTTTTTGAAATGGCACTGAGGTTCACTGTACTCAAGATTAGATTAAATCTAATTAAATTAGATTTAAAGGTAAATAAATAAATAAACAATGCAGTAATATAGTTATAGTATAGTATAGTAATATAGTAATGTTTTTTGTTTTTATTTAAAAAAAAAAGGATGTTTGTAGCCTCCAGAGAAAGTGATGCCAATAACAAACGGCCTACACCTGCATTCTTTCTCATAGCCAGCAGGGGGCGACTGCTCTTTGCATAAAGGAGGAGGATAGAGTAGATATCTATGAAAATAAACATACTGTTCTCTTGATTCGTGATATTAATGAGTTTAGTCTAAAAATATGAAAATATAAAGAACTGAAGAAGCTTCGCAGATGAGAGGTGAAACGTCTTTTAAGAAATGTAATGAAGTCCAGTCACTTTCTTTCCAAGCTCCTTAGACTAAATAAAAATTATTTTTTATTTGTAGTAAGTGAAGTTAACGGATACTGGATAAAGCAGAGTAATCTAGGGCATGTCTGCTGTGTGATGAACAAGGCACTACTATCAGCATGATGTGCCCTTGGTTTCCAGGCAGATTCACACTTTCACTCACTACATGCTCGGTTGACTAGATGTCAGTGTGGCTATGGACATCTTTTATGTGCAGGCTATCGATGTCATGTGGTGTCTGTTTTTAATCATGTATTATTATGCATTTGTCTTGACACTTCCTGTTTTTACTCATTTTTTTTTTCTGTCTTGCAGTGGAGCTTGAGCGTCGCATTGACTTTGAGCTCAGAGAGGGTCTGGTGGAGAGCCGCTACTGGTCAGCAGTGACCTCACACACAAGCTACTGGTGCTCACATGACATAGCTCTCTTCTTGTTGACCTTCATATATAAACAGAAGGCGACACCCTCTAACCCAGCAGATACTCCGGATCCAGAGTGAGGCAGCATGTTTTTTAAAACAGAACACACAACACTGAAAGAGTGAAAGCATTTCTTGTGACACATAAAGTGACTTTGTTCATTACTTTTTCTTGCTTACAAACTTAAATACACTAAAAAAAATCCTGTCTTTGTTTGGCTCCCGATCAAGCACTTTTAATACTTGGGAATCATTACTTACAGACTCAGAAATTTCTTCCAAACTTTTCATCTAATTTGTTTGTTTTTTACGTTCTGCACAATTGCTTACCCTGATGGTGGATACGGTGGACCAGGAACTCTTATTTAGGAGCAAAAGCACTGATGCATAGCTGATTGTTGCACCCAGAGGCAGAGACTTCTAACTTCATTCCCAGTGTGAATTTAGACAGCTGAACTGTGTCTATCATGTCCATCGATTTCATGTTAAACAATACCTAAGTCAATTTGCTCGGCTGCAGACTCGGTCTGAAACTTTGGGGCACATTTGACTAAGCCTCAGTCACTAAGGTGTCAAGTTATGTCTGATATTTTTGTTTGTTTGTTTTTCTCTGTCTCTCACAAATGCGCGCACACACACAAAACATAAAGAAAAGAACATTTTTGGCAAAGTTCTCTTCTTCAAGTTGAATATTTAGCTACTGCATGTTAAGAAACCCATGGGAGCAAACAAAGGCAATGTGTAATATATAATATTTCTTTACTGTCCATCATAAAAGACACGTAATGCATTATGATTAAATCATATTATTTTGGCAAATTATTATAATAATTATTATTTTGGTACTTTGGAGGACAGAAACAAAATGCTTAGTTTCCTTAGTTTTTTCCCTCTATTTTTTAAATTTTCAATTATTTGAGTCTTGAAATAGAGTGCACCAAATAAAGCCCAAGTAAAACACTAGTTTTATACTGCACAAATAGAGTATAACATTTTCCTTTGTGTTTAATCGTCACTGATAAATAGTGCAGTACCAAGGGGGCAGATGTGTCTTACAAACACAGTGACTAAATTGTATTTACTTATTTTCTTACAGTGTAGAGATCTAAACCATAGTCTAAAATCTAAATCTTACATACTCACTCAAAACAATATCACTATTTCATCCTCAATACAAGCTTCTATTTTGAGGATAACTTATGGAGATGATTTTTGCCCGCATGGCTTTGTATTGATGAAATCATTGGTAGAAGATGTATTTTTTCTTAAAACAAATACAGAAATATTTTTTCCTAGTAACTTTCGGACACTTTGGGGATCTTAAACTGGATGTTACCTCAGAAGAAAAAAAAAGGGATTCGAGCTTGTGGCCAAATAACTTGTATGTGTCACCTTTATTAGATGCCCTGTTCAATTAATACTAAGGCAAAATTGTGGCTGGCCTGGAGTTAAAAAAGTAGAGTAGATTATTTAATTTTTAAACGTTACCCTCATTATAAAAACAAATGTCTTGTTTGCCTTTTTTGTCCACAGTTCACACTTTGCTAGCTTGATCGTTTACTTACAAATTCAGTTGAAATAGAAAAGAACAAATGATGGCAAATCATAAAAATATATATATATAAATATAATAGTAGTACTGATGGGGGTTATTGTAGCTATCATTCCAAGTACTGATTCAGCACAAGTTAGTGCTTACTCACTTTGCATGGTGTCAAATTAATAGTAAATGGATTGTTGGAACAAGAATAATGCAGCGTGCCAACACACATCTAAGAAACTTTATTCTGACTAAAAACATGTGATTGCTTTTGGCTTTTCTAATGAATAGATTTTATTTGCTGTAGATTATGAAATGAAACTGTCCTCGTAAATATTTATGTGACAGACGAGCCTTTCTGTCATTGTCAACTTTAACTTGTGTTCTGCTTATTGTAATGTAGTAATCAGTTGTTTTTGAATTTGTTATGGTGCAAGCTGCAGCTTTACTGTGCCACACAAGGGCTGTCGCTGACTGTCGTTTCTTTAACGTCTGTGTTATGTGTACAAAGGCCTACTGACTTAAACCAGGCTGCCTTGAGGAGATCACCTGATAGGTAACCAGGAAGTAGTGCAGAAGCTGGGTCTAATAAGGGAGGGGGATAGTTAAGTGTTACTGTATTTGATCTGGTGGCTCTTGAACATTCATGGGCTATAAATTGCACAGAAACTATTTTAACACAGCCCGTTTTTGACTTTTTATTTATTCTTTACTTCCCGTCTGTTACGGTGCATAAAACAATCTCAACATGTTATTTGGATATGTATTTCAAATACACAGTGCTGTTCTTGCTTTGGATTCATTGAGTCAAACATTGTAAGTTTCAACACAGCAAATACGTAGTTGTAACAATAACATTGTTTCTAAAACTTGTGTGAAAATTTGCACATTTTCATATTTAGGCATATTTTCAAATGTGTGACAGGCAAGAAACTGGAGCGCATTAAAGATAATTTTGGTAACATATGCTGTAAGTTTCACTGTATGAGATTTTGATGTACAGCATTTTGAATGACAACAATACATTTTTATTTTATTTTTTTTTTGTCAAAGATACCACAAGTATCAGGGAAATGTCTGCTTGTACATGTTTTGTAGCTTCAACACTCTTGTCAATACCAGATTAAAGCCATAATTAAACAAACAGTTTAGCACAGGTGTCCACAGACTAGTAAAGACCTTATAAATGGCTTTCGGGGAAATGGATGTACATTAAAGCTCACTGTGGGTGTGTTGAATGAAATGGGATGATGCGGGATATGGTGATCTGGAGAAATGTCCCAGGAGCTGTGCAATAACTCATGCCTGTATTGGATTCTAACTGCCATCCAAAACACTGTATAAATGTCCTTTTTATAAAGTATTCCAATTTGGATGTAATCAGTACTTCATCAACTGTCTTTTTTTTTCTTTCTTTTTTTACTTTTAATAATCAGAGGAAAATATTGAGATTGGAAACTTTTTTGTGGAGGAGGAAGATGCTTTCATTTCTCATTTCCAGACTGAGGACAAAAGAAGCGTTTGTTCATCTGAAACTCAGACCAGATTCTTTCCGAGGCGCCCCCTGAAGTGAACAACAAAGCCGACTTATAGATTGTGAATAGCCTGCATTGTATTAAAGCTGTTGTGGCTTCCACTGGGGGCGAGTTTAATGCAGTTTAGCAACATCTGCAAAGGCGAGGCTCACAGATGGGACCAGTTAGATCAGAGGTGACTCACAAAAGGCCCTGTTGTTCTGTGTTTGACCACAAGAGGTCAGTCATTGGTCATCTTATGATAATACTCAAAAAAACTTGACCACAGTGACCAGCTGTCCAGTGCCCTTCCTCTTAAGTCATTTCCGTCTATTGCTCTTACCTAGTTGAGCTATTTTTGACAGTATTAATGTGCTTAAATATATTCATGACTGCTCTGTTCTGTTCACTTATATGCCCTTAAGGAAAAATGGAATGTACTACAGCCATCTACAACCACAAATGCCAAAAACCCCCAATAAATGTGAATCCCTGAGCACCCCGCTACCTCCTACCCTTACCTCCTTCACTGCCCTGCTTCCTCCACTATACCTCCTCTGTCCTCATCCACATCACCAGCAGCCAAGCCAGCTCTCCATCTGACTCCTGCTCTGCATCTGGCTGACTCAAATGTTTACTCTGCAATTAAAACACAGCCTATAAAAGGCAATGGGTCGACTGCCAGACACTGACGAGGGGGTCGGAGCTGCAAGGAGAGCGGTTATAAATCGCTTTGATGCCGACCGTAGTCTGAAGGCCCAGATTCCTGAGCTGGAGGATTGGAGCTCAGTGAGTTCATCAGAAGACAGAGCCAGAAACACTGATGATTCATGGCCTTTACTGCATCTCACTTGGAGAGCGGGTATTGTTCTGCTGCTCTGGAGAGAAAGGAGATGGCTGGCTTTCTGATTCCCCCCCCACAAAGTTTTCATTTGATCACCTCACAGAAAGCATGTGTAAAAGCTTCCAGTGTTCCCTTTTCTCTGCAGTTACTGATGATTTATCAGCACTCAACATGTGATGCTTCTGTAATTCAATTCGTTTCTAATACAGTGTAATTAGTGGCTTAGAGACAGTTAAATATAGTTTACGAAAGATAATATGTGATGTGGAATTGGATAATCTAATTAAGATTATTTATTCACTACTGAACTATTTCTTCTTTTTTTAGATTTCTTGTCTGGAGTTTTACGTGTTATGCTCTGGTATATTATTTTCTATTAGAAAAAAATAAATATTTGTGAGGAAGTTTTCTTCACAGGCTCAAATATTACAGCCAAATGTTTCAATGTCAGCAAAGAACAGAGGGATCCGCATTGCTTGGCTAATTTCCACACTTCATATTAATCGACTGGCTGAAATAGTGTTCACTTAAAGAAAATAACAGTATTTATGGCTATCAGTAAGGTGGGATTTTGGAAAAACACATTGGAAAAGTGATGAAACCAAAATTCCCTGTTATTCTGTCCACTTACTCCCATGACTAAAGAACCAAAGATCCCTGGATGCTGATGCAAGGCTCAGCAGCACTATTGCCATAAAAGGTAGCTTGAGATCTTAACTGCATGTCTAATAACACTACCAGAAACGGATGAATTTCTTATTCCAGAAAGCAAAGCTGTAATAAAACAGCTTGCACATATAGTTCACATTCACACATGACTTATATTTTTAGATGGCGTGATTGTCAAATAAATTTATGGATTTGTCAGACAGCTTTTTAAAACCTGAGCCATTATGTTGGATTTTATGTCTCATATGCTGCATTTAAGATCTAGAATAAGGAAGATGATATATTTGTAGAAGTACAATTTTTTTCATTCCTGTTGCTTAAAGCTCCGATCTCTAGCTGTTTAAAGTAGGCAGAAATACATAATGAAAATCACATAAACACACGATTTTCTTCCATTATGGATTTACTAAAAATATTAAAATACTGTACTATATATAGGGGATATACAGTACTGGTATATCTATCAGCACCGCACTTTTACTTTTGAGTTCATTTTGATGCTATTATTTTTACCTTTTTCAATGCCCTTTATTATTGCATTTTAATTAAGTAATAGTTAAATAAATGTCACGCCAATTATTATTTCTACAACGTCGCATAAAGTATCGGAAGGGAGGCGACTCTCTCACACACACACAGAGGGACACAAATCATTTGAAAGCTTCGAGTGTTACGTGTGTGAGAGGCGACAAGGGGACCAGTACGCGACCAGAAAAGCTCCCAGTATGAAAGGAAAAGTGGGATTGGAGAAGTGACGGTGACGTTATACTGCTGGAAAGAGAGGGAGGGAGGAAAGGGGAAGGCTGGACTCCATTAAGCCGAAGCCTGCGGGAAAACAGTTTGGGATACTTCACTTCTTCAGCGAGTTCTTCGGGGATTTCTTTCTTCTTTTTTTATTCCTTATACAGACTTTCTACATGATTTAAGGACGGGGGACTTATTCTCTACCGTGTAGACGACTGCTTCAGCGTTTTTTCGTCTTTGTGAAGGTGAGTGTTCAGAGTTAAATGCTGACCTCAAAGCTGTGCCCGTTCTCTGCTGTGAAATACATAAAGAGAAAGCCTTTTTCTTTTTCCTCCTACAGCCTGTGCTGCGTTCAATAAAACGTTCAATATTAATAACTTTTCCGGCTAATTTAAGAGGCTTGTCTGCTTTTAAAGACACTTTCTTCTGAACTTACCGCTTTACGGACCGACTCGGTGAATGTGCAACACGGGGCCGGGTAGTTTGTTGTACGAGCTCTGCTTACATAATTTCCCCCTCTCTCTGCCTATTTGTAAGGCTGCTTTTACCGTTATTTTTAACAGGTGAACCGGCACTTTTGTGGAAATAACCGCTGCCAGAGGTCTCTGGTTAACTTGTAGCCTCGGGACTATAGCCTTTGTTCTGTTTTTTATTGACTGGACGGCTGTTTTGATCTGTCGGACACTCTCCGATCAAGGAATGACAAATTGGCTATACTGTAACTTTTTGGCGGTCCTCCAACAGCAGAGCTCGTCTTCTTCCCAGCGAGAGATGTGGCGCGATGGAAAAACGGTTAATTCCGTCCTGCTTCACTTAATCATTCTCCAAGGGTCAAATGTTCACCACAACTGTCAGAACTACAGCTTTGCCATAAGCGTGGAAGTGTTTTCAAGAAGTAATTAAAAAGTGGCTGAATGGGGGTTAACTATTACACCAACATTCAGATGTTTGTGGCAATCGGTAAACTCTTTAATAACAGAAGGTAACACTTCCCACAGTGACCTTGCACACTCCACTGGAAACACTGTATCCTGGATTTCTCCACAATGTACACCAATTGTATCTCAAAATACCCCCTGTCCCTTGTAAATGCCTGGTTGTTCACCCTAATGACACGATAATGTCATAATTGAAAGCACAGTAGGTTTGTGCTTTCAAGAACTGAGCAAGAAACATGTTTTTAGTAAACTACTAAAGTAAATGTACCCATGCTAAGGAAATCAGCCTTCTGTTTGAAGCATCTAATAGGCTTCTTACTCAAGGTCTTGAAAGCATGCATTGGGGGTTGCGACACATGCATTTACTTACAGTGGCCAAAATGCTTCTCTTCACATCAGCGTGACAAAGGTTAGATAAGACCTTTGCCCCCTTCTCTCTTTCAGTCCCTCAAACTTTGGCTCTGTTTGGCAGGATGGCGCTGGATGGGATCCGGATGCCCGATGGCTGCTATGCCGACGGGACGTGGGAGTTGAAGATTCATGTCACCGACCTCTACAGGGACGTGTCGCTGAGGGTCACTGGGGAAATCCACATCGGTGGAGTCATGCTCAAACTGGTGGAGAAGTTAGGTATGCGTGTGTGCTGCTTGCTGGAGTGGTTGTGACAATTTTAATCAGCTAATCTAAAGTGTAATAAACAGGCACAGCGTGGTCTTAACACAAGAAAGCAATCCATAGGCAATCAGCAGATACACAATTAGATGTATTCCTGTTGTAATAAACCTTTCCTTGTGTCATCCTGCCACTGGTGAATTTCTGACGTGTGGCTGATTTGTGTTATCTGTTCATGTTTGCTGGGCAGTAAATACTACTTCTCTTCAAAGTAGATGTGAGCGTCCACACAGAAACACAGCTCTTCTTGTGAAAGCACAAACTCGATATGGGCAAAGTCTAAAACTGTGTACAGCTTAAAAGTATGGATTTAGGAATCAGAATGAAAATCAGAGGAAGGGGATCAGTTTAGAGTCTGGACACAGTTTGCTATTGTTTTTGAAAATAAAGGGCAGCCTGTTGGTTTGCCTGTGCAAATTGCTTAATGAGAATAAAAGTTGCTTGCAACCAGCTCAAACGGGACTTAATGTTGCTCTTTGTTACCCTACAGCATATATGGGTCAGTAACTCAAGGTATAAAAGGAACCATACACTGTTTCCCTCCCCCCACTCTTTCATGCACTGTTGTGTAGCTGCAGTTATGCACTTGACAAGTTTGGGTGAAAGTAAGCATAAGAGTCTTCTGTTCCAGCCACTTGAACACAGCCCTGTTTCATGCAGTCTGCAGAAAGGTCAGTAGCGGCGGCGGTGGTGGTGGTTGCAGTGCCATTTGGGAGTGACAGTTTGTTGTGTGTTGACGGCGCTTGAATGCTCAGAATTCCTGCAGCGCTCCAAGGTTTTATTCCCTGCCCATGGTACTGTTTTTAGCTCTCCTGTTAGAGCTCCACATAATTGAGGTCTTTGTTCGCTGTGGTCGACTGTGCGGAGTGGCATCTCTGCTAGGAGAGGGAAGTGTTGCTGATGAGCGTGGGACGAGATGAATTCATTGGTCTTTCTGCTCCGACTCGACTCAAGGCATGGCTTTGTCGCTTTCTCTGAGTTAACTTTTCTTCACCTTCTTTGCCATGTAGTGTATCAAACATTTGTTGGTGTTTGTGCGTCATTACGTTTCATACATGGGATATGATAGGTTTATATGGTAACATAAAAGGTGTTTTAGGTTAGACCAGTTTTATTACAGTTAAATCATCATGTATCGGAGGCAGCATCAAGGCTGATTGTCTATCTTTTGTTTTCACCATCTCTAATTTCTGTTTTCCTGTTCGTAAGGATGTTGTCATTGATGACTTATTCTTTTATTCTTCTAATCTCCTAAGGAATCCAGTGGCTTGAGGTCTTCACGTCCACAACTGAAAATAGTTTTGATTTGTTGAACTTGATGTTGGCTGTAAAATAGGAGGACGTGGGTTCACATATTTGTTTGTGCCTTTGTCACATCCCATCAAACAATAAAAAAGTGCTGTAGCTCCAGCCTTGTTTACATTCATAAAATATATTGGAATCTTTTCCATATTGTCATGTTGCAAGCAACCTTTCTGCAGTTAATTTGGCTTACTCAAGTATACTTCAAGGTAGAGTAGAGCTTGTGTAGTAGCATTAAATTGCTTTCTGATGGTTTGATGTTTTTGTGCTTTCTAACATGTTTATGGAGACTGTTGGGACTTTCTTCTATCCCTAAACATGAGTTTGTTTTCCACTGTAATCATTAACCAATAGACAGTATAAGTTATCCACATGACTGCACTTTGCAGGGCAGCATGCGCTATTATTGTCACACAGAATTTTGGCTTCTTTGAACATGCACTTCTTATCTTAGTTGAAGTTTTGCTACTGTGTTGGTGCACAATATGAATTGTTTGTTCAAATTACATTCTGAGTTTGGGGGAAATGAAAAGCAAGATGTTTTCTGTAACCTGTTTCCATATCAAGCAGCTCTCGGTAGTGAGAGTGCTGCACACTAAACACCCTTCAAGTGTTGTCGGGTACTCGCTGTTGGATTTGCTGGTTGCTTGGTCGTAGTGGATATACATAGATAGCATTTCTCACATGGTGCTTTGAGAAAGGACACAGGTGTAAGAGTGTTTGCAAGCAAGGCCTCTGTCTCACATTGAAAGCGCTACACTCCCTCCTCTTTTCGTATTTTAGTCTTTTGCGTTTTAAAATGAAGGAACACCTTTTGACTCAGTTTTTGTCAGCTGCTTTCCACAATGATGACAGCACTGTTTTGTTTGCTGTCAGCACCATTTGTTAATGTGTGCGATAGGGTATATTTGCACACACAGTATGTATAATAGTTTTATGAGCGTGTTTGTGTGTGTTGTCTGCCTGTTATGCAAAGAACAACAGGCTATACATTTGTTCCTATTACTAGTATTTGTGCATGTGTTTCCACATGCGAGTATGGTTGTGTGGGTTGGCGGGTGTGTGTCAACCACATGCATCCTGCTTTCATCATTCAACCCTTCCTCTGTGCTGCAGGTCTCCCATCCACAGTGCAGGCTCAGATGGCCTTCGATAATGGATTAAATAGACAAATGCCAGGAAGGCACTTCACTATTGATCACAGCAGCGGACACTGCTTCCATTTCCCTGCAAAACTCCAGGAGAGCAGTATTTAAAGCCAGCTGATTAACCAACCCCTCGTCCCTTGCTCTTATAATCCTTTCATCCTGCCATTGTGCTCAATCATTGGCGCTTTCTCTGACTTTGTTGATGTTTTCTAAAAGTGCTGCACTCCTCTCTAAAAGGCAATTCTGCACCATTTAGGAGGCAAAACAAGTATTGTACAAACAACATTAGCAAGTTGTGCAGCTTTTAGTTTGGGTAAACTGGGGTAAAGTGCATAATCGATTAATGTTTTATCACAAGTGGCAAAGGTATTTTGTGTCCATACTTAAAGTGAAGAAGCCATTTAGTAAAGACAATGAATTCCTGATTTCTATAGAGACAGCTGACAAATGAAGTCTCAGAATGAGTAGCTTATACTGCAAACATATGTATAAAGGTTGCAAAAGTTTTTGCAGGCACTTTAGTGGATGGAAAAATATACAAACAAGTCCAAAAATAGATCAAGAATGGGTCAACGCACGAAAAAATCAATAGCTTGCATGCTGCAGACCAACAATTTTACCTGTTTATTGCATCTCAAGGGTTGTAAATGTTTTAAGCACACCTGCTCTTTGTCAGACTTTTGTGGACGTGTCCTGGTTGTCCTGGCTCTGTTAAGGGTACATCTACAGTAATGCTTTTTTGTCTGAAAACATCAAACCTTTTGGCTAGTATTCACACTGCTCTGGCTTTTTCTGACCCCTAAAACACCTTTTAAGATGTTGATGACCCCATTCTAGTCTGAAAGTTGTGGGATTGCGTTTTAGTGTCAATGGGCAATGGGCTTTTTGTAAACACTGACACAGACAGAGACCAACATTATCTTTCTGATTGGTTCTTATCAATGACAAAAACCTAAGCCAACCAGTGCAGTGAGGCTGACAAACCTCTTGATATAATCCTTTTTTTTGTGTGTTTATTGGGTATTCCTTACTAATATGTCACTGAATGTTGCAGTTTGTTTGTCAGGAACCCCTGTGTTTTCTGCCTTCCATGTTAGACAGTCTCTGGTTTTACTTTTTTGCCAGTATTTTCCACAAGCAACCAACCTTCTGTTTTTTATTTACACTGGCATACACCCAGTATACCTAGTGAATGGTCATGGGATGTGCGTGTACAGACTTTTAATATGAACAGATTATATGTGAAGTGGCCTCATAATAAAGTACCTTTTCAAAATAAATATATATATATATATATTTTATATTATGATGAAAATATATTTCTTTTTCCCGCAAAGAAGAAGAAATTCGAGTAGAAAGCGAGGGAGAGGAAGTTGTATAGAGTAAAGGAGGCCTGAACTGTCTCTCCTGTTGCTGTCTGTCCTCATTGTGACGTTAGCTACGCTGCTAAAATTCCATAAAAGTCTTCGACGAAGCAGGAAATGACTCCAAAGGATTGGCATGCTGCTCTGGTCGCTGCCGTCATTGCTGGAGTCTTTGCTGCCTGCTTCAACCACCTACTGCTCTGTTTCCGTCTTTTCCTTTCTCCATGTTTCGCTCTGACTTCCCCCTCTTTTCTCTGTTCCACTTTTTTCAAATATATTTTGATTATTGTGTCTGAATATTCGAATCCATCCACTTCTCCGGCCACGTAGCAAGGCTTAATAATCAATAGCAAACATAGAGGTACACTGTGCTTATTTTCTCGTGGTTTCTGACTCAGGTTTGTTCATGTACACTGACTGTTAAGTGTTACAAAAAAAGAGCTTGCGTATTTCTGATAGTTAATGTGATTGTTTCAGATAAGATAAGATAAGATAACCTTTATTAGTCCCACACGTGGGAAATTTGTTTTGTCACAGCAGGAAGTGGACAGTGCAAAAGTTATGAAGCAAAAATTAGAATAAAATAAAATAAGAATAAATACAGTACACAACTGTACAGAATAGAATAAAATAAAATACTATATACAGTAGAATAAAATAGAATAAAATATACAATAAGATAAAAATAGAATACAAATGCTATATACAACTGAGTAAAAATACAACGATGCCAGAAAAGATTATTGCACATTAGTGTTATTGCACATTTGTGGATGTGTGTGTTTGATCAGTGATCCAGTGAGTGACCTGCAGTTTTTGGATCCCTCACCACAAACCCACCACAGAAAACCTTTGCTGCATGTCCTCAATGCATTTGTGATGATCACCATATTCTTTTTTTGTTAAGTGTTGAATTAGGAATGATTTGCAAGTGACTGTAATGTTTGCATTGAGCAAATTTGGTTTTCAAGATAATACTTTACTTGTTCAGCTATTTAACTTTGGTGTCTTTAATAAAACTGATCTTGCCGCTGCTGCAGGTTGTGGTGACCAGAAGGCCCTGGTTTAGGATGGTGGTGTCCAGGTTTCATTGGGAAACAGCTGCCGTTTAGCACAGGATGCTGACCTTCCGCTATGGTTTTTCTTTTTTAAATGCACCTTCTCCCGCCTGTGTGCCTTGCATCCTCGCCTTGGGCTGAGGAGAGAGAGATGGGTCTGCGATATCGGTTATAGCTTTCCTGAGAGCAACGAACACATCTCTCACATCTTTTACTTTTATTACAGTACACAAAGGACAACACTGATAGGTGGTTATAACCACCTGTGTTCTGTTTTCTATCATCGTGACCCAACACACGGTTTAAACAAATTGCTATACTTAATGAGACTCATTGATTGTGGCTGTGGAGCCTTTCGAAACGTCTGCCCTCATGAAGTGAGAAATAGCCTGGCAGGCTGTGTGTTCATCTTACTGTCTAATCTCTCTGGCAGGAAGTAGTTAGCCTAAGTGGTGGTCCTGCCCAGGCCAGAGCTTTCCTGTTTCACCAGTAAGATGCTGTGATTGTGTTGCTCTGTACTTAGACTTGCAGATGTGATCAGATGCTGGCCATTGGTCAGTATAATTCTATACATACTCTGTGTTGGCCATATATAGAAGTGTTTGGCAGCCCAATTAGGTCTGCTGGGCTACTTCTTTTTTTCTTTTTTCCTTTTAATATTCTGCTGAGTATACAGCCGAATTTTATGCAACCAGAATCTCGTGAGTGCTAGGTTCAGAGCTTGAACTATTAGTGGATTAATTTAATAATGATTCATTTAATGCTATCAAGATTATGATTTACCCACTGAAAATGGCTGGTAATCTGATCCCCTTTACAAATGTAGATTTGAAAAGTGCACCATTATCCAGTTGGATTTTAATATCATTGTTTTCCATTGCCCTCTCTCTGTAAGCACTTGTATGAAAGGACTGCTGTGTTTGTTATGGATGATTTAATTAATTATGTTTGGCATCTGAAACATGCACCGGAACAAATTATTATTGGCTCCTCTGCAACACTGATGCCAGTTCCGCCCCCCCCCCCCCGACCTTTCTGTAGTACAAACAGCACAAAGGATCCAGTGGAAGGAAATGTTAGCGCTCCACATTGTTGTTGTAACACCACACACCTGTGTGTCAATGGAGTAAACTGATCTGGAGTTTTTGTTCTGCTTCTCAGCCCACATTCATTCATTTTAAAGCTGTCCCCACCTCTTTTTCCCCCTCTGCTCTCCCATTCATAGAGAAAAGCAACAAAACCTTTTGTTTCAGTGATCAAATCATTTGAAATAAGAGTTTCTTAGCTGTCTCCAGTATTTAGGACTTTCACTTTGGTATGTTTGTTCTCCTGAGAATTTCTCAGGATGTGACAATACAGTTTTTTGCCATCCAAATCACAGGGGCATCGGTGGGCCAGCTTATCACAGTCCTGAAGGCACGTCTGGTAGGTTTCATACATGGAATAGAGGACAAATGAGTATTGTGTATCTGTTCCATTGATCTTAGTCCCAGAGTTACTTTGTAATGTCATTATTCCACCGGGTCCCTGAACACTTAATTGCATAAAGCTGTGTTAGGGTGGAGGAGGAGTACCCTCACTGTTTTGCTGTGTTTGGATTATGACACAAATGGATACAAACTATCTGTCTCTAAGGAGTTTTCCTTTAATAGCCCTCTGGTCTTTCCTAATGTATCAAAGCCAGTGCTGTTACACCCTTTTTACTCCTATCAGTTTGGATGCTCCTAAATTTCATGTTAGGCTATCTCATTCAATGCTATAAAAGCCTAGTTCAGCAGCTCTTACACTACCATCTTACATGTAGGCCTCCATATTGTCTTCTTCATTTATAGTTGAAGCTGCTTGATCTTGTCCTGCAGAGTTTTAAGTTGCTGAGATGAGACTGGGATGTAAAGCTGTAAGGCCTTGATTTTACTTAATGTGTCAGCGAGTGCACGAGGGTTTGCTTCAGTCTGAGTGACCTAAATTTCATCATTAGGCAGTGAGCACGAGGGGTAATATTAAATGGGCTACTTACGTAGCACTTTTCTAAGTGAAATTCACCCATTTACACATACACATTCATGCAAGTCCTTTTTTCCTGTATGCCTAAGCACTTTTAACCTAAAGCCTAGGTTTTACTCTATTATAGCGATAGACATGTAGGTACACGACAGACGAGTAGCCATTTGGGTAAGCAGGAATTATACTTTCCACATCCGGGAGTCTGCTAGGGTCCACTTGGGTCCCAGTGGCGTAAATTTTGACATCAACGAGCTGGGGTCTGTGCAGACTGCAATGTGACTGTGACTTGTCCGCAGAAAATTTACATTACAATGCCCCAACTACGCATTCTCACCAGGTGGAGGACCTCAAGCGCACGTCAAAGAAGTATAACAGCAATGACTACTTGATCATTCTTGTTGTTGCGTCTGCAGTGGAGTCTAATCTAGGCGTTATATGTCTTTGATGTACACTTGAAGACCACTGCCTGGGGCGCATGCATAGTTTGTATATTCTAATGTAAATTCTACATGGACGAGTTGGTGTGGTCACAGAAAACAGGCAGGCACACAGACATCCGCAAGGACTCTCCAATGACAAAATTTATGTCTCTGGGACCTGAGTTGATCCTCAAGGTCTTAAAGACACAGATAGTATAATTGCTGCTTAACATTCACGAATTTTTATTTCATTGGAGGCAATTCATGGCTCAATATCGCCCAAAGATTCTTCAACTTGAAGGTTGGAGAAGCCAGGTATTGAACCACCATCCTTCCCATCAGTAGACCTGACCGTGATGCCTGCCAATTTTATGTGACTGTGGGGACTTTTCTATAGAAAGTGCAATGGTTCACACGCGCTGCAGGCAGTGTGCTTCAAAGAAGTACAGTAGGAGTAACTACTTGGGTGTGCTATTCATGTCTATATATAATCAAAGGTTAACTGAAGCAAAAAACCCATCTTGGCTGAAATTGTATCTGAAATCTTATTTGAACTTGTTATTTTAAACTGAAAATATAACAACAGACGCGGCCGGTTTCCTGTTTGCAGGAGAGACCAGCTTGGTCTGGCTGTAGCTGCTGCTGACAATTGCTGGGGCTCATGAATCTGTGGCTGTTTCATTATAAAAGTATTATTATGTGTTCACACCCACGACCCTAAGTGGGGTAAGTTTCCACGGATAGATGGAAAGTCCAAAGTGTTCTGCACCAACACTGGTAAAACATGCTAACAGAGACAAGTTAGCATACTGTTCTTTTTGACAGAGTCACTGCCAATTAAACTTTAAGCCAACTATAAAAAAGAGTTCAGTAAATGTAAACCTTAATAAAGCTAGCAGCCATGAAAATGCAAGGTAGATCTTTTTCCTTCGGTGATTACAGACCAGTTCTTAAAGGCCACTGTTGTGGTCATTTTCCTCCTTTTTAAAGTAAAACTTGTTATTGTCTAGCGATTTTGGTTGAATTAAAAGGGTGTTGACCAAACAACCAACCAACCAGATTACATCTGTACCTTGTGCACAAGCGTTCAAGTATATACCAGCCTAATGTGAAAACCCAGAGGGCCTGTTTATGCTTGAAAAGATGTAGTTCGTAGCATGTGATGTAGGTGGGAAGACAAAAGACTAAAGACCTTTAAAGGTGTGGTGAAACCGTCATGAAGATGACGTCAGTAATGGTATAGTTTCAAGTGTTTTTGTGTAAATAGGAGTCTTCTAGGCTGGGTGTGTGTGTGTTGGGGGGATTAATAAATTCCAAAATACATCAGAATGCACTTAAATGGTTTTTGGGCACTGTGTGTATTGCATATTTCTTTCCTTTGATAAATGGCATGTTTGAGGTATTGGAAGAATTCTGTGTTACGTAACAAGAGGCTGAAGTAATCTCAGCTAATTTAACTTAGCCTGTCAATGGAAAGCACTGCAGTTTTAACGGTATTGCTTAGTGAATAGCAAAGGGATTAACACTGCATGTTTGTCTTATTAACTTTACACTTTTCTTAGTTGTGTATCACATGGAACATGTGCATCGCGTGGCTGTCTTCTGATGTGTAGTGACACTATTTACAACTCCATACATTGTCTTTAACACAAGCTGCTGAATTCATTGTATCGCTTTGATCTTTAAATACAATCCACCGTGACTTTGTCTGATGCCCTGCATACAGATACTGTCATCACCTCTCTTTTTAACCTGTTGTGCACATGTTGGCTATCTGATGTTGATGCTATCCAGCGTGACTGCACGAGCTACAAAGAACCTAAAAGCCATTTGCTGTAACTCTATTTTAGTGCATTGCAGTTGTTGGTTGTATCTTTGCTTGTCAATACCAACCTTCACCCTGCTTTAGATGTGGAATATATTTAGAAGGACTTTTTCTTTGCACAGGAGGAGAAAGTGTGGGTGTGTGTGTGAGATATAAGGCTGACAAACCTGCTGCACTGTGTCTTTGTTGTGTATGAAAACAAATTGTCACCCTGCACCACTTCCCCGTGGTGTCAGCCAGAAGTCACCAAGGAAACGGCATGACCGAGCTAATTTTTATCAGCAGCTTTAAAAAAAAAACCAAAAAAAAAAGATACAATCTTGCACTGCGTGGCTTTGGATATCACTGACAGCTAACAGATTTGTTGTGATAGCCACAATCATTTTGTGCTTTGCTAACACAAGAAATAGTCTAGAGCTGTAACCATGTCTTCTCTTAAATCATCTCCATCAGTGAAGCTAGAAATGAGCCTGGATTTTGCTTTAGGCAACAGCTGACTGTCACTGTGCTGGTTGAAACCCAATAAAGAGAGGCCATGAGTCACTGAGTCCACAGAGACCACATCTAAGAATGACTTGTGTGGTTTTTTTGTTGTTGTTGTTGGCGTCCCATCTACTGTAGAGCTGCAACAATTAGTTAATTGGTTGTTCATCTAGTGATCAATAGAAAAATAATCAGCTATTTTCAGATCATTTAGGTTTTTAAAATTCCGTCCTTTGTGTGCTTTTCCTGCTCTTTTCAGTCTTATTTGTTGGTAAATTGGTTTGTTAATGGAAGAAAATTGGCAGTTTCATCATTTCAGGTTGAGCTTCAAGAAACCGAGAGAGACACTTTGTGACATTTTAAAGACTAGCTGATTAATTCAGAAAATAAATATAACTGTTAGCTGAAAACATGGTCACATGATCGCAGATCTGCTGGTTGTTTTGTCATCATTCTGTACATTTTAGAAATATAGAAGCGATATTCCAATTGAGAATTGATTTCCATTGATCAGATAAGATTTATTTATGAGCTTATGACATTGTTCTGCAACAGATGCAAACATGTTTTAGTTTTTGGAGGCATGAGGACAATCGAAGATGTTTCTGTATATTTAGTGTTTTCACAGATAGACCTTCATTTTGAAATTCCTCTTCCTGATGCTTCCTATCACTTGTCCTCTCACATTGTGTCCCTAGACAGAGCTCCTCCCCGTCCTCTGCTCATCCTCCTCCACTCCTCCTTTCCATGACCTTTCTCTCATTCCCTTTTTCTCATGCTTTTCTCTGTTGTCCCGTCCTCTCCCCCTCACAGATGGGCCCTCTACACACAGTCACTTAATATAAACTGCACCGATGCTGACTAAAAGAAAATGGATGAAGAGGCAGGATGTAGAAGGGAGTGGCAGTTCAAGCCCTTTAGAGTACAATTTTAGCATTGTCTGTCTGTTGTCTTTTTTGCTAAATGCCTCCTAAAACAATGGCATTATTAATCCGTCCTCTTCTTTCTTTTCTTTTCTTTTTTTTAACCCGGTAATTCTGGTTGTGGTATCTGGTGCACAAAGCAGAGGAAGTGGTCTTGGTTGAAAGCTGCGGCAGTAAGGGTGGCGAATAGGGAAAGAAGTCGGTTGGGCACAATTTATGAATTAATTTCGCTTGTTAAATCATGAACACGCACATAACACAGGGAGCTAATGTAGTTAGCGCATGCATAAGAAGACCACCCTCCCCTAGACTAATACCCACACCTCCCCACACATACTCTGTATCATCTTTCACATCCTGCAGAGGTCATAAAACATGGTTTTCCCATTCTCTTTCCCCTCCCCATGTCATTCAAGCTGTACACACACACACAAACACACACATCATTCTGTTAAGGGGCTGTGGGTCCACATTTAATGCAGCCAATTACTTAGGCCCCCCATTCCTCTGGCTGCTGTATTACGTCAGGCTTGGCAGACTGCATTTTTAGCTGGTAGATTCCATTGGCCCTCCCTCTATCTGTGGATTGAGTTACCATGTTACAGCTTTAAGAGTCCAATGGAGGCCTGCCCAAGCTGCCCTTATCCAATCACGACACATCGACCCACTGCGTAATGATACAAGCAACGAGACGGTAAAGTCGTGTCCAGGAAGGTTTTGGCAGAAGACGACAACAGGCAACAAAGTAACAGAAGCAGGGGCCGTAGAGAGCTTCTTGAGGGTAGCTGAGACCAGCCAAAACGTGCACTCATGTCTTGCCACAGATTGTATGGTGGTCATGCATGCCGAGTATAAGGATATTTCTATAGAATGTGGTCTGTGGTGAAGACCTGAGTGCCAAACGTTAATGCTAGTTGTTCTGTAGGGCTCCCAGACACCAGAAATTACAAGGTTGAAAGAGGAAAAACTGTGAGCAGAGTTATGAAAATACATTCAGGATTATTTTCAGATTTTCTCTCTGTGCTCCCTCTCATTATTTCAGCCTTTAATAGCTGTAGAAGACTTAAGGGAGCAGTTTCTCTAAAGGTAGCATATGAAGTTGTTATCTGCACAGCTGAGGCATCAGAACTGCTCGATGACAGCTAGACCCCATGCTGCTAAAGCAACTCTCACAGGGCTTCAGAAAGCCTGGAATGTTTTCACTCAAGTACCAAGTGTTTGCCCACTGGAGTAAACAGTATAAAAGCCAACAGCCTGACAAACAACCCCTCCCCAGGAGAATTCACAGAGCCCTAGGCTTTCACAATGCCATCTGCATTGACATGCTGGTGGCCACTCTTTTCCTTAAACTTGTTCTCCCCATCTCTTGTAATCCTTTCCTCAGCCCAGTTTGCTTTACTTGCATTTCAGCAGTCTTGCTTCCTTGGTCTAAGGAGAGACAATCTGTTGTTTCACTTCCTCACCCACTAATCCCATTTATTCAGCTTTTAGGCAGAGTCCACAGGAGTGTGTCAACAGTGTGTATAGATGCCTGTATGTAAAGGTCATGGAAAACAACAGCAGCACAAGGAAACAAAAGCCCACCGTGGTGGCACCAAACTGTTTGAGTGACAGAGAAGGTCGGCAAAGAGAAACATTCAAGATCATCTTTGCAGTCTTTCACTTTAATGTACTTTTCAATTTATAGAATGAATTATCAGCAAACATCAACATTATAAAGGGAAAATGGATGTGAGGTTTTGCGCTGTTCTGTGTGTAACTGCTGCTTGCTCACAGTGTACTTGAAAGTAATTGCAATCCATTATGGCTCCAGTTTGTGCATTATTACCTGTGTCCTTCCTCATGTAATAACAGCAGAAGATGTAACGAGCTGATGACGTATTCTCTCCTGTGCTACCAGCCTTGAATGCAAACTAGGTCGGTGTCCTTAATGAGGACGAAAGCACATTATTTTTTTCCATTAATGTACACACTCGATAATTAATTGAATTAGAGTTAGTTGAGATTAAATAGCACAATTGGAAGCTTCATAGGGGTATTTTGTGGTAAAAACCTTTCCCTTAGTCTGCATATGTAAACTTTACTAAGCTTTTTTATTTTCTAACTGAAACCTGAATCATGATGTGCCAATATATTGTATTTGCACTATATTCCTGTGATCTGACTAGTGGTTTCTTATCTTTGTACGGATATCAAACGTCTGTCTGACAATAGGTTGTTGACGAGCATACAGACCTTTTTCAAACACCCTCACTCACCCCGCAGTATCAGTATCGAATGATTTGATTAAACGGTGACTGAGCAAACTGACGTCTCTGTCTGGGCAATGACTCAGTAAGAGCATAGAGAGACTCAGAGTGAGACTGAGAATAAGCTGGAGAAACAGTGAAGAGGTATGTGGGTGGAGGAAATGAGACCGATCTGGGAAGCGCCTTCCTGAAATAATGTCGGGATAATGACATCACTACTCGGGGGACATCTGAAAGTAGTCAAAAAAATAAAAACTTCAGGCTTATTCACGTCATCTCAACTATCACAGTCTGCTAACAAGACTGTTAAATTTTACACTTGATCATAAAGGAACATGTGCACAGTGTGGGGTACATAAATAGCCGGTTGGTATTTTAAACACCGTGTAAAGTTATGAGCCTTTGAGCTAACCGCTTAACTTGCGTGGCTAATTTGTGAATGTATCCCAGTCACTGATGAATCGCATTAATACATGAGAACAATGGTTTTAACAGAGCTACCACTATGTCTGTGAATATTCGGTTTTACTCACCACTTTGATTTGCAATTCAAATAGAGCTTCAGCACATTGCTGAGCTGCTCGCATACAGACGAGAACCAGGTGATCTGCAAAACAGATGCTATGAGTTCCCTCAAATCCCTGTGGTTTTCACCTTCCCCTTGAAGTGAGACACATACACCATGAGACTACAGGTCAGTCGCTATTGTTGGTGATCCCCTGCAGAGCAAAAGCCTGGAAGCAATGCAGGGTTTTGGGTGCCTTGCGTCTGCTTTAAAGGGATCACGGTGTGACTCTGGAACAAAGAGGGCGGTATGAACCTGATATTCCCTCAGCGTCACACAAACAGCCACGTCTTTCACACATTCAGTCCTCTCCCCCCTCCTCTCTCTTTGACTTCACCGTCTCTGCGGTGTGCCGGTGCCCCTTTTCAATCAAGTGTGACCTCCAGCTGGGAGGGGATATACTTGGTTGGGTTATCAGTAGAGCTGGGCGATATAAGATTTTTTCATATCACGATATGTTTTTTTCATTTCAGGCGATAACGATATATATCACGATATAAGCCAAATAACTATATGTGTAAGATTGAAATGTGCCGTTGCTCACAAGTAAAATGTCAAATAATCTGCAGGTTGTTTTGATTTAAATATTTATTTCCCATAATAAGTTTAACAGGGTAGATGTACTTAAGGAACATAAAACTTCAGTTTCAGATAAATAAAGGCAAATATTGCAAACTACACAAAAGGCAGCCGCTAAAGCGTTTAAGTTTCAAAATAGAACAAACAAAACAGACTACTAAATTGTCAATTCCACTTAGAAACAATATTTTAATTCTAAAAATAAATCTTAGTTCGTTTTACAGAAGAACAGACAAAATTGACTAACTTTTGTCAATATCAAATAAACTGAGAACTAAAAGGAAATTCTCAATCTCTCCTTGTTGTATAGCTTAGCTTTTCAAACAGTTTTAACAGTGACTTTAGTCTGACAAAAGCCGAATGACGAATTAGCGCTTTCAGTCAGAGATTGAGCATGCACCGGTTTATTGTATTTCCAGACTTGCTTTTGGCACAATTTACAGTGCGCGCTACTCTGTTTTTTGTCAGACTTGAAATAGCCGAAATACCTTCACACTACGGAACTTCTATGGCCCTTCCGTTCGACAAGCTCTCCGGCATTGAAACCATCATCTGTTTTTTCTTCAGTAACCTTCGCTCACGCTCTCGGTTGATTTTTCTCTAGTCGGCAAACTCATTTCCTTCATTACCTGGGCAGCCCGGCTGCAAAAACAAATACACATGTGCGCCTTGGCACTTGTGCTGTACGTAACAAGTCACGTGACGTGACGCTGCGGCTGTGATTGGTTCGGCTCTGCGCTACTTAATTTGGATTGGCTGTTCTTTCTTTTTTTTTAAGAGGACAAGAGAGATGAGGCCTATCGCAATAGTTTAATTTTTCTATCGAGAAAAAGTTATTTCGCAATACATATCGTTATCGTTCTATCGCCCAGCTCTAGTTATCAGTAGAGTGTTATACAGTTTTCTACCATACAGCAATACAGCAATATAAATGCTCAGTTCTTTGCTTAGTTTTCTTTGCAGCTTTTCAGTTTACATATTGATCACTGTAACTTCTCCATCTTTTTCTGCCTTCTCTTAGATGTAAAGAGGGACTGGTCGGACCATGCTCTCTGGTGGGAGAAGAAGAAGACATGGCTGTTAAAAACCCACTGGACATTGGATAAGTACGGAATCCAAGCTGACGCCAGGCTGCTCTTTACGCCGCAGCACAAACTGCTACGGCTCCAGCTCCCCAACATGAAGCACATGAAAGTCAAGGTCAACTTCTCTGACCGGGTCTTCAAGGCCGTGTCGGACATCTGCAAAACTTTCAGTGAGTGAACGATCGACTCCATTTCAGAGGAATAGAATGAACAGTTTTATTTTAAGTGAACATGTGAAAAGTTGTCATGAAGCCAGTGTGAAATGAGGTGTTGTTCGCAAGTAGTTATGTATTTGAAATTGTTTCACTTGCAGAATGGGGCATGCAGTTTACTTATGCACACCCTGTTTAACTGGAAACTTCCTGTGGTGATAGTATTTTTGGAAAAGGTCTAAAATGCTCGACATCAAACATAACTAATCATGCCCTTCCTCCCTCTTTGTTTTTATCCCTGGCAATTTGTTGTGTTTATTAAACACAGTCTAAGCTCACAGAGCCAAAGTGGTGTCTCCTGACTTTCAGCCCAATCTAAAGTCATGTCCTTGGAACCAGGGCTCCAATCAGTCTCACAATAATGTTTCGTAAACAGAGATTATTTATCTGTCTCAGAAACAAAGGTGTGCAACAAGGTACACAGAAATGACTCCTACTGTTGGTCACAGTCTCCTTCATCTAACATCAGTTCTAATTTAAGTGTCCTCTATGGCGTAACTAATGCCTAAGGGTCACACGCACACACTATAGATATCTGCTGATCTGCCAAAGATGACTGAGGTCACATGCTGGACTCCAACAACCCCTGACCTACTAACATCCACTTTTCTTCAGCTCAGATCTCAACCCTTGCCCCTTGCCCCTGCCTCTCAGTCACTATCTACAGTACAGTTTGCAGGTTTGAAAAAAATCCCACGCACGTGTATCCTTAGGCAGGACCGTAGCACACCTGTCGTGTCCTGGTCACTGAACTGTGTTCGGCAAGTAGGATCAGGGGCTCCAGTGACAGGGTCTCCTGTTGGTATCGCTTGACTTAGCTTTTAGTTTGGTTTCTGCAGAGCATTTTATTTAGTGTAAATATACAAAGAAGCTTTTTTTGAAAATACGGGGCAGAGACATCTGTTATATTCACATTTACATAAGCATACATTTTAGAAAAACTTATTTCAGCTGACTTTGCAGGTTGCAAGATTTTATTTTCAAAAATAGAGAGTGGGGGTGTTTTTTTCCTTTTGCTGTAGATGTATGACAGCTTACTAAGCTGACTTACAGTTGCAGTGACCTGGAAGCATTTTTTGTTATTTGGGCAGCTTTCAATTTGACAGTTTCCTCTGCATAGTTTCTCCTGCCTGCCTGTGAGCTGCATAGTGAATACGAGGGGACAGGAAGAGTGGAGGCCTGTCCAGCTGGCCCTTGTTTCAGACAGCAGAAAGGGAGGAGCAGGGATAGTGGAAGACAGAAACCAGATTTGATTCTTCTTTTTTTTTCCAGTGATGATGAGCTTGGCTTTTAGACCAGATTTAGTTCTCGTGTTTAGTTCTTCAGTCATTGGGCTACTTGTGCAAGTCTGCAAAACAGAAACAGAAAACAGTTTTTCAACTACCTCATGCAACAGTCTTTTACTTTGCAGTATTAACAAACATTATTCTTTCCTCCAAACTAATGTTTTGTCTGGTTTTTAGTCTCGTTCGAGCAATTGAATTCTGTCAGTGAACATCCAGCATAAGAAATCAACATAACACTCTCATTGTCATTACATACTTCTCCCATGTCCAAGGCAGCCTGGTCTTGACAGATGCACTCCATCTGGTAAGACTGGAAAAGAGAAGAGGGCTCAGCAAAAGGCTGATGTACTGTAATACACAAAAATCACTGAGTTCCACTCCTGTTTTGACCTCTGATTTCATTTGGCAGCTCTTACATCCTGTCCTGCACTGCTTAGTTGATAGGAAAAAGAGGCATTCGGGATTTTCCACAATTAGTTTAAAGATAACAATTTTGAACTCTGTAAACAATTCAGAGTTCTCCAAAATTATATTTTTTCCACTTTTTGTAATGTCTTCTGTTTTGTGAAGAAATGCAACTACAATGCGACAGGGAAAACTGCTGTCACAATTTTCTGGCCCAATTCACACCAAAAGATACTCAGCTTAAAGTTTTAGAGAACAGAGGAAATTGTCAAATCTTCATTTGCTTGATGATGCAACCAATAACTTCGGTATATTGTGTAATTAAAGTTCAGACAAGTCATGAAATCCAACTCACTCCCCAATCCTGATGGATCAGCTAATGTCATCCCACAGTAGGGTGTACTGTTGTTAGCTGCCTTTCCTGCAAGCTGCTTTGCACCCCACCAAAATTCCAGCTCCTCCTTTTGCTCACTGTGCCATCTTCACAACCTGGTTTCTCATATTGACTAAATATATATTCAGCACACCCACCCACCCACACACACACACACACACACACACACACACACACACACACACACACACACACACTCTAACACCATTTGTTCTGTGAGCCAGCAGACAGAATGTACTCTTCATAACTGACTAACACATGACTGGGGACATTGGAGCCTGAGGTGGTGCAAATCTGCTGCCTCCCTTAGAAAAGCGTCATTTCAGACTAACAAGAGTCAAGCTGCTGCACTCAGAGCAACTGTGTAAGCTCTTTTAAACTACTGTGTGCTTGAAAACCAACACAGAGGAGTTTTCTATGGAATGGCTAATAGGCAGCACCAGTAATGAAATGTTACAGTGAGCCATTAAATAATGTCTGGCAAAACAGATTCATGAGTAATTTGTCAGTAGCACCTCACATGAAGAGTGACTTTGAAGCAGACATCTGGAATTTTTTGGTCCCACCACTTTGTCCTCAAGAAACCTTTCTGATTTTTGTATGGACCTTAGCTCTGTCGTTTTGGTCCAGCAGAGTTATGACCCATCAACCTGTGGCCTGCTTCACTGGGCCCAAATGTGCTCTCAACTGTTGTCATAACACAGGAGTACTGTGGTTTGGCCTCAGCTCCATCTCCTAAATGTAAGTGCATCATTATCCTTTCTGAGTTGCCTTTTAGCACATATTTAGCCTTGTGTCTGACAGAGAAAGAGAACTGTCACTCTTCCCAAGCCACTAAGGCCGTTTGGTATAGATTGTCAAAGCCAGAGTGAAAAATAGTACAAGAGACTTGTGCCATTTTAAGAACTGAATGAACTCGTAGTATGATTTGATTTAATATAAACACCAAAAGTTTATCATTACTTTATGTGTAATCAGCTCAATTCTTAAAACATATAATGCAAATGGTGTGTGTGTGTGAGTCTTTAGACCTGTGACTCAACTGCAACATCTAGCTTCCATGTGTGGTGACAGCAGAGCCTGTTCTGAAACTCATGTGAGCTTGGCTTGGAGCTGCATGAACCAGTTCTCCACTCCACCTGTTACAGGTGCAGGTTTGAAGTGCCCTTCAGCTCTCAGTAGATCTTCTGAGCTGACGGACTATCCTCGCCACTTGTAGTCCTTTCCACTGGGAAAGGTTATTTTATATGGAGGACTGCTACAGCACCAGACTGGTAGCATGTGAAGCAAAGGGCCCGGCTTGGTGGTGAGCAGCTAAAAAGAACAGAACTAAAAAAAAAAAAAAGGAGTCGCCAAATATTCTAGGCCTGTTGTTAACATACCTGGGCAGCCCGCCCAAGTAAAGTCTATATGTGGGAACTAGACCACCTATTCTTAACATTTAGGAGTATGCAAGGGAAACACAGGAACCAGATGATTCCTTTGTAATTTTTTGCCCATGTAGGTCTATATCAGTTTATACGGCAAACTTTAGTGCTGTAAAATTAGACTGTGATGATGTTTGTGATTCTTTTGCGGCTGGTCTTACTCACTGCAGTGAATCATCTGTTCCAAAGAGTAAATCTCGCAAGCGCTGCTGGCTCCCAGTCAACCCTTTTCCTCTGGCTTCAGGCCTGGTTACTGCCACAAGTCAGTAGGACAGAAGATTGGGATCTTATTGTCTAGGTGTCATTTCTGCTAATGAAAATCCATCAAGCCTTTGTAAGCATTCTGACCATCACCCTCCTCCTCCTCTTTCCTCCTCCTGACACCATCCAAAAGTGGTGAGCGTAGGAGTATGAATATGTCAGCAAAAAATAAACTACAACACTTGCCCGGGATGAGAATTGGCATTTCCAAGACCATGGTTGTCAGCCAGAAAAGGGTGTACTGCCTGCTATGAGTTAAGAGTGAAGTATTTCTTTAAATGGAGGCATTTAGCTGAAGCCTGGTTGCCAAGTACGAGAAGAGCTGAGCAGAAGATCAGCAGGGTGATTGATGTAGTTTCAACAGTTATGGAGATAATCTACATTCCTACCACCTATGGCCACTAACTGTGGTGGGTAGTGACCTAAAGAATGTAATCATGCTTACGAGCAGCATAAATGATCTCTCGAGTAGATAATTTTTCTGGATGTCGGAGCATTTTAGTGGAACGAATTTGCACATTATTAAGCAGCCACAGATTTTTCCAGAAATCAGATACACTGCTGCATACGTGTACATGTTTATAGTTCTTAATTAAATGAAGTTTTTTGAAAACTGTCTGGTTTTGACACCAAACTCAAAGTAGTGTAAACAATTGAAAAACATGGCGTTAACTCATTTCATTGAAATAATAGAGATCGATTACATCAGATGCATTATCTCCCCCAGGGTTTGTCATGCTAATATTTATAATATGGAAAAGTTCCCAGTGTTGATGATAGGCTCATAACAATTAAACAGAGTTAGGTTGTAATAAAATGCCACATGGTTCTGCAATGGCTCACAAAAAGACACAGTCCTATCCATCTACTTGCTGTTTGATACACACTTTACTGTGTATATTTGCCTCCTCGGGGGCTAAAGCGCAGCAGCAGGCCTGGAACTCACATGGCTGTATAAGGGCACAGGGACTGTGCTCGTCTGCTACAGCAGAGTGAGAATGGGGGAGGAGGGAGGCAGAGAAAGGGTGAGCTCCCATCTGGTAGTTCTTAAAACTCCTGGAATGCTTTTGCTTTAGTTACACAAACCAAACAAGCTTGCACACCAAGCCAAGACGTTCTCTCAACCCTTCTGCCTGTGCTTTCCACAACACCTTCTTCAGTTACTTGAAAAAAAATGATTTGATTCAATAGATATGAGAAAATGGATAGCTATGCACTTGATTACATAAAAATATGAAATATTGCTCTCAAGTATCTGCGTGCTCGTCAGTTCATATGGAATCCTCGAGAAAACCAAGTCCAGCTGAGGGTCCAGATGTGCGTTGCTTCTAGACGAGCTCCATCTATTCTAGTCCTGACACATTCTGGCCGTCTCACCGCCTATATCAGAACCGCCCCAAGCCCATCCTAAAACATCATTGCTGCTGCTGCTGAGTGATGGTTCCCTGGCCTCCAGGCCCAAGGGAAGGAGGGAAAAGAGAGAGAAGCCAGGGAATAAAGACTGCTCTGTTTTAGTCATTATATTCAATATGGCGGGTGTCTTACTGTCCGAGTTGGATCTTGCACACTTCTCTTCCGTTTGCATACATGCAGTTACAGTTTGGTTCTTTTCATCTTTATTACCTGTTTGTTGTGAAGAGTTTTGGGAGGGTTTTTGGCGGGCAGGGGGGTAAAAGTAACGCTACCTTACTATTCTCCAATGTCGGCTGAATTGTGTTATTAATGTGTGTTGGAGGAATTGTCTAAGGAAGAGGAGTAGGAGGGCGATGGAGGATGTCTGCTCAGTCTCAGCTGGGGATTAAAGTTAAAGCAAGATTTGTTAGAGCCCTGAGAAAAGGGATTTACAGTATTCCACCCTTTATGTGCACAGCTGTCTGCATCTACTGTTTATCTTTGCTTTTTTATCCCCCCCCCCCCCCCCCATCTGCCTCTCACCTTTTTTTGAGATTTGGGTTGGTTTAGTGTCCCTATTTTCACCTACTATACAGCTTAAAGTCATTGAGGTCATGTGGTTTTATTTCAAGCCTATAGTTAAAAAACACAAATTACTGTATGGTTTTGGGGACTCTATGACATCCAAGCCTGTCTGTCTTTGTGTCCAAATGGACTTGGCTTTGTTGCTAGTCGAGGTTTATGCTTATGTGACATTGAGTGGACCTTCTTAATGTTTCTCCCCAAAAGATATCCGCCACCCAGAGGAGTTATCTCTACTGCGCAAGCCCCGTGATCCCAAAAAGAAGAAGAAAAAGTTGGAGGAGACGGAAGAAGATGATCTGGAACTGGAGGGTCCGATGTTAACACCTGGATCAGGTGAGCTGCTTCTATGGCTCGTTAACAATGTTTCCTAAAGAACTCCAGCTGAGTTTGTTAACATAGGAACAAGAATCTTTCTTGATGAAGAAAGCCAGGGTGTTTTTGAGTTCATATTCCCAACCCATGAGTTGAAAGTTTGTATAAACCTAACCATTTGGTTTTTTAGATTCTGATCTGTTTTTAGGTAATCAGGAAGAATTTTCACTTTCTTTTGTTGTGAAAAACAATTGCTCCTATTTTCCTGGGACAGCAGGTTGTATAGCAGGTTGTGCTGGCCCCATGAAGCTTCTTAGATTCTTTTTTGTATTTCATGCACTTGTGATTTAAAAAAAAAACACCCACCCAAAACACTAAGATGACTCTAGTTTGGTGCGCCCTGCTTCTCGTGACCAAATATGAATGTGTGAGTTTGAGGCCTGCAAGGGATCTACAGCCCTCGCTCTCAATTCCTTGGCAGGGAGGACTAAAAATGGCTGAGATTCCACACATAGTTGGTCACGCTGCCATTTTAAACCCAAACCAGGCTACAGGAGTGCAGTCATACTGACCCTCCTCCCTCCTGATGGGAGACTTACAACCATCTGAGCAGGGAGGAGCAGAACAAAACAGACTGCTGTCACAGAGTTAGCATTAAGCAGAACTGCTAACACCATCAGACAGGGTGAATGAGACTCTTTGTGTGATTAGTCTTTTCTGCTCTGCAGAGTCAGCTCAGTGTGCACTGAATGACTATATAGACTCACCAGTTGCAGGGATAGCAGCCTGAACACTCATTGTGAAAAACCAATTCTCCTGAAATACAGATTTGGATCTAGGGTTGTCAAAAAAATTGATACTCAGATACTATTTGATACTAAAAATGGCTCTCAGATTAGATACTCAACCCGGCAGTGCTGTCTTTGCCTCCTCTAGTTGACATAGACCTTCAAAAAGCACTGCTGCAGATAGGCAGGCACACAGCCCCTCCCCTCACTAGCTGAACACATGAACAGTAAGTTCAACACTGGACAGCACTTCAAGGAATTTCAAGACATTTTAAACGGTTATCAGAAACATTAACCAGGCTACTGGACACATAAGTTTGCTGTTTAACTATTAGCATTTACCTGGTAGCTACATTAGCCCGCTGTTAAGTTATCATTAAGGAGCTAATGATGATGATGCTAATGGTGGAACTAGGCAGGAATCGTTATCAGTACCTGCCCGACATTAATAGGCTGTGTAAATTGTGTTAGACTAACACAATTATTTGTGTCTAAAAAGTGTGTTGCTCTACCCCTAACAGTACGATTTGATCAACAATGAAAAGATGGTGCCAACTCACCAGATGCACAGTACTACCTCAGACAACCTCAAATTTTGCACTGCTTAAAATTATATAAGATAGTCTTAAATATATAAAATAACATTGATGTTATTGTTTGTTTAGTTCTTATCTTGTAGAAAAGATTCATGCGTCTTATTTTATTTTCCTCCCATGGTACTAAGAATGCTATTGAGCAATGTTCCCTCTAAGCTGCGCTCGTGCGCAATTGCGCACTGCTGGCACGGTCTCTGCGCACAGAAAATCTGCATTGCGCACAAAAAAAATCTAACCTGAATTGAAATTAAAATTAAAACTTTAACAATTCTGTTTCGCAGTGTTAGTCAGTAAGTGACTGGCTGCTCCCGTATGGGATTAGAACGATGCCACCTTATCCCATAGTCCAGCCAATAATGCGATTCACATTCGTATATACGCAGCTAATCAACGTCGTTGACAGGCTATGACAGCGTCCTTATGTGCCGACACCGGTCTTTTAGCTAGCAAAGCGGCGTGGTTGATGTGGAGTGAAGCCATAACAACGTGTACAACCATTGGAGATGTGAGCAGGACAGACGGAACAATTGACGGGAAAAGTGTGGACTTTATACCAGTTTTTAAATTGTGTTGATAGGCCACGTAAAACCAGAGTTGTGATAAAAAAATATGCAATGTTTGGTTTTCTTCCTGAATACCAACGCTGTTTATATTTACTGCGGGAAGAAACGATAAAAAACGGCGTTTTAAGGAAAACGCTCGAAAGCACTCTCCGTCTGTGAGCAAAAAAGGCTCGAAAGCCTGTGAGCAAAAACAAACTCCACCCACCTCTCCCTTTCCCATTCGTCCAAAAAAGTACCATGCCGACCAATCAAAAAATGATATGGCAACGTGGCATCTAGTTGTTAAAAAACGGGGGGAAGTTTTAGGAGTGACTGCGGTGTTTTGACATGTGAGAGATTTGCGACGTTTAGCGCAATTCTTGTGTAGTTAGTGTGTAGTGTAGTCAATAGTTTTGTTGTGTGTGTCAGAACAATGAGGCGACTGCTGAATGTTACAGGTGTTACAAGAGTGATACATCTCCTGTTGTCAGGCCTGCAGGTATCAGGCTGTTGTTCTCCTTTATCTCATAGTGGACAGAAATTATTTTTTGGAGTGGCACAAATAATTTGTGTGGCATCAGATTTGATGCAGAATAGCTGATTGTTCTGTAAATAGTTTGAAATGTTTGTTTTAAAAAAAACACCTTGGCTGCATTTTTAGGTAAACAGCTGCAAAAAACTTTGTTTGCAAAACTCAGTTACTTTTTTGAAGAAGTAACTATATAATTAATTGCCCAACATTGGTCATTATATACTATATTTTGCAGACAGAGAGTTTCAGGACTCTCTCCCAGACCACAGACTCATACTCATAATACAAGTCAGAGCTTAATAATAAATAAATAAATAAAGTTGTGTTTTCAAAATTGGAGTTCAAGTTATTTTTACTTCCAATAGTGTTAACATACTACACAGGTCATGAACAAGATTTGTTTTAATTTTCATTGTAAGTGGGCTAAAGCGGTTAATTAAAAGTAGTCTAACATAAATGTAAATGCTGTAATTTGATTATTTTAATAAACCATGTAACTTGGATGGATTAGATGCCGGCGCGACCACAGTGCACACGTCTGATGTCGCTCACAGTGGTCCAAGGGACCGCTCAGGGAGTTTGTGTGTTCGCTCAGACACGTGAAAAATTAGAGGGAACATTGCTATTGAGCATTACTTTGTATCAAGTTTAAAATTCTAGTATCATTACAAACATGTGGATCAGAGTGAATGGTGTATTTATTCACTCATATATTTAAACGTAATTGTGATTGAAAACTGCAAAAAGCAGTTACTTCCCAACACATCAATCACGCCCAGAGTTGCATCACCACATTTTAAGGGGTGTGCTACACACTCCTCTACGCCTTTGGTTTAGATACATTTTGTTCCCAGTGGGTGAATGTGGTCAGAGTATTAGGTGGTGAGGAGAAACAGAAATTCAGTAGGAATGTGGAGAATCTGTTTACTGTCACCAGTCTCCTTGTGTGAGAGAGAGTGTGTGTGTGTGTGTGTGTCTGTGTATGTGAGCGCACACACACACACACATCAGATCGCAGATCACATGCTACAGTCAAAGTACATTTCATGGCCAAGTTGTAAGATGTTATTCCGTCCCCTTGTGAGGAAGGGCTGGCCTCTTGGCCCAGATCTCCTGATAGAAATCACAAGGCTTTGAAAAGATGCAATCAGTACCACAGAACGACCTTTATCACATTTAGGACTGCAGTACTGCAATACTTAGTTAATCAATTATTCAATCTACAGGAAATTAATATGCAACAGTTTTATTAATCCATTCAAGTCTTTTCACAATCCACCTTTTTAAATGTGATTATTATATTTTCTCAATAAGCTGAAAAAAACAACACATTTGATTATAATACCATTCATAAGAACATGTGACAGTTATTTTAACACTTTTCTGAAATATTTGAGTCTGTTTGAATATTTAGGAAAATAATAAGTTAGCATTAGCAGCCATAATTTTATTTTGGAGATACTCAAGCTTTAAACAGATCATTTTGCCTTTTTCTCAATGTCTTTTTAACTGATTTATTACTGCCGAGAATGGTAAAAGAAATACATACAAGAAATGTGTGTCTATAGAGTACCTAAACACATGCAAAATAGCCTATGTGTACTATACAGTGATCTCCACACTGATCTCGGAAGCAAATGAAATGGGTGGATGTCTAAACAACAAGTCCATAATGGGTACATGACCATTTATTTCCACTTGTAGACTGGCAATCTTTTTCCAAAACCTCAATCTCTATATTTAAAACTACTATTTAGGAAATGTCTCCACACTCGTTTGACCTGCCTCACGTAATTGGTCATTTTTGGTAGAAAAACCATGTTACTCATCCTCAGCTGTTGTTGTTACACGAACATAGACACGACGCTGCCCATGATGCCAGTTCAGCAGCTCCCAGTGGAGCAGCTACGCCTTGGCATGCCTGCTGTTTGTAATCGTCTGTCTTGTCAGTGTTGAGAATGACAGACCTCGAACGGCCTTTACTTTGTAAAAATGTGCTGCACTTTATACATGCAAGGCTGGGTCATTCTGACCAACGCCTTGCCTGGGTTTTCAATCAGTCATGCTGCGTTGGATGGTTATGAATGGGTGGATGGAAACTGCAGAACTCCACTAGTCATGCCAGGGCGATCTCCCTCTGCGAAGAGGGTAAACTGAGTCATCCACTCTGAGGCTAGCAGTTGGCAGTGTCTGTGGAAATGCCAAAGATATACCCCATTCTTGTATTCCTCAACTGTTGTCTTTTTTCCTCTGTTTCCTTCTATGCCTGTAGAGTTTTCTGTGTCTTAAATCTGTCCACTTGAGTTGATTTCTACCCATTTCCTTCCTTCCCTCTACATTTTCCTGTCTTTCTTTTTCTTACTCTTTCTCTTTTCATCCTAGCCTCTGAGATAATATACATCGGACCTGTGAAAGGTAAGCTTTCCCCTTCCTCTGTCCTTTCTTTTCAGCGCTGCTTCCTCAGCATTGCCTCCTTATTCCTCTCTACACCCCACAGCTGGTGTGTTAAGGTCACATGACATCTGTAGCATTTGGGACTAGCAACCGAGTCACCTGACTGGTCCTCCTAAGGAAGTCAGCTGATTCGGGTAGTCTCATGACAAAGGCTTTGCGCCCTTTTAGCAATTAGCTCATTGCTCACTTTTCTTAAAGCTACTTCAGGGGCCTGCTCACTGTGCCTGCAGGATAGCCAATCACTTGCTTGAGTATGCAGATATGAGATGGTTGTTATCGGGGAAGTTATATGTAGGACATTTGTGTTTTTAGCCATAAACTTGTGTTCAGAATTAAAATCACATGCTTATAATCCTATCTGCATGCTTCAAATAGCAGCCCACACAGGAGCGCTGTAAAAACCAAATCCATGACAGTTCATTTATTGACCACCATCTCATGGTTTACTCGTAGTCTCAACAGCTGATGGTGGTCCTGCTCCTTCCATCTAAGCTCTATATGAATCTCTAGTGTGGGAGTATTAGCGAGTAAAGTCATGTTAGCATTCTTTGTTTTTGCACCAGCATTGGAGATTCAATAAACAGGATGGAGGAGCCTCCTTTGTGTTATTAATGGAACTCCAGCTTTCAATTTATACACATTTTCCCTAGATATTTGGCATTCCCCAGGGGACCCTACGGGTGATAGGATAAGTCTTCTTGACCTGATGAACTTTGCATTAGGAGGAAAACCTTGAAAGAACCACTGATCATCCTCCCCCACAAGGAAGGGGAGGCCATAGCCAGCAACATGTTCTCATGACCTCAGTTTGCAAACATAAACATCCACATGCACACTCACATACAGAAACCAAGCCCACTTCCTGATTTCAGAAGGGGTTTAATGGTTTAGCCAGTGTTGCTTGACCCTACAGAGGGAGAGTTGGAATGGAGGGGAATGAAAATACTTTGGAACTTGGACTAACAGGAAATGCAAATAACTTCACTTTGGGGGCTTTTGTTTGTAGCCAGACTCCCAAATTAAAACACTGCAGACCAAATATACATATAACACAGCATTTAAGTTGCTTAGACACTTAGTTTATCAAAGGTTTTTTTATTTAGTTATATTCCTTTAACATGTTTAAAAGATATTCAATGTATTCTCCTCCAATATTTTTGTACTCTCTCTCTTTCTCGTGGGTAAATTGTGCTGTAGTTTGCTGTGTGCAGTGCATTCCTGCTGGTTTTTCTTTTGGTCTGTAAGTAAATGGGTAAACCTGATCATGTTGTGCATCATCTGCATGCTGATCAACATCTACCCCACCATCAGCAGGAGGGTGGTGTTGAAGTCACTCATCTGCAAAGTTTGTGCTGGTAGTCACATGGTGTTTTTGACCACTAACTGGTCAGGCTAGGCTGCATTTGCGTGTGCTGAGAAGTCTTCACTCTTCCCCCTCAATGCTGTGTTAGTGACTTATGTGTACTTAACTTGATTGTGAGTGTCAGTATTTGGAAGTTTTTTGTGTTAGGTTTGTATTTCTGGCTCCGCAAGGGAATAACTGATGGTTATCTTTTTTCAGGGAGCATCTACTCTAGTCCAGGCTTATACAGTAAGACCATGACCCCCACCTATGACTCAAGGGACGGCAGCCCTTTGTCACCAACTTCCGCCTGGTTCGGAGACAGTCCCCTGTCAGAGGGCAATCCCAGCATCCTTGCTGTGAGCCAGCCAATCTCCTCACCAGACATTCTGGTCAAACTGTACAAGCCCCAGTCCCTGCTGGACAAAGCCAAAATCAATCAGGGGTGAGTTAAACTTTGCTTAGTGGTTTAGTTAAAAAAGGTCGTTAACAGACGACATTTACAAGAGACTGCTTTCATGTTGTGTGAAAAAATAACATATTCTAATTAGCTGTAATCACTTTTTGTACAGGTGGCTGGACTCATCCAGGTCTCTCATGGAGCAGGATGTAAAGGAGAATGAGGTGCTGCTGCTGAGGTTTAAATATCACAGCTTCTTTGACCTCAATCCAAAGGTAAATCACACAGAAAAAGCACTACAGCACATTGTAGTCAGTTGAGATAATTATTGAGAACCTGCCATGCTGAATAGCTCTGTATCATCGTATTCTAAAAGCACCAGATATAAGTTATTATAATCATAAAGTAAGCAGGCATACATCCAGCCATTAGTTGGCATGATTTGGGTTAAAATATTTTTTTTAACACTGGCCTGTAGAGCTTACGTTCTACAGGCCATGGTCTATATCTGGTACCGATGACCTGAATGGGGCGTTTGAAAGACTAGTTATTTGATACTTTTGTATCATTAATCACATACAACCTTTACCTTTGACATCACTGGATTCAAAGTTGTCCAGTTTGCTCAATAATATGGTTTGATGTGCCCACAGTATGATGCCATTCGAGTGAACCAGCTCTATGAACAGGCCAAGTGGGCCATTCTCCTGGAGGAAATTGAATGCACAGAGGAGGAAATGATGATGTTTGCTGCCCTCCAGGTAAGAAAGCTGAGTGTTTGCGTACTGATACAGTTTAAGTTGGCAAAGTACGAAATTTAAAGAAACGCTGACCTTTTTTTATTGGGTGGAAGGCACGCTTTCTTCTCAGCTTCAAGGTAATGAATTGGGTAGGATTGCAGCTCAGAGTGAAGCTATAATGCTGAAAGCCCTGTTGCAGCATGCAGGCTAAATCTTCACTATTGTGTATTGTTTCCTATTTAGTTCATACTAATAACAAAGTACTTAGGCTTTTAGATTTAAAGAGAGGTTCTTATTACAGAAGTGTACTCGTCAAACAGTTTGAACCCAAGAATTATTACGTGACTCTTGGTAAAACAGAAACACAATTTTGGTCTGGGTGGACTTTAAAGGCACTGGTGGCATTGGATTATTGAGTTTTGAGACAAGTTCAAAGTAGATCAGAAGAAATGACAGTCGCTAGAATGGTTATTGGCTCGAATGGGAGTGATATACAGATTTGAAGCTCTTTTACACCCCTAGGTTTCCTCATGTACCATTGGGGTGGTGTTCCTTCTATTTCTGACCCTCATAAACTGTGGGTGCCAAGACCTGAGGACGCCACCCTGTCTTCACCCTGAGGGTAATTATAGGGCATCTTGGAGCACAGGACCCCATACCTCAGACCACCCACCCCAGAAAGACAAGGTCTTGTAGACCTGTTCACATTCCTTTTCCCACTCTTTCACTCTGAGGTGTTAGGTTTGTTTCGTCTGACCAGTTGTAATTACACTTCACTGGTTTCTTCTTACACTGCACTGGGAGAGATGCTAATCTAAGTTGGGTGTTTGGGCTGGTAGGTAGACTGTCGCTGCCTATCTTTTAGCACTTTGGTAGCTACTACTGTGTTTCAGTCTGGGATTTTAGCTAAGGTTTCACTGTTGACAGATACTAAGGTCTAAATAAAGATCAATGATTGTCCAACTCTGGTATGCAGCTGGCTGGACTTAGCATGCTGTCACCCGGATGTATCACTATGGTAGTTCTCAAATATGAGGTAATCAGTGGTCAAGATTAGTGATTGACCTCATAGTCATGGACTTGGGACACAGGTTGTAGTCAGTACTTCAGCAGATAAATAAGTAACTCTGATGATCACACAAACAAACAGGAAAATGGGAAACACTCCTTCACAGAGTTGCATTTTTTAAAGATGAGCCAGAGGATTGGACATCATGGCAAGCCCTTTGTCCTACAATATGAAGCCTTAGCCAGCTAAATCCTCACATCTCTATCAAACGCTGCACTGTATCGCTCACTTTCTTGACAGCTGTTCATTCATATATTGGTGGGGGTTGCTGATGGGGTGACATTATAAATACCATTTATCTACAAGCTAAATTTGGTATCTGTGACTCACTGATGGGTTTGTTTGTGGGGGTTTTTTTGGTAATAGAGAACAATCTCTTACTTCAGTCTTGCACCAGTCCTACATTCAGTATACACTTGGTAAAAACAATTTCATTTCCTATAACAGCCTGACCTCAGTGAATCTTTACCAGTTACTTTAGCACACTTCTCTTTAGACAACTTTCTTTATCTTCAGCTTCTTCCAAAAAAACAGCATAGCTGGTAAACTCAGTGGTGTATGCTGGCAGCACTTGCTAACATAAATGCCAAGACATCTTAAAGTATTTATATGGCAATTATCACAGATTGTTTTTCCTTTTTATAAGATGTAGCTGGAGCGTTTATGCACCGGTAGCACACAGCAAAACTTTATAGAAAAAAGCAATACTGTTGACCATGTTGGTGCAACAGATAACAAGCTGCTAACAGTCTATCTCCACCTCACACTTTCTTTAAATCCCCATGTCTCAAGTGTTTTATTTTAAACCTGGAAGCTTTAAGGGAATGGAAACTTTAGTAATAGATTGCAGGTTTCATGCTTTTAACCAGAGCATCACGCTTTGTTTCATTCTCAGTACCACATCAACAAGCTGTCAATCATGTCTTCAGACAACCACATGAATAATAGTGAGAAGGAGGTGGATGAAGTGGATGCAGCCCTGTCAGATCTGGAGATTACCTTGGAGGGAGGGAAGACTTCCAACACACTGGTATGAGACAAAACCACTGGTGCTTGAGTGTGCACTGGGCTTGCCTGCATCCTTTTTGTCCAAATGGGCGTCATTATGTGAATTTGTTTTTCCCAATTGTGAAATCTTGGCATCGGTTAGGTGCTTTTGTTTCTACTTGTGACGAAGTCTCCTTTCATCAGCACTCATAAACATGACAGGAAACGCACAAAGACAATGCAATGCGCTTCAGTTTGCTGGAAGTGCAAAATTTCACAGTTATTCAAAAGCTCTGCATCTAACAAAGAGCTGTGGGGGTTCTAAGGCCCCACTGAAAATATGTCTCTACTGTTACAACAGCTCCATCTTGAAACGTGTATTCAGCTTATCAGAGGAAACTGACTTCTGAGATATTACATAAGAAGCCAGCTTACTGTGCTGAGCAATGACATTGAAAATGTACAAAGTCAAGTGTGAGGTCATTGTTTTGTGTTTAATCCTTTCCCTTTTTTTCTTTCCTTTTATTTACATATATGTATGTATGTTAAAGTCTTCCAGGTTCATTTTAACAATAGCTTTCCCCTTCCTCCTAGGGTGACATCACATCTATTCCCGAGCTAGCAGACTATGTTAAAGTCTTCAAGTAAGTCCAATGCCATGAGGTTACATGCACCTTTACTATTAGCAAAACAACTAAACACTGCATGTTAGTGTATGCAAGATTACATTTTATCCGAAAGCTGGTGACTATGGGGGGACCATTCTCTGGCCAAGTAAGCCTGCTGCCTGTTTTTCTTATCTCTTATGAGCTTAAAAGGCAACCTGAAAGCTCAGCCTGCAAATATTCTTGGGCAAAAAATCTAGAGTGATTATAGTTGGACCAAGCTTTTGAATCATATTCATTTTTGGCTTGAAGCCTTTGCTGACAGGCAGGTGGCCCCTTGGGTGGTTGTCTCATAAAATGTATATGCTGGGGGGTATGATATCAAGAGGCATTTCCTCTTTTAATGGTTTTCCACAGTGCTGGCTTCTTTCCTATTCATCTCGCTGACTCTGCACTTGAGAAGCTCTCTTTTTTCTCTCCCCCCCCCCCCTTGTACTTATGATCTCCCCTCCCCCACTGTTCCTCCTCACCACCAATAAAGAAAATGGTTGTTTTTTCCTTTTTTCTTTTTTTCTCCCACCTGAACTCTGACATGTCTTCTGCTTTTTTTTTTCTCTAGACCCAAGAAATTGACATTGAAGGGCTACAAGCAATACTGGTGCACATTCAAGGATATCACAATTTCCTGTTACAAGAGTAAAGAGGAGGCACATGGGACACCTTCCCATCAAATGAATCTTAGAGGTGCAGAGACATCCCTAGTTGCATAAGAGCACACACACACACACACACACACACACACACACACACACAAAACTCAATGTCATGCCCATTTATTTTTCCCCTGCCAATAAAAAAATCTGAGGTTGCATGTCTAAAGAACAGGCTCTGACACTTGACCTCTTTTTCCTGTCTGCACCATACTTTTCCATTTGTAGGCTGTGAGGTAACGCCAGATGTTAACATCTCTGGTCAGAAATTCAACATTAAGTTGCTAATCCCTGTGGCTGATGGCATGAATGAGATCTGGCTTCGGTGTGACACGGTGAGGCTGAAGTTGGTGCACCCTTTAATGCGCTGTCTTATTCCTTTTTAGAGTTGGTTAATTATGACTTTTCATCTCCAGGAGAAACAGTACGCCCACTGGATGGCTGCATGCCGCTTGGCCTCCAAGGGGAAGACCATGGCGGATAGCTCATACAACCTGGAGGTCCAGAACATTCTGTCCTTCCTTAAGATGCAGCACATGAACCCTGACCTACCCATTGAACCAGTTGCTACTGATATCAACCCAGAATGCCTGGTGTCTCCGCGCTACCTGAAGAAGTACAAGAACAAACAGGTAAGCTGTGTAGTCCAGGTTAGGATCTGTTTACAGCAATGTGGAGGTTAAAATGGTAGAAATGTTTGGTAAGGGAAAAAAAGGGTTATCATCTAGTCTAGTGTGTGTTTTTAGAAAAGCTGATTACATGGTTGAAAGGTTGAAAAGCATCTGATTCATTCCAGGTGGGGTCCTCCTAACATCTGAGTTGTCTTGCATTTAAATACCTGTTCCTCTACTCCTCCTCTCTACATTTCTACCCACCACGTTCTCAGCTCTGTGATTGTAGACAAAAGGACTTAAAGAGCAGAGAGTCATATGGATACATATCAGATGCAACGGATCAGAAAACCCGTTATTATGGACTGGGCATTTTGGTCACAAGCAAACCTCGTTATAATCTGGTGTAACATTTAATCATTAACAATGAATGTTCTCAAGTGTTATGTAGATTTGTGTGTTTGTGTACCCTGGAACAGCTGAGTACACGGCTGCCATGGTCATGTTAGTTGGGGATGGGTGAGGGAGGGGGTTCCCTTCTCGTAGTTTATTCTCTCAATCTGGATTTGTTCATATCGTAGTAGGAAAATACAGTGGTGCTAGGATGCTAGAATGATGTTGGGAGGCTGCTGCTGGTACAGCAGGTGACGACTCAAATATTGTCTGAAGCATAACTTTAAGTATCATTGATGTCTGGAAAGAAATGCTCAGAGAAATGAGGGAATAAAAGGGTAAAAATGGACGTAGAACAGGAAATGATCTAGGCAGGTTCGAACCATAGGAAACCAGCAATGTTATTAAAAGCAGTTGAAATAGAAATTATTGACACTCTAGGAGAAGTTAGACTTTGTTAGTCTGTGCTGCAAACTTGCTATAGGTTACCACAGTACAAAGCAGTGTTTCTCTTTAATGCTCCTTTCATAGAGGAAATGTGCATATTAAGAGATCAAACACACAGCAGTACTAAAAGTCAGCAGTTAATCCAGAATTACAACAGCTCCAATTTAAAGTTTCAGTTCTGTCTTTCTATTTGAGCCTGACTTGCTATCTTCTTAGTTTAGTCAGGAAATCCCTTAAATATATTTGGGGTCACCCACATGAAATTACTTCCACATCTATAACAAAACCTACTGATAAAAAAAATAAATAAAATCAAAGAGTTGATTTAGTGTCAGGTAAAAATGCCATAAATCTGTGTCACTGCCCAACCTACAGTTTACCTGATGTCACTGAGAGACAGAGAAGAGTCCTAGCTCACTTTGGCTCATCTTTTCCTGCACTATTTTAGAGTTCTTTACATTTTTTACATCTTTGCTGTATAACTTAATCAGAGCTGCAGTTGTGGCCAGTGACAAAAAAGGGATGTAGAAATGGATAAGGGTTGTTTTTGCCGTGGGGGGGTAGGTAGGGGGTGTTATAGAAAAGCTACTGAAAGAAACACTCTGTGGCAAAATAATTGCATGGAACTGGGGCTAGCTTAAATAGGAAGGTTTTTTTCCCTTTTTTTTTTTTTTTTTTGAGTATTAGTAGTAATAGCACAGGATGTGTGTCTGTCTGTGGCCTTTCTGGCCCAGATCCAGTCTCGCACTCAAACACAGTCTAATAGATGATCTCCCTGGGCGTAACATTAAAGCGTAATGGTGTACAGTCCCTTGTTCACACACACACACACACACACACACACACACACACACACACACACACACACACACACACACACACATATGTGTAGTGGGCGTAGGACATCAGGAAATGAGCCATGCTTGGGAATGTTGCGCGGGAAAACTGTCTGGGATAAGCCCATTAACTCTTTAGCCAGCTGCAGCCCCTCCCCAACTCCCTTAAACTGGACTTCCTGTTGCAAGATTTGTCAGAGTAGACTTCTGTGCTGCATCTCCAGCCGGATACACGCACACAGGAGTTTTGCGATTACGTGAGTCAGGGTGGTTTCTGGATAAATGGGTTTATTTTAAACAGAAAATAAAGGCCTGCAGCTTGGAGAAGCCCAACACCTTTCACTGCTGCTGTCACACATCGCCATCTTGTGGTTGACAAAGATATTACATAGAAACTGACTTTTGGGGGGGGGGGGGGGGGGTTTGGTTTGTTTTTTTTAATGGCTCATTGTGTCTACAAAGAACAGGCAGGCATGATCTAGACCTGAAATCTGCAGTTATACTGCCCACTTCCTTTATTTGAAAATGTGTGATTTCCTTGATTGCAGCTGTACTTTCCTTCTCCTGGCTGAACACTGCATGCCCCTTTAGCTCCACAGCCTTCCTCCCCGCTTTCTGTTATTACAGTCATGTCCTGCATTGTTTTTGTTTTGTTTTTTTATCTTTCCTCTCTCAACAGTGATCTTACTGTCTTCTTCTCTTTGTCCAAACTTTGTATTCCTTCTGTCTGTATGCATCTCCTTCATTCCCATCTATCTTCCCATACCTACCTCTCCTCTTCAGCCAGGCTATATCAGGGACTTGGTAAGTTGTGTCCACTGGCTGCTGTTTTAAGCTTTAGATACTTGCATGATTGTTTGAACTCTGAACACTTTATGTATCTGGGTTATCAAACCTAACAATAACTATAGCAAGTCATAGTGGCCGCCATAGTAGAGTAGATGGTATAGTTTCTGTATGTCACTTGTTATTAACTCTAACGGTGTTCTTTGGGGTGTACAAGATAAGAAAGTAACACATAACTGTATCAGGTGAGCATCTGTGTGGTGTGGGGCTATAAGCTATAAATATGCAGACTGAGTGAAACAAATGGACCATGCAGGTCTTTTGCATGTTTTAGCTCATTTAACACACAGTCCATATGCAGTACTTAACATTAGCCTCACTGATGTAATAGAGCAGACCCTTGTGAAAATGTTTTTAGACTGATGAATGGTTTAATGTATTTTATTCTTTCTTTCTTTTTTTAATAATATGTTTAGCCTTTAGTTAGATGCTTATTTTAGTTCATGTATTTATAATATATGTAAAGCTGAGACCAGACTGCTGAAGGTAAGTGATCCATCACAGTAAATCTAATTTACGTATTTTATTGTAATGCAGTCCGGCAGAGACCACTAAAGCTTTTCAAGTGCATTAGAGAAGCTGTGATGTTCAGGCAGCTTCACTGCAACCTTTTTAATGTATAAAATGATCAGTCCATGATGGATTACTTATCTTTAGGGGAGTTTAAGTGTGGCTGAACTCACATTAACTGAAACTACTGATTCTCTAAGTGTACTGACAGAAATGGTAGAATCCTTGTTTTGTGTTATGTGGTCATTTTGACTTTCTGCTCCTGTGCTCATGGTAAGGTTTAGGTTACAGCCTTAAGAATCGTGTAGCACCACTGGAGGGAGGCACACATGTGTGAATACATGCATGCCAATTCACACAGTTCACCCTGAAAGCTTCCTTAAGTTGGCTCATTAACCTCAGTCTGGGCTCTAAAGCAGACTCGGATTCATAATTGTTTTCTAGCTGTACGTAGTAGACATTCACTGTGAACGTTCACTGGTTATTGGCACCCTGCTCTGAAAGCTTTATGGGGTTAACCACAGCTTGTTTACACTTTGGGTGTGTGTTAAACTGGTGCATTGGGTTGTTAGACTGTGGTGTGTGGGATGCATTTGTTTACAGTCATTAGTGTGTCTGTTTGTGAATACTTTAAATGGTGGGAGTAAATAAAAAATACATTTTTTTTAAAAAAGGTCATGTGTGTAATGAGTGCGGTTTTGTTTCTGTCAGATTTCAGCCCGGATTCTTGAAGCCCACCAGAATGTGGCCCAAATGAGTCTCATCGAGGCCAAGATGCGCTTTATCCAGGCATGGCAGTCCCTTCCTGAGTTTGGGATCACTCATTTCCTTGCAAAGTATGTTTGTAACAACTGACTAAAGATGTGTCTTCATCCAAAAAAACTCATCACACATACTGACAGTCACATATTTAGTCATTGTATCTACACACTTTCATTTCACAATAGATTCTAACTCTTTTCTTCTTTGCAGGTTCCAGGGTGGAAAGCGGGAGGAGCTGATCGGTATCACTTATAATCGTTTGATCCGGATGGACGCCAGCACCGGAGATGCCATCAAGACATGGCGCTTTAGCAACATGAAACAGTGGAACGTCAACTGGGAGATCAAGATGGTAGGAAACCCACATAACTGCTTTACCTTTAGTATTACCTTCTTAAAAACATTATTGGAATATGGCAGACACACTGATTCGATCAGATACAAAATTAACACAGTGTTATAAAACAGAAGAGGCAAATTTAGTTTCTTTTTAACCTTTTTGGATTTATTTTTCTGGTTTGCTTAATTGTGTTTGATAATTAAGTGAATAACTTGAATTTGGTGATCTATTAATCTAGTAAAAAGGGTGGAAGTCAACAGTGAAAGTTCTTTGCATTGCTTGTTGTGATGTTAGCTTAGCTGATCACACATATAAAACGACTATGTCAGCCAAAGGACGACTGATGTGACTGATGTGACATGCTCTGTGTGCACAGGTGACTGTGGAATTTGCAGACGAGCCCAGTCTTTCATTCATCTGCGCCGAAGTGGACTGTAAGGTGGTCCACGAGTTCATTGGTGGCTACATCTTCCTGTCCACGCGTGCCAAGGACCAGAATGAGTCTCTAGATGAGGAAATGTTCTATAAGCTGACAAGCGGCTGGGTCTGAGCTGTTCCAGGCTGCCAGGGTTCAATGATTGTAGGTCAGGGGCCAGGAGGGGGAGTGGCTGGAGGTCGGGGGGAAACCTCAATGTATGAATTTATTTTACTTTTTCTTTTTAATTGTTTAGGTCTGCGCTGAAAAGCCCAGAGCAGCATGACTATTGCCATGGCTGACACTATTTTTAAGGTCATAGTTTTTTGGAGGGTTTTTTTTTGCATTAATGCTGACAAGGTCATTTGTTGCAACACTAATATTGTGGTGGATGCAGTTCAGATGAACTCCAGTGGTTGAGCAGAAACCTAAGTTTGTCTGTTGTCCTATAACCACCTGTCTCCTCTCCTCCTGGACTGGCCACCAACTTACGTCCATGACAACCCTTTAACACCAATCAAACGTCAGAATAAATCCCAAAGAATCTTTTTTTCCCCACTCCTTATTCACTTTCCTTTTTTCTCTCTCTTTTGGAACTGGACTAAAGAGGCTGACATAAAAACGTAGATAAAAATGTAATTGTAGTGCCTCAGGGACCTACAGTTACTCATCCTAAAAGATGGTTATCAAGAGTATCTATAACAGCAGAGGTCAATCGATCAGATCTGCATGTCCATCCTGTCCACTCTGTGAAAGGTTTTTCTTTGAAGTCATGTGTAAGTGCACTTGTGCAGTATATAGTCCTGTTTATGAATTAGCTGTCCTGAACTTTCCGTTTATTTTTTTGCTTCTGATTTTTGTCGTTGCCTCACAACTTGTGTCCTTTCTGTTGAGTCGCTCTTGTTGATTATGTTTTAGCTGACAGGTTTGACATTGTGAGATGTACTCTGTATTTAATAGACCGCTAAAAATGAGAGCACACTACAGTTCAGTGCGACAGCATGAGCATCAAGTGGGTTTGAGTTATCTGGTTTCCGGCTGATGTAAATGTCCTTGCTGCAGAAATGTTGATAGAGTGTAGCGCTGACTACAACCACCTACTAGGTTTTTTTTTTAAAGCAAGGTGTAAAAATTTTCAGTTAGAATGTTCAACTAAGGTAATTAACATGCCTTTAAAACATGATGTCTTTTTATATTTTCCAAACTGTAAGCAGTCTTCTGTTTAGACAAAGCTTAAAGTGCACAGATTTTGTGCCAGAGAGCATTAACACATCTGTTTATGGCTCTTTTTCTGACCACAGTTTTAGGTCAGCTTTGAACAGCATCCTCAGATCTGAAACCACTGATGTCTCATAGCGTAGTGCATGTACACTACATAACAGGAGGGACATTATCACATATCCCTTGTACTGGCTTTTACATTAACGCTGTTTTGTTTGTCACACCATATAGTATTATTACTATTATTATTATTGTTGTTATCGTTATTATCAGTACACACCAGCAAAAGGTCACAGAGTTTAAAAAATAAATATGCAAACTTTTTTTGTTCTGTCCTCAGTATGAAGGATCAGTAAATGAAGTATTTTTTTTGTAACTAATGTAAAAAAAACACAAACATTTTTATAGAATTGTACAGTTTTGTTTTGTTTTTCTGCATTTTGGGGGTTTGCAGGTAAGCCATCTGTCAACACGTGTAGTAAATGTGCCTCCTCATGTTGTAGTCTTACTGAGTTTCAGATGAAGATATATGTGAATATATATGAAGATAACACTAGTCTCAAAGTCCAGGTTTGGTTAAGAAGTTCTGTTGAGTATATATATTTTTCTAAAATACAGATACACAAGCCTTTTTCACTGTGCCCTGTCCCCCCCCCCCCCCCCATTTCTGCTTTCTCTTCTACATTTCCATTTGTAGCTCTGTCATTTTTAGCTGATTTAAAAAAAGAACTGACATTGACATTGATGTGCTTTTTTTGCTGCAAGTTTGACTCTATGCCATTTTAGGTTACTTCACTACGTACTATTTGTCTGGTATTTGACACAATTGAAGTGTGCAATTTAATAATGTCCATATGAAGGAGAGACCCTGGAGTTTGGGGACAAATCAGCAAAACAAAAACAAAAACAAAAAAAAAAAGAACAGAGGTAAGCGAAAACTAAGTCTGTTCTGTTAATTTTTAATTTCTCTGACTTTTTGTTTGCCTTCAGTGTCAAGAGTAGCAGTGCATGTCCTGCTGTTCTGTTTTCTGACTGTAAAAATGCATTTATTTAAAAAAAATGAATAAAATAATTTTTATTTAATTACTCGTATCTGTCCTTGATTTGACATAATTTGCTATTACAATATAACATTTGCACAAAAGTAAAATATGACATTAAGGCTGCAACAAGGTCTGCGACGTCGATCATAAAAATTCGTTGTCGACACCTATTCTGAAAAAAAAAAAACCCACAAGTGTGTTTCTTGTACTTGCAATACACTGCAGTAAGCTATGGGGACAGTATTGCCTATATTCTGCTAAGACTGCACTCAATACTAACAAAGAAGAAACTAGCGCGAACGGCAAAACGAAGAAGGAAGGAAATGGAAAAAGATTGTTTAAAAAGTGAAAACATTTCACAGTAAACAAACAGACTGTGTAAGGTGGAGCTTTCCTACCACGACATCACTACTGCAGTGCACGAGCACCCTGGAGCTGTGACGTCAACTCTTAATGGGTTAGGTTTAGGGAGTTAAGTTAGTACGTCCCGTTGATACCGTGTTAATGTTAATGTTTGTACAGTAATGTTTATGTTAGCTTAATTGTCGGAAATGCGATAGTAAACCATTAAGCAGGAGTAGCTGCACTGTCTCTTAGTTTTTTTCTTTTCTCACATTAATATTAGCGTTTGTTTTGAATAGTAAACCTTTTTCATATATATATGTATGTATAAAAAAAAAAAGAAAGAAAAACACCCATCTCGCGGTTTATCCTTCAAGCTCGGGTCCTCTACCAGAGGCCTGGGAGCTTGAGGGTCCTGCGCAGTATCTTAGCTGTTCCCAGGACTGCGCTCTTCTGGACAGAGATCTCTGATGTTGTTCCCGGGATCTGCTGGAGCCACTCGCCTAGCTTGGGAGTCACCGCACCTAGTGCTCCGATTACCACGGGGACCACCGTTACCTTCACCCTCCACATCCTCTCGAGCTCTTCTCTGAGCCCTTGGTATTTCTCCAGCTTCTCGTGTTCCTTCTTTCTGATGTTGCTGTCATTCGGAACCGCTACATCGATCACTACAGCCGTCTTCTTCTGTTTGTCTACCACCACTATGTCCGGTTGGTTAGCCACCACCATTTTGTCCGTCTGTATCTGGAAGTCCCACAGGATCTTAGCTCGGTCATTCTCCACCACCCTTGGGGGCGTCTCCCATTTTGACCTGGAACTTCCAGGCCATACTCGGCACAGATGTTTCTGTATACTATGCTGGCCACTTGGTTATGGCGCTCCATGTATGCCTTGCCTGCTAGCATCTTGCACCCTGCTGTTAAGTGCTGGATTGTCTCTGGGGCATCTTTACACAGCCTGCACCTGGGGTCTTGCCTGGTGTGATAGACCCCAGCCTCTATGGATCTTGTACTCAGAGCTTGTTCTTGTGCTGCCATGATTAGTGCCTCTGTGCTGTCTTTCAGTCCAGCTTTGTCCAGCCACTGGTAGGATTTCTGGATATCAGCCACCTCCTCTATCTGCCGGTGGTACATACCGTGCAGGGGCCTGTCCTTCCATGATGGTTCCTCGTCTCCCTCCTCTTTCTTGGGTTTCTGCTGCCTGAGGTATTCACTGAGCACTCGGTCAGTTGGGGCCATCTTCCCAATGTATTCTTGGATGTTCGTTGTCTCATCCTGGACTGTGGTGCTGACACTCACCAGTCCCCGGCCCCCTTCCTTCCGCTTAGCGTACAGCCTCAGGGTGCTGGACTTGGGGTGAAACCCTCCATGCATGGTAAAGAGCTTTCTTGTCTTTATGTCAGTGGCTTCTATCTCCTCCTTTGGCCAACTTGTTATACCAGCTGGGTACCTGATCACGGGCAGGGCGTAGGTGTTGATGGCCCGGATCTTGTTCTTACCATTCAACTGACTCCTCAGGACTTGCCTGACCCTCTGCAGGTACTTAGTGGTTGCAGCTTTCCTAGCGGCCTCTTCATGGTTCCCATTCGCCTGCGGGATCCCCAGGTACTTGTAACTGTCCTCTATGTCTGCAATGTTGCCTTCTGGTAGCTCGATCCCCTCAGTTCTGACTACCTTCCCTCTCTTTGTTATCATCC